>NC_135966.1:29253519-30453519 GCF_053455715.1 Rhinoraja longicauda
GGTAGATGGCGAGGCGCAGGGGAAGGGTGAAGGGGGGGAGGGAGGTTGGGTGACGCAGAAGGGGAAGACTAAGAATAAGGATAAGAAGAAGGATAAGCCCCTCCAAGGGAATCAATCAACAGCAGATGGGCTCCTGCCCAGTGGGCCCAGTGAAGTCCAGGGCGCACCTGGTTTGGCTCAGCAAGGAGCTGAGGTGAACCGGAAGGGGGCAGGGGGGAGCAAACATGGGAGTAGAAAGGGGGCAGCGGGTGGTGCGGAGGTGGAGGACCCTTCCTCTATGGAGGTCACCGCACCTCCCCCGGTCACCGGGACAAAAAGAAGGCTGTCGGAAAGCGAGGAAGAGCATGAGCGTGGGCCCAAATTAAGGGGGACGGATATTTCGAGACCTTCCACCCCTGTCGAGAGCGGTGACCACGGACTGGTGACTTGTGGGCCGGAGGATGAGCCTCTGTTTCAGGGACCTTCTGCAGGTGTTACTGGGATCGCCTCCCCTGAAACCGTGTCCTCTGGGTTGGTGGCGGCCCCCTCATCTCTGGGGCCTTCCGAGGGAGTCATCTCATCGGGTAGCGGGGTTGATGCCCCTGGGAGTGTGTCCGCTGGGTCGGAGGAGGTCCCCTCGTTTCAGGGGCCTTCTGAGGGTGATGGCACGCCGGTTGATGGGTTTGACTCCCCTGGAAATGTGCTCCCTGGGATGGGGGATGAGCAGAGTCAGCCTGAGGGGGGAGGAGCGGGAGATCAAACGTTCCACTCTGAGCTCTGTATTAGAACCAGTGGAAGTGATGAGGGGAGTGATGCCTCATCGGTTGAGGTAGTAGGGGAGACTCCAAGAACACCTGGGACCCCGGGGGTGCCTGCTGTTTTTTCTTCCCCAGACCCAGAGGTGGGGTGTGATGGGAGAGTGCAGGAGCCTAGCCTTTTACCGGACAGCTTGTTGCTGTCAGAGGCATCGGGACCCTCCCTCGGCATGGATCCTGGGGGTGGTGTCATGCCGGAGGAGGGGGAGAGCGATGGGCTCGGCCTGTGCAGTGGGGTGGGTGAGCTTTCAGCAAGCTGTAGTCCCACAGACTCTGACACTGGCCTTGAGCGATGTGTAGAGGAGGCTGCTGCTCCAGGTGTGAGTGGGTTGGCGGAGCGCCCAGACTTCAGGGCTGTGTTTAACGCAACCCTTATCCGTGAGATTCAGGACTTTCTCAAAACATCTAAAAGTCACAAGACTAAAGTTGAAACAGCGAAGAGGCGGTGGGGAGAGCTGCCAGGATTTATTGAGGATCTTGATAGCATCCTTGGCAGCAAGGATAGTGATATTCCTGCGTCTGTGAGGCATCAGCTTGGGGAATTCTCAAAGTTCCTCAAGGAGGATGGTTCTGCGACCAAGAGCAATGTGAGGAAATAATTCCAACGTGTTTGCAAATTCACAGTAGTTACATTAAATTTAAATGGCAGTAGAGCGAGCTTTCGCAGATTTCAGCATTTACAAGTCCTGAGAGAGGGGAAATACGCGGTGTGTTTTCTGCAAGAGACGCACACTGTTGTCGGTGACGAACCCACCTGGCGACTGGAGTGGGAAGGGGGGGTTTACATGAGCCACCTCAGCACAAACTCGAGCGGGGTGGCTTTTCTGTTGGCCCCGACTTTTCAGCCAGAGATCCTGAAGGTGCAGGAAGTGGTGCCAGGTCGTTTGCTCTATCTGGCTGTGAGTCTGGATGGCATGCCGTTGCATTTTATTAACGTGTATGCCCCCAGCAGCGGCACGATGCAGGCCTGCCTACTTCAGGAGGTGACTGCTCTGTTGAGCACTATTGAAAGAGGAGAGTGTGTCTTTCTGGGGGGAGATTTCAACTGCACACTTGAGGTGCGAGATCGTTCTGGTACTCAGTGTGCCCCCGCTGTAGCAAAGAAACTGAGAGGCTTGCTTGATTCTTTTGAGCTAGTGGATGCATGGCGGAACCTCCACCCTGACTCAAACGCATTCTCGCGGAGGTCTGAGGGGGGCGGTTCCCGCATTGATCGAATGTATATCTCCGGTGCGTTTGTCTCCCGTGTCTCAGCGGCCTCAATGCGGCTGGTGCCATGCTCGGACCACTGTCTGGTGCGCATGGACTTCAATCCGGGGCGCACGCGGGCTGGGTCTGCTTACTGGCATTTCAATAACAAGCTGCTGGAGGATCGGTGTTTCCGGGAGTCATTCAGACGGAGTTGGGTGAAGTGGAGAGAGAGGCAGGGGAGCTTTTCTTCACTTAGGCAGTGGTGGGATGTGGGGAAAGCTCACATCCGCCTCTTTTGTAAGGAATATACGTGGGGGTCGACCGGAAGGCGGGACTCAGCGGTTGAGAGGCTCGAGAGGGAGCTATCGGGGGCGGAGTCTCGCCTGGGTCGGATTGGTGAGGACTCCTGTGAATGGGGAGAGTTTCAGGGGAAGAAGGAAGCCTTGAGGGACCTGCTGCTTGAGCGGTCCCGAGGAGCTTACGTGAGGTCGCGGGTCCAAATGCTGCACGATTTGGACCGAGCGTCACCTTTCTTTTTCTCTCTGGAGAAGGGGCGGGGAGCCCGCAAACAGCTCGTAGAGCTGCTCGCGGATGATGGCTCCTCTGTCACAGATCCAGAGAGGATCAGTGCTTTAGTCCGGTCCTTTTATGGGACCCTGTTCTCCGCAGATGGTTGCAGCGGGGAGGCTCAGCGGGACCTGTGGGAGGGTCTACCGACTGTAGATAGGGAAGCGTTCGATCTTCTGGATGACTCCTTATCATTGGAGGAGTTGACACGTGCCCTGCACCAGCTCAGGAGGGGCAAGTCCCCTGGGCTGGATGGGTTGACGGTAGAATTTGTTAGAGCCTTCTGGGATGTCCTGGGGGATGATTATATGAAGGTTCTGGGGGAGAGCCTGGCGACCGGGGAGATGCCCCTCTCGTGGCGCAGAGCAGTCGTTGTCCTGCTGCCCAAGAAGGGTGAACTCCGCCTGTTGAAGAACTGGCGCCCGGTCTCTCTCCTCTGTACAGAGTACAAAATCTTTGCACGGGCGATGGCAAATCGCCTAGGCTCTGTGCTGTCTCAACTGATTCACCCTGACCAGTCCTATACAGTCCCTGGTCGGTCCATTCAGGATAACATCCACCTGGTTAGGGACCTGATTTATCTATCTCAGGGCACTGGTCAGTCAGTAGCCTTCCTGTCTCTTGATCAGGAGAAGGCTTTTGACAGGGTAGACCACGACTACCTATTCGGGACGCTGCAAGCGTTCGGATTTGGACCGCATTTTGTAGCCAGGGTCCGGCTCTTGTACGCTGCAGCGGAGTGTCTTGTGAAGGTTAATGGGGTGTTGTTGGCTCCCATTCATTTTGGGAGGGGGGTTCGTCAGGGGTGCCCCATGTCCGGTCAGTTGTACTCGGTCTGTGTAGAGCCATTCCTGTGTCTTCTTCGGAGGAGGCTGACAGGCCTGGCTCTAACCAGGTCCGGGGGTGGAAGTGGTTCTTTCAGCCTATGCCGATGATGTGCTCCTTACGTTCACTGACCCTGGTGACCTGCGGAGGATGCGTGACTGCCAGAGGACTTTCTCGGCTGCATCATCCGCCAGGATTAATTGGAGTAAATGCTCTGGACTATTAGTGGGTCAGTGGCAGGTAGACTCCCTGCCGGAGGAGATGGTGATGTATGCGTGGAGCACCACGCACCTCCTCTATCTGGGGGTTGTACCTGAGTCCCACTGAGGATGCCTGGCCGGCGAAACTGGCAGGAGCTGGAGATGAAAATCGTCGCCCGGCTGGGACGCTGGTCAGGCCTGCTTGGAGTCCTTTCCTTTCAGGGGAGGGTGCTGGTCATAAACCAGCTGGTGCCTCCATGTTGTGGTACCGGCTGGCTACTCTTGTCCCCCGCCCTCCACTTTGCAACTACTTTACAGAAGAAGCTGGTGGACTTCTTCTGGGGAAATAGGAAGCATTGGGTTACCGCAGCAGTCCTGGAGTCTCCCGTTGGAGGAGGGCGGCCAGTCCTTGGTATGCGTGCGTACCCAGGTGGCGGCTCTCCGTCTCAGGACTCTGCGGAGGTATATGTACACGGAGAACCCCCCCAGGTGGCACGCTCTGGCCACGTATTTTTTTCGTCGGGGTTGTTGCCTACGGGGGGTTTTCGGCGGCTGCCGGTGGCGGGGCATCAGTCGACCCGCCTTACGGGGTCTGCCTAGTTTCTATCGGGACGTGCTTAGAGTGAGGAATTTGGTTGTTTTCAGCCGACGTGTTGCTCCACAAAGGGAGGGGGACGTCGTGGCTTGCGGGAGCAGCTGGTCCTCACCCTGTCATGGGCGGGTGTCGAGGAGAGGCGTGTGCCTAGAGTGGTTCTGACTGAGCTTACCCCCGCTCCGTCAGATTTGCTCATCGGGCCTAGGCTCCGGGATCTCTCCCGGGCGCCGGCTCCGCACAACCTGAGCCGCCTTTCCGAGATGCCCAGCGTGCTGTTTCGTGATGCGAAGAGACGCACACTGTACAGAATGCTCCTGCACATTCTACACCTCCTTGTTTTCGTACACCCGCCCTGATACATCTTGGCGGTCTGTGTTACCACCTGAAGACGGGGGACGGTCCTCAGTGGGGGGCTCTCTATAAGGGAGTTGTTCCCCTTTACATCGGGGACCTGGGGTGGAGAGTGCTGCACAGAGCGGTGGTGTGTAATAAACTGTTGAGCCGGTTCACGGTGCTCGCCCGACCGCCTGTATTTTCTGCGGTGACGAAGAGACCGTGTTCCATGTCTATATGGAATGTGAGAGGTTACTGCCCCTGTACCAATATCTGAAGGGGTTGTTCCTCAAGTTCTGGTTACACTTTAGTCCTACGATTCTAGTGTTTGGACACAAGGCAGGGGGTGGGGAGGGTCTTTCGGGGGGGTGGGACCTCCCTGTCGGTTTTGCTCTTGGGCCTGGCCAAGTTGGCCATTCGCGGGTCCCAGGCAGCGGGCGCGGTCGATGGTCTTGCCAGAGTCGGCTGCCTTCCCCTTTTCCGGGCCTACGTCCGTGCGCGCGTGACCCTAGAGAGGGGAACACGCGGAGACCACGGGGACTATGGAGGCCTTCCGTGGGCGCTGGTCACCGCGGGGGGTTGAGAGCATTGTAAATAATGAAGGCAACATTGTATTATAATGATTATTTGATGACTTGTAACCCCTGATGTGGTTTTGATGTGATGTATCATGTGAATAAAAAAAAAAAAAAAAAAAAAAAAAAAAAGAGAGAGAGAGAGAGAGAGAGGAGAGAGAGAGAGAGAGAGAGAGAGAGAGAGAGAGAGAGAGGTAGCGAGAGAGAGAGAGAGAGAGAGAGAGAGAGAGAGAGAGAGGTAGAGAGAGAGAGAGAGAGAGAGAGAGAGAGAGAGAGAGAGAGAGAGAGAGAGAGAGAGAGAGAGAGAGAGAGAGAGAGAGAGAGAGAGAGAGAGAGAGAGAGAGAGAGAGGAGAGAGAGAGAGAGAGAGGAGAGAGAGAGTGTCTCTGGCGTTATTTAGCACTTTCAATTTATTTCAAAACAAGAAAATGATTTGATGCACTTAAAAGGAAGTCTAATCAGATGGACTCCCACTGTATGGACAAGTTTAAATTATAATCAGTGAATCTAGCTGGATATGGCCATTTGAACGAAAGCATATTATGGATTTATGGCTCTATGTGGAGTCTGGGTATAATAACCAGATTTAGAAACCATTTTCCTCAGTCAATGAAAAGTCGTGTACAATGCTTCATTCCATGCTTGATACATCTTCTGATCAAATAAAGGGTTTTATTGTTAATTCTTCAGTGGGTCATAAACATAAATTAAGTTGTCACTTTGTTTTATGTGGTTACCCCCAAATTCACGATTACTTCCTGTTTTACTTATATATTGAAACAAATAATTAAGATGAGACAGCAATAAACTATCCATCAGGGAAGAAGTTGCCAAATGGATCTTTCATTTCAGGTGACTTATGGAAAGCTGTTTAAATGCTGAGAGACATGAATATCTGCCCATCACAGAATTGTTGAGGTTTTCCCCAGAGATTTGACTGGAGTACACAATGAATGGCAAAATGAATGCATTCAGAGCTCTCCAACAAACACCTTGTCAATCATCATCAGTGGTTCATCTGATTAGCTGTGATTTAGTATTCAAAATGTCCCTACCCTTGAAAAGATCATGCTTAGATAATTAAGTCTCCACACACCCTCTGCCGAGCAACGAGAGAACTGCCACATGGTCCGGAAGAGGAGAAATTATCATTTTTATCTGCATTGTGCCCAGCTGAGAAAACCAATGGTTTTGAAGTCCTGGGAACAGACAGTTTAAAAAAAGCAAAGTGATTCTGGTGCAGAGTAGGAATGAATGATGAACATGATTGCCAATTTTTATCTTGAGGGGAAAATTCAAAACAATCTTTTACTGTGTGAATGGGGAAAATTAAGATCAAGAAGACATAAGAGTGGAGGGGGGAAGTATGTTGAGTACATCAGTGAGAAAAGCCTATCTTTAAAATCAATGTCCTGCCATTTAGTCTTCATGCACAGGCTAGGGTAAGGGCCTGTCCCACTTAGGCGATTTTAAGGCAACTGCTGGTGACCAGGCTGTACTGACAGTTCGCCGAGGTGTCGCGGGCATGATCGTGAGGAGTCTTCAAAGAGTCGTAGTGGATCTCAGCGTCTCGCTGAGAAATTAATCGGATTGAAATTTCTCGGCGACAGCTGGCTTGTCGCCAGGTATCGTTGCTTATTGCGGGCGCTGTCGCATGCTGTCCCCAGGTTTGCTAGGTTGTCACAGATGCATTTAGAAGCACGTAATATTAAATTAAGTAAAGTAATTTGAAGATACCATAAAATACTTGTATTTAACCAATTTATTTACCGTCAGGACATTTGACAGGTAGATTGGAGGCGACAGTTTGACGTTCAGGTAAGCGTGGGAATTTTGCGATGTTTATGGCCATCAGCGATTACTTTTAAAGTAGGCTCACAACCCACATATGCAACCCAGAAACCAGATATGCACCTCCCGTACATTATCATAGAATGCCCACACTCGCACAAAAATCCATTTAACCACGTTTAAAATTAAATTTCTTAATACTGCTATTAATAAACTGGAAGTCAATCCAGTTTATGCCTTGTTACCATGAAGCTTGGTTTTCACGTAACCCGGGCAAGATGTTATATTTCAAAACTCTCAAGTAATTACAGACTTGTCAGTGATTTCAGCGAAAATTAGGACGCCGGAGAACCATTGATAAGCGTGGGAATTTTGCGATGTTTCCGAAGACAGTGTAATCTCTTAGCCAGGTGCTTGTTTCACAAAAAAAGTAACTTGTATCGACCTGACTCGGCATTGTCGTGGTCATTGTCATAGGGTAAAAGAAAATTCCGGCGATCTGCTACGACTTTGACAGTCGCCAGCAGTCGTCTAAAAAATCACCTAAGTGGGACAGGCCCCTGTAGGATTTGTGCTCTATGGTTAGCAGAGAACTAGTGGGCCAAAGAGCCTGTTTCTATGCTGTATCTTTTGACAGTTTAGGAAGCAAACACCCCATTTCTGTGATGATCTGGAGCACAAAAAACACTCATGAGCATGGGTTGTACACTTCCCTTCTAATATTGCAGATTGTACAAAGGAAAATAGGTGTCCTTGACCGAGGATCACAAAGGACAAGAAAGGGCTGAAGGTGAGGTGTGAGTAGTGGCAGCACTTTCTTGCCCTTGAGGGCCTGTTATGGGATGAGGAAGATGTGAGCTAGCTTCATGAAAGGTACTGTTGACTCAATGATGTGTTAACTCCTCACATTCTCAACCACAGATATTCTGACAGTTTTGTTGGTGATGCTCTCAGAGGGCATTTGTTGGTTAAAACTCTGTTTCTGTCTGTCTGCATGCCATATGCGTGTGGGTGTGTATATGTATATGTATGTATATGTGTGTGTGTGTGTGTGTGTGTGTGTGTGTGTGTGTGTGTGTGTGTGTGTGTGTGTGTGTGTGTGTGTGTGTGTGTGTGTGTGTGTATGAGTGTGTGTGTGTGTGTGTGTGTGTGTGTGTGTATGAGTGTGTGTGTGTGTGTGTGTGTGTGTGTGTGTGTGTGTGTGTGTGTGTGTGTGTGTGTGTGTGTGTGTGTGTGTGTGTGTGTGTGTGTGTGTGTGTGTGTGTGTGTGTGTGTGTGTGTGTGTGTGTGTGTGTGTGCATGTTTGTGTGTTCTTGTATACATGTCTGTGGTGCTGTTGATAGCTGGTTGGAGATTTGCAGATTAGCGTTTTGTGCTGAGGCTGGGGAACCCTGGCAAATTGGAGTGTATATGGAACAGGTTAATCAAAGGGCGGAGGTGGGGGGTAGATGTCAGACACCAGGTTTTAGGTCAATCAGGGAGTTGGGGCAATGATAAACAGACCATTCATTCAATGTTGAGAACATAGATATTACGGGGTGTGGAATCAGCGACAACTCTGGGTTCAGCATTGACCACACCAACACTCACAAAAGGGTGAACGCACAACAGGCTCTCAGGTTTATCCTGGTGATCTCAGGCTTATCCTGGCGGCTCAGCTTTGCGCTTGAAGAGGTGGTGCTGGCAGTCTGTGGATTATCCTGGCGGCTCAGTCTCGCCTCTGTGTTTGGGTGAAATCCCTTTTTGTCTGTGGACAAGAAGAGGTACTGGCAGCTCAGGCTTGCCACGGCCACTCAGTCTTAGCCTCAGTAGACTGCCGGTCTAAGAGTTCTTCCCGGCAGTCCACCTTTCTGCAACAACTCTCCAGAGCTCTGCCGTTTACTGAGTACATTGTGCCAAGGACACTTGTCAACATTAAATTCCTTTTTATTTCAATTGACCTTTTCAATAGACCTAGGACCAGTTGTAACCTTACATACTCTTCCTCACTGCCAACTATAGCAACGATTTTATCATCTGCAAATTTATTAACAATTAGCTGCTGGAGACTCGTTGGGTCCAAACCTCGCCTGCATTGGTCTAGCACCCTCCCCTCCCCCCTCCATCCCTTCCCTTCCCTCCCCCACTCATCCACTCCACCCCCCCTCAACTCCCTTTACCCCCCTCCTCCCCTCACACCCCCCATTCACCCATTCCATGCCCCTTCAACCCCCCCTTATCCCCGCCTCCTTCCCTCCCCTCCACTCACTCACCCACTCCATCCCCCCTCAACCCCCCTTAAAACTTCCCCAAACCTCTCCTGCATTGGTCTAGCACCCTCCCCTCCCCCACTCCCCGTTTCCCTCCCCCCCATTCACCCACTCACCCACTCCATCCACCCTCAACCCCCCTTATCCCCCTCCTCCCCTCACCCACTCACCCACTAACCCACTCCATGCCCAACCCCCCTTATCCCCCCCTCCCCTCCCCTCCCCCCTCACTCACTCACCCACTTCATCCCCCCTCAACTCCCCTTATGTCGATCCCAAAATGGTGACCTCAAAATAGAAACCGTCCCCCAGCTGCGCACGCACGGATCCGGCGGCCATCTTACCGTTGTGACGCTAAATGAACACGTAAGTATCAGATTAACGGGCCCGAACTGCACAGGCGCAGACCCGTTGTGATGTTGAACATGGAGGTATTACTGCGCAGGTGCGGCTGAAGGCCAAGGCAAATGGAATAGGGATTTATTAATGTTTAAAATGTTAGTAACTTTTAAAATTTAACAACAATTTGGAAAATACTTCATCCAGCACACCGCCAATGGTGAGTAAGGTGGGCCTAAATTTGTTGCACTATCTTGTACCGTTTTGGCTGTATTTTGGGAACAACAACATACATACATACATACATACATACATACATACATACATACATACATACATACATACATACATACATACATACATACATACATACATACATACATACATACATACATACATACATACATACATATAAGAAAATATATGCAGATGCTGGTACAAATCGAAGGTATTTATTCACAAGATCCTGGAAAGGCTTGAGGTGAAATGGAGACAAAACGGTGTCAGATAAGCAAGAAGAGAAGTGAACTGTAAAGTCAGATGGAGGGATACAGCTTGAAGGGGATGGGGAGGGGAAAGAGGGGGGATATTAAAAAAATGTGAAATGGAGTAGGGATGGGTGGAAGGTGAGTGGAAGGTGGAAGGAAATGAAATAGGTTGATGAGGTGGATGGGAGAAATATGTGCATAATGGGGGAGGTGATTGTGTGGGGGAGGGGGAGGAGAAGGGAAGGGGAAGGGGGAAGGGATGGTATAATTGAATTTGAGGGCAGGGTGAATGTTAGTGCTAAAGATGACGACTTCAACAAATTCTATATGGGTGCAGGAGGCAGCCCTAATGCAATCATCAATGTAACAGAGAAAGAGTTGGGCACGGCTGACGGGGTGCGTTTGGGAAAAATACTGTTCAATGTAACCAACCAAAAGATAGTCACAGCTGGAGCTTATGGCCATATTTCTGACCTGAGAAAAGTGAGAGGAATCAAATGAAATGTTTTTTAAGATGAGGACAAGTTCTGTCAAGTGGAGGAGAGTGAGAGAATCGCTGTTCATGGAAGAATTGGAGGCCTTCCTGATGGGAAATGGAGGTGTAAAGGGACTGGATGGCCATGGTAAAGATGAGGCAATGGAGACAAAAGAATTAGAAAATATTAAAGTGTGAAACCAATGTGAGCAGTCCTAGTTGTAGATGGGAAGGGAGTGGACAAGGGGAAACAGGGATGAATCGAGGTATTTGGAGATGAGTTCAATGGGCAGGAGCAGAAAGAAACAATGGATCCACTAGAGCAGTCCAGTTTGTGGGGTTTTCGAAGGAGATAGAAATGAGCAGAGCAAAGTTGTGAAACTATATGTTTGGAGGGGAGATTGCCAGAGGCAATAAGGTATTTAATGGTCTGGGCAGATAGCGAGAAGAAGCCGGGCAAGGGAGGGCAGGGTGTTGTGGGGAAATGTATGGAAGGATCTGGGGCATGAACGTGGAATTTTGTCATCTATATACTAAAACTCTCATTTGTTTGTTTGTTTGTTCCTGAACTACAGCCAAAACGGTACACGATAGCACGACAATTATAGGCCCACCTTATTCACCATCATCCCTTTGACACTAATGGAAGAGGTTTCATTGAAATCGGTGTTATATTTTTTAAGTTATTCACATTTTAAAGTTTAAATCTATCTCCTAGGGAGGGGGGAGGGAGGGAGGGATGGGGAGGAGGGAGGATAAGGGGGGTTGAGGGGGATGGAATGGGGGGGATGGAAGGGGGGAGAGGAGGGGGTTACAGGAGGGGGGAGAGGAGGGGAGAAAGAGGGTGCTGCACCAATGCAGAAGAGGTTTGGGCCTAATGGGTCCACTTGGTCTAGTTTCAGTTAAACTGCACCCTTCCCCTCCCTCCATTCACACCAATCCTCCCACACATACCTTTCTTTCCTACAACTTCCCACCCTCTCTCAGCCAGCTCCTTCCTCATTCATACAATCTGCCCATTACCCCCGCACTTGTCCCATTGGGCCCTTTTCCCCCACTGATTCCATCTGCCCACCCCTCTATTATTTGGTTAAATACGCCATCATCCTTTCCCATCAGATTACATCATCGGGAGCTGCTGTTTTGCTCCACAATCACATTCCAGCTACGTTGCTATTCCCATCTCTTTCCCCCTCACCTGAACCCATCCACCAATGCACCCCTCCTCACCTGGATCTATGTAGCACGTGCCAGCTCTTGTCCCGCCCCATCCCACCCCCTCCTCTTTGTATTAGTTATCTGCTCTATCACTCATTCAGTCCAGAGGACACCAAAACATCAACTGTCCATTTCTCACCACAGATGCTGCCTGATCTACTGATCTTTCCAAACAGAAAATTGTTTCTTTACAAGGTTCCAGCATCTGCAATCTCTTGTGTCTCCTTTCATAGAAATCTTTTTTGTAGTTAAAGGATAAAAATGGGTTTAAAACTGTCCTGCTAGAAAAAATCTCATTAATCTATATCTAGTTAGAAGATAAAATTTAGTGGGATGGCATATTTGCTGCTATGCTATAGTTGTCAGGGCAGTAATAAATGAACAAGACAAAAATAGGATTTCTTCTTATCCGTGCTTCAGTTCAGTGCAATCTTGATGTTTCAGTATTTAATAGTTTTAGGCTTGGGTAAGTCTTCTGAGAATAGAAATGTGAACGCAATATACGTATTTATCACGGAGTCCTGTAATATGACAAAAGAAAATGGTGCCTGCAAGTTCTGGTCATGAGTAATGATCACAAGAATTTTTTATGAATTTAGTACATGGAAAAGAAACTGCTGAACTACACCCTTTAGTGATCCAGCCCCTTTAGAACAAATCTTCTGTTCCACCTGGCTGCCTCACCAGTGCCACCTGCATACCCTTGCCCAGGGGCGGAGGCATGAATCGATATGGGGGCTCTGGGGGCTACAGTCAATTATTGGCAGGTTTTGCTGCACCACAGGAAACACAATGAAGCTATGCTCTTGACTGATAAAGCTTCTCCTATTTCCAAGATATTGCTGGAATGCAATAATAATCCCATCTTCTCATCCCAATTGCAAACCATCATCTTGAACTTTGTACCTCCAACCACAATTGCATGCTGCAGACGTCTTTGCTCCGACGATGTCATTGCCACTTATTCTTGGTCGCCAGCCATCAAGTAACATTATTATCAAGAAGACCCACTTCCTTGCCCTCATAAACTGTTACCTATCCAACTTTCCTTCTTGGCTTCTTTTCTTCGCTGATATTCTTTACAACCACGGAATCTTTTTCTTCCAATAGACAATAGGTGCAGGAGTAGGCCATTCGGCCCTTCGAGCCAGCACCGCCATTCAATGTGATCATGGCTGATCATCCACAATCAGTACCCCGTTCCTGCCCTCTCCCCATACCCCCTAACTCGGCTATCATTAAGAGCTCTATCTAACTCTCTCTTGAAAGCATCCAGAGAATTGGCCTCCATTGCCTTCTGAGGCAGTGAATTCCACAGATTTACAACTCTCTGAGTGAAAAAGTTTTTCCTCATCTCAGTTCTAAATGGCCTACCCCTTATTCTTAAACTGTGGCCCCTGTTTCTGGACTTCCAAGCTGCCATCATTACCTATTCCCAATACTTGTCTCTTTCAATTCTGCAAACTACTGCTCCATCCAACCTTCCTCTCCTTTCCATGGTTTTAGAAAGTGATATTGCATTCAAGATCCATTTTTGAATCCTTCTAATCAGGTTTGCTTCCCCGTGCAAAATAGCTTCAATCAAAGGGACAAACAGAACTGTAGATGGGTGCAATAAAGGTAATAATCTTTTCCTCCACTCAACCCTCTCCCACCTCATCTAGCTGGGTGGGATTACATTAGCCTAGACCCTGCATCAGTGGAGCAGCATTAGCAGTTGCAACTTACATCAAAGAAAACATTCCACAAAGGTCTACAATCTCCAAGCCAAGTACTTACCTTTCTCATCACCTATTGCTACCTGAAGTCATGCAACAGAACTCCTGGCCCCTGGCGGATGAATTGTCAAGCTAAATAGATAAAATCGCAAAGCCTTCCAGGAAGTAAAATAAAATGTTTTCAATTAACATTCTAAATATAATGTTATAATTAATTTAACAAAATTAAAATAATTTGTATTTGAAATATTCATAATAAAAAGAATCACCAAAAATAATAGACGTAGTTTACACCATTATATTTTTAAAATGCAAGACGACTACCATCACAAATCCTGGTGCAAAAGGGACTCAGGGACAAACGTGACTGTAACATTTAGTGATCCTTTGGTCCATGATGTCTGTGCCAATCATGGTGCCACATGACTTAACTCCATCTGCCTGCAAATGTCCCATATCCCTCCATCCACTGCATGCTAATGTGCCTACCCATATGGCTCTTAAATGTCTCTCTCATGTCAGCTTCCACCACCCCCTCCTGGCAGCACATTCCAGAAACATCCCATTCTCAGTCTAATAGATGTACATCGAATATCTCCTTTACATTTTCCCACTCTCAAGATTAAACCAAGGTTACATGAAGACAACATTAATTTTCACGTATGTAGCACCTTAAAATGATGGATGGTCCATAGTGCATTTCCACAGTGATACCATCAAATAACATCTCACCACCCAACTATAAAAATAAGACACCAGCTCGCTTGTGGACAGATTTTCACTACCTCTCTCATATTAAATTCTGTCTTTTTCTCTTTATTCAATATTTATTAACAGAAAAATAGAGCAGTTTCATCCATTCTCTCATCCCTTTTTAGACATAATTTTAAAATGTAGCTATTTTATTACTTCATAAAGTGGGTAAACAAAAGAGGACATCTTTTCATCTTCCTTCTTTCTTATATTTATGATGTTTGGAGAGGGAAAGAGCTGTACATTGCAGGTTCTGTCCTTCAGTGCTCTTTATGATAACCACGTATAATATTTGTATGGATAGTATGTATCACTGCAAAAGCAGAATCATAGTTATTGGACTTCTCCTGGTTTTCTGCTACAAACAATATTTTTCCGTATGCTAAAGCCAAACTTGAAAACCTTTCTGGCTGTAGCAGATTTGTCGAAAAATCATATAAAAGGCAACATAGACCGACAAAGGTTATCCTTTAAATCTTGTGTTCTGCACCGTTATAACCTCTTGATCAAAGTAGTTTAAGTCCAAATGAAAACATTGACTGCTGCAGAGTTTTGCAAGAGAAGTCAGTACTATTGCGGTAGCAAGTGTCAGGTCAATTAACATTTACCAGATCAACCTAGTGCAGACCTCTTACAGAACTGGACTACAATTGTTTCCTGCAGCTTGAACTGAAGAATCAGACACCCAGATTTTTTTCATCTCTCCCAGGCCACTGTTTGCCTTCAGATAAGAGTTCCACATTCAACAGAATCAGCAGATTTTTAATAGGCTCCCAAAAATGTTGATCCTGATCTATTTGCCCAGATGTGCAAGAGCAGCATAACTGGACTCAAATAGTCTTTCCTCGTGTGTAATTGGAACCTCAATATTTATTCCATAATTTCTTGACCTGATCTACACTTGCCTTGACAGCAAAAAAAAATCTGAAATGCCATTCTAACTTTAGAATGTGTGGTTGTCTCAGGTGTACATTGAAACCGTCTCATCATGAAGAGGGACAAACCTTGCATGTTAAAACATCTGAGTTTCCAGCAGGTAAATGTGAATGAATCATAAATCACACTCTGAAGTATTCCCTCAGCTGCTTGCTATTCATCAAGTCCAGTAAAGTGGTTTAATCCAATCCCAATAGAGTAACAACGATGGCCATCCTCCTACATTGTACTCTCCGTAAACATAAGGTCACTTGACATTCTGCTGACTATTCCAGGTTAGTAATTATCTGATGATCATTCTTGTTTCCAGGTCCCTCCATGATCTCATTAATGTCCTCCAGCTCCACAATCATCCAAGGGATTTAAGCTCTTCCAATTCTAGCCTCTCAAATCTCCTCAGCACTGATTTCTCCTCCACTGCAAGTGTAAAGGCCTAAACTCCAGGTGGCGTCAGCAATGGCTGCCTCACCAATAGCCTGTCTGTCCCTTCTTTCTTTGTGTTTTAATAGTATGTGTTAAATGTATGTTTTTAGTGATCTTTAGCTTGTTTTATGTGGGGAGGGGAAACTTTTTTTAATCTCTTACCTCGACGGAGATGCGATTTTTTTCCCGTATCGTATCTCCTTCCGCACTGCGGCCTAACATCGAGGAGTTGGCGGCATCTGCTGGAGATCTACCGGGAGCTCCATCACGGGGAGCCTGCGGACTTACCATCATGGAGTTCGCGATCCCTTTGCCAGGGATTGACGGAGCTCCATCCGTGGGTCCGGTGGAGCCCGCGGTCTCTAGTTGGAGACTGACTTCGGGGACTCCAAGCTGCAGGAGCTTCAACCGCCCTGACGCGGGAGCTTCGATCGCCCTGACACGGGAGCTTCGATCACCCCAGTGCAGGAGCTTCGACCGCCGGCTGCGGGAGCTTCGATCGCCCCGACGGATGGTTCAACTGCCCCGAGAATAAAAGAAGAAGGAGATTAGATTTTTTTGCCTTCCATCACAGTGAGGAATGTGTGGTGGATGTTTCTGTTGACTTTTATGTAGTTGTGTGTCTTGTTGCTTTTTTTTTTGTATGGCTGTATGGTAATTCACATATCACTGTACCTTAATTGGTACACGTGACAATAAAAGACCATTGAAACCTCTGAACTCTGAAACTCCTTCTCTTAATGGCTCTTTCCTTATTTAAGATACATCTTGAAAAGTAGCATTTTTGCCCATGTGTTCTACAGCTCCTTAAATGAACAGCATCAATTTGCATTTGTTTGATAATGCTCCTGCAAAGGTTTGCAAAAAGTAGTCAACCCTGCCCATCATGGGTACTTACCTCCCTGCCATTAAATGGAAGTCATAGCCGGAAAAAAGATAGTTAGCATCATCAGAGATGATCATCATCGGTAATCCACACCACCCTTGCCACACTCTCTTATTTAAAAAAAAAAATTATTTATTTATTTTCCGGTCAATACAATACAACAGATTGACCATACAGTTGTGAAAGTTAAATAGTACGAAATCACTGTCTCAAAAATGGACTACTGCAACAGCCTCCTCTATGGCGCACCCTCAAAAATCATCAGTAAACTTCAATACATTCAAAACTCCGCTGCCCGTCTACTCACCCACACCCCGATCCGTGACCATATCACCCCCGTCCTTTATAAACTCCACTGGCTCCCCATCCCCCAGATAATCCAGTACAAAATCCTCCTCATAACCTACAAAGCCCTCCATAACCTGGCCCCATCCTACCTGACCGACCTCCTCCACAGGCACACTCCCACCTGCACCCTCCGCTCTGCTGCTGCCAATCTCCTATCCCCCCACATCCGGACAAAACTCAGATCCTGGGGGGACAGGGCTTTCTCCATCGCTGCTCCCACCCTATGGAACTCACTACCCCAAAACGTTAGAGACTCCTCCACACTCACCACATTCAAAACATCGCTGAAGTCTCACCTGTTCAGTACTGCCTTCAACCACTGAAGGTCACCTCACCTTCTGTCTCCTTTCTCTGTTCGTTTATTTATTTACTTATTTATCTATTTATTAATTTCCCTATGTTCTCTAAATCTCTGTAAAGCGTCTTTGAGTATATGAAAAGTGCTATATAAATAAAATACATTATTATTATTATTATTATAATCACACATGATATTTTCTGACTGAAAAAAAGGTGTAGGCAGAAGACAAAGCTTATTGTACCTACCCTTAATACTTAACAAAATATAATTTAAAAAAACACAACATCATAAGTCAGAAGCAGATGAACAAAACATAGAAAGGAACACAAATATGGTCAAGAACCATCATTTCTGTCATGTCAGTCATTTCTCACTGCTGATCACATATTTTGTAACTTTCAAATATAATAATTGTGAACATTTTCTTGAACTTACACATATTACTACACTCATTTAATTCATTGTTGCAACTATTCCATAAGTTGACCCCTTTAACAGTCACACATCTACTTTTCACATTTGTCCTTACCCTCTTTTTTTCAAACATATAATTTCCCCTGAGTGGATACCTGCTCTCCCTCACTGAAAACAAACCTTGGATACAGTCAGGAAGTGTTCTTTCTTTTGCTCTAAACATTATTTGTAGAGTATTAAAGTCTACTAAGTCCATAGATTTTAGGGCATATAATTTCATAAATAATGGGTTGGTTGGGTCATTATAACCAGCCTTATTGACAATTTTTATAGCTCTTTTTTGCAATATAAAGATTGAATTAGTGCTAGTTTTGTAGGTGTTTCCCCATACTTCCCCACAGTATGTAATATATGGAATAATGAGTGAGCAAGATAAAGTAAATAGTGAATTTTGATTCAAGATGGCCTTAGTTTTGTGCAGTATTGCAATGGATTTAGACAGTTTTGATTTAATATGTTTTATGTGAGGTTTCCAACTGAGTTTATGATCTATTATCGCTCCCAAGAATTTATTTTCATACACTCTTTCAATTTCTACATCATTAATCATAAATGTTACCTCCGAATTTATTTTTCGATTTCCACACACAATAAATGTTGTTTTACTTTGATTTAATGACAATTTATTCGTATCAAACCACTTCTTTAGGGTTTCCAATTCCCCTTTAACTGTGTCCAAACGTTGTTTCATGTTTATCCCTGAACAAAATAAATTTGTGTCATCTGCAAATATAACTAAATGTAACAATTTTGACACCTTACAAATATCATTTATATAGAGTATAAAGAGCTTTGGACCCAGCACTAAGCCTTGCGGAACCCCACAGGCAACCTTCGTAAGTTCTGAATCAAAATTATTTACTTGAACTTACTGATATCTGTTTTCAAGGTAGCTTCTTAACCAGGAGTATGTTGCTCCTCTAATACCATATCTTTCTAGCTTATTCATCAGTAAACCATGATCTATGGTATCAAACGCTTTTTTGAGATCTGTAAATACTCCCACAGTATGTTTCACTCCCGTCACGAGGAAGAAGTTATACGAGGAGACTGAAAACTATAATGGCCGAGGCTTGGTTATAACTCCCGTCATGAGGAAGAAGGAAGGGCGGCACGGTAGCGCAGCGGTAGAGTTGCTGCTTTACAGCGAATGCAGCGCCGGAGACTCAGGTTCGATCCTGACTACGGGTGCTGCACTGTAAGGAGTTTGTACGTTCTCCCCGTGACCTGCGTGGGTTTTCTCCGAGATCTTCGGTTTCCTCCCACACTCCAAAGACGTACAGGTATGTAGGTTAATTGGCTGGGTAAATGTAAAAATCGTCCCTAGTGGGTGTAGGATAGTGTTAATGTACGGGGATCGCTGGGCGGCACGGACTTGGTGGGCCGAAAGGGCCTGTTTCCAGCTGTATGTATGTATATGATGATGTGATGATAAGGTATAGGAGCAGCTTCTTCTCTTCAACTATCAAGCTATTAAACACAACAACCTCTAAATAAGCTCTGAACTACATAGACTTGCAGTTCTATGCAACTCTACCGCTGCGCCACTGTGCCCCCCCCCCCCCCCCCCCCATCTTAAGTGAGTGAAAGAACACTACAATATGCGTAGGAAGGAACTGCAGGTGCTGGTTTAAACCAAAGACAGACACAAAAAGCTGGAGTAACTCAGCAGGACAGGCAACATCTCTGGAGAGAAGGAATGGGTGACATTTCGGGTTGAGCCCTTCTTCAGACTGTATGTTCGTTGTGCATGTTTTAGGGGTTTGGAATACAATTAATTAGTTCAATGCCTTCTATTTTATATCTTCCCAATCAAGAAAATAGTAACCGCAAAGATTAATGACATTGTTTGTGAGAATAATGTTAAGACGGCTCTCCTTGGGTTTGGAATCATGCAGATCAATATATGAACATGTTTATTGTGGCACTGGAGACTACTTCAACTGAAAGATGGCAACAAGTAATTCTGAAAGATCTGTTTGTCCAATTCCTCACGAGAAAACAAGAATGACAGTCATTAATGGCATTCTTCAATTTGCAGATACGTCTGGTAAATGTCTCCTGTCAGTGTTTATTTTATGCTCTCTCTGATGTCACTGACAAGGCCAGCATCTATTGTGCATCCATATTTGCCATCTAGAGTTGGTAGTGAACTGTCGTATTCCTTGTAATATGTCTTTTCACGTTGCTTTTAGGTGGGAAGTTCAAGAATTTAGACCCAGCAATGATGACGGGGCAGCAATGTCATCCCAAGCCAGCAAGCACCTCTTAAAGCAAAACCTGAAGGAGAACATGCAGACATTGATGTTCCTCTATGTCTTATTCTCCTGCGTGGCAGAGGTCAGAGATTTAGTAAAGTTTGTTGACCAGCCGAGGCTTGGCGATGCAGATATTTTGCAGATGTATCACACTATATCTGTGATTCACCAATGGGGGGATAAGTGTTTACAATAATGGATGGGGTGTTAATCAAATAGATTGCTTTTTGTTGACTGATAATGAATTCCTTCAGTGTTGTTGAAGCTGCACACATCCAGGCAAGTGCATAGCATTTCATCATGCTTTTGCATTGTCCTTTTTAGATTGTGGGCAGTATTTGTAGCATCAAGAAATCATTTCAGAATACCAAGCCTGGCTTACTATTTTAGTCATTTTATTTTTGTATCTGGTAAAATTAAATTTCTAGTGACCATCTGCATGTCGCACAAGTGTTGATAATGCCATTGAATGTCAAAAGAAGGTGGTTTCTCACTTTATTTACGGTGTTGTCTGGTATGCCATGGCATGAATGTTACTTGCCCACTTCCTAGTACATGCCAAAATGTTGTCTAGGTGCCACTACAGATAGCCACGGAGGGCTACATTACACTTCTGATCTTATCATGGATATCACTGAAGAATCCGCTGGCCTAAGACATGACTCAGCAGAAATGTCAATTCACTTCCATCACTCACAGTCAAATGTTCCTTCAAGATTCAAGATTCAAGAGATTCAAGATATCTTTATTTGTCATCCAAAAAAACAAGTTTTTTGGATGAAATTTAGTCACCCACAGTCCAATGATAAAAGCAATAAAACAAGCAAATTACACAACCCCAACCAACACACAAAAAAAAAGAAACATCCATCACAGTGAGTCTCCTCTATTCCCCTCCTCACTGTGATGGAAGGCCAGAATGTCTTTTCCCTTCCCCTGCCGTCTTCTCCCGCGGTCAGGCTGTTGTCGTTGCCACGTTCTCAGCATGTGCAACATAGAAGAGTGATTCCTTAGGGTAGGGAGGTCTGTAGAAGGTAATCACTAGGATCAATTGCCTAGATTTGTCGGTTACAATAACATAAAATCACAAGAAAGAGAAGCAGAAATAGACCTTTTGAACCCTGGAGCTTACTCCACCATCGGTAAGATCATAGACAATTAATGATCCTGGTGGGGTCCAGGATCAATAATAAACTCTCAGACTCCTGCCTAACTCTCTGTACTGCTTACATCAGTGCCACTATCTCGAATTGGGCTTATCCTGTAAGTGGATCCTTTTAGAGGCATTTAGGAAAGGCTTGATTCTGTGAATATGATAACAGCAGCCTTTTGGTTGACCTATTTGAGGGATAGCTACTCAACTTTAAGCTTGGTTTATGGATGACTAGCTCACAAGTGACATAACTTACAAAAACTGAAAGTGACTTGCAAAACTGGGTTAAGTACCACTGCTGCAACTTTCACCAATTATTGCAACTGCCAGGTCCAGTGTTAGAAATCTCTAACCCCCCCTCATCTAAATTGTTGTTTTGTAGATCCATGGCAATTTATGAATGTCCTTCCGATGTAAAAAACCTAGTCCATAGGGAGGATTTCATCCCTGAGTTTCAAATTGAAGGGAAGATTCTTGCCTTCTGTCATGCAATATGTAATGGGAAGAAAAGCAGTTCTTGACGACCAAGTATCTAGCACTCATGCTTTTATATGTTGCAATATTAATTAAAAAAATTAAAAACCAGATCCTTAAAACTATCGATAAGTTAAAACTATATATGTACAAAAGTTATTGTGGGTCCCTTGCAGACTGGAGCAAGTGAAATTAAAATGAGGAACGAGAAAGTGGCAGGGAAACAAAGCAAATAATTTGTCTCTGTCCTCACAGAGGAGAGAAAATCTCTCAGAGGAACTGTAGTGCAACATGTTCAGAGAAACAAGAAGCACAAAGAAATTAGCATTCGAGGAGAAAAGATTCAGGAAAAAATTAGTGGTTTGAAAACCAGGAATCGACAACCTGCATTCTTATGAAAGTGGGAGGGTACAATAGTGGATAAGCTGCCTTCCAAATGCCATAGCTTCTAGAATACATCCCAAAGACTGGAATATGAGCAAACATAACCCCAGTATTTAGGGAAGGAATAAAAGAGAGACTAGTAAGGAACTCAATAGTAAGGAAAAAAATCTACAATCTTTGACTGAGAGAGTGGTAGTCAGACTACATAATGTGGTTAGGAAGATTCAGCATGGATTTATGAAAGGGATATCATATTTGACAAATTGTTGGACATTTTTTGAAGTTGTATTGAACAGAAGAAATGAGGGAGAACCAGTTGATGTGATGTACTTTAATAATACAGGAGTTTATTAAACAAGAATGAGAGCGTATAGGATTGGGGGTGATGAACTGGGAAAAATTGGGAGTTGACTGTGAATAATGAGTCATACAGGTGCCTGCAAGCAGCACAGTGTGGTTATGTTACGAGAAAATAGTCCATGTCGCGATTTTCTATAATGAGATGCCACCTCATCTGTGCTTGCATCAAGAAAAGCAAGACAATAAAAAATACATTTGTGTGTTTATTTACTTTATTTAATCTCTAGTGATTCATTTACCAGCTTATTGCAAACGTGGATAGGTGGCAGAAGATACCAATCCTAATTATACCCTCACTCAGTAAAACACCCTAAGGCATTTCAAAGAACCAATTTCATGAAAGAATGAGGAAAAACTTTTTCACCCAGAGAGCTGTGAATTTATGGAATTGTCTGCCACAGAAGGCAGTAGAGGCCAATTCACATAGATGAATTTAAAAGAGAGTTAGATAGAGCTCTAGGGGCTAGCGGAATCTATGGATATGGGGAGAATGCAGGCACAGGTTACTGATTGTAGATGATCAGCCATGATCACAATGAATGGTGGTGCTGGCTCGAAGGGCCAAATGGCCTCCTCCTGTACCTATTTTCTAATCTAATGTTCTAATTGAGCCACATAATTAGATATTAGATCCTGTAAGTTTGATCAGAGAGACAATTTTTAATGAGTATTTTATAGGAGGGGAAGGTGTGAGAGAGGATTGAGAGAGGGTTAAAAAGGAAATTCCAGAGCTTTGGCTGTGGCAGTGGAGGGTTCAAATTTTAGTTTTCGACTGATGAGAACTGGGAAAATACGAGATCTCAGAATTATGAGAACAAAGAGATGCAGAATAGCTGTATAACTGAGTGATATGAGAAGCTCATTCACTTTCTTCTTGATCTGTATCTTAATTCCATTTACATCATTTGAAACTCGTCCCAAGAAAACATCATAACTATCTCAGGTTTAAAATTTCCAAATTGACCTGGCCTCTCCAGGGCCACATTACACACTGCCATACCTAGTGCAAATCGCAAAAGGGAAACACAGGTACAGGAGTCAGCCGTTTATCCCCTGAAGAGGAGATTCACTGCTATTCACTGAGAAGGAGCCTGCTTTAAGATGCAAGTTGCCTTTGTTCCATTTCTCTTAACACCTTTGAAGAACAAACACCTGCCAACTAACCATTTTAACATACCGATAGTCAGTTTGCAATAAGAACTCTACTTTTCATGTAGTGATATTTCTGAACTAGACTGAAAACCTGGAATTTTATGTTTTAGATTGTGACTATTAGTCCTAGACTCTCCAACCAATGAAAATTGTTTTTCTCTATTTCTCTGTAATTTTGCAAAATTTAATTTGATCATTCAGGTCATTCATTTCGCATTCCCGGTGACATCACCCCAGAGAACATGGGGCAGCACAGTGGCTCTGCGGCAGAGTTGCTACCTTACAGCGCCAAAGACCTAGGTTCGATCTTGACTACGGGTGTTGTCTGTACGGAGTTTGTATGTTCTCCCTGTGACCTACATAGGTTTTCTTTGGGTGCTCTGGTTTCCTCCCACTCTCCAAAGACGTACAGGTTTGTAGGCGAATTAGGTTCAATAAAAAATGTAAATTATGCCTAGTGTGTAGGGTAGTGCTAGGGTACTAGGGGGTGATCACTGGTCAGCAGGGACTTGGTGGGCCAAGCTGTATTTCTAAAGTCTAAAGTCTTAGGTAAAGGACATGACATAGGATAGAATGCGAGGCAATGTGAATGAGTGTAACGTGGAGCAAGAGAATCACTCACAAACTCTATTCTCAGGTCAAACAGATCTTTTATTTCAAGGATGGGGAGAGTGGACCATTCATTTTATTGCTTTGGTTCACACATTCCTACTGTGATTGTACAAATGAATTGCCACAACATTGGTAGCAAAAGGAAGCCTAGTTTCTCCAACATTCCTCAGTTGGGGCATTTAGTTTTTCTTAACACATTACTTTACATGGACTGTCTAACTAACTTGATGAGCTAGAATTACATTTTGCCTTCCACTATGCTTTCATAATGTAATAAGAAAGTTAACTCTGCAGATTAAGTCCAATCATTTCAGTTGCATTAGAAATATAACACAGAGTAAACTATGTCATGATATGCTTAAAATTGAATCCCACTCATGCATTTCCAGGATTTAGAATTACTTATTAAAATTTCCATGTAAGGTGTAACTCACTTTTACTGATATAGCCAGTAGCCCCGGAAGGCTCATCAGTAACAAAGATTTATCACTGAAACCGGCATTTTTACCTTGCTTTCACTATTGCACTATATACATCCCGTTTGGTTTCCATTTTTGAATGTAGTAAAGTGCAAATTGTTGACTGTAATAGAGAGTTCTAAACGTGTATTTGGATTATTTAAAGTTCTTGCACGCATTCACACAATGAGAAACATCCGATGAGATAGATCAATCTGTTGTCACACATTTACAGATTGCATTGTTTGCAATGAGGACTTTTGAATCCATGCTTCAGAGGCACTGAAGAGCCCAGTATTTACCACAGAAGAGACTAACCATCTCCCAATCTACCCTCCTGTCTGACCTTTCAAACAATCCTGCAAAGTTTGTGGGTCCCACATCGACCTTAACAGTTGCCTTAAAACTTACAGAACTGAAGTGCAAGCAAGTCACGCTAGATCCTGGGATGGTGCGGGGATGGAGGGAGGACAAGGAGGAGAAGGAGTGAAAAAAAATGCTGGTTACGTTGATCTTAAAGATCCAATAGATGTGTTTAGTGCAGCATACATCTCTAGACATTGAGGGTGTTGCTTCTTGACTTCATTCAGCCATGTTTTGTGAAACTCTTTGTCACCCATTATAAGGGCTCACTATGTTCAAATCACTATATACTTCACCATTATCTTGGGTATCTTGTACTGAGATTAAGTGGCCTAAGTGGGATTTGTAGATCTCCACAATCACTCCAATGTCCTATTCTCCCATTTCTAACCTGTATGGTTTTAACAGCACACAACACAGAACAGTGAAACAAAGAACAGGCTCCACAATGTCCATGCCAAACACGACGCCAAGCTAATCACTCTGCCTGCATGTGATCCTTATCCCTCTATTCCCAGCATATCCATGCATCTATCAAAAAGCCTCTCAATCACCATTATGGGATCTGCTTCCACCAGGCAGTGCATTCCAGGCACACACCACTCTGTGTAAAACATTTGCTCCACACATCAATGTTAAAGGTTTCCCCTCTCACCCTAAAGCTATGCCCTTCGATCTTCGACATTTCCACCCTGAGAAAAAGGGTCGGACTGTCTACCCTATCTATGCCTCATTTGATTTTATATCAGGTCTCCTTTCAACCTATGAGGTTCCAAAGAAAACAATTACAGTTTGTTCATTTCCGTCTTATAGCTGTAGAAACAAGCAACTACAGATGCAGGTTGACAAAAAAGACAGATTAATTGGCCTCCCTAAATTGTCCCTCGTGAGTAAGGTATAATTAGCGCATGAGTGCTCGCTGGTCAGCTTGAAATTGGTGGGCCAACGGGCCTGTTTCAATGCTGTATCTCTAAAACTAAAACTAAGAACACAAGTGCTAGAGTAACTCACTCTGAAGAAGGGTCCTGACCCAAAATGGCACCTATCCATAGATGGACATAAAAAGCTGGAGTAACTCAGCGGGACAAGCAGCATCTCTGGAGAGAAGGAATGGGTGACGTTTCGGAAGAAAAGTCTCAACCTGAAACGTCACCCATTCCTTCTCTCCAGAGATGCTGCATGTCCCGCTAAGTTACTCCAGCTTTTTGTGTCTATCTTCGGTTTAAACAAGCATCTGCAGTTCCTTCTTACACATGGCACCTATACATGTTCTCTAAAGATGCTGCCTGACTCGTTGAGTTACTCCAGCACTTTGTGTCAATTTGACCTCCTTTTAGCTAATATTGTCTAATCCAGGCAGCACTCTGCTAAACCTCTTCAGTACCATCTCCAAAGCCACCAATCCTTCCTGTAATGATACAACCAAACTGCACACAATATTCCAAATACAGACTAAACAACATTTTATAAAGCTATAAAATGACTTCCTGACTCTTATACTCAATGCTCGATTGATGAAGACGGGAATCCTAAATGCCAGCCTTACCAATCTATCTACTTGTATTGCTACTTTCAGAGCCATGGACTTGTTAAGGGTCCTGTCATTGATTGTATACTTTTCCCTTACATTTGACCTAAAGAAGTGTAACATCCCACTTCTCCGCTATCCGCTATCATTAAGAGCTCTATCTAACTCTCTCTTGAAAGCATCCAGAGAATTGGCCTCCACTGCCTCCTGAGGCAGAAAATTCCACAGATTTACAACTCTCTGAGTAAAAAAGTTTTCCCTCATCTCTGTTCTAAATGGCCTACCCCTTATTCTTAAACTGTGGCCCCTGGTTCTGGACTCCCCAAACATTGGGAACATGTTTCCTGCCTCTAACGTGTCCAATCCCTTAATAATCTTATATGTTTCAATAAGGTGCCCTCTCATCCTTCTAAATTCCAGTGTATACAAGCCCAGTCGCTCCAGTCTTTCAACATACGACTGTCCCGCCATTCCGGGAATTAACCTAGTGAACCCATGCTGCACTCCCTCAATAGCAAGAATGTCCTTCCTCAAATTTGGAGACCAAAACTGCACACAGTACTCCAGGTGTGGTCTCACTACGGCCCTGTGCAACTGTAGAAGGACCTCTTTGCTTCTATACTCAACTCCTCTTGTCATGAAGTCCAACATGCCATTAGCTTTCTTCACTGCCTGCTGTATCTGCATGCTTACTTTCAGTGACTGATAAACAAGGACACCCAGATCTCTTTGTACTTCCCCTTTTCTTAACGACAACATTCGGATAATAATCTGCCTTCCTGTTCTTACCGCCAAAGTGGATAACCTCACATTTATCCGCATTAACCTGCATCTGCCATGCATCTGCCCACTCACACAACATGTCCAAGTCACCCTGCATCCTCATAGCATCCTCCTCACATCCTTCACACTCCCACCCAGCTTTGTGTCATCTGCAAATTTGCTAATGTTACTTTTAATCCCTTCATCTAAGTCATGAATGTATATTGTAAATAGCTGCGGTCCCAGCACCGAGCCTTGCGGTACCCCACTAGTCACTGTCTGCCATTCTGAAAGGAACTCGTTAATCCCTACTCTTTGTTTCCTGTCTGCCGACCAATTTTCTATCCATGTCAGTACCCTACCCCCAATACCATGTGCTCTAATTTTGCCCACTAATTTCCTATGTGGGACCTTATCAAAGGCTTTCTGAAAGTCCAGGTACACTACATCCACTGGCTCTCCCTTGTCCATTTTCCTAGTTACATCCTCAAAAAATTCCAGAAGATTAGTCAAGCATGATTTCCCCTTCGTAAATCCATGCTGACTCGGAACAATCCTGTTACTACTATCCAAATGTTCCGCAATTTCTTCTTTTATAATTGACTCCAGCATCTTTCCTACCACTGATGTCAGGCTAACTGGTCTATAAGTTCCCATCTGTAATTAAACTCCATCTGCTATTTTTCCACCCATTTCTGTAGCTGATCCCACTGTATATTTTGACATCCTTCCTCATTGTACGCGACTCAGCCAATTTTGATTGTCAACCTTACTAATAAGCCATCGATATTACCATCCATGTGATTTATATATATTTGCAAACAACAGAGGTCACAGCACAGATCCACTGGTCACAGACCTCCAGCCAGAATAAAATTCTTCCACAAAAACCTCTGCCTTCTACGAATAAGCTATTTCTGAATCTAAACAACCAACTCACGTAGAGCCCAAGCATCTTAATCTTCTGGATCAGTAATCTTTTCCAGTGCTGCTTTCAATCACCCTGGATAGATCCCATCAGGTCCAGGCAATTTATCCACCTTAATACTATTCAAGCACCTAACATCATCTCCTCTTGATCCCAAATTGCCCAGGCATATTAGTGTACTGCACACTGATCTTACAATCTCCTTGGTGAAAAGAGTCTAGAGTCTAGAGCATTTTATTGTCATATGTCCCAAAATGGAACAAGGAAATTCTTACAGGTACTCATACAGGTACTTGCTTAGTATTTTACCTCTGATTCAAAGCATTCATTTTCTCCTTTACCCTAGAGTGGTTCTATCTTCTCATTAGTCAGCCTCATGTTTTTAATGTACACCAGACCAAGTGGACCCGTTGGGCCCAAATCTCTCCTGCGGGCCTCTCCTGGGGCAAACCTCCCCCAACTGACGACCCTGCGGGCCCGGCAACCCTCTCCAACTGATGAAGCCCGTTACCGGGCATGAAGTGTCTCCCGGGGCCGTGGGCACGTGAGGGGGGACAGGGAAGGGGAGAGGGTCCCACTCACCTCGATCCCGTGGCACCAGCACTGCAGCCAGAGTGAGGCATGGACCCAAAACCTCTCCTACATTGGCCTAGCACCTTCCCCACCCCCCCTCCCCCTCCATTCTCCCCACAACCCTACTACCCCCTCCCCCTCCTCCCCTCCCCACCCCTCAACCCCCCACCCCCCTCCCTCTCCCCTCCTCCACCCCACCTCCACCACCCCCCCTCTCCTTCCCCCCACTCACCCTCTCCCCTCCCCCCACACCACCCCATCCCCCCCACCCCCTCTCCCATCCTCACTCCCCTCTCCCCAATCCCACTCACCCCCTCAAATACCCTCTTCCCTTCACCCCACTCTCCCCACTCCCCCCTCCCTCTCCACTCCTCCCTCCCCCTCCACCCCCTCCCCCCCCCCACTCCCACTTCACACCTCTCCCACCCGCTCGCCACCCCCCCCACTCCCTCTCCCATCCTCCCCCACCCCCTCCCCTCTTCCCCCCCACGTCCACCACTCCCCCCCATTACCTTCCTCCCCAACTCCCCCCCTACCCTACATTCCCCCCTCCCCCTCCACTCCCCCTCCCCCCCACTCCCCCTCCCCTCCCTTCGGGCCCAGGAACCCTACCAATCCGTGCACCCGTTAGCGAGCGGGGAGCATCCCCCGGGGCTGTGACGGGGGCAGCAACCCTAACGTTGGCAGCGAAAGCCACTTACCTGTGCCCCGTGTGTGCAGCACTGATCGGCGGGGAACGGTGGCGACAGCGAACGGCAGCGACGGCAAATGGCGAACAGCGGCGACGACGAAGGCGAACACGAGCTGGTCTGTGGGTGGGAGCCGGTGGCGGGCGGGCCATGTGCGAAGCGCGTGAATAGCTGTTGTGGTGCCCCTACCCCCCCCACCCCAAACCATTTGGGCGTCGCTCTTGATCGAATTCCTTTTTTTAAATGGGTGGTGCTCTCCCATGTGGGACCCGGAGCAATCGGGCGTCGAGTTAGATGGAAGGAAAAAATTTAAGATTTTTGTTAAACGGGCGGCGTCCCCCCAAGTGGGATGTCACTCTGGCCCTCAGCCATCATCGTGAGCCCCCCCCCCCCCCCCCCATTAGCCATTACTCGGGCGGGTGTGATTGTGACGTCACACGCTGAACATGGCAAGAAATTGTTTTTATAATGGAATTTTAAACTTTAAAATCTCTGTAACTTTAAAAATATAAGACCAATTTGAATGAAACTTGGATGAGAGGGTCCCCATGACAAAGATGCTTCGGGTGGTCCTAAAATTGTAGCGCTATCATGTGATGGGGGCACTAAAACACAGCTGATAACAAACATCCTAAAATATATATACATCGACCCTCATAACAAATAACAAACAGAGATTTTGTTCAATGGGATCATCAGCCACGATCACATTGAATGGCTCAAAGTGCCAAATGGCCTACTCCTGCATCTATTGTCGATTGTCTATTGTCTATTTTCTATTGAGTTTTAGTAATGTAGAGATAGATATAAAAAGCTTTGGTTTTCTTTAATCTGATTTGGCCAATGACATTTCATGGCTCCTTTTGGCCCTTCTAATCACTTGCTTGAGTTCTTTCTTGCCTACTTTATATTCCTCAAATCCTCTGTCTGACTTCATCATCCTCAACCTTACATATGGTTCCTATTTTGTTTTGCCCAAATGTACAATTTCTCTGGTCACCTGTGGTTCCTTTGCCTTACCATTCTTTCCCTCCTTCTTACCGAAACATGTCGGTCCTGAACTCTGATCAGCTGGTCTTTAAACGACTCCCATATTATGATGCAGACTTACCCAATAACAATTACTCCCAATTTACTCACCCCTTGCTCTTGCCTAATAATGTGATAATCTGCCTAATCTTAAATTAGTACTTTCCCTGACGGTCCAGACTTACCCTTATTCATTTCTATTTTAAAATATATGGAGTTGTGATCACTGTTCCCAAAATGTTCTTCCACTGGAACATCTGTCCTCTGGCCAGACTTGTTTCCTAATACAAGGTCTATACTGAACCACCAGGTGGCACCAGCAATGGCTGCCTCGTCAACAGTCTGTCTGTCCCTTCCTTCGATCGCCCCGACTGCGGATGGTTTGACTGCCCCGACCATGGGAGAATAAAAGAGAAAGAAGAGTGGAGTTTATTGCCTTCCATCACAGTGAGGAACATGGGCAATCCGCTGTGGTGGATGTTTATATTAACTTTTATGCAGTTGTGTGTCTTGTTGCTTTTTTTTGTATGGCTGTATGGTAATTCGAGTTTCACTGCACCTTAATTGGTACATGTGACAATAAACTGACCTTGACCTTGAAACATTGACTATGGACCCTCCTTAAATTGGCCAATCCATGTGCTGTTTCAAGAAATCTTCTTGGATAAACCTAACAAATTCTGCTCCATCCATGCCTTTTGCACTGAGAAAACCGGGGAAGTTAAAATCACACATTACGACAACTTTGTTGCTTTTACATCTTTCCGCAATTTCTCATATCTGTTCCTTTACCTCCCACTGGCTATTGGGAAGCCTTTAGAATGATTCCATTATAGAGATTACACCTTTGTAATTTTTGAGCTCGACCCGTATTGTCTCAGTGGATGAATCCTTTAGTAGATCTTCTCTGAGTGTCACGGTGAAATTCTCCCTGATTTGTAATGCAACTCCTTCAACACTTTTATTTCCCTTTCTCTCCCATTGAAACAACAAAGTTCTAGAATGCTGACATGCCACTCTTGTCCCTCTCACAACCAAGTCTCAATAATGGCCAGAACATATAGGTCCACACACTAATACAGGCACTAACTCATCCACTTTACTCGTGATGCTACTTCCATTGAAAGAAACACACTTCAGCCTATCAGTTTTACCATGATCATCCCTCAGGACAGAGAAGTTCAGAAAATGGACAATTCCCTGAGATAAAATTCCTATAGATCTCATTTTTAAATGTCTGGTCCCTTATTGTGTAGTTATGTCTCCATGTTCATAAATTTCCAACTAGTGGAAACATCACAAGCCCCTTTGTATATTATGCATTTGAATAAAGTCACACCTCATCCTTTTAAACTGCAAGAAATACAAACCTATGTTCTTGATTAGTACAAGTGTCAGAGGTTATGGGGAAAAGGCAGGAGAATGGTGTTAGGAGGGAGAGATAGATCAGCCATGATTGAATGGTGGAGAAGACTTGATGGGCCGCATAGCCCAATTCTACTCCTATCACTTATGACTTTATGACCTTATGGCCTTATGGCCTTATGTTGTCTAGCCAACCCTCTAATCACAGAAATTATTTGTCGAATCTTCTTTAGACTGCCTCCAATCTTACTATATCCAATATTAGGTAAGGCTTTTAATATCATGGATCTTGAAGAAATGCATAAACAATCAGTACTTTCATTAGTTTCTGAGGCTATATTCTTCATCAAATACTGATTGTTATTCAGATGTTCAGTTTTCCAGGCTCCGTTGTTCCTTTGTATGGTAATATTGTTTTTTTGAATGACTACCTTGTTTGAATGACTATCGAGGTGGCCCTCACCTCGGTGGTCGTGAAATGCTTCGAGAGGCTGATCAAGAACCACATCTATGCCCTCCTCCCTCGAAATATGGACCCGCTGCAGTTCGCATACCGTCCAAACAGATCCACGGATGATATGGTCTCCCAGGTTCTGCACACCGCTCTCTCTCATCTTGACAGCCAGAAGGGGGGCTATGTGAGGATGCTGTTCATTGATTTTAGTTCAGCTTTCAATACAATAGTCCCCACCAGACTTGCTAAGAAGCTGCTGAAACTAGGGCTTAACACTCCCTTGTGTGCCTGGGTCCTGGACTTTCTCATCGCCAGGCCCCAAGTGGTCAAGATGGGGAGACATACATCTAACCCCCTCACCCTGAACATAGGATCCCCCCAGGGTTGCGTCCTTAGTCCCCTACTATTGATAAGCAAGTCAACTCTGTGGTAAAAGCCAGCTTCTTCCAACTTCGAACCATAGCTAAAATCAAACCTTTCCTCCAATTCGACGACACAGAAAAAATCATTCACGCTTTCATTTCCTCCCGCCTAGACTACTGCAACTCCCTATACACTGGGATCAGCCAATCTTCCCTGTCCCGCCTGCAACTGGTCCAAAACGCCGCAGCGAGACTCCTGACGGGTACCCGTAAAAGGGACCACATCACCCCAATTCTGGCCTCTCTCCACTGGCTCTCTGTATGGTACAGAATCAACTTCAAGTTCCTCCTATTCACATATAAAGCCCTAAATGGACATTCCCCCCCTACATCAAAAATCTTCTAACCCCCCTCTCTAACTCCAGGTCCCTCAGGTCGGCCGACTTGGGGCTACTCACTATCCCGCGGTCTAGGCTTAAGCTCAGGGGTGACCGCGCTTTTGCGGTTGCAGCTCCTAGACTGTGGAACAGCATCCCTCTCCCCATCAGAACTGCCCTCTCCATCGACTCCTTTAAGTCCAGGCTCAAAACCTATTTCTACTCCCTAGTGTTTGAGGCTCATTGAGGAGGCGCTGTGAACTGTTTGCGTGCTACTGTATGTTTCTTTTTTTTTTTCCTTAGTACCTAATCAGATGTACAGCACTTTGGTCAACGTGGGTTGTTTTTAAATGTCCTATACAAATAAAATTGACTTGACTTGACTTGACTTGACTACTGTACTCCCTATACACACATGACTGTGTGGCCACGTTCAGCTCCAACTCCATCATCAAGTTTGCTGATGACACTGTGGTGGTGGGCCGGATCTCCGATAACAATGAGAAGGCCTACCGGGAGGAGGTGGCTGATCTGGCACTCTGGTGTCAGGACAGCAGCCTCCTCTTGAATGTCACAAAAAACTAAGGAGCTGATTATGGACTTTAGAAGGGCTCAACATCTGAGGACATACACGCCACTGGGGATAAATGGGATTACTGTGGATAGGGTGAGCAGCTTTAAATACCTGGGAGTCCACATCACAGAGGATCTGACATGGACAATACACATTGCCGCACTGATGAGTAAGGCAAGGCAGCGCCTTTACCACCTCAGACAGCTGAGGAAATTCAGAGTCTCTCTGAGGATCCTTCAGTGCTTCTACTCTGGGGCTGTAGAAATCATCTTGTCTGGCAACATCTCAATCTGGTTTGGGAATAGCTCTGCCCAGGACAGGAAGGCTCTGCGGAGAGTAGTGCGTTCGGCTGAATGCACTATGGGAACTACACTCGCCACCCTGCAGGACCTATACATCAGGAGGTGCAGATTCAGAGCCAGCAACATTATGGGGGACCCCTACCACCCCAGCAATGGACTGTTCCAGCTGCTATGGTCAGGCAAACGCCTCCTCTGTCACGCTGTGAAAACAGAGAGGATGAGACGGAATTTCTTCCCACAGGCCACCAGGACTGTTAACTCTTATATCACCATGGACTAATTTACTGTATTCATTTATTTTTTTGTGTTGTGTCTTTAAAAAAAAAAAAATCTATTCTGTTTTGTAGTTTTAGCACAATCCGCAGGCATTGCCACTTTCATTTCACTGCACATCTTGTATGTGTATGTGACAAATAAAGTAGACGACTTGACTTGACTTGACTTTTGCTCAAAAACCTTCCCAAAGTCTCTATTGGAGGATAGAGCCTTTGAATTAAACGCATGATAATAGATAGAAATCTAAGCCAGTAGAGAGAAAGAGTATTTCAGTTCAACCATTTCAGTTGCATTAAAATACTGCATTTTGATTAGATTACAGCTAGTCAATAGCTCAATACCATTTACTCACCTTTGCTAAAGAGCTTTGATGCACTTACAAACAATACCCTAGCAACATATCTTGAAAACGTTAACTGATTCAGAATTCTGAGATTTTTGGTGGATCGACTTCGAGATTTCCCCACCCCCTGTTTTGAAAATATTTCCTAATTTCATTCCTAAATTACCAAGTTAGTTTGCAAGATTGTGCATATCATTCCAGATTGCCATACAGCAGGAAATTATTTCCTGTGGTTACTCGAGCAAATCCCCCCCATTGCCGAAAGATCAAATGTAATCATCATTCCGAGTGTACTTTGAAATATTGCCTCAGAAAAGCCACAATGTGAAATACACCATGACATGGAATGAAATAGCACCGTATACAATTAAATTACCACTTACTGCATTTTGGAAAATCGGGCACCGATTTCTCATTGTTTATCTGGTAAAGAACAACGCAACCTGGTGTCTTGAATTAGAAAGCATTTAGGGAAAATAATCTCATCTGTAGCTATTAAGGCTACTTGGGTGGTTAAGTATGGGTCAATTAATTCCATCTATCAGCTCAGCACTAAATGAACTTGGAGCATTTTATGTGTATTAATTTACCACAAGTGGGAAGTAAAACTACTCAATGGAACATGGATTGCAACTGTGCAAGTTAAACATTTTAACAACAGAAATTAGGCAATTTGTTTCTTGGTACAAAGTCACACAGCTTTAATTTTGGTGAATTTTTACTGAAACAATGTATTGGTGAAAAGTTTAGCCAAAATCAAAGTTGGCACTGCAGTCATTATTTGCAACTCAATGGACACATTACTAACAGCATTCTTTTTATGTTTCCCTTGGACTTAGGGTTTTCAATGTTTACATTGCAGGCCAGTAACAGCGGACATGCAAACATTTTGATGGCAATACCAACATTGATATAGCATCACATTACAACACGACAAGATTTTAGTTGATTACATTATGCCACTGCCATATTGATGATTTGACATTTAACGCAGAGATAAGATTAACAAACGTTAAAGATCTTTTTGAACTGAAAGACGTCATTTCGCTACTTCCATAATTTGACATCATCGTCATTTCAAAACATTAATCTTTCAAACCTTTCATATACACATACTTTCATATTTGTTTTTCAGTGTTGGTTCAAATTGGACAAATTTATAAAATAAAAACATTTTTCAATACTTCTTGTTTGAGGCATCATTTAAATTAAATATATAGAATTTTAATCATTCATTTTCTGTTTTTAGACCAGTATTTTTCCAATTCATTATCTAGGCTGCAAATGGTGATTGCTTGGCTATCCAACAATATATTGAAATAAAATATGAATATAAAAAGGCTAAGAGGGAAGGGAGGAACTCATATTAAAATAATCTTGATGAACATTTTGTTAAAATCTGTAATTGTGAATGCTTTTTTGAATGTCTTATTATTACAAGGAAAATATAGGAATGAGACAGGGAGAAGTGAAAACATAAAATAGTTGAATCAATCGCTAAATGGAGATGCAAGCGTAAAATTCAGAATAGCCAAGCAATTCAAACAGATCTTAAATTCAATAACCTTCACAAATTATTTTATTTAAGTAAAATAGTGGGTAGCAGCATGAATTCTTCGGGACAATGAATGAAATCACTTCAAAATAGATAAAGGTAAAGGCAAATGCAGATGGGAAAAGGATGAGGGATATAGTTTTTTCATTCAGCATCTCTTGTATTTTGTCTGAAAAAGCATTATAATCTGTAATGCTGTGCATGGTGTTATGATTGGTTTCTAATAACTGAGCTCTATTTCCACTTCCGGACAGGAACCAGCTCTTCTCACCCTCTGTTCATTGCTAACATCAGGCAGGAGATACAGATGTCCCAAACCCCCCAGGTTCAGGAAGAGCTACTTTCCTACAACTATTAGGTTCTTGAACTGACCTGCAGAATCCAAACCCTATCTTAGTAAAATAAATGAAACACTATGGGCTACCTCTTGCACTACCAGGAACGGTGGCGCAGCGATAGAGTTGCTGCCCAACAGCGCTTGCAGCACCGGAGACCCAATTGGAGACCCAGTGGAGGCCAATTCTCTGAATGCATTCAAGAGAGAGCTGGATAGAGCTCTTAAGGATAGCGGAGTCAGAGGGTATGGGGAGAAGGCAGGAATGGGGTACTGATTGAGAATGATCAGCCATGATCACATTGAGTGGCGGTGCTGGCTCGAAGGGCCGAATGGCCTCCTCCTGCACCTATTGTCTATTGTCTATTGTCTATTGACCCGAGTTTGATCCCGACTACGGGTGCTGCCTGCACAGAGTTTATACGTTCTCCCCGTGATCGCATGGGTTTCCTCCGAGATCTTCAGTTTCCTCCCAAACTCCAAATATGTACAGGTATGTAGGTAAATTGGCTTGGTAAATGTAAAATGTATCCCTAGTGTGTGTAATATGCGGGGATCGCTGGTCGGCACGGACCCGGTGGGCCGAAGGGTCTGTTTCCACCCTGTATCTCTAAACTAAACTAAACTAAAAAAAAACAACCATAAGCATGTTATCTAGTTAGTTGGCATTGTGTTTTTTCACGATGCTTTTGTACAATCCTTTTCTTTGCACTGACCAGTATATTTTATGTGTAATTTATACTTTTGTGTATTATCTGAGTCTGTGTCTGCAATACCGCTGCAAGCAAATTTTTCAATGTACCTATACCTCACCAGACTTGTACATGTTGTAGTGGGTGCAGTCACCGCGGTAATCAGGCCAGACGCCAGGTGAGTAGTTAATATACTTTATTACCAGAGGCACCAAACACCGCACTCAAGAACTCGTGAGTCGACACACCCAAAACCTTTTATAGTCCCAGACCACCTGACCCAAGGGAACTGACCCAGGAAGTGACCTAATCCCTCCCGTCCACTGAGTGCCGAGTGGAATGACCAAGGGAGTGGCCTAGCCCCCGGGCGCCGCCACAATGTAACAATAAATGCAACTTGACTTAACATAGTAAACAAATGACCTATGTAAGAGAGTTAGTGGAATGCTTCAACTATATTTTAACAGTCCTCACAAGGGTTGCCAACTATCTAACTCATAAATACAGGACAAGGTGACGTCACCACCCGTGCCCCACGTGACCTCACCCAGCCAGCAGCCACATGCTCCCGCTCCACCAATGGCAGCCGCCTGGGCCAGGAGGCGGGTTGCTACCCAACCACTGTTAGGCGAACACACACGGCCCCACTCCCAGAACACACTCCATTAGCCTACAGTGTCCAGGCCTACAGCGGTCCCCGGGCCTACAGTGTCCAGGCCGACAGTGTCCAGGCCGACAGCGCCCCTCGGGCCTAATACGGGACAAGGGCAGCCCCGTACGGGACAAACAAATTTAGCCCAAAATACAGGATGTCCCGGGTAATACAGGACAGATGGCAACCCTAGTCCTCACTAACATGCAAGTGGATGATTTTACAATCAAATGGAAATCTCTTTGAAGCAGCTTCCCAGCATTTACATCCAGACATCAAGAAACCACTAAGTGCACAGAGGGATAGTCCAAGAACGAGAAGGAAAATCCCAGGAATGAGTTGACGGATGAAGGTGGACTGTCAGCACCAAGAGAGCAACCAACTTTGCCTCATGGTGTAAGGGGAACAGAGTTGATCGTCCTTCTGATGCAAGAAAATTAAAATAACATTGCTAACCCTGGTTGTTGTTAATGGCAGTTCAGTTTAGAAGCTGGTGTTCAGGCTTTGGTTTCTCAGCAGATCAGGTCAATTTCATCATCAGTTCTTTATGGTCATTCTTTCAGGGTAGGAGGTTAAAATCGCTATCAACTTTGGAGACAGAAAAGGATTGCTGACCACTTTGATAGATTTTAAATGTATGCCTCCACTTCCCCCAACCCTCCCTGCCCTCCATCCCATGCAGAGGAAGTTAAAACTGAGACCTCTCAGGGGTTAGGTCTTCACAATGAACGGAGCACTAACAATCAGGACTATTTGACAAAAAAAGGATGAGCAAGAAAAAGAACTAAAACATGGAGCACAATCAGCAGTTTATGAATACCATGCGAACAAATAATTTCACTGCACTCTGGTGTACACGACAATAAACTAATCTGAATCTGAATCAGTCAAGAATCTACCAGAGGCTAAGCCCTGAAAATCTAAGTGGAAATAAAACACAGTAGTACTAGCCAGGTTTAGGAAGAGAGTAGTAAAAAAAACACATTGCCATATTAAAAGCTACCTTTCTAGCCTTTCTTTCTTCACATATGCATTTGAAGGGGTGAGCCAGTGTGAAACATCCTGCTTGAACACTGGAGAGCAGCTAAGTGATTATCTGACCTTTTAATGATCCTCTTCCCTTGGGTAGTGGCTTTGCCTCCAATTCATACCTCCCAGGTAGGAATGGCAAGTCATTTGCGGGCAAACTGGTTTTCCTCTCTTCCATGTAAATTATAATCAATTAGCCAAACGTTTCATTATTTTGCACTTTGCTAATGAAATGTTCAATGAAGACTACATATGACAGATTCTGACAAAAGCTGCCTGGATGCACCGCAGCTCTGGAAGATGAGAGAGCTTCAATAGTTGTTTGCTCTGTACAGATGTGCGTGTGTGTATTTCAAGTTTATTTCTGTTCAGATGCCGTGTTATTTTGAGAGCTTGAAATTTGATTATGTAAAACTGCACAGTTTTCCACTTGAAATGATTAACTTCACCCACATTAAAGAAGTTATAAAAATAACTCAGCTGAAAATGTGCTCCATTTTCAATGCTTTAATAAGTAACTCAGGGTTTTTGCAAAGTATCTGAAATTATTCAAGAGAATTAGGAACACCACATTTCACAGTGTTGATTCAGACAATGATGTATGTATTAACTACATTAAATCTATTTCTATGAACAGAATGCTCCATTTCACCTCACACCATCTTCCACCTGTGTTAATTTGTACATGCGCCATGATGATAGAGTGCAGCAATGTTTTCAAAGCACATCAGGAATAATGTACTTATGAAAAGCAAGATATTCATAAAAGTATAAAATGCGCTCTGCAATACATTATTATTGATTTTTCCCAACACCAAGAGTATACAACCCAATGTTAATTCATTCAGTCCATGAAGCAGTGGCAACTTTTACATTTATATTACCACTAATATTCCAGTTCTTATGAACACTTTTGGCATGGCATTCCTTCCAGAGGAGTTAATTCTGGAATTCATGAATATTTAGCCTTCCTTAAGTACATTGTTCAAAATTTGTTTTGAAAAGTTAATTCTGATTAAATATTATTAACCTGAAATGTCATTTATCTCTCCACAGATGCTGTCTGACATCTGACAAATGTTTCCCAGAATTTTCCGTCCTTATTTCAGAATTCTCAAATCCAAATTTTCTTTAGTTTTTCTGACTTTGATATATAACGATCAAATTATAAGAATATGTCTGCCAAATATGTCTCTGGCATTTTCTGTGCCATCCAAAGAAAATCTGGTGTCTAAAAGTGCTTGGATTAAATTGCAAGGAGTTTCCATCCACTTTTATGCTATTGCCTGCCACAAAATCATTGCCACTAATGTTCTGACAGAGAACAAAATTACTGATTTCATTGCATAACATATCATCAATACAGAGAACACTAAGTTTATAACAGGAATGCTCCATTAGCTGTTCTCTATGTTAAATGAGAACAGCTTAGAAGAGTAGGATTCGGAAGCCACATGAAAAGTAGGTGTACAAATGTAATTAAGTGATTATGAATTGTGTAGAAATTACTGGTCATTTAAAATTAAACACACCTCGTGCCAATATTGAACACAATACATGTAATAACTTCAGTGATCAGCATAGTCTCTGCCAGTCATTATTTTCTGCTTCTGCATTGATTTATTTTTAAATTACTGTAATAATGTAATTCCTTCCAGCCCAGCACGTTCTTTTCTGCAGAAATATCACAATGAGTTAATCCAATGAACAATTTACTGATGGTGAAATTCTACAATCTGGCTGAACAAGTTCAACAGCACAGATACTGTCAATTGTGATCCACCTGGTCAATCAAGTGTTAACCTTAAGAAGGTTTTCTATTGGCGCACAGTTGACCCCAGCAGCCTTTTATACTAGACGATGCAGTTGAAGTTCAGAACATGGTTCATTCCTTTTAGAACCCTGAAATGTTCCATCAGAAATTCCAGGAAACATATTGAAAAATAAAATTCATAGTTTGTTAAATCTGAACTAATAATGTCTGCAGTGTAAACTGTTACCATCTGTTTCCCCAGTGGTACCTTAGGTTAAATGCCAGCCCAGACAAGAAAGAGGAAGCAATATGACCAGCATGGGTGAGTGGACTATTTATTGAATTAGTTGAGGAAAAACTACAATAATCCGTGTGTTCAACTTTTCTCTTTTACTCTCTGTACATTCTGAGTACTCTCAAGCTTTAAAATTCAGTTTGCTCTATCACGTCTGATATGATACACTTTAGGGTTATTAATTTAGGGTCAAGAAACATGCCTTGATATTTATTCCAGTGTGCGAGAACTGATTGAATTAAGCAGCACTGGCACGATATTGTCCTCAATAAACCTATATTTTGAATGCAGATTTCAATCCACAGCCACTCCTATTGAGTGTTTGTCACTGCCTACTGGGAAATACTTCCAGGCAGTAATCTAGACTGGCATTTCAATGTATTAATGAGGAGAGTTTTATTCCTAAGGTTAGAATTTTTCAGACAAGACGTCAAATCAAAGCTCCAGCAGCTTCTTTCAAGGGTTATATAGACTTGAAGACTATAAAATTTATAGTATAAATGGTGGAGAACAAGGGAATTATTCCATTATTGTAGTCAATATTACTCTCTCAGCTAATATCATCAAAGCACAAATTAACCTGTGATTTATCTAGTTTGCTGTCTTTTGTGATCCAGCTGCATGTAAATTGGCTACTATATTTGTCAGTGATAACATGAGTGACTTTACTTCATCTATAACTCATGATTATGAATTATTTTGTATATACCAGCACCATGAAAGTATATTTTGAAAATAGGTAAATAGGTAATAGGGAAGATCGGATGGCCCATAATTAAAGTTAGGATGTGACTATAGTCTCCTTGGTTAACGACCCGATACTGGAATCAGACACTGCTTCACTCTCACTGGAATCTTTTGTTAAACGAGAGCCCCATCAGCTGTACAGCACAGAAACAGACTCTTCGGCCAATCATATCCATATCAACTTTTATGCCATCTGCACTAATTCCATTTGCCTGCATTAGGACCATATCCTTCAATGCTTTGTCTATTCAAGAGCTTGTCTCACTGACTCTTAAACACAATAACTGTACCTGATTCTACTGTCTCCTCTACCAAAGTTATATAAGCCTTCCATAATTTTATAATCTTCTTTCAGGTCAATCCTTGGCCTCCAATGCTCTGGGTAAAACTATTCACGTTTGTCCAACCTTTCCTTATAGCTAATACCCTCTATTCCAGGCAGAATCCTGGTAAACCTCTACTTCACCCTCTCCAAAGCCTCAACTTTCTTCCTGAGATGCGGCAACCAGAAATGCACATAATACTTGAAATGTGGCCTTGTCAAAGATTTCTAAAGCTACAACATGGCATCCTGACTCTTAAATACTCACTACCCTGACCGATGAAGACAAGCATATTAAACGCCACCATTACCATTTTATTTACTTGTGGTGCTACTTTCAGGGAGCTATGGTTTGGACCCAAAGATCCCTTTGAGCATGTGGTAATCTCTACCATATCTATTACCAAGATTAGATTTTCCATTCTAGACCATCCAAGATGTCTTTGTTCTTTAGTAAATGTGGCTTCCCCCTGCTGTCATAGATGGATCCCTCACCCACGTCTCATCTGTGTCCCGTAGTTCTGTTCTCATACCCTCCTGCCCCAGATGGAACAAGGAGACAGTTCTCCTGACCCTCACCTTTTTACCCCACCAGACTCTGCATCAACCACATCATCTTCCAACATTTCCAATACCTCCAATGTGATCTCACCACAAGTCACATTTTCCCACCCCACCCCTTTCCACCTTCTGCAGAGATGATTAATTCCGCAACTCCATGATTCACTCGCCCTTTCCCACCCAAAACATGCTCTCCCCCGTTACTTTCCCTTGCAACCACAGGAGATGTAACACCTATCCCTATATCTCATTCCTCACCTCCTTCCAGGGACCCCAGCAGTCCTTCCAGCTGAGACAGAGGTTCACGTGCACCTTCTCTGACCTAATCTACTGTATATGGTGCTTCCAATATGGTCCGTATATCGGCGAGACCAAGTATAGACTCGGCGACCATTTCGCCGAACACTTGCATTTGGTCCGCCATGGCCTGCTGAATTTCATGCTGCTAATCATTTTCACTCTTCTTCCCATTCCCATACTGACCTTTCGGTCCTGGGTTTCCTCCATTTCCAGAGTGAGGCCACAAACAAAATGGAGGAAGAACACCTCATATTCTGCTTGGTGGCTTACAACCCAATGGGTTTTATGAACATAGAATTCTCCAATTTTAGGTAAGTACAAACCTGTCTCCCTCTCCCTTCTTCCACCACATTCTCCCCCCCCCCCGCCCCTGCTCTCCCCATGGTCCCACCTGAATGTATGCATATCCCCCCCCCCCCTCCCCCACCCCGTCTCCTCTTTCCATGTACATTCCTCCTGTAACTTCACATTTCGGCACTCTTTAATCCTCTTAACTTGCACCTTCTGTCTTTTCATCTCTGGCCTTTGTTCAACCATTAGCCTATCATAAACCATCCTCACTTTATTAGCATTTCCTACTTGGCTTTGTCCTTCCACTCCTCTCTCCAGCTTTCTTCCGCCCTTTACAATCAGTCTGAAAAAGGGCCCCGACCCAAAATGTCACATACATGTCTCCAGAGATGCTGCCTGACCCGCTGAGTTGCGCCAGCACTTTGTGTCATTTTTGAAAAACAGCATCTGCAGTTCCTCATCTCTCATCTTGAAACACTCTATTTTGTTCTTATCTTAATTCTGCATGCCTCTTCATTGAAGCCTGGTATTAATCGAAGCCCACACTTTGACCTGCCAGAAGCACTTACACCTCAAAGCAGCCGCTCTCAAAATGGTTGCAGTATAATGGATGCTCTCCATGAATTTGACACGTCTTGACTTGCTGCCAAGGCGGTCAGGTTCAAAAACAGCAAGTCCTTACCTGCTGTCAAACTTTTAAAGACTGCACAAAATGCATCAACTCTTTGATTTTGTGCATCTCCATGCACTGGAAGACCAGCATGATTAGGGAGACCAGACTGTGACTTTCACTGTTGATAACCTTCCAGCAAAGGTTTGCACATCCCAGTATGTGTCAATTGTCAGGGAGGATCCTGCTCACCACCAAGCAAGGTTCGACCCAGAGCATAATGTTTTGTTATTGTTAGTGGATCTTGCTCTGCTACACTGGATGAAATTAAGTTAATCTGTTCTTTGTCCCTTCGTAGTCACTCACAGCATGGAGTATTTTGACAGGTGAAATAGAAATTGGATTGTGAGAGTGGGTTCCCTTTTTGCTAGGGAAAGCAAGTCAGTCATCAGTTGTGAGATATGGTCTGTAGGGTCTTGAGGAGCTTCTGTACAGACCACTACCTAATTGACTTATGCTCAGATACATTTGTCTAAAAATAGCAGACTAGACCAAACCTCAGCATGAAGTGACTTTTGTGCACCCAGTATCCACATACTGCTTGATGCAGCAACACACAAAAGCAGACCACAGGATGAGGGCCACATTGGATACAGTTTTCCTCCCTTTCTCTGGAAATTTGCGCACCTCAGCTCTAATAACATGATCCACGTTTGTTCCTCAGGAGAAATGGGAGATGGCTTGGGTGCCTGGTGCAATGCAGGAGTAGAATACTGACCCATTAACACAATGTACAGTAGCACAGAATGTGCACCACAACTGATGACTAGGTTCTTGTCCCTGGTATAAAGGGAGCACACTCACACAATCCAGTTTTTACCTTCCCCAAATGCTCCATGCTGTGTGTGATAATTTAAAAATCATGGAACAGCCTAAACTAATTTCATCCAATGTAGCAGAGCAAGACCCAATTACAGTAACAAAACACTATGCTCATGGTAACATCAGCCCCAGGTATATGGTGCTCTTTTTTTTTATTGACTCAATACATTTAATTCCAAAGTTGCTTCCTTTGTTATTTCTAAGAAGAAAATAATTTTTCAATTAATTTAGCAAAAAGACACTTCTGTAAGAAAATAGTTGGGCATCATGTATTCTCTGTGTTTTGTCTGGGGTTGACATTCTTGAGATAGTGGGTTAAGCAGAAACCGGCAGCAGTGTTTGCCCAGATTGTTCAACCTTGAAACATAGAATGACATATGCAGAAACTGTACTGAAATCCTGTCAGAAATTGTGAATATTTAAAATGGTATTTCTTTTTCACATGGCTGCCTATTCACCGTCTCAAAACATAAGACTTTATGCTGACACTTTCTCCATTTACACATAGGATGCTGTTACCATGGTTCTGTTGCCTCACTGCACACTGTTCATTCCTTATGGGAATTACAGTATATCAATGCCTGGCAATGTGTCTCAAACTGATTACATGTCTTGTCATGGGAATTTGCTCTTCTAATACCTTTGTGGTTGGTTTGTGTAGACATCTGACAGTGCAAAGACAGCCTTCCACTTCTTCAGGTTCTCTCAGCAGTTAAATTACACCTATGTTGCAAGGCTGCAGTAATTTATCTCAAATGGCTTAGCATCTCTATTCAAATTATATTAGAGGGAATTTGATCGAAGCACATTAAACATTCACATTCTAATGTGATACAGGGCAATTTCTCTTCCTGCGACCTAGCCTTCTGTGTCAGTTAGAGATTCTGTCAGATGCGCATACATTGCCTTCTTGGAGAAATTATGATTTGAATCAAATTGCTTGAAGCAATTCAACTCATTTCTTATTGTGGAACCCTGACTACTTTGAATATCCGAAAGTGAAGAAAGATATCCAGGGGCATATTGGCACAGCAGATATTGGGTTTTTTTTACTCAGGAACCTGGAACTGAGTGATCTTCTCACACATAAAAATGGTAATGAACAGTCCTTTTAAATTGCAGACTTGTACATTGTAAGTAAATCTAAATCTACAGATGCAACAGGATTGAGCTGAGTTTGCACACATGGTTAGTGGTGAAAATCGTGAAGGGATGCCAGAATTTTCAAGGTTACTGGATTCCTACACATCCAATTTCCGATTTTCTTTATTTGCTGATTTCTCATGTTTTTACTGGTTCTTCTATTAATGAGCACATGCTTTCTGTAATAATAGCATTGCCTGCCTTTCGCCGAGTGCTTTTTGGAAATTAGGGCAGGATGCCACATAACATGTAGAAACAAAGAAGTGCAGGTGCTGGTTTATACCAAAGATTGGTACAAAGTGCCGGAGTAATTCAGTGGGTCAGGCAGCATCTCTGGAGAAGATGACATTTTACGTCAGGACCCTTCTTCTGTCTGAAACATCATCCATCCTTTTTCACTAGATATGCTGCCTGACCTACTGAGTTACTCCATCTTTTTGTGTTATACAACATTTTCCAATGTGCCCATGGTAATATTTTCTAGGAGGAATTATTTTTTTAATATTTTCTGATCTTTAGAAGATATTTTCAAGGATCAGGGGTATGTCAGTATTTACATGTTACCTACACATTCAAACCTAATAGGGATTACCTGAAAGTACTGCGGAGTCTTTGAAACTATTCTAAACATTATTCTTTAGATACCTTTACGAAATGTAATGACTAATACAGAATTGACAAATCTTGGGTATTGTATATAAGTATAACGTTTCCTTTAAGAACTGAGTACCATTTGGTGTGAGCTTGATTGTTGCATCAGAAACTGCTGATCATCTGAGATTTACTGCCTTTAATAAAAAGATGTTCTCTTGATGAATCAGCCTTTGTTACTTGTTTGTGCAAGCAGCAACACCAAAGGGTCCAGTGGATGATAGAAGTCCAGCTGTCTCCACATTGCAACCTAGTCAGGAATACCAGAACTCTGTCTATGCATGCCTGGACCTCAGCTTACGAGGTCTGAACATCACATTTAATTCACGGTTTTTAAGATTCCACCATTGATTACTATAAAATTTGCTGTAAATTCAATTTTTGTATATTTAATGGAGTAACATTGTTCTCAAAATATGTTATGCCATTATTCATGGCCTTTCAAGGATTGGGTATTTCCATGAATCTTTGTAAACTGGTTACTCTGGCAGCACCTTAGAACTGCTAAATAAGCTTCTCAGAGCTTGTTAAATATTAATATTCAGAACATGCCAGTAGCTTTTATAAGGATTAACAAGATTAAAATTGCATCTCCAAAATTTCCATATTTTTTGTGGATGATTTCATACTCTTAGTGCTCCAAGACATTTGAGTCAATGTGCAAAGCTGAACCTGGACACAAAATTTGTCAAAGCGTTTTAATGTTCAAAATTTTGTTGGTGGTTTTGGCTCTATCTTTTTCAGATTAGAAAAATGCAAATTTTCCTTGCTAATTAACAAATTACAAGCAGTAACCTTCTTGGGAAATAAAATACCTCTTGCTTTCCCCTGTTAGTAATTTCTGAAACTATATTGTTTTTGTTGTTTGAGCTGCCTGCATGTGTCATGTGATTAACATCACTTTTGTAGATTAACTGGTTAGTGTATCCTGCCCAAAGCAATCACAGAATCATCGAATATATAATATAGAAAGGCTCTGCATCTATTGACTGTGAAAATACTATCTACTTAGCCCCATAAAGAAAAATATAATTTACATCCCTTTTAAAACAGTGACGTATTTCTCTTCATTAATTTTTCATGTATTGTAACTTCTATCAAAATGCCATCTAAAATGTCTCCTAACATTGCTTTCATTAATGATTTTGAATGTTTTTACTAATTAATTTACTTTTTTTGCACTGCTTCAGGTTGCACCACGATCGTTACACATTCTGCATTTTGCATTCATCTGTGTATTATTATTTGATCAATCACTGCCATGTACACTGTTTACCTGATGAGTTTCTGGCGAACAAGGAAACTCTGGTGTATAAAACTATAAGTTAACTAACTAATTAATAATTTATTTCCGTGTACCTTTTATCAAGACACTCACTGTGATAATTGCCTCCAAATAACTAACTGGAACTTCTTCCTTATCAGGAAAAGAAGCTCAGAAGAAAATTACACTGCTCCACATGTTAAAGAGGACTCTTGGAGCAAAATTGTACCAGAATCTCTTCAAAAAGACACCTCAGAGTGCTTTGACTTGACAAGGTGAAGTATGATTCAGTGCTGACAAGAGAAAATGTTAACCTGAAGCACTGAACACCAATGGTGAATCTCTAAGGACATTAGCATGAATTTTGAGGCACATTGATGAAAGGAATTGATAAAGGTTTAGATAAAGAAATGTGAACACAGAACATAGAACAGTACAGCACAGGAACAGGTCTTTCGATCCATGATGTCTGTGCCAAACATAATGCCAAATTAAACTAATCTCTTCTGCCTGTATGTGATGAGATTAGTGTAATGTGGCATAATGCGTGACACAGACATCGGTGAAAACACAAATTTAAAATAATTAGCAAGAGAGCAAGAGATCATTCATTATAAATAAAAGTAAAGACAAGGATAAATTGTCATCAGTTTTCTGTGTGTTCTTAGCTGTTATTGTTGACTCGTCTGCTGGGAGCAGTGCTGGTTGTGCAGTCTCGCAGCAGCCCTGATGTAGGAAGGGCCTCCTATATCTCTCCTTCACGCACTTGGGGTGAAGGAGTCTGCCACTGAAGGAGCTACTCAGTTCAGTGACAGTGTCCTGCATGGGGTGGGAGTTGTCCAGCAGCGATGTTAGCTTTGCCATCATCCTCCTCTCTCCCACCACCTGCACTGTCGAGGGGGCAACCCAGGACAGAGCTGGCCTTCCTGACCAGCTTGTCGAGTCTCTTCCCTTCCGCCGCTGAGATGCTGCTGCTCCAGCAGACCACTCCATAGAAAATGGCCGATGCAACCACCATGTTGTAGAAGGGCCTTAGGAGTGCCCCCTGCACTCCAAAGGACCTGAGTCTCCTTAGCAGATAAAGTCTGCTCTGGCCCTTTCTGTATAGTGCATTGGTGTTTTTGGTCCAGTCCAATTTATTATTGAGGTGGACACCCAGGTATTTATAAGAATCCACCCTCCCGATGTCCATTCCCTGGATGTTCACTGGTGTCGAGGGGACAAGGCTGAGCCTGCGGAAATCTACCACCATCTCCCTGGTTTTCCCCGCGTTGATCCGGAGGCGGTTCCGCTGGCACCAGTCCACAAACTCCTTGATCAGTTCTCTGTACGTCCTGTCATCGTCGCCTGTGATGAGGCCGACGATGGCAGAGTCGTCAGAAAACTTCTGTAGATAGGAGTTTGCAGAGCTGTGCCTGAAGTCCGCAGTGTACAGGGTGAACAAGAATGGAGCTAGCACTGTTCCCTGCGGAACCCCAGTGCTGCAGACCACCCTGTCCAAGACCAGGTCCTTTGTCCTCACATACTGTGGTCGGTTGGTGAGGTAGTCCAGAATCCAGGATGTGAGGTGGTGATCCACTCCTGTGCGCTCCAGCTTGTCTCCCAGAAGCCCCGGCTGGATGGTATTGAATGCACTGGAGAAATCAAAAAACATGATTCTCACAGTGCTATCTGTCTTCTCCTGGTGTGAAAGTGCTCTGTTCCATAGGTAGATGATGGCGTCCTCCAGCCCGATGCAAGTCTGGTAGGCGAACTGCATTGATGGTCTCACCAGGGGGCGGAGATGGGCGAGGACCAGACGCCTATGGATATTAAATATCAAAGCCTAGTATAGAGAGGATTAGTATTGCATTCATAGGGATCACGAAGAATGAGGTCTTAGTTCTTCCCATTTTTATTAATACATGTATACTGGACTTCTATATACTTGGCCTGCACATTATTAAGTGTGTAGGATACAGGGTTAAATTAAAGATAAACACAAAATGCTAGAATAATCCTGTACCCAAAAAGACAAGGATCACTGGTCTTAACGTCTATAGGCCTGTTGCACTGACATCTGTAGTCATGAAGACAATAGACAATAGACAATAGACAATAGGTGCAGGAGTAGGCCATTCAGCCCTTCGAGCCAGCACCGCCATTCAATGCGATCATGGCTGATCACTCTCAATCAGTACCCCGTTCCTGCCTTCTCCCCATACCCCCTCACTCCGCTATCCTTAAGAGCTCTATCCAGCTCTCTCTTGAAAGCATCCAACGAACTGGCCTCCACTGCCTTCTGAGGCAGAGAATTCCACACCTTCACCACTCTCTGACTGAAAAAGTTCTTCCTCATCTCCGTTCTAAATGGCCTACCCCTTATTCTTAAACCGTGGCCCCTTGTTCTGGACTCCCCCAACACTGGGAACATGTTTCCTGCCTCTAATGTGTCCAATCCCCTAATTATCTTATATGTTTCAATAAGATCCCCCCTCATCCTTCTAAATTCCAGTGTATACAAGCCCAATCGCTCCAGCCTTTCAACATACGACAGTCCCGCCATTCCGGGAATTAACCTAGTGAACCTACGTTGCACGCCCTCAATAGCAAGAATATCCTTCCTCAAATTTGGAGACCAAAACTGCACACAGTACTCCAGGTGCGGTCTCACCAGGGCCCGGTACAACTGTAGAAGGACCTCTTTGCTCCTATACTCAACTCCTCTTGTTACGAAGGCCAACATTCCATTGGCTTTCTTCACTGCCTGCTGTACCTGCATGCTTCCTTTCATTGACTGATGCACTAGGACACCCAGATCTCGTTGAACTCCCCCTCCTCCTAACTTGACACCATTCAGATAATAATCTGCCTTTCTATTCTTACTTCCAAAGTGAATAACCTCACACTTATCTACATTAAACTGCATCTGCCATGTATCCGCCCACTCACACAACCTGTCCAAGTCACCCTGCAGCCTTATTGCATCTTCCTCACAATTCACACTACCCCCCAGCTTAGTATAATCTGCAAATTTGCTAATGGTACTTTTAATCCCTTCGTCTAAGTCATTAATGTATATCGTAAATAGCTGGGGTCTTTGAAAGACGTGCTAGCCCAGCTGAAAAACATCACAAACCCCCTGCTGGACCCCCTGCAGTTTGCATACAGGGCCAATAGATCAGTGGATGATGCAGTCAACCTAGGCCTGCACTTCATCCTCCAGCACCTAGACCGCAAGGGGACCTATACCACGATTCTGTTTGTGGACTTTGGCCTGCATTTAACACTATTGTGCCAGAGCTACTACACTCCAAACTCTCCCACCTGACTGTGCCTGAAACCCTCTGTCAGTGGATCATCAACTTCCTGAGAGGCAGGAAGCAGCATGTGAGGCTGGGAAAGCACATCTCGAACCCGCAGACCCTCAGTATAGGAGCACCACAAGGCTGCGTACTCCCCCCTCTCCTTTACTCTCTCTACACCAACGACTGCACCTCCACAGACCCCTCTGACGAGCTCCTCCAGTTTGCGGATGACACAACCCTGATTGGACTGATCCATGATGGGGAGGAATCTGCCTAAAGACGGGAAGTGACACAGCTGGCATCCTGGTGCCATCGCAACAACCTGGAGCTCAATGCTCTCAAGGCAGTGGAACTAATTGTAGAATTTCGAAGAGGTCCCCCTCCCCTCCCCCCACTCACCATCAACACCACCACAGTCACATCTGTGGAGTCATTTAAGTTCTTTGGAACAATCATCTCCAGGGACCTTAAATGGGAGGCCACCATCGACTCCACAGTCAAAAAGGCCCAACAGAGGATGTACTTCCTGCGGAAACTAAGGAAACACAATCTGCCACAGGCAATGATGGTCCAATTCTATACTGCCATCATTGAGTCCGTCCTCACCTTCTCCATCATGGTCTGGTTTGGCTCAGCCACCAAACACGACATCCGGAGGCTGCAATGGATCGTTCGATCAGCTGAGAAGGTTGTTGGCTGCAACCTTCCTCCCATTGACAAACTGTACACTGCAAGGGCTAGGAAGCGAGCGGGAAAGATCATCTCTGACCCCTCTCATCCTGGCCACAAAATCTTTGAAGCACTTCCCTCCGGACTCTCAAAGCAGCCACAGCCAGACATAAAAACAGCTTTTTTTTCCACGAGTAGTAGTTCTACTCAATAACCAAAGTCTGTAGTCCCTTTTTTGCTCTGGTTTATTTTCACCCACGTGTTTAGACAGTAATGTTGTATCCTTATTGTTTTGATGTGTTTATGCTTTATCCTTAATTGTTAACTGTATGTTTGTGTTGTCGTTTGTGTTGTCATTTGTGAGCGGAGCACCAAGGCACATTCCTTGTACATGCACGTACTTGGCAATAAACTTATTCATTCATTCATTCATTACTCAACGGGACAGGCAGCATCTCTGGAGAGAAGGAATGGGTGACGTTTCGGGTTGAGACCCATCTTCAGACTGATTCAGAATCATCAGTCTGTGGAAGGGTCTCATTCCGAGATGTCACCCATTCCGACTCTCCAGAAATGCTGCCTGTCCCCTGAGTTACTCCAGCGTTTTGTTTCTATCTGCACATTATTAAAACAGATTCCAACAAACTAGGTTTGCGCTTTGCAGATTGATTGCGTCTCTTTTTTTATTTCTCACCTTGTCTTCCTCCGGTTTTATGATCTAAAAGTGGTTTCAAAATAACCTAGGCGGCACAGAGGACTGCCACTTTAATCATAAAACAAATTACTTGTTTCCGTACCCCAAAACATCCACCACCACCTGATTTAACTGTGTGGAAGACGTGTAACCTTCTAACGGACTAAAGAGTGAGGTCAAATTAACAGATGCTGGCACAATATATTCCAAGGTAGAAGCTGCCCTCGCATCTATTGTAAAAGAAATGAAAATGAATCAACCATATCTAAAAAAGAAGGAAAGGAAGGAGTCCTAATATTGCAGGTATACACTGGATGTTGGTGATATTTGTCTTAGGAAACGGGGCTTCCCCTCTTCCATTATAGATGAGGCTCTCACTAGGGTCTCTTCTACATCCCGCAGCTCCACTCTTGCTCCCCCTCTCCCCACTCGCAACAAGGACAGAATCCCCCTCATTCTCACCTTCCAACCCACCAGCCAGCGGATCCAACAAATCATCCGCCAACATTTCCGTCACCTACAACGGGACCCCCACCACTGGCCACATCTTCCCATCCCCTCCTCTCTCTGCCTTCCGCAGAGACTGTTCCCTCTGTAACTCCCTGGTCCACTCGTCCCTTCCTACCTAAACCACCCCATCCCCGGGCACTTTCCCCTGCAATCGCACGAGATGCAACACCTGTCCCTTTACCTCCCCCCTCAACTTCATCCAAGGACCCAAACAGTCTTTCCAGGTGAGACAAAGGTTCATCTGCACCTCCTCCAACCTCATCTATTGCATCCGCTGCTCTAGATGTCAACTTATTTACATCGGCGAAACCAAGCACAGGCTCGGCGATCGCTTCGCTCAACACCTGCGCTCGGTCCGCGTTGGCCAAACTGGTCTCCTGGTGGCCGAGCACTTCAACTCCCCCTCCCATTCCCAGTCTGACCTTTCTGTCATGGGCCTCGTCCAGTGCCATAGTGAGGCCCACCGGAAATTGGAGGAACAGCACCTCATATTCCGCCTGGGCAGCTTGCAGCCCAGTGGTATGAACATTGACTTCTCCCACTTTAGATAGTTCCTCTGTCCCTCTCTTCCCCTCCCCCTTCCCAGATCTCCCTCTATCTTCCTGTCTCCACCTATATCCTTCCTTTATCTCGCCCCCCTGACATCAGTCTGAAGAAGGGTCTCGACCCGAAACGTCACCCATTCCTTCTCTCCTGAGATGCTGCCTGACCTGCTGAGTTACTCCAGCATTTTGTGAATAAATACCTTCGATTTGTACCAGCATCTGCAGTTATTGTCATACTATTTGTCTTATTACAACATCAGCAATGCTATGCATGTAAATCTTTTGAGTTTGAATACGTTTCCATGGTAAATATGTATTGAGGACTTGGAATGGTAAGTTAAACTTTTGATCCTGCCTTTTCACTACAAGTTTTACCATTTTCATTGTAGCATTGTTTAGTCTGATCTTTTGTGCTGTGGATGGGACTTGCAGCACAGGAAAGTGATTGCTCTTCATGAATACAGTGGGGGAAAAAATAAAACAGGCTGTAACACTCCTGACTTTGGAAGGAAGGTGATCATTAAGGCAGGTTTCATTCTATTTCTGTGGGGAGCACATACTGATCTTTCAGAAGAATTGAGAGCAGAAAAAGGTGACAGTATGTTCGTCAAATACAATCAGAAAATAAATTGTTTTGGGCAAACTGAATGTCAGTTTGGTTGTGCGAATTCCCACTTCGACTTGCAGACAATTACTCTTCTCTGTGCTTATTGGACAACTTTTCCCATGAAATGCAAACATTGCAGAAACCCTACCAGCCAGGCACAACACACATGTCAGTTTTGACTTCTGCTCTTGGGCCAATTAATTTCCATTACAGGATGCAGTTTCAGAGGATGGCAGATACAATTAGAATCTAAAAGCTGGGATGTAATGCAAGGAGGACATTCCGACCAAAGGGAATACAATTTTATTTATATTCGTTAACAGCCCTACTGGGAGAGAACTATAGCGAAAAGGATAATTACAGTAAATTATTAATTATCAATAATGGTTGTGACAAATAGCCAATTGAGAGATGTTTGTGATTTCCCACTGACAATTTATTAATTTCTGCAAACAAATTAATTTTGAATAGTTATCCAACTCTTTCTGACAGAAGAATGATTCAAAAGGACTATGCTGAATTTAATATGCTGATAACAACATGATGGAAACAAAGTATGACATTGTCTAATAATGGTATGCACTGAGGAGAGCCTAGAGGGCAGAAATCTTTAGAAACAAGGAACTAGAGATGCTGGTTCACAAAAGAAGACACAAAGTGCTGGAGTAGCTCAGCAGGTCAGGCAGTATTTCTAGAAAACGGGTTAGATGATATTTAGGGTCGGGACCCTTCTTGAGAGGTTTTTGGAAATTAACACTAAGCATTAATGAAGAGACTTCCACTGACTCCTCTGGAACCAGTGAGTTCCCCAAAGATCTCTCACAAGATTTCAACGTTTAATGACTACAAATTAAGTGTTTGAAAAGATTAATAAAACTCTTTTCAGTTAGGCCATATTCAGCCCATAGAACTCCACTGTAATATTTTCCCTTTATTTTCTGGATAATTATATTAAAAATATGAATAGGACAATGTATGTGGAAAAGTGTGAGCTGGTTAAGCAATTTATAGCTCTCTAAGTACCAGCTTGGTTCAGTTTAAATAGCAGATTTCTGGAACATGAGGGTTACCACAATGGTATATTTTGCAGTGAGTGTATTTTGTCTCCTGCATTTTTCTAGAATATTCATTTGCACTGACCTTTAACTAAAATTCCTCGCCTCATTATGGTTCATGTTTCCTGTACTTTTGGGTGACGTATGATAAACAAGAGGGCAAAATGGAGACATGCCAATACTTTTCAGTTGCAAATGCCCCACTATTGAATCAGGTTGATGAGTGATCTGTAGGAATGAAGCCACTCATAGCAGAAGCAAGAGCCAGGAGCGGAAGTCGGGAGAATACGCTGCTCATCAGCAGGAGTACGAGATGCTGATCAATGAGTAGACCAACTCTGGATCCAAGCAGAAGATGGCAGATTCATCCATGTATAGGAAGGTTTTGATCTGGGCACTTCCACTGCCTGGCAATGCCACCCCTCTTATGCTCTCGTTCTTCCTGATGGATTTTGCAAAAGGATTCTATACAGTTCACAAAACCTCCCCTCACTCAGGTAAGAGTGGGCAACCCTAACTGATTCCAGACGGGAAAGCTACCTGTTACCCACGCATTGCTTTGAACTGCATTGGACTCCCCAAAGCTCATTTTGGAGAGGACGTCCATCATATATATGTTTACAATATGAGTCAAAGGCCTTTTACTCGTCCAAGCTGACTAGGCAGGTATCCACCCCTCTGTCCTACATGCATCACTGAGGTATCCCTGGGCAGTGTGAGGCTCCTGAGATTTTTCTGCCAGGTACAGCACAGGTTTGGTCTGGGTGGATCACCTGTCCCAGAACAGACTTGACCCTATTGGAGCTGGCCTTGAATAGGATCTTATAGTCCACATTTAGTAATGAGATTGGTTCCCAATTCCTGGTGGCATCCTGCTCCCGCTTCTGCTCATAGATGAGGGTGAGATGCCCTACCTCATGGAGTTTGGCATGCTGCCAGCCAGAAGCATGGCGTTGTACAGTTCCACCAGGTCAGAGCCCACCCAATCCCACAGAGCTGAGTACAACTCAGCAGATAAGCCATCACTTCAGGGAGTTTCATTCAAGTCAAAGGAATGGAAGGGCTCTTCAGCTCCACGATCAGTGGCTGGTTGACTCTCCCACTTGCTGTCCTCCAAGACCTCTATGATAGAGGTCATGATGTTCTCGGAGGCTGTGCTGTCTATGAATTTTCCGTCATTCAGACCCGGAGAGAAGGATCTGCAAAGTGTGTGGCATGCTGGCTCTTCACCACTCACTCACATCCATCACCCTTGATCACAGAAGGAGGAGTTGGCAAAAATCCCTCTAACTCTGCCTTGTATTCTGAACGCCTTTGAGGATTAAGAACCTCAATGTTCTTCTAGATTGCACCCCACCATGCAACAGAGAATCAAAGATGGCCTTCAAGGTTCTCCAACCTGCCTCAACACGCTCCTCAACGTTCTCTCAGATCATAAGAGAACACTTAACTTCCACAGTTGCCGTTTGTATAAGGCGTTGGTGATGCTACATTTAGAGTATTGTGTTCTGTTCTGGGCACTGTGTTATAGGAAAGATGTTGTCAAACTAGAAAGGGTACAGAGAAGATTTATGTTGCCAGGACAAGAGGGTCTGAGCTATAGGCAGAGGTTGAGTAGGCTGGGACTCCATTCCTTGGAGCGCAGGAGGATGAGGGGTGATCTTATAGCGGTGTGTAAGATCATGAGAGGAATAGATTGGGTAGATGCACAGTCTCTTGCCCAGAGTAGGTGAATCGATATCAATAGGACATAGGTTTAAGGTGAAGGGGAAAAGATTTAATAGGAATCTGAGGGGTACCTTTTTCACACAAAGGGTGGTGGATGTATGGAATAAACTGCCAGATGAGGTAGTTGAGGCAGAGACTATCCCAACATTTAAGAAGCAGTTCGATGGGTATATTGGAAAGGACAGGTCTGGAGAGATATGGACCAAATGCTGGCAGATTGGGCATGTGTGGCTGGGACATGTTGGCCGGTGTGAGCAAGTTGGGCCAAAGGGCCTGTTTCCACACTGTGTATATATGTATGTATATATATATGTACTGAACTATTTTTGTTGTTCATTATGGGTTTATAGGGTAGTATGTTTACACATCTGTTGTGCTGCTACAAGCAAGAATTTCATTGTTCCATTTTGGGACATCTGTAGACTAAAACTCTCATTTGTTTGTTTGTTTGTTCCTGAACTACAGCCAAAACGGTTCACGATAGCGCAACAATTTTAGGCCCACCTAACTCACCATCGTCCCTTGGGTGCTAATGGAATAAGTTCCATTGAAATCGGTGTTATATTTTTTAAGTTATTCACATTTTAAAGTTTAAATATATCTCCTAGGGAGAGAAGGGGGAGGGAGGGAGGGGGGAGGAAGGAGGATAGCGGGGGTTGAGGGGGAAGGAGTGGGGGGAGAGGGAGGGGAGGGGGAGAGAAGGGGGAGAGGGGAGGTGGAGAAGGGGAGGAGAGGGTCTCTCTCTCTCTCTCTCTCTCTCTCTCTCTCTCTCTCTCTCTCTCTCTCTCTCTCGCTCTCTCTCTCTCTCTCTCTCCCTATCTCTCTCTCTCTCTCTCTCTCTCTCTCTCTCTCTCTCTCTCTCTCTCTCTCTCTCTCTCTCTCGCTCTCTCTCTCTCTCTCTCTCTCTCGTTTCCAACAACATTCAACAACCTACCATTAATCTGCAAATGCTATGGAAAAAAACAATTTACTGGATCATATGACTCAATGTCATGAAATTGAATTTCAGTGACTGAAGAATAAGAGGGATAAAGGTAAAGCCAGCTGTGCACTTCCATTGACATTTTAAATAATTTCCATTGATGTCAGCTACTGTTTGGAAACAAAAGCAAATCAATATTCCCTTTGAGTTACCTTGTAACTCCTGCCACATTTAATTAGCAGCTGCATCTGCAGAATACTGTATATTTAAGACATTTGCTTCTCTTGGGTTGCCCTGCAGATTAAGCTTTAACTTGGAACAAGCTCTAACTGTTAATAAAAAGTCAAATGAGGTGTGGCAAATAAATCCAGGTCCCGGCCAGGAAATTAGTAATCCTATGGTTTAGGATTTATCTCATGGAGAACATACCAAGTAAAATTTGGTTTTGTTATGAATAGCAAACAAAAATTAAAACCAATATAACAGCTATCTCGCCTGCCCTTTCTTTTAAGGCCTAGGATGTAGTCCATGAGGTCCAGAAACCTATTAGCCTACAGCTGCAACCATTGGCTCAATACCAATTCCTCGGTGATTATAAATTTTCTGAGTTCTTCCTCACTTCCAATTTCTGATTTGCACCTATTTACTGGGATGTCACTTCATTGATCTATATTGAAGCCTGAAGCAAAATATTTCTTTGATTTACTCTCATGAATTGTAACCTGAGACTGTATAGTTGTCATTTGCATGGGGAACAGTTCAACTAAGTTCTTACTTTCGGCAGTTTTACAGGCACATTAAAGCAAAAGCACAACAAATAAATATACAATAAACAATAAATTATCAGTTACATTAGGTAGCCAGACTTCAGTAGTGCAAGCAGAAGTACATAGTGCAACATATACAATTAATTTGTTTTATTTTCCGACATCAATTCCCCAGAATCATTTTCTATGGGACTTTATTTACTCCTTTAGTTTTAAATGTATAGAAATTGATACAATTGTCTTTTACATTTCTGATTAGCTTTATTTTGTACTCTAGATTTTCCTCCCTTATACACATTTTAGTCATTCTTTATTGATTTTATATTCTTTCCAGATTCTGATCTGTGTTTTAATTTATTTGTTAAATTAGTGGGATGTGAGCTTCATTAGCAAGTGGCGGCATGGTGGCGTAGCGGTAGATTCTGACTACAGATGCTTGTCTGTATGGAGTTTGTACATTCTCACCGTGACTTGCGTGGAAATTCTCCGAGATCTCTGGTTTCCTCCCACACTCCAAAGATGTACAGGGTTTTGTAGGTTAATTGGCTTGGTATAAAAGTAAATTGTCCCGAGTGTGTGTAGGATTAATGTTAGTGTGCGGGGATTGCTGGTCGGTGCTGACATGGTAGGCCGAAGGGTCTGTTTCCGTGCTGCATCTCTAAACTAAACTAAACTAAAACCAAGCAAGACATCATTGCCTGTGCCATTGCCCTTGGGAAGGTGATGATGAGATATAGTCCTACATATGAAGTTGGTTCTGTGGTGCAGTTGAGCAGAGAGTTCTAGGATTTGGAGTCAGTGACCAAGATTGCTGATATATTTCAAATCAGAGTGGTTGTGACTTGGAGGAAAATATGCAATTGGCAGAGGCTGCAAGTTTAAGGAATGCCGTGAGAGTAGCATGCATTTTGGTGACAGCACACACACACACACACACACTGTACACCAGTGGTCAGATGAATGATATCTCAGGGTGATGGAGATTTCCCAATCAAGTAGACGGTTTTGCTCTAGATAATGTTGAGCTTTTTGGGTGCTGTTTGAGCTTCACAAATCCAGGCAAATTAAGAATATTCCATCAGCCTTTTGTGCTTTACAAATAGTGGAAAGACTTTAGTTCAGTTCAGTTTAGAGATACAACATGGCTCTTTGGCCCACTGAGTCTTTGCTGACCATCGATCACCCATACACTAGTTCTATATTAAGCCACTTTTGCATCCTACACACCAGGGACAATTTGGAGAAGCCAATTAACCTACAAACCCGAACGTCTTTTGGATGTGGGAGAAAACTGGCGAAACTGGAAAAAACCTAAATGGCGACAGTGAAAATGCACAAACTCCACACATACAGCACATAGACAGGATCAAACCCTGGTCTCTGGCGCTGTGAAGCAGCAGCGCTACCGCTGTGCTATTGTACCTCCCTTTAGATGTCAGGAAGTGAGTCAATTGAAGCAGGATACCCAGCTACTGACTTAGTTATGTAGCCATATTATTTTTGTGATTGGTCAACTTTGCAATGGTAATAACATTGATTGTCAAGGAAAGGTAGTTTGTCTCTCATCAGACAGATGGGCATTGGCAGGTAATACGACGGCACAAAGTTTACTTGACACTGATCAGCACATTCCTGCTTGATATGTATGTCTCTCAGTTCACCTCAGCAATTCAGCTATCTGGAACAAGGTAGTGATGGGTCAGCTATTCTGTGTGAGACCCAATATAGGCAGTGGTGAGCAGGTTATTGATGAGTAAGTACTGCTTGTTTAGATTGAACCTATCTTGTGTAATCATGTTGCTCTGCCAACTCTGGTGTAATGCACTCTGCATTGCCTTGAGTTACCACATGAAGACTTTGTCAACTAAAGATAAATGACTTACTCTGGCAAAGGGAATGGAGGGGGCTGAGGTGAGCAGCAGAAAATTATGGCTAAGGTGACTAAGCTCACAGAGAGGAGAAATGGGCTTGGAAGTTGCTACTGCAGTATGGAAGAACGTATTAATCCTGTCTCTGATCCAGCCCCATGGAGAGGCAGAGTGGGAATGGAGGGGGGCAATAATGCCAGCGAGAGGAAGAGAGAGAGGATACAGAGGAGGAAGAGTGTAAGGAAGGGAGGAATTGCGTGAGGCAAGGAATAGAGGAGAGGAAGTGAGAAGATTGGGGAGAAATACAATAAAATTAAATTAATCCTTAAATGGATGGGAAATAATCAAATTGGCTTTAACAAAACACAAAGTGCTGGAGGAACTCAGAGGATCAAGCTGCATCATTGGAGGGTCAGAACCTGATGCAAATCATCGCCTGTCCATTCCCTCCACAGATTCAGCTTGACCCGCTGAATTTCTCCAGCATTTGTGTTTTGCTCAAATTTCCAGCATATGCAGTTCCTTGTATTTCCAAATTGGCTTTAGTTCTTATGTGTCAATATCTATGCTCTCACAGCTTTGGTATTGAGATTGCCTTCTATTTACAGTCTTCTGTGAAGTCATTGACCAGAAAATACACACTTTGAAGCAGATCAACACGGCTATTCTTTTGTTGACACAAACCACTTGGCTGGAAACAGCATCAGATTTTTTCATGTCTGTCTTTTTCAGCAGAGACCACTAAGACTACAGACACAGAATGAAAATGCAGTTGACTCAAAATATCCATGCTCGTGTTTTGGTGTGAAAGAAATAACAGGACAGCTGGTATGTGACTGGCTTAGGGGTATTTGGAGCCCATTGGAACATCAGTAGTGGTAGGATCTGGCCCAGTGTTTTCCTATTCTAATTAATGTGTGGCTGCATTCATATGAATAAAATTGGTAAGGAATCATTATTTGTAGTGTCCAAATAACATTATAACTACCAAGAGATTCCACATTTTAGTGTCCTTCATTTTAAGGACTTTTTTAGTGCCAAATGGCAAATTTTAGCATTCGAACATTGGATTTTTAATTCCGACCAGTACATAACTAAAAGGATGTTGGGTTGTAATACTCTCGATGTGGCAATCTGTGTTCCTGCAAAAATGGTAACTATCTTGTTCAATATACGGTCATAGATTCTACCTAAAGTTATCACGACAGATGGTATTATAATCTTTTATTTGTCAGAGCACAATCAAGTTATTAAATCTTGCTGTCAGAGTTTTTAGGTGTTCAATCCAATTTCAGGGACAAAAATAACAATAAATTTACATCACTTCTAAAATATAGTTTAAAACATGTGAAGATGTGAATAGGTTGAGGTATTCCCTCAGGACAGTCTTTGACAAAACCAGCTATGGTGAACTAATGGCATAAACGTCGCTTTTTAAAAGAGTCGAATTGGCTTGTAATTAAGACCTCACAGAATCAGAGCTCTTCATCTTATCTTTGGGATGCAGAATGTAAGTATCTTTGCAGTTAGTGCAGCAGGGAAAAATAAATCATTGTGTTTAAATCACAGTGACGTCAGAATTCATTTCTGAGTAATGTTAAATTATTTGATGTGGCAATTTTAAAAGGCTGACAGTTGGTTCTGCAATTAAAAGCATCAGCTAAGTCAGTTTCATTGTGTCATGAAGCCAATAGTATTGGAACATAGTGATTTCATTTCATATTCCTTGCATATACACAACCTTGGCCAAAAAACTTATTCATTCATTCATTCATACAACAGTCTATACACTGGAATTTAGAAGAATGAGAGGGGATCTTATCGAAACATATAAGATTATTAAGGGGTTGGACACGTTAGAGGCAGGAAACATGTTCCCAATGTTGGGGGAGTCCAGAACCAGGGGCCACAGTTTAAGAATAAGGGGCAGGCCATTTAGAACGGAGATGAGGAAAAACATTTTCAGTCAGAGAGTTGTAAATCTGTGGAATTCTCTGCCTCAGAAGGCAGCGGAGGCCAATTCTCTGAATGCATTCAAGAGAGAACTAGATAGAGCTCTTAAGGATAGCGGAGTCAGGAGGTATGGGGAGAAAGCAGGAACGGGGTACTGATTGAGAATGATCAGCCATGATCACATTGAATGGTGGTGCTGGCTCGAAGGGCCGAATGGCCTCCTCCTGCACCTATTGTCTATTGTCTATTGTCTATTGACAGCCATTGCACAGTAAAATCTTTCCTCATCCTTTTGCATCAATTTGATCCATTGCGGTGGTCTCCAGAAAACTGAATACATGATCCCACTGTTGCAAAAAACCAACAGTCGGGAATGTTGGCAGGGAAGAATGTTTATTGCTGCTGAGATTAAAGATTTCCCCAGTGCCGTTGTGTGCGTGTGTGTTCTGCATGACATTACATTGAATGTGCTCCCTGGTATATAAACACAGAGATCAGAACAGATGGATGAGATAGCGACATACAGGTAAGACTTTGTGATTTTGCATTGAGGCTAGTCTGTGGTACGTGCTGCTCAAGTTGTCAGCTCCATTCACCACACTGCCACTGCTTCCCAGGCACAGAATGAAAAGCAGCTGCCATGAAATACCCAACAGGGAAGTTCAGCTGAGATGAGACCGATTGAAGCAGCAACTCAAGTGGACCCGAGAAGATTGATCCAGACGCTCATATATCTCTTTTCTAAAATGCACATCAAGGTGAGTAATGACAGAGTGGTGAATGGAAAATTATTTCCATCTATTGACAATATCACTCAGCTCACCCACACTGAACCACAGGACACATGGAATTCTGACATGTACACTATTATATATTTGTTCTTAATATCAGGTTGATGTCAAATCATTCTGCAGAATAATGACAAGACATAAACACAAATCATTGTTAAATGCTGAGTATTCTTTATAACTCTTCCAGCTTGTTCTGTTTTGACTGTAAAAAACGTTATTTCATGTTAATGAAAATGAACTATCCTTGAACTTCATGTTTTCTATTTCCTGACAACAGAGAGAATGCACGACCCACGTACCCAATGTTTGCTCTTAATCCCATACCACATTTATTTTTCTATATCCCAGTCTCTCTCACATATCTATCAACTTCATTGTGATGATCCTAACACTGACGTTAGTTCACTGCAGCCAATTAATCTAATAACCAGTACAAATTAGGGAAGTGGAGCATCGGGAGAAAATTCATGCATCCATGGGAATGCACAAACTATACACACACAGCACTCGGATGGCTGAAGATGTGAAGCAGCAGTATTCCCTGAAAACAGAATCATTTGATTTGCAGGATCAATTCAATAGTCACCAAAACTGGATAGAAAGATCACAATGTGCTCCTAACCTACAGCTTTTCAATCCACCAAAGGCAGCAAACCCATTTGGTGCTGCCTTTTAATGAAACTGACCCTGACCTTCAACCAATGCTAATCATGCTGTTCTTTGTCTGGATATTTTAGTGTAAGAGACAGTGGACTCACTTTTGAAAGTTGCTGGTACTAGTTAAAACTGGTCTGTGTATCTTAATAATGGCTGGAGTAGGAGCTAGAAGCTATTTCACAGCTGAAGAATGATGCACAACAACAACCATGGATAGTACAGGTTTGGAGGGATATGGACCAAATGCTGGCATGTGGGACTAGTGTAACTGGGACATGTTGGCCAGAATGGGCAAGCTAGGCCGAAGGGCCTGTTTCCACACTGTATCACTAACCTCTTTGGGTTTTAAATTTTGCCTCATCCCATTTAGCAACACTGAACACTATCATAATACAGCAACAACAGCATATTGTATGCTGCCTGAATACAATTCATTGATGTCAGTTCATTGAAGTCAGTTTAGAAAGAACATGTTTATTGCCAGTACCACCTTAACATCCATGGCAATCGAGTCCTTCATGCACACTGATGTTGCACTTGTGGCTGTGGATGCTGGTTACGGGATTTACAGTCTGAAGAAGGGTCTCGACCCGAAACATCACCCATTCCTTCTCTCCAGAGATGCTGCCTGTCCCGCTGAGTTACTCCAGCTTTTTGTGTCTATTTGCGGTTTAAACCAGCATCTGCAGTTCCTTCCTACACAAAGCAGTATTTACAGATTCCTTTTGGAAAGGCAGCGAGCAGTCTTACACTTTATTCTTTGCAGACACTCAGGGAGGAGAATGCTCTTTGAACCCTCCAGGAGAACGTACTCAGACCCTTTCTTGACATTCTCCTCTTGTCCTCCTCTCATTTTTCCCACTGCCTTGTGTACTTAATCTCTCAGCCCACTTGTATTCCAAGAGAAATACACTCATTTATGTGCACTAGCCTATATGGAGGTAAAATTAGCAAGTCCAATACGTGTCACTGGACTCCTCGTCGGCTTCAGAAACTGAAACTAAAATAGAGCACCAAGCACTTCAGGAATCTCAACAAAAATCACTCATACTGAAATAGTTGACGATCCCCTGAAATAATAATGGTGGTGATCCTTCCTGCTGCCAACCATTAAGGAAGGAAGCTGAAAACTTAGCATTGAGTCTAAGGAGTCAGCTCTGGGTGTCGTATTAGCGATACTGCTGATTATTACCATCCATTCTGCAGTTAATCAGTGATCATTCAGTGTGCACGCATTAACACTGATTCATTGCTAAAGCATCACTCGTGCCACAAGAGAACAGAATTGACACGTGAACACAAGGGTTATTGTGGCAGCCATAAAATGGGCACTGCACCAAAGGGCATTAAACGAGGCAGCCATTTCCAGATAATCATATAATATGTTGTAATAATATTCCTTGAGGACTGATAATCCTTGGATATTTTGTTTATTTCTGATCTCACAGACAGAATCTCAAACGCCACAACACTCTTTCAGTGCTGACTGCATGTCTTAGCTTGGATTATGTGTTCGGCTCTCTGAAGTTGGACTTACACACACAAAAAAAAGCTTTCATTGGACCAAGGCTGACAGCCATAGCCATACGAAAATCACTTTAAAACCAATGGGCTCTTTAAAAAGGGATTACTTTACATTTTAATTATTTTCTGTTGCAGACACCAAACACAGGCAGAACAGAGTAGAATCCAAACAATGGTAAAGTGACCTGATAGATTACTAACTATAAAGTTATTTGGTTAACTATATAGAGTTGTTGTTTATTGTACTTATTATTTATTATACAGAGAGCTTAGAAATAATTTGCACCTACTAAAATTCCTAACTCATTTTTTCTGCATGTAATTTATAGGAATTTAAAGCTAGATTGGTGTCTACATGAGAAATAATATGAAAAGGTTATAATTCTCTGAATTATTTTTTTCCTCTTGGAAAAAGAGAGATCACAAAATGTTAGAAGCCAAGTCCAACAAGTGATTAAGAAGGCAAAAGGCACATTGCCCTTTATTGAGTAGGGTTTGGATATTAAGAATAGGGAGGTTTTGTTACAGTTGTAAAGGATGTTGGTGAGGGCACAACTTGAATGCTGCACATAGTTTTACTCCCCTAAAGAAAGATATAATGGCATTAGAGGCAGTCCAAATGAGATTTATTAGGAATTTATTAGAATTTCTGGGTTGAGATGATTATCCTATTAAGACATATAAGTATAAGAAAATAACTGCAGATGCTGGTACAAATCGAAGGTATTTATTCACAAAATGCTGGAGTAACTCAGCAGGTCAGGCAGCATCTCGGGAGAGAAGGAATGGGTGACGTTTCGGGTCGAGACCCTTCTTCAGACTGATGTCAGGAGGGCGGGACAAAGGAAGGATATAGGTGGAGACAGGAAGATAGAGGGAGATCTGGGAATTAAGACAGACTGGGTCTGTATTCTTTGGAGTTTATTTGAATGAGAGGTTGCTTCATTCAAACATAAAATCTCATAACAGGGTTTGACAGGGTAGATGTCGAGATGTTTTCACTTGAGGGAGAATCATGGGCAAGAGGATAAACTCTTACATTAGACTCTTATTTATTGTCTACAGCATCGCCTTCAACAACATAATACCAACCAAACTCATCTCCAAACCCTTGGACCTAGGAACCAGCACCCACCTCTGCCACCGGATTCTCGACTTACTGACTCCCAGACCACAATCGGTGATGTTAGGTGACACCACCTCCTCCAAAATAACTCTCACCACAAATGCCCTACAAGGGTGCATTCTCAGTCCCCTGCTATACTCCCTCTCTATGCACTCACAATTGTACAGCCAAATTGGGCTCTAACTCCATCTACAAATTTGCATATGACAGCACTGAGGTGGGCCGAATAACAAACCATGACAAGACAGAGTACAGGAAGGAGGTGGAGAATTTGGTAACATGGTGTCAGGATAATAACTCTCTCTCATTGTCAGCAAGATGAAGGAGCTGGTTTTTGACTTCAGGAAGCATGGTGGAGTACATGCTTCAATCAGTGTCAATGGTGCCAAAATGGAAATGGTTAGGAGCTTCAACTTCCTTGACATTAATATTACTAATGATCTGTCATGGACCAACTACATTGATACGACGGCCATGAAGGCACACCAATACCTCTACTTCTTTCAGAGACTGAAGAAATTCAGCATGTCTCCAAATACTCTCACAAACCTCGACAAATGCAGTATAGAAAGCATACTATCAGGTTGCATCACAGCTCGGTTTGGGAACAACTCTGCCCAAGACCGCAAGAAATTGCAGAGAATTGTAGATGTAGCCCAGTCTATTATACAAACCAGACTTCCCACCATTGCCTCTATCTACACCTCATGCTGCCTCTGAAAAGCAGCCAACATAATCAAAAACTTGTTCCATTCTGGTCATTCTTTCTTCTAGAAACATAGAAACATAGAAAATAGGTGCAGGAGGAGGCCATTAGGCCCTTCGAGCCAGCACCGCCATTCATTGTGATCATGGCTGATCATCCACAATCAGTAATTCGTGCCTGCTTTCTCCCCATATCCCTTGATTCCGCTAGCCCCTAGAGCTCCATCTTTTAAATTCATCCAGTGAATTGGTCACCACTGCCTTCTGTGGCAGAGAATTCCACAAATTCACAACACTCTGGGTGAATAAGTTCCTTCTCATCTCAGTTTTAAATGGCCTCCCCTTTATTCTAAGGCTGTGGCCCCTGGTTCTGGACTCCCCCAATATTGGAAACATTTTTCCTGCATCTAGCTTGTCCAGTCCTTTTATAATTTTACATGTCTCTAAGTTCCCCTCTCATCCTTCTAAACTCCAGTGAATAGAAGGGTCTCAACCCGAAACGTCGCCCATTCCTTCTCTCCTGAGATGCTGCCTGACCTGCTGAGTTACTCCAGCATTTTGTGAATAAAAACCAGTGAATACAAGCCTAGTCTTTTCAATCTTTCCTCATATGACAGTCCCGTCATCCCAGGGATCAATCTCATGAACCTACGCTGCACTGCCTCAATTCTTGCCATAGAGGGAGTACAGAGAAGGTTCACCAGATTGATTCCTGGGATGGCAGGACTTTCATATGAAGAAAGATTGGATAGACTCCGCTTGTACTCGCTGGAATTTAGAAGATTGAGGGGGGATCTTATAGAAACTTACAAAATTCATAAGGGGTTGGACAGGCCAGATGCAGGAAGATTGTTCCCGATGTTGGGGAAGTCCAGAACAAGGGGTCACAGTTTAAGGATAAGGGGGAAGTCTTTTAGGACCGAGATGAGAAAGTCTTTTTTCACACAGAGAGTGGTGAATCTGTGGAATTCTCTGCCACAGAAGGTAGTTGAGGCCAGTTCATTGGCTATATTTAAGAGGGAGTTAGATGTGGCCCTTGTGGGTAAAGGGATCAGGGGGTATGGAGAGAAGGCAGGTACGGGATACTGAGTTGGATGATCAGCCATGATCATATTGAATGGCGGTGCAGGCTCGAAGGGCCAAATGGCCTACTCCTGCACCTATTTTCTATGTTTCTAATTACAAGGATGTCCTTCTTCAAATTAGGAGACCAAAACTGTACACTGTTCTCCCTGTTCCAATCTGGCAGAAGGTACAGAAGCTTGAAAGCCCGCACCACCAGATCCAGCAATAGTATATCTGATCTGTTTGGATAGCCTGCAAAACAAATCTTTTCACTGTACCTGGTTACAGGTGACAATAATAAACCTAAACCCAAACCTAAATAAACCTACAGAATAAGGTGCAAATCATTTAAAACAGGCACATTGATATTTTTGAGGGGAGTGAATCTCTGAAATACTCTGCCCGCAAGGCCAGATCATTACATATATTTAAGATGGAGACAGATAAATATTTGAAAGATCAAAGAAGGGTTTTGAGGAAATAGCATACAAGAGATATTGCAGCCTCTGTAGTTCAACCATGATTCTATTGAATGGTAGGCCAGGTTAGAGGGGCCTAGTATCAAGTACTCCTGCTCCAATTTTCTTATGTTCTCGTACTCTTGTGTCAGGATCACAAGACTCCGTCAAACGGAAACACATGCTTTCATTTTTGCTCTATTTGCATTCAATTGTATGTTGCAGAGTTTCCCCAAGGCATAACACATTGGTGAGGGGGGGGGGGGGGGGAATGGTACAGTGCCAAGTGGTACTGTCAGCATCTCCTTTCCTGGAAGTTGGGTCTGAAGAAGGGTCCCAACCCGAAATGTTACCTATTCATGCTCAACGGAGAAGTTTTGCATGACTCGCTGAGTTACTCCAGCACTTTGTATCTTTGTCTCTTTGTTTGTAAACTAGCTTCTGCAGTTCATTGTTTCTACTTCTACCTTCCTTGACTGTGAGGAAAGCTAGTACATCTGACCAGTGTTAGTTTGAGTGCCAGTCTCAAACTTCGCTGGTGATTTCACCTGTGGAATTCAGTGGAACTTTTCCAGTTGTTAGCCTCAGACACCGACCTCATCAGCTCAGCCACAATTTCATTCACCTGTTGGATGAATGAGGAGAGGGGAAAGTCCAAGGAAGGAGATAGCTGGATGTGCACAGCACCCTGGAGCTTGCATGGAATGGGCACCACTCATAATAACCTTAAGCGTGGACTGGACTTTGAAAATGGCGCCAAACTCTTGCAGGCGTGATGATATGACTATTTCTGTACTATTTGCTAACCAGGGCAGTAGCAATAATCTACTGGACTGTTGGGAAAAAAAATAATTTCACTGTGTATTTGCACTTTGCACATGTGACAATAAAGCACCATTGAACAACTGAATCATTGAACCATTATCTTCTCTCTCACAAGGAACACTAGGCCCAGTAATTGTTTCCTGGTGATGACAAGAATGTTCACAAATCCTCCTGTCAATTCAGATAACAGATAACATGATAAAATACAGCAGTTTTCTGAAATACATTGCAGCCTTACCTCAGTGTTAACACTCCTATCCAAAGTTTTCAGGTTGGGGGTTCAATTTCAGGGATCAGAGCTTTAAGAATAGACTGGAAGTGGTCTTTTGAATGAGGTGTTAAACCAGTGTCACCACCACTGTTTCAGTTGCTGTGGCATTACTTCCAAGTACAGCAAAGGGCTTGTTCCTGTATCCTAGAGAATATTATCCCTCAATCAACAAATGAACCCACATTTTCTCTGACCTTGGTTTATCCCACTTCACTGTATGGTACAGTGGAGATTACTTGTCAAGATCTAATTTACAGGCCACAAAGCCAGGTGGGACATCCAGAGCCATAATAGTTGCTATATTATAGTGGGCTCTATCTGTGTTTTAAATGTTGTTGTAGTACCTGCCTCAATTACCTCCTCTGGAAGCTTGTTCCATATACCCACCACCCACAGTGTTAATAAATTGCCTCTCAGGTTCCTATTAATTCTTCCCCTTTCACCTTAAACCAACTTATATCCTCTGGTTCTTGATTCCCCTTCTCTAGGTAAAAGACTCTGTGCATTCACCCTATTATTCCCTTCATGATTTTATGCAGCTCTGCAAGATCGTAGATGCTTCTTCTGTACAACACTCCCCAGGGCCTTGCCATTCACAGTGAAGGTCATGCACTAGTCTGGCTTTCCAAAATTCAAAGCCTCCCACTTATCTGCATTAAACTCTATTAAACATTCCTCATCCCACTTGCCCAGCTGATCAAGATTGTGCTGTAACATTTAATAACTATGTAAGGGGTTTCTGCGCCGAGCTTTCGCCCGACCTAAGGTCCCTGTGCCTTGCTCTGATCCCTTGACCAGGCCGCGCACACTGGTTCCCCGTGAGTGGTTCGACCCACTCACCCCCTACGGTTCTAGACACTGGACTTAGATGCAGGAGCGTTTATAGTGCAGAAAAATTCAACCAGACCAGATTTGAAGACCAGGGTTTAAATGGAAAAGGCTTTTATTGAGCGCTTGGGACTATTGTCCATGAATACTTATACACAGTTCTATTAGACATATGCACAACTACATGAATACTTAGACACAGTTCTAAACGACATATGCATCACTACACGAATACTTAGACACAGTTCTACTAGACATTTCTTGGCTGTAAGATGGGGAACGTACGACACATCGCAAAATTGACCAATACATATTCATGTACACACCCACGTTTATTCAAACCACCCTCCCCTCTACACTAAACTATGTCCAGGATATGCAGGATCGGGGTACATGCTCACCATGGGGCTATTACTGGGGTTACTGGCTGTTCGTGCTGCTTCTCCGCTGCTTTCCGTGAGGGTCGTGCTTGTCCCGTGAGTTTCTTCCTTCCGTTTCTTGTGTTCCTTGCAGGTTTTCTTGCAGTATTTCTTCTCGAGTTGCGTGCCTGTTCCTCTCTCTTGCACTTCGCTTCTTCTTGCCTGTCTTTTCTTCCTCCTGCATCCGTTTGACTTCTTTTTTTTTAATTTTATTTATTTTATTTTTTTTGAAAAGCATATGTACAAATCGAAATAAGAAAAAACACATTTGTTACAAAGTTCTTACATAGCTTCAATTTTTAAATTTTTGAAGAGAGAAAGTAAAAATAAAAATATAAAACTATAAACTTGGGGAGAGAGAGTAAGAGGGTTAAAAAAAAAAAAAGGATCTAACAATAAAAATTAACGGGAGTAGATTCGGGAGACAAAAACCACAGCTGTACATCCAACTCCCAACTCAAGTTTCAACTTTTTATTTAAATTTTTTTTAATTTTAGTCCTGTGCCAAACCCATTTACTTTTCTAAAAATTCAATAAATGGAGACCATATTTTTAAAAATAACTCAGGTTTGTCGATTAAGGCAAACCTTATTTTTTCCAAATGCAGGGTCTCTGTCATTTGCATAGTCCACATTTTAATTGTGGGGGTTATTGGTTTTTTCCAAAATTTAAGTATTAGTTTTTTCGCAGTTATTAGACTGTAATCAAGAAAATGTACCTGACTTACTGTAAAAATTGTAGTATGTTCTGATAATCCTAATATAATTAATTTTGGATCCATATCTAATTTTTTATTAATAACTTTAGAAACTATTTTAAAAATCTCCAACCAGAAGTTTTGCATTTTTATACAAGTTACGAAAATATGAATTAAATTAGCTTCTTGAAATTGACATTTATCACACATAGGAGAGATACTAGGAAAAATCCTATTTAATTTCGTCTTCGAATAATGTAATCTATGTATTATTTTAAATTGTATTAAGGAATGTCTAGTATTCAATGAACATTGATGTATATGTTGTAAACTTTCATCCCATATATCTTGCATTATAAATTGATTCAATTCGTCCTCCCATGCTCGTCTATAAGATTCTGATGACGGAATGTCAATGTCAAGGAGAGTATTGTAAATAAAAGATATTAATTTATTTGAGTTATAATGTCGATTCAGGCATACATCAAGTGTTTCTGGACCTCTAAACTTATATTCTTGCATGTGTGATTTTACATAATCTCTAAGTTGTAAATATCTAAAATAATTATTAACATGTAATCCATACTTCTGCTGTAACTCCTGAAACGAAAGAAAAGTTCCCTTATGATAAAGATCTCCCACCCTTTTGATTCCATAACTTTTCCATTGAGCAAAGCCTCTATCTAAGACAGACGGTTTAAAAGAAGGATTATTCGCAATAGGAAGGAAAACAGATAATTTACTCAATTTTAACGTAAGCTTTAATTGTTTCCAGGTACGGATAACACTATGTATAATGGGATTACCTCCATATGTTTTTTTATTTAAATTTATTGGAGCTAAGAGGATCGCACCAATATCGAATGGTAAACAATCCTCTTTCTCCATCTTTAACCAATCCGGTTGTTGATCAGAATCATCCAACCAGCAGGTTATATTTTTAATATTAACCGCCCAATAATAAAATAAAAAGTTAGGTAAAGCAATTCCTCCATTAATTTTAGACTTACATAAGTGTCTTTTATTTATTCTATGAGTCTTGTAGTCCCAAATAAAATTAGTAACAATTGAATCAATTTTTAAAAAAAACTTTTTTGGAAGATAGATCGGAATTGCTTGAAATAAGTATAGTAGCTGTGGAAGAAAGATCATCTTTATAGCATTACTACGACCAACTAATGATATAGGAAGTGTTTTCCAAAATTGGATATTTTTGTGTAATTTAGCAAGTAAAGGAGGAAAATTTGATTTAAATAAAGAAGTATATTTCCTAGTCACGTAAATTCCAAGATATTTAAACTTTTCATAGGCAATTTTAAAAGGAAATTGTTGAAGTATGGCCGGATTATACTCCATTATTGGCATAATTTCACTTTTATACCAGTTAATTCTATAACCTGAAAATGAACCAAATTGAGTTATGAGATTTAATAAATTCGGAATGCTAATTTCTGGCTTTGTAATATATATTAATACATCATCCGCATATAAAGAAATTTTATTGGTTGTATGTTTAGTGTTGTAGCCATGAATATCTGAATTTGATCTAATACTCTCAGCAAGTGGTTCTATAATAAGGGCAAATAAAAGTGGTGATAGTGGACATCCTTGTCTACAACCCCTAGCTAAATGAAATTTAGATGACAGCATTTGATTAGTTAATATTCTAGCTGTTGGGGATGTATATAAAAGTTTCACCCATGCACAAAAATTTTCACCTAGTTGAAATTTTTCCATCACTGAGAAAAGATAGGGCCATTCTACTTGATCAAATGCTTTTTCAGCATCTAGCGAGATGATTGCTAAATCTTCATTTAATAGTCTATTTGAATAAATTATATTAAACAAGCGTCTCAAGTTGAAAAATGAATATCGTTTGGCTATAAAGCCTGATTGATCGGGGTGTATCAATTTGCCTATAACTAGACTTAATCTCTGAGCTAAAATTTTCGCTAATATCTTCTGATCAGTATTTAAAAGAGCTATCGCCCTATACGAACCAAGATCTTCAGAATCCTTATCTTTTTTAGGAATGAGGATTATTGTTGATTCAGTCAGAGTTTGTGGCAATCTCTGTTGTTTAAAGGCGTGACTATATACAGTTTGCAAACGTGGAGAGATCAAACCACTGAATTTTTTATAAAATTCATTATTTAAGCCATCAGGGCATCCGTTTGACTTCTGCCTTGCATGAGTTTAAAACCCAAAAGTCGTGGCCAGTTATACTAATTCTGGCCCGTCCTATCTCCCGCCAGATCTCGGGATTTCTTTGTTTAAAAGATATGTATTGAGTTTTCTCTCTGATCTGCGCTTATGTCCGGGGGTACCGGGGATGGCCAGACGGTGCTAATTGGTATTTCGTTGCGAGGTGATGGGTTTAACTGGTTTCCCATCACCTACCAGGTAGTTTTCTATGGGCTATTGTGCCCCCTTAACGAGATTAACTGTGTAGGTCGGCTTGGGCCATTGTGAGTATGCTGATGCCAGCGCCCCAGTGTCTGGACTTTGACCTGGTTTCGCAGGTTTCTGCATGGCCAATATCCATCCATTGTTCTGGCCGTGGCTTTGCAGAAACCTAGAGACTGGGCTGTAAGGTTTTTGCTCTTGTGGCTGGTCACGAGGTCCTGCGGCCATTTTAGGACCCACAGATTGTGACATCCCTTGGTAAACTGACCGCAGCCTTTCTCCGCTATCAGCCCCAGTCTCCCGTTTAAAATGTCCAAACTGCAGCTCTTTGGTTTGGTGTTGCTTGCAGAATGAGGGAAAACTTCTCAAATCTTACAACTATCTTTGTCATCTACAATACCACCCATTTTAGTATCATCTGCAAACTTACCAATTATGCCTTCTGCATTCTCATCCAAATCAGCGATATAAACCATAAACAGCAATGGGCCCTGCGCGGATCCAGAGGCACAGCACTGGACACAGGCCAAAAATCTAAGCCACCGAGCAAGTGCTTCCAGTTCTAGCATACTTTCAATGGAATGAGATGTTAAGCCAAGGACTCTCCTTCCACCACCCTTCTCTGATCGCTCCCGATATCTCATTATCTAACATTCTCCCCAATTGACTCTTCCCCACTTCACCATCACCTTGAATCCACTCCCCAAAATCCATGAACCTCCTGGCTAGCCCAATCTGCTATCCTCTCCTCCCCTTGATTCTTTCTGTCCTTGCCAATCCTCTTATTCACCCTATCCAACTGTATACAATCCTTAGATCCAGTCCAATCCCAAACTCATTACTTCACAAGGCTCTACACTCAGCAGCAGGATCTCATCCATGAAATCCCATTGTATGAAGTTAGAGTCACAGAGTCATGGAGTGATACAGCATGGAAACAGGCCCTTCAGCCCAACTTGCCCACACCGGCCAACATTTCCAATCTACACTAATCTCACCTGCCGTTTGGCATCACGTTCGGCCCGTATCCCTCCAAACCTGTCCAATCCATGTACCTGTCTAAATATTTCTTAAATGTTGGGATAGTCCCTGCCTCAACTATCTCCTCTAGCAGCTTGTTCCATACCCCCACCACCCTTTGTGTGAAAAAGGTATCCCTCAGATTCCTATTAAATCTTTTCCCCTTCACCTTAAACCTAAGTCCTCTTGATCTCGATTCGCAGACTCTGGGCAAGAGACTCTGTACATCTACCTGATCTATTCCTCTCATGATTTTATACAACTCGATAAGATCACCCCTCATCCTCCTGCACTCCAAGGAATAGAGTTCCAGCCTACACAACCTCTCCCTATAGCTCAGACCCTCTGGTCCTGGCTACATCCTCGTAAATCTTCTCTGTGCCTTTTCTAGCTTGATGCACAAGTTTAATGCATAAGTCATGTCTCATCTCACACACTGGTGATAGGATGATAGGAGATCGACATCAGGGAACGTCCGATAAACTAGGGGCATCCAGGAACATTATAATTTCTAAACCCATAAGTCCAGCCAAACTATTCAGTTCAATGATGTCTGACATACAAGTACAAAAAAAGAGCTCAGTATCTAAAAGGCAATGGATTTCAAGTAAAATTATTGTATCAGATATTCTTTGTTAAACTTTTACAGAAAGTCAGAGTATCATTGAGCGGCTGTTTCTTCACATTTGAGGCTTAAAATAACTCAGTCCAGATGCGTAGATGATAAACAAAACCATGACTCCATGATGCAAGCAGAATGGTTGTGATTGTGAGCAGGAACGGTAATGCCTAGGGATTTTTTTCACCATTATTATAAAATCCTAAAGTAATCCGTAGAATGATTAATTTTCCACTTAGTTAAATTGCTGATCACCAGGGATATGACATACCTAGCCGTTACAAAGGCTCTGTGTGTTTCTCTTTGTAATCTATTGTACTCCTGGGCTTTACTGCAGAATCAGTATTCCTCTCACTTGCTATAATGACTGAATGAAATAAGGCATCATATTTAAACCCGTAAACCACCCACTGTTAATTTGAGACATTGCATATATTTTCTGAGTTCTTGAAGCTGAATTAACCTGCAGGGTTTCAAAATTTAAAGGGGCCAGTAGAAACTTTTAAAGTAGAAAAAAATCAACTGCTGGGGGAACCCAATGTGCCAGGAAGCATCTGTGGAGGGAATGGACAGACAAAGATTTGGCTCAGGACCCTTCTTCAGACTGATAGAGGAGGTGTTGGGGAGCAAAAGCTGGAAAAGAGAGGTGGGGGTGGTGCAAAGCCTGGCAAGTGATATCACTTGTAATCAGGAATGCTCGCAATGGCTCACAAAGCAAAACAGATTTATCTATTTTGTGTCTTACTACTGGTATAGGTAATAACATAGAACATGGAACAGTACAGGAACAAGCCTTTCAGCCCACAATGTCTGCATCAAACATGATGCCAAGATAAACTAATCTCATGGGTCTGCACCTACACCTCATTCCTTGCATAACCATCTAAACACCTCTTAAATGCCACTATCACATCAGCCTCCACCACCACACCTGGAAGCACCTTCTGGGCACCCACCACGCTCTGTGTAAAAAATATGACCTGCACATCTCCTTTAAACTTTGCCCCTCTCAAATGAAAGCTATGCCCTCTAATCTTAGACATTTACACCCTGGTAAAAAGGTTCTGACTATCTACACCATCTATGCCTCTTATAACTTTATCTGCTTCTATCAGGTCTCACTTCAACCTCTGGCATTTTAGAGAAAACAATCCATGTTTGTGCAACCTCACCTGTACCTTATACCCCCTAATCCAGGCAGTATTCTGGTAAACCTCATCTGCACCCTTTCAAAAACGTTCATATCTTTCCTGTAATGGGACAACGAGAACTGCATATAATACTCCAAATGCAGCCTAACCAAAACCGTATAGAGCTGATTAATAAAATTAATCAAAGAGGGCACAGGCCAGTTAAATGTCTCATATTAAAATCAATATGCTGGATTCAAGATGGTGGCGGCAGCTGGTGTGGGAAAACAATGGTGCCAGTAAACAGGCTGTGGTCTTACATCCTGCACCCTCAAAAGCACTCTGGATGATGTGAGATCAGCTGTGGGAGGTACGCTGAGGCACGTAGGTTGATCGGTGGTCATGTGAGACAAGGGATTGCGTGGGCTGCTGGAGGCCCTGCAGCAGCTTGATGCTCAAATAGAACAGATACTGCTCCAAGTGGCCTGGCACGGGGATCAGACACGGACTGCAGAGGCTCAGAGTGGCGCGCGGTGGTGGAGGACACCAACAACATCGCCCGGCCAGGCTGACATTGCAACTGCCACCCAGGGATGCTGTCAGGACAACGGACCTTTCTGGCAAAGATAAGACTCTACATTTTTAACAACTTTGAACTTGAATCACACAAGATGGCGGCAAAAAAGTGGTGACTCTAGTGCATTGCCTCAGTGTAATCTACTATTCCTACACTTTTGTACTTAAGTGTGATTATGCCAATGTATAGCACGATTTTTACTGGACTGTATGCAAAAAAAGGAATTTTGTTGTACGTAGGTACATTTGACGATAAAGTACCATTGTACCATTGCAAGTACCATTGAAGCTTCCATTTACATGGTACCATTAATATTTCGATAGGAATGCTGGAAAACAAAAGTTGAAATCATGCCACATGTGGAGATATAAGTTGTAGCCGACCAAATGTTTGGGAAAGGGCTGGGTTAAAAGGAGGCATGTCAGGGAAAGAATCTGAGGTTGTTCAAGAGGCCAGAACCGAAGACATCTGAGAGACTTGATGAGTTGCAGAAAATTACCAAAATGCAGGAGGTAACAAAGTAATTTTTCCCACTATATGTTTATTTTTGTTACTGCTAAAATACACTAAAGACTGTACATTACATTGTTTAATAGAGTATCATTACACAAGTGTAAACAGATGCATTTTCTTGGCAGTTTCAATGGCCTCCTGGGATGTGTTCTTTAGACACTGTGGTAACTGATTACTGTGGGGAGGTAACATGAAGGCTTTTTTTTTTCTCTGATTCTCTTGTTTTCCCAAGATAGCTACTTTTTCAGCATGTCAATTTTAAAAGTAACTTTTAAGTGCTTCTCTAGTTTCCGATCCAAATCACGATACAAACCAATTTAACGTGTAATAGTGTGCCTAATTCATCAATCGCGTTATATCCAGTTAGCATTTGTTTAGTTTGGAGCAGAGATACAGTATGGAATCAGGCCCTTTGGCCCACCGAGTCCGTGCCGATCAGTAGTCCCCGCACATTAGTTCTATCCTACACACTAGGGGCAATTTACAGAAGCCAATTAATCTACAAACCCGCATGCCATTGGAATGTGGGAGGAAATGGGAGCACCCAGAGAAAGCCCACACAGTCACAGGGAGAAATAGAAACTCCGTAGTCAGGATCAAACCTGGGTTTCTGGTGTTGTAAGGCAGCAACTCTACCGCTGTGCTACTGTGTCATCACTGTGCATTTGAAAACACACATTACAGCAAAATTACATGAACTTAGAATCAACATGCAAAATTAATTTAAGTTAAAATGTCTTCTTCCTCTCTCTGATGATTTGCAGGGGTTAACGTTTCAAACAAGTGGATTGGATTAGCAAAAATAACTATGACTTGGTGGGTTTCTGAAGAGCAAGGATGACTCCATTTTCACTTGAAACAATGCAAGGATTTCCCACTGTTATACCTTTGGTGCAAGGTAAAACAAGTGTGGGGAAATCACCAAAACACCCTGAAGATTGGTCAGAAAATCATGGCTTTAAGTGCCAAAGTTCCCAGTTTGCAATTCACAGTAGGAAACAAGAGATAAGAAGCAGATTTTTCAGATTAATGTCCCATGTTTTCCATGGTTCTTGGCGAAGGAAGATCATTTCCTCTTGGGCATTCGCATTTAGGAAACTATGAAACGGAGGCAGAAGTTTTCTTGTTGTCATGACAACCACTTGCCCAACACACAGTTTGATAAATATTTAAGAAGCTATGAGCTATTGATTGGGACCGGCCAGATTAATGTGTCAGACGAGATATCAGATTATCTTAAAATGTTAAGGAATAGATTTCCCATTAGCACACTGCTTACAGACTAACACTAACACCCCACAAAGAGCAGGTGTAAATTTATAGCAGGAAATACAGGAAGAATACCAGCTTACTGAATCTGAAGGAAGTTCATGTGATGTACCCTATATATTACTTGTAATTACTATTCATAGGCACATTAAAAATATGTTTACTATTTTGAATTAAATAACTACTAACTCTGTTTTCTAACCTTGGTAATCTAAAACTGGTTCCAATAACATCACAGAAATGATATATTACTGCTGCAAAGTAGCTCATGTATTTATATGTAAGGTATTTTGCAGCACAAACAATTTTGCTTTGAAGTATTCCATTTTTGTGATATTATTTGTCCAAGTCTTAGTTATCAAGGTTATAATAGTGTGTATGTGTCTCTGTATGCACTGCTCGGAAAATACATTGACATTTTGATCAAAATGAAATAAAATTCATAGAGAATGCAGTCAGCATTAGGAGAAAACATTAGTTGCTGCCACACTTGGCTAAAATTCCATCCCCTTGATAATATTAAACCGAAAGTAAAAGAAGTTAGCTTTCAGCAACAATAGAAGAAGTTGGAAGGGAGCTGATTCACATCTTTCGATTAGAGGCAGTTCTGCTGCAGCCCATATCCCTGCGCGGCAGATGCCTTCCGCAGGTGGCGTGGCCGTGGTGCCCGCCAAGAAGGCACTTCGGTCGATGGGATCAGGAGTCCATACGAAGGCCCAAAGGCTCAACGGGGCATGCATAAAAGCACATCAGCCAGAGGGACTTGTCAGGGACAGCCCATAGGCTCATGGGTCAGCGAGATCGGTAATACGCCCAAAAGCTCGTCGGACAGCATAACCGGGAGGGAGCTGGAGATGTCGGGTGCTAGGAATGGGCCAGTAGGAGGATGAAAGGGGGTAATGCTTCCAACACCTTCAAGGTTGGCTGCAGGAGGTACCCTTGGGATACAAAGATGATCCGGGCAAGGTGAGGAGAGGGACGATGGTTTGCGTTAACTGCTCCGGTTCATCGAGCGCAAGGGCCGACTTTGGACTTTGAATAATGGCGCCAAAATTTGCAGTGGCAACATGTGTAATATATGCAAAAAGAATTTCACTATGCAGTTGCATATGTGACAAATAAATCACCATTGTATGATTGAAGCATTGGACTTTCTATTAGACTTTCTAGAATTGGATATAACACAATTGATGAATTAAGGGACAGTATTTGTATCACATTAACCAAATTGGAATTAAAAGTTACTTTGGGAAAATTGATTAGCAGAAAAAAAGATGTCAAAGAGAAAAAAACAGTTTCCATGTAATCTGCCGGTAGTAATCAGACATCTGTTGTTGCTGCTTCACCATAGGTGGCCACTGAAATTGGCAAGCAATCATATCTATTTACTCTTATGCAATGATTTCCTATTAAATGATGTAACATATAGTCTTTAGACTTTTTAGCTTGCAACAATAAAAAGCTATTAAAACAACCTTTTCTTTAATCCTGTGGGAAATAAAACTTTGTTATTGTGAGTCCAATGCTCTCTCATTCCTAATGCTATTCTTCATTGACACAAATGATTTTTCAATGCAATTTTCTATAGCACAAAGTTTCTTAAGAATGCAACTATCGTGGTGTTGCTGATCAACCTGTATTGCTTCCATGGAACCTCCACATTCAAACCAAAAGAACAGGACTAGAGTATAATGGTCCAATGTAAAATGAGTTTGGGCAAATACATTTAACTGTCAAAGAAAGCAATTCCATTTCATAAGCCCTTCATAACTTAGCTCTACTTGGGCAACTCTGCATGAGAAGCCATTTTGTTGTCACAATGGGAAATGGAGCTATTACCGAGGTGCAGGAGCCATTGCATGTGATTGATTTACAGTGAGGTAGCATCTTGTTTAATCTGCCTTCAGCTCATTCTAAAATTGCCTACTAACACTTCTTGTTTCCAACACTGAGTGAAAGGTCGGATCATTTCTGGATTCCGGTGCTCCCAATGCTGTCCACACTTGACTTGATGACTGTAATAAATAAAAAGACACAGAAAATAAAGAGACATAAGAAAACCTCCTAATGCCAAGATAACAATTTCAATGCCCTCTACTGAAGTGAACTACTCACAACAATCAGTCAAAATCTTTCTCTCTGTAGAAGTAATTTGATGGAGCAAAGTAAAATATATGAAGGAGTCTTATTAAGATGAATGCATCTAATGCAAGTATGGTTTCTAGGCTGAGCAATTTGGCATTTCACTGCCAAAAAGAAGTGGTCATCTCAGCAGTGTATATAATTGAACGTAAATACAGTTTGCACAATTGCAGACACCTAACTGAAAGAGCGGAACTATGCTCATGATTTTAATTGAACAGCTGAATGTTTCCTTCTGAAAACACACAATGATTTTTACCTCACAATGAGTGGGATGGAGGTCTGAACACAAGAATCTAATTTTAAAATTGAATCAGTGTAATTGTGCATGAGAGGGGTCGTGCACATTTCTGCACAAGCAATGTCCTCCATTTAATACATTTAGAAGATGGTGGAAAATGCTTGTTGGCCCGGACTACATTTCAATAGTCAAGTCCAGTGGGAATAAGGAAATTAATGTAGTACCCAGCAGCAGAAAACGTGCAGCAGGGATGGAGTCTGATCAGATTTAGACTCAGTGGTCCTGCCACTTTGGTGTCAGCTAGTGTTCTGGAATTCAGAGTTCTGGTTGTGAACCTTGGTCTGAATCTTATTGCAGGTGAAGTGCGGCAGTAAACGACCAAACCATTTAGTTCAGTCTTTCAGTTGCCAGTGAGCGAGATGGAGATAGTGACAGGGGAACAAAGTTAGTGGATGAGGACCACAGACGATGCCTTCTGCAGCGTTAACTTTGACCTGACAGACATTTCTGCCCCTCCAGTACCGGATGTCAGACTCGTGTGACAGGTTGAGACTGTAGTTGGAGATGAGGAATAGGGTGAGTTGGTGTTTGTTGTCATCCACATACTGGAATTTGACATCATGTGCAAGGAGCACAGCCAGTGGGGCTATAATTGCACAGTCAAAGACCAGCGTTCAATCCTGATCTCCAGGGCTACTTGTGTAGAGTTTGCATGTTCTCCGTGTTGCCTCTAGTTGCACAGGTTTCTTCCCGTACCCCAAAGGCATGTGAATTTGTAGGTTAATCGGCCTTTATACATTGCCCCCAGATTGTAGGTGAATGGTATAATCTGGGAGAAATTGATAAGAATTTTTGAAAATGTGATTAATATGGAATTATTGTAAATAGGTGGTTGATGGTCAGCATTGACTTGGAGGACCAAAGGCTCAGTTACTGTACAGAATGTCTCTATGATTTCATAATGTTGCAAGGCAGTGTATAGTTGAGAAGTTGAAGGGGGACAAGGATAAATGTAACAGTAAATCCAAATGGGAAGAAAAGCCTTTGCTGGTGGTTTGCACACTATGATTGCAATATGCAATAGGATTACACAGGTTAGTGCAGTCCTATCAAGCTCCTCAACAGGACTGTTGCCCGAGGAGGATGGTGTGTTCAATCACACCAAAGGAGATCAACAAGTTAAGGAGGATCTTTTTTTGATAAACAAGATGCTATTTGTTTACATAGGAAAATCCAGGGAAGAACTTCAACAGCTTTTTACAAAATAACATCCGACAATCCGACATCTTGAGTAGGCATTCTTCAAAAATCTATCAGCTTTCTTACTTTAGCCTCCGTGAATACATGCTCACAAAGCCAATACAATCATACTGGTCAGCTGCTGTATTTTCTATGCAGTTAGATTGCAATTAAGCATTTGAAATAAATAATTAAAGAAGTTAAATACTCAAGAAATCCTTTTAGAGGATTAACTATATTTTTCTATAAATCCTCAACACTTGGGAGTCATATATGTATAAATATACGCACACTCTTTGACTTGAATATGGAAAGTTTCAATAATTTACCATTCAACATTAGAATATTGAAATTATTCAATCATTAAGATGACCAGCCCTGAACAATGAGACTGTACTATTATGACAACTACCAGTGTTATTTCTTCTGTTTGTAAGAGTAGAAGCAGTTTCCTTATCTAATTCATCATCCTTCAACCTAGTTGCTTTGAGTGTGGATACAAACTTCTCTACTACTGCATTCAATTTGCTCCATTCACTGTTGTGTGGCAAATTGGCAGTACATGAACTGTCATTCCCATTTCACTATGTAATACGACTTGTTTCACCTTTTGAAGTTTTCCTTAAAAGATATTCTACTGTACCATCACTTTGAAGGATAGAGGCCACTGATGGCTATTCCCGAAGCATTTACTGTGACAACTAAACTGGAAATTTTTCAATTTTATACCAAGAGGAATATGACTTTTTAAAAATATTTCCTTGATGGAGCAAGATTTTGAATCAAATAAACTGAAAAAAAACCACTCTAAGAGAAGAGCAAATTAGTTCAACATTTAAGTAGCAACATTTAAAAGAGATCAGCAGAGAATCAACATATTTTAAATTTTTGGACAGACTTATTGTCATGCTAAGGAAAATAGCCACTTTTCGAGATACCGGTATAATTGGAACAATCTGGTCTGGTTATGACAATATGTCACTTTTCTGCCTAATAGTCCTTCTCAGCGAAGGACAAAATAATAGGAAATGAATCCTTCCAGTAATTGGGGAGCAGCCTCACTTGCACATATCACACGAGGTATTGCTCCATGCACAGCGAGATCATACAGCAGCTTTTAAAAGACTACCTAATTAGCCGTTATTTTAGGGCAGTGTCACCACAAGTAATTTTAATGTGGAAAACCTTTTCCTTCTGCAAAGGAAATATTTGATTTTAACCGAGAGTTTGCAAAATCAGCCAACGATTTAAGAGAAAAAGAGAAAAACTGTAAAGGTGAAACAGATGTAGTTTGACATCAAAACATCTGTAGCAAATTAATACTTTTCACCTATTCACTGAGGAGGAAAGACATTGTAGTTAAAGAATTTGGGGAGGGAGTAGGACGGTATCATTCTAGAATGTTATCTGTTAAAAAGGAGGAGGTGGTGGATGGCTTAGCAGGATAAATCCTCAGACCCTGGCGAAATATATCCCTAGCTACAATAGGAGGCAAGGGAGAAGGTTGTTGGGGATCTGACAGAGGTTTGTAATGAGTGAGATGTGAGATAGCAGGTGGAAAACCTGTGCAGTACTGCTATTCAAGGAGGGATGTAGTGGCAAATCAGGTAATTACAGGTCAGAGAGTTATTAGTGGGAAGGTTACTAGAAAAAAATATCTTTGAGGGATAGCATTAATCTGTACCTGGAAAAACAAGGATTAATAAACAAGAGAGACAGGAGGTGGGATTCAATGCCTGACCGAGGCAGGTGAGAGGCTGGAAGTCGGTATGGATGGTGCTGAAGGAGTGTTCAGTGGACAGAAAAGGCACGAGCAGGGCAGGGAGCGAGGATGGACTGTTGGATTGAATTGCATTTATTTTAACACGAGGGGCCTGACGGTTAAATAGAATGAACTGGATAAGGGCATGGATACAGAAAGTACGTGTGACTGGGACAATGTAGCTGTTACTGAAACCTGGCAAAGAGAGGGACAGAACTGGCAGCTTAATGTTCCAGGATAAAGGTGCTACAGGAGAGATAGAGGTGGGGGTAAAAGGGAAGGGGTATTGCTTTATTGATTAAGGAGAATGTCACGACACTAGTCCGAGAAGACAATGCTGATGATTCATCCTGTGAGGCTCTAAGTGTGGAGTTGAGAAATGAAACCTTGTTGGGAGCGTACTATTGGCCACAACAAGTCAACAACAAATATGCCAAGAGATTTCAGGCAACTGCAAGACTAAGAAGGTAGTCATAGTAGGAGACTTTAACTTTTTCCAATACAGACTGGGGTTATCGTAGTGTGAAGGGCTTAGACAGAGTTGAATTTACTAAATGTGTCCTGGAAAGTTTCCTTAGGCAATATATAGACAGCCCTGCAATGGAGAGGGCAAAGCTTGATATACTCTTAGGAAATTGGAAAGGCAAGTGACTGAAGTGTCCATGGCTGGCCTTTTGGGATCAGGGGCCAGAATGAAGAATGCAGCCTGGATAGAGAATTGGCTTCATGGAAGGAAGCAGAGGGTGATGGTGGAAGGTTGTTTTTCGGATTGGAGGCAAGTGACTCCTGATGTACCGCAGAGATTGGTGCTGGACCTATTGCTATTCGTTGTTTATATCAATAATTTGGATGAGACTATATAAGGCATGATTAGTAAGTTTGCAGATAACACTAACGTGTGTGGTATCCTAGATAGTGTAGGCACAAAATGCTGGAGAAACTCAACGGGTCAGGCAGCTGCCTCCAGCATTTTGGGTCTACCTTCGATTTAAACCAGCATCTGCAGTTCTTTCCTAGATAGTGTAGATGGATATCAAACATTACAGCAAGATCTTGATCAATTAAGCCAGTAGGCTGAAGAATGGCTGAGAGAGGTTAATTTAGATAAGTGCAAGATACTGCATTTTGACAATAGACAATAGACAATAGACAATAGGTGCAGGAGGAGGCCATTCGGCCCTCCGAGCTAGCACCGCCATTCAATGTGATCATGGCTGACCATTCTCAATCAGTACCCCGTTCCTGCCTTCTCCCCATACTCCCTGACTCCGCTATCCTTAATAATGAATGCATTATTAATCCACAGTGTAAGATACTTAATTTTGAATGAATTATTAATCCACATTGGCACAGCTGGTGGAGTCACTGCCTCACAGCACCAGAGAACGGGATCAATTCTGACCTGGGGTGCTGTCTATGTGGAGTTTGCACGTTCTCCTTGTGACTGCGTGTGTTTCCTCCCACATCCCAAAGACATGCAGGTCATAGATTAATTGGTCTCTGTAAATTGCAGAGTGCTGGGAGTGGATAAAAAAGTGGAATAACATGTAATTAGTATGATGGTCATCATGGACTCGCTGGGCAGAAGGGCTTGTTTCCACATTTTATCGCTAAGCTGTCTAAATTCTGAATTATAAAAGTGGTAAGTCAAGCGTGTATTTCTAGTCTATTCTGAATAAAGATGCAGAGCAGGAGAGTAGGATTAATTGGACAGCTCTGGACACAATGGACTAAATGGTCTGCTTCTGTATTGTGTGGTTACATGATTTTGTGACAACCAGGCTGATTGTAAGGTTAACTGGATCTACAAGGAGATGCCATTAGCATCATAAGCAACAAATAAGATTGTTAATTTCAGCCAATATATTCCCCTTCTAATTAGAACCTGCTAATGTTAATGGGAACAATTTATTTTCATGCTGCACATCACTGATGCATTAAAATGCCTAATCCTGGACCTTGCTGGGGTCTATGTAGTGCCACCATAAAGCTTTTAATGGAAAATGAGCATTATGCTCAGAAAATATTTTTCCTCTATCACTGCTTCAATAACAGTCAGCAAAAAAGGACTTCAGTTATTTGTGAAATTAGCATTTAGGAGTGAGGGCAGCAAAGAGATTTAATTTGTTACAACCCCCTGCTGACCTACCCTACTCTCTTTACTGCCAGCTGTGACCATAATACCTTCGAGCAAGGGCAAGTGATAACGTAAATATTTTAAGCCGGCAATTACCATTAGATGTCAACAGTAGGCCAAATATTGGCATATGGATTTACTGTTGTTATAATGCATTACTGTCCATTCAGAGGAAAGTCCACTGCCTAGTACTTCAATCTGTAATGGATATGGAGAATTTATGTGCGTGGGGTTGCAGACTCAGCCCTGCTGATTCAGTCCCTTACCTATCACTCAAAAAGATTTCCTTTAAAGTCAGTCGAAGGTTATTAAGAGGTTTAAGAGAAGAAGTTTAGGCAATCGTATTCCTGAAGGATGAATTGGCAGATCTAATTGACACGAGTTAAGCAGTTTTGGTAATAGTTCTAAAATACAGAGATTGCACTCAATGGATGCTTATTACTGATGCTCCTTCCTTTGGTTCTCTCCCTCTGGGATCAGCTAATTTCCCAAATGCAGGAAAACAACACATGGATACACTGCTCAGTAAAAGGTTGACACTCGAAGAACACAGATAGCCTTTTGCTGTGTCAGTATCATAAATATCTACAAGATCTATATGCTTGTAATTAGAGTTTCTCCAGCTTCCACTATTGAGTGAATAGTTTCAGGTATGGATACTGTCTGTATTAATCAATAATCAACAAAATCTGACTTGTAGCAAAGGTGAAGTCAGATGGAAGGTGTCACGGGCGGCACAGTGGCGCAGCGGTAGAGTTGCTGCCTTACAGCGCCAAAGAATCGGGTTCTATCCTGACTACTGGTTCTGGCTGTACAGAGTTTGTATGTTCTCCCTGTGACCATGTGGTTTTGCTCCAGATGCTCCTGTTTCCTCCCACATTCCAAAGACGTGCAGGTTTGTAGGATAATTGGCTTCTGTAAATTGTCCCGAGTTTGTAGGATAGAACTAGTGTATGGGTGATTGCTGGTCAGCACGGACTCAGTGGGCCAGAGGACCTGTTTTCACGCTCTATCTCTAAAACTCTGCTTAATGCCAGTGGACCTAAGGACAAGTTTTACTTTTTGTTTTTAGGTCCACTGGCATTAAGCAACCCACGAAAAATGGTGATTGTTACATGATTTTTAACTTCTAGCAATGTGTTGAGATTGGTTGGCAGAAAAGACAATCAATGCAAATACCTCCAAATGTGATTAACTTCCATTAAAAATTTTGACGTTTACTTAATAATAATGAGAAACAGGCTAGACTTTATCCTAAACTTGGGCTCGATCCAATATAATTTGTGGGTCTGGAAATTCAATCCTGTAATGCATACTTGTCATGTAGAGTCATAGAGTCATACAATATTCGGACCAAGATGCATCTGAGCTATATGTCACATGATTTATTAGTAACATAGCACATAATAGAGGTAGAACATAGAAGAGTACGGCACAGGAACAGACTTTCAATCCCCAATGACTGTGCCAATTATGATGCCAAGATAAACTAATCTCATCTACGAGACATCTACTGTGCCTACAAGTCAGTGAAAATCCATTTCCAGAGATTTGTGGCACAATTTTACATATCTTTTCTGTTTTCTACAGGTCTCACAGGTATGTATCTCCTATGCTTGGAAAGTTAGGAAAATATACATTGAAGTTAGGTCTTCTTATCGACATCACAAGATTAGAAATTGTTCAGCCAGAGCGGAAAACACTTCTCGGCATCTGCACACAACGGCGTCTTGTGCTTCTTGTGCTTCTTGTGCGTGGTGGAAAGATTGGTGGAAACAGGGCCGTGACATGAACACACTTTCCTTGACCCCAAGTTAGGTCTAAATTGTTTGGTCTAAATTTTTACATCATCCCAATCATTATGAGGGAAGATTTTTCTTTGATCGCTCTATGTTGTCACATCTTAAGCTTAGCAAAAACTTACTCCTTTTTTACCATTTCCTGCTCAATCATTAGTGTGTTTTTTGGGAAAGTCAAATCTTCTCACTGGGCCTGAGTTCATTAAACCAAAGGAAACAGTGAAGGTATTTCATATTAATAAACAGCATGTAAAACTGCATTTTCCAAGGGAAGAATGCAAAGATACTAACACAATGGAGTTACAATCTTCCTTCCATTCCACAAACCAGCTTTACGGGGTTAAATCAGGCGTTTAGCTTAAATTACTGGGCACTTGACTGTACCATGAAGTTTGAGGGGGTGGGGGTAGTGCGGGAGGGATTAGGTGGGTGCTTCAGAAAGTGTAAACTGTTAGCCACTGGTTTGGTGTCATTAAACTAAGTGTCATTAAAATTTGCATTTATTTCAATTTGCAAGAAGGGCACACAACATATATATATTCTGCAACTATTCTACGTTTCTGTGTCTCCACACGGACCTGTGTCAAAACTGCATCCGTTTCAACGGACCGGCTTCAGAAAATCCTAGAGAGGGAAGGCGATCAACCTGAAGTCGTTGTGCACGTGGGCACGAATGACGTCGGGCGGAAGAGGAAGGAGGTGCTACAGCGGGAGTTTAGAGAGTTGGGAAAAAGACTGAGAAGTAGGACGTCGAAGGTGGTTATCTCTGGACTGCTACCGGTACCTCGTGCTGGTGAGGCCAGGAACAGAGAGATAGAGGGTATGAATTTATGGCTGAGGGGCTGGTGCAGAGAGCAGGGATTTAGATTTCTGGACCACTGGGATCTCTTCTGGGCTAGGGGTAACTTGTACAAAAGGGACGGGTACATCTTAACAGCAGGGGGACAAACATTCTGGCAGGCAGGTTTGCTAGTGTGACACCTGTGGCTTTAAACTAAGTAGTGGGGGGGAGGGGTTAACAAATTGTGAATATGAAGATGAGGTAAAAGGGAATACAGGGGATATTGCAAAAGACTCTCGGAAGAATGGGAACAGAAGTTCTAGAGGGGAAAAGAAATTAAGGGCAGGGCCTATTGTGACCGATGTGAGAGGGGAGGTAAATACAGAAGTTAAAGTGTTGTACTTAAATGCGCGTAGTATAAAAAATAAAGTGGATGAGCTTGAGGCTCAGTTAGTCATGGGCAAGTATGATGTTGTAGGGATCACTGAGACATGGCTACAAGAGGACCAGGGCTGGGAACTGAATATTCAGGGGTACACAACGTATAGAAAAGACAGACAGGTGGGCAGAGGGGGTGGGGTTGCTCTGATGGTAAGGAATGATATTCATTCCCTTGCAAGGGGTGACATAGAATCAGGAGATGTTGAATCAGTATGGATAGAAATGAGAAATTGTAAGGGTAAAAAGACCCTAATGGGAGTTATCTACAGGCCCCCAAACAGTAGCCTCGACATAGGGTGCAAGTTGAATCAGGAGATAAAATTGGCGTGTCAAAAATGTAATGCTACGGTGGTTATGGGAGATTTCAACATGCAGGTAGACTGGGAAAATCAGGTTGGAAATGGACCCCAGGAAAGAGAGTTTGTAGAGTGCCTTCGAGATGGATTCTTAGAACAGCTTGTACTGGAGCCTACCAGGGAGAAGGCAATTCTGGATTTAGTGTTGTGTAATGATCCTGATCTGATAAGGGGACTAGAGGTAAAAGAGCCATTAGGAGGCAGTGATCACAACATGATAAGTTTTACTCTGCAAATGGAAAGGCAGAAGGGAAAATCGGAAGTGTCGGTATTACAGTATAGCAAAGGGGATTACAGAGGCATGAGGCGGGACCTGGCCAAAATTGACTGGAAGGAGGCCCTAGCAGGGAAGACGGTAGAACAGCAATGGCAGGTATTCCTGGGAATAATGCAGAGGTTGCAGGATCAATTTATTCCAAAGAGGTGGAAAGACTCTAAGGGGAGTAAGAGACACCTGTGGCTGACAAGGGAAGTCAGGGACAGCATAAAAATTAAGGAGAGGAAGTATAACATAGCAAAGAAGAGTGGGAAGACAGAGGATTGGGACTCTTTTAAAGAGCAACAAAAGTTAACTAAAAAGGCAATACGGGGAGAAAAGATGAGGTACGAGGGTAAACTAGCCAATAATATAAAGGAGGATAGCAAAAGTTTTTTTAGGTACGTGAAGATGAAAAAAATAGTCAAGGCAAATGTGGGTCCCTTGAAGACAGAAGCAGGGGAATTTATTATGGGGAACAAAGAAATGGCAGACGAGTTAAACCGTTACTTTGGATCTGTCTTCACTGAGGAAGATACACACAATCTCCCAAATGTTCTAGGGGCCGGAGAACCTAGGGTGATGGAGGAACTGAAGGAAATCCACATTAGGCAGGAAATGGTTTTGGGTAGACTGATGGGACTGAAGGCTGATAAATCCCCAGGGCCTGATGGTCTGCATCCCAGGGTACTTAAGGAGGTGGCTCTAGAAATAGTGGAAGCATTGGAGATCATTTTTCAATGTTCTATAGATTCAGGATCAGTTCCTGTGGATTGGAGGATAGCAAATGTTATCCCACTTTTTAAGAAAGGAGGGAGAGAGAAAACGGGTAATTATAGACCAGTTAGTCTGACATCAGTGGTGGGGAAGATGCTGGAGTCAATTATAAAAGACGAAATTGCTGAGCATTTGGATAGCAGTAACGGGATCATTCCAAGTCAGCATGGATTTACGAAGGGGAAATCATGCTTGACAAATCTACTGGAATTTTTTGAGGATGTAACTAGGAAAATTGACAGGGGAGAGTCAGTGGATGTGGTGTACCTTGACTTTCAGAAAGTCTTCGACAAGGTCCCACATAGGAGATTAGTGGGCAAAATTAGGGCACATGGTATTGGGGGCAGGGTACTGACATGGATAGAAAATTGGATGACAGACAGAAAGCAAAGAGTGGGGATAAATGGGTCCCTTTCGGAATGGCAGGCAGTGACCAGTGGGGTACCGCAAGGTTCGGTGCTGGGACCCCAGCTATTTACGATATACATTAATGACTTAGACGAAGGGATTAAAAGTACCATTAGCAAATTTGCAGATTATACTAAGCTGGGGGGTAGTGTGAATTGTGAGGAAGATGCAATAAGGCTGCAGGGTGACTTGGACAGGTTGTGTGAGTGGGCGGATACATGGCAGATGCAGTTTAATGTAGATAAGTGTGAGGTTATTCACTTTGGAAGTAAGAATAGAAAGGCAGATTATTATCTGAATGGTGTCAAGTTAGGAGGAGGGATAGTTCAACGAGATCTGGGTGTCCTAGTGCATCAGTCAATGAAATGAAGCATGCAGGTACAGCAGGCAGTGAAGAAAGCCAATGGAATGTTGGCCTTCGTAACAAGAGGAGTTGAGTATAGGAGCAAAGAGGTCCCTCTACAGTTGTACCGGGCCCTGGTGAGACCGCACCTGGAGTACTGTGTGCAGTTTTGGTCTCCAAATTTAAGGAAGGATATTCTTGCTATGGAGGGCGTGCAGCGTAGGTTCACTAGGTTAATTCCCGGAATGGCGGGACTGTCGTATGTTGAAAGGCTGGAGCGATTGGGCTTGTATACACTGGAATTTAGAAGGATGAGGGGGGATCTTATTGAAACATATAAGATAATTAGGGGATTGGACACATTAGAGGCAGGAAACATGTTCCCAATGTTGGGGGAGTCCTGAACAAGGGCCACAGTTTATGAATAAGGGGTAGGCCATTTAGAACGGAGATGAGGAAGAACTTTTTCAGTCAGAGAGTGGTGAAGGTGTGGAATTCTCTGCCTCAGAAGGCAGTGGAGGCCAGTTCGTTGGATGCTTTCAAGAGAGAGCTGGATAAAGCTCTTAAGGATAGCGGAGTGAGGGGGTATGGGGAGAAGGCAGGAACGGGGTACTGATTGAGAGTGATCAGCCATGATTGCATTGAATGGCGGTGCTGGCTCGAAGGGCTGAATGGCCTACTCCTGCACCTATTGTCTATTGTCTATTGTCTATTGTCTAATCTTACAATTATACAGAAATGTTTACAAGGTACCCATTTTTTCACTTGTTTTCATTTCCTATTATTGAATATCTGTTATGGGAGGTAATGAAAAGTTTGCTACTTTTCACTGGACGAGTTTGCAAAAATTCTCAAGACTCTCAGAGAACATAAAAATATAGGTACTTGTGTTGCCACTTTCAGGGAGTTATGGACTTGGACCCCAAGATCCCTCTGTACATAAATGATGTGAAAGATCATCCCATTGATTGTATAGTTTTTCCTGACATTTAGCTTCCCAAAGTTCAGCACTTCACATTTACTTAGGTTAAACTCCACCACAGCACAATCAGTAACCCAGCTCTGAATTCATGAAACTGTCACTGTTATTTCCATGCATCTTATTCTTTTGGATCAGCCAACCACAGGGGAGTTTATCAAATGCCTTACAAAATTCCATGTGGACAACATCCGCCACATAATCCTCATCGATCATCCTTGTCATCTCCTCAAAAAGTTAGTAAAACACGACCTGCTATGTACAAAGTTAATGTGACTAACCCCAATTAATCCATTCTCTTCCAAATGGGTGTAAATCCTATCCCAAAGAATCCTCTCCAATAATTTCCTTCCCACTGTGAGGCTCACCTGCTATAATTCACTGGATTCCTTCTTCTTCCCTTCTTAACTAAAGGAACAACATTAGCTTTTCTCCTGCCCTCCAGCCTGTGGCTAGAGAAGGAGCAAAGATCTTTGTCAAGGATCCCGTAATCCCTTCTCTTGCTTTTCTCAATAACCTGGGATAAATCCCATCATGTCCTGGGGATTTATCCACCTTACCAACGCCTCCTCCTTTTTCATCTCAAACTGCTCTTACATACTAATATCTCCACACTGATCTCACCATAATCCATGTCCTTCTTAGTGAAAACAGATTTAAAGTAGGCGTTTAGTGGCTTGTCTACATCCCAAGAGTCCATGCACCAATTCCTTTCTTTATCCTTGAGCAGTCCTACCTTCTCCATGGTTATATTTTACTTTTTAATAAAGGCATTAAAAAGCTTTGGTATATTCTTTAATCCAACTCAACAAAGACATTTGGTGACCAATTTTTGCCCTTCTAAACACTGGCTTGAGATCATTCCTCCTTTCTTTATATTCCTCCAAGTCCCTGTCTGATTCATAAAGTCATAGATTTGTAGAGTTTTAGAGCATGGAAACAGGCTCTTCGGCCCAGCTTGCCCACACCTGCCAGCATGTCCCATCTGCACTAGTTTCCATCCTCTTAAATCGCATCCTCTAACATGTTGCATTGTGCTTTCTTTTTTCTTTTTGACCAAATTTCCAACCTCTTTGGTGATTCAAGGTTCCCTTACTTTGCCATCGTTATCCCTCCTCAAAGCCTGGCCGGTGACCAATGGGTGTCCAAGAAGGTGTGAAGAGGATTGACATACAAAGCCATAGTGAGGGATGTAGGTGGATGAGGACAGGGGGGAGAGGAAAGAAGGGGGCTAAAAGGGAAATGAATGACAGGAATGGAAGATGGGTGTAAGAAGGGGAAAGGAACTAGGTAACTGTGGTAGGAGATGGTGGGAGAAACGGGGTTTGTAACGGGGTGGGAATGAGCAAAAGGGGTGGGGGGTGTGGTATTACTAGAAATTGGAGAATTTAAAGTTCACACCGTTAGGTTGTAATCTCCCCAAGAAGTATATGAATATGCATGTGGCCTCACTCTGGCAATGGAGGAGGCCGACGATAGAAAGATCGGTATGGGAATGCGAAGGGAATTAAAATGGTTAAAAACCTGGAAACCCAGTAGCCTTAAGAAGACAGACCCCAAATGTTCGGTGAAACAGTCACTTAGTTTATGCTTGGTCTTGCTGCAGTACCAAATGTAGTAGACGAGTTTTAAAGTGGTGGATGTGAACTTCTGTCTCATCTGGAAAGGCAGCTGGGATCCATGGAATGAGGTGAGGGAGGAGATGTATGAAGAGGAGTTATATCAACAGCAGTTGCAGGGGAAACGACCTGGGGAGGGGACAGGTTGGATGAGAAGGGATGAATGAACCAGAGAGTTGGGGACTAAGTGGTCTCTACAGAAAGCAGAAAGGGTGGAGATGGCAAGTTGTAATTGGTGATAAGATCAAGTTAAAGGTGGAGGAAATGCTAGAGTGAATAGTAGAGAACCAGGGGAACTCTATCTTTGTTCTGTCTGGGGGGTGGGGGGGGGGGTCGTGGGGAGTGAGAGCAGATCTGTGGGACACAGAGGAGACATGCGTAAAGTATCAATTTACAACAGCAGAAGGGATTGAAGAAAGAGTGCATCTCGAATGTCCTAGAGTGTAAATTCACATCTTGGGACCAGATGTGCTGGAGACAGAGAAAATGAGAGTAAGGCTTGGCATCCTTGCAAGAGGCAGAGTGGGAGATGGTAGTCAGGGTAGCTGGGGGAGTCAATGGGTTTGTAACAGACATCTGTTAATAGTCTGTCCCTTTGATGGAAACAGAGATTGAGAAAAGGGAGAGAGGTACAAGGGATGGTGCAAATGAATTTGAGGACAGGTTGGAAGTTAATAGTAAAATTAAACAAATCAACAAATTATGCAGGAGGCAGCCCCGATGCAGTCATTGATGTAGCAGAGAAAGAATTGGGAAATGGTGGTGGGGTATGTTTGGAAAAAGGACTGTTCAACATACCAACATAAAGGCATACATAGCTAGGGCCATGCATGTGCCCTTGGCTGCACATTTAACTTCAGAAAAGTGAGAGGAGTCAAAAGCGAAGTTGTTAAGGATGAGGACAGTTCTGCCATGATGTAGAGAGTATTAGTTGACTGGGTTGTGTGGAAGGACTGCTGGGCTCCCTGAATGGAAGTGAGGGAGCAGGTGTTGGGGCAGGTGTTCAATCTGTATTAGTGAATAGCTGAGCATTTCAATATCTGTAATTAGGTTGATGTTGCACCAGCAGTCGGAAATGAAGAGGTCCAGAGAAGATAGAAAGTTGGCAGAAGGAATGTTGGAGGTGAGAGAAGGTGAGAGAATGTTGGAGGTCATCACTGGGGCAAAGACTGCTTGCCAGAGAAATAGGTTCAGAGGCAGAGGCAATGGAAGAAGCTCAATATCATGGAGGTAATGATCTTACATTGAGGTATCCGATGGATTGTCAGAAAGTATATGCCAGCCTCAGCTGAAAGAAATACAGATGTTAAAAATCTCAGGTGTTTACTAATGCAGGATTACCAACTGCTCAGCTTTAAATTATTCCATTCACATTCAAATGTTTGCATAAATTAATTTACACAGACTCAATTCCTACCCAGACTGTTCAATTGCTCAGGATCTCTGATGCATATTCCTGCACACAGATTATACCAATCCTCAAATGTGCCAATGGAAAAATAGCCATAAAGCCATGAAGAATTAAACAATCTAAATTATGATACAATCCATGCATACATATTGATTCTTGAACAATTGAATTATATAGTCATCTAAAATGTGGGAATGCTTTGAAAAAGGCCAATTTAAATGGACATATTTAGGGCAGCATGATGGCGCAGCAGTAGAGTTGCTGCCTTACAGTGCTTACAGCACCAGAGACTCAGGTTCAATCCTGACCACAGGTGTTGTCTGTACGGAGTTTGTACGTTGTCCCCGTGACCACGTGGGCTTCCTCTGAGATGTTCGGTTTCCTCCCACACTCCAAAGATGAAAGGTTTGATGGTTAATTGGCTTGGGTTTGTATACTTGGTATAAGTGTAAATTGTCCCTAGTGTGTATAGATTTGCATTAATGTGTGGGGATCAGTGCGGACTCGGTGGACTCGGTGGGCCGAAGGTCCTGTTTCCTCGCTGTATCTCTAAACTAAACTAAACATACCACATTATTGGATACTGGATGAATCAGACTGGGAAAAATAAATGGCTCATCAATTCCATTTCAATTTAGATTTCGCTATGAACCCAATATTATTTTTTGTATGTCCAAAAGACTTGTTCAACAAGCATGAGATTGTTTATGTCCAACTCATCTTAATAGCTGCTGCTGTTCCTGTGTAATTAACAGAAGGTAAATAATTGCAGCGTAGAATTGATCACAACAGAGTTTCTTCTCTCATCTGGGACACTGAAACAATCTTTTTTATTGTTATTATAATTAACATTGAACAACCTTTGATTATTCAAGTAGGAGGAAATAATCATTCAGTGTTTCTAAATTTCATCTCATGCCATGGATCTTCAATTGAACAAATTGACTTATCTTGTTCCAAGAGAAAAAAAATTGCTTCATGTGAGATGTCACATCAAGGAAGAGAAAGTTAGTTTAGTTTTATTTGTTTAGTTTAGAGATACAGTGCGGAAACAGACCCTTCGCCCCACCAAGTCCACGCCGACCAGCGATCCCCGTACACTCCCCCATCCTACACACTAGGAACAATATACAATTTTTACTGAAGTCAATTGACCTACAAACTGGTATGTCTTTGGTGTGTTGGAGGAAAGCGGAGCACCCGGGAAAACCCACGCAGTCACAGGGAGAACATACAAACTCCATACAGACGGAGGATTGAACGGGACTCAGGTGCTGTAAAGCAGCAACTCTACCGTTACGTCACCGTGCCACCCTTAAATTGAAGGTGATGCGAAAGTAGATCAATAAATTTGCATAATATGAAGAGTTTCATTGCAAATTAAAGAGGATGAACATCCTCATACATTGGCTCATCCAGATGCACAAAAGGGATGACCTTATAGAGGTGTATAAAATCATGGGAGGAATAGATAGGATAAATGCCGAATCATTTACCCAAAGTAGGGGAATCATAGGTTTAAGGTGAAGGGGAAAGATTTAATAAGAACCTGAGTGGGAATTTTTTTGAACAAAGGGTGGTAGGTATATGGTACGGGCTGCAAGAGGAGGTAGTTGGGGCAAGTACCATGAGAACATTTAAAAAAACATTTGAACAGGTACATGGATAGGACATGTTTAGAGGGATATGGGCCAAATGCAGGCTGGTGGTGGGATGGGTAGATACTCGTGTAGATGGGGCATGTTGTCGGCATGTTGTCGCCATCTTCCACACTGTATGACTCTATGAATCTGTGACATAATTCTACCCAGAGAAATAAACAGAAAATGCTGGAAATACTCAGATGTTCAGGCACCTGAAATATCAATGACCTGAAATGTTTTTTGGTCCATAGATGCTACTTGATGCTGATTATTTAAGTTTTCCACATTTAATTCAGATGTCCAGCATTTGTTGTATTTTGCTTTTGGATTGTACCCAAAAGAAATAACATCATGGTTTTTCTTTGTTGCCTTTTGATGAAGGACAATTATCACAAGCGTTTGTCCAGTCAGTGTTCAGATTTCCCAATTTCCTTTATCAAACGAATGGAGCTACCGCAAGAAGTGGTTTATTGAGAAGCTGGGGAATAATTGCTGTGAGTAAAACACAAAGTACTGGAGGAACTCAATAGCTCAGGCAGCATTTGTGGAGGGAATGGATAGGCAATTTTTTGGATCGGGACCCTTCTTCAGACTGATTGTAGAAGGGAGGATCTTTATGATATGTGCATGAGTGTAGAGGGAGTGGGATCTCAAAAAACACTGAGAACAGAATTATGAGCTAATGACTCCCTTCATGCCTTTTGCGTTGCATCAGAGATCTATGATTTCACACATTATAATGATTAAGAGCAGGCAGTTTGGCACTACCACAGTGCTAAGTGGACTGGATTCAAAACAGATCTTGCAGCTGGAAACTGGACACCCATGGTGCACTGCAGGCCAGCAGAGATGGGAGAACTGTAAGCCATCACAATCGATGACCTTGAAGCCATACTTACCCCACCTACTACTGTTTCTGTCAAAACAATGTTCAATGAGCAATGTAGAAAAACATACCCAGGAGTAGCAACAGGCGCACCGAACAATGTGGTGGCAAACTAGTGAAGGTTTGACAATGCTAAACAATGCAAGCAGCAGGGTTGAGTCAGAGCTCAGCAATCCCACAACTAATAGATAAGATTAAAGCTCTTCAATCCTGTCACATGCAGTCATGCTTACCAACAAGGAAAACATGTTTGATTATTGGAGGTCACTTCAGTATCAGGACGTGAGTGCAGGGGGTCCTCATGTCATTGATTTTGACCCATAAGATGTCAGCATGATGTACCTGACAAATCATTTGCTACAAAGTGCTGGAGTAACTCAGCAGGTCAGGCAGCATCTCTGGACAACACGGAGAGGTGATGTTTCAGGTCAGTCCCTTCTTCAGACAGCCTTGAATACATCTGCTTCATGCATAGATGTATTTCTGAGCCTTTGCTATATTGTTATAAAGGCAAAGAATCTGTGTCCAGGAATCTCAATCTCACATCCATTATGGAAATATTAGAAGAATAAATATATCTTGCATTTAAACATAAGACATCCCTGGAATTTAATAGATGCTGTTTTATTCTTCAGATAATGATCTTAACCATGAGAAATGCTTGGTTCTGATATAAAATGATAGAGGTGTAGGATAAGTATCTGTACCACACACACCTTCATGTGCTTTAAGCGGGGATTGGGCAACGATCAATTTTACAAGAGTCTGATGTTAAATTATTTAATAAATGATGACAGGGCAGCATTTCTTGTGGTGTGAAAACCTACTTTTAGTTGAATTGCATAAAATGTAGTGTCTGACAAAATAGTCTCCCACGCTTCCATTCTCTCATTCACACCTCCTACCTCAACTCCATCCAGGAGCCCTGACAGTCCTTCCAGGTGTGACAGAGGTTCACAGACATCTCTTCATCTACTGCATTTGGTGTCCTCAATGTGGGCTCCTGAACATCAGTAAGACCAAGTGTAGGCCCAACGACCATTTCACTGAACACTTACACTCTGTCCACCAAAGCCGACTGGATCTCCTGGTTGCTATCCATTTTAACTCCCCTTTCCATTCCCATGTTGTCCTTTCTGTGCTGGGCCTCCTTGATTGCCAGAATGAGGCCACATGCAATTTGGAGGAACTGCACCTCATCCTTTGCTTGAATAGCATAACCCAGCGGTATGTATGATGAACGATGAATTCTCTAATTTTAGACAACTTATAGAAACACTCTCCTCTAGCTCCCCTCCTGCTTCCTCCATTAAAAGGTGGTTAACCAGTTCCATAGTTCGCAAAGATGTATCCCTATTGGGATCACACTGTCTCTAGCCAACAATTGGCCTATCGGGGAACCACCCTGCCTGAGATCATCTGTTGCCGGCCCTGATTTGTCTTGCTTCCAGTTATTATGGGAGAATATTATTTTATGCATGATATTATTTGCTATTATTTTATACATTAGACATTGTTACGGCATTATTTTATACATTGTTGTTTAAGGTTTGTAACTGCTTAGGCATTAGGCGCCTCTCTGTAACTAATTAAGGCGCTCTAGACATTCCGTGCCCTTGACACGTCTCTGTAACATAACACTCCTTTGTATAACACTCCTTTGCTTTAGCTTGTACCTTTGCTTTAGCCTTGATGATAAGGGTAGTAGAATCCGAAGGGATGCGGACATTCATCAATGAATAGGATTTAATGGTGGCAAGAGAAGAGATAAGGAAAAACATAGGCCTTGGGGGGATGGATGGATGTGAGGGATGAACTAGCAGGAAATAAGGGAGGCGAAATATGAAGGGATGTGAGCATTGAGATAAGGATATATTACTAAATGGGATTTAATGGTGGCGGGACAAACAGGTACTACAAAGCAATGAAGGACTGAAGAAAGGGAGTGTGGGAGAAAGGGAGTGTGGGTATGAGGTAATGCAAAGGAGATAAGGTTTAGAATAACCCTATAAAAATAGGCTGCCCGGTGTACTAAGTGGGCAGTCGGATGGTTGACATCCTGATTGTTCCAGCCGTTGTTTGCAAATAAAGGCTTTTAACTTCTTGAAGCATTCTCCGTGTCATCTGCTTCATTTCGAACACTGGTAACCACGACATTATCACCCGCCCCCCCTCCTTCATTCAGTCTAAAGAAGGATCCCAACCCAAAACGCCACCTATCCATTTTCTCCAGAGATGCTGCTTGACCCGCCGAGTTACTCCAACATTTTGTGTATATCTCCATTCCCTAAATTGAGAGTTTAGCCCCACATCTGCACAACTGCCTGGCAGTCAATCACCTGGTGACCAGGTATTGTACATCATCTGGGTACAGACCAGATCAACTCTTCCTGACTGTAGTTTCTTCATTGTCGGGAGATTGTTTTTTCACAGGCAAATTCTGCTGGTTGGAATTAGCTGTCATTTTTTAGTTTAGTTTGGAGATTCAGCGTGGAAACAGGCCAGTTGGCCCACCGGGTCCGCGCCGACCAGCGATCCCCACATATTAACCCTCCTACACACACTAGGGACAATTCTTACACTTACCAAGCCAATTGACCTACATACCTGTACGGCTTTGGAGTGTGGAAGGAAACCGATGATCTCGGAGAAAACCCACGCAGGTCACGGGAAGAACGTACAAACTCCGTACAGACAGCGCCTGAGGTCGGGATCGCACCCGGGTCTCCGGCGCTGCATTCACTGTAAGGCAGCAACTCTACCACTGCGCCACCGTGCCGTCCTAAATGTCTTTGTAGCTTCTTATTGCCCTTCACACATTTTATGTAACTTTGCAGCTGCAGTTCATGCTAACCCTCTAATCAAAGTCTGCACATTTTACATGCCATGCTTTCACCTGGTCCTGACCAGGCAGGGATTTAGCTTAAACTGCTGGTGTTGTGTCGAAGGGCCTCGACCCGAAACGTCACCCATTCCTTCTCTCCAGAGATGCTGCCTGCCCCGCTGAGTTACTCCAGCTTTTTGTGTCTATCTTCGGTTTAAACCAGCATCTGCAGTTCCTTCTTACATTTTGTTGCGTCTTGTGCTGTTTTCATACATTCCAACAGATCGCAGTTCTACAATAACTGTAACACTTTATGCTACAGAGTTATCAGGTGACAGCAAGAAATTCTGCACACACTCGTTTTATTCTATCCATTAATTCCATGAATCAGTTGATTTAGTGAACCCTGTCTGTCGCCATTAAGAAAATGTCATTCTCTTTAAATGTTTCGATAGTGAAAAGGTCTGGGTTTACAAATCCCGACTTGGAAGCACAGTGATTGTTGTTTACTGTAGGTGTTGACATGTAGATCCTTTTGACAGCCAGGCCACAGGGTACAGAAAAGGAAAAGTATAGTTTGACTTCAACAAATACACGTCGATTCCTTCAACATTTCCTTCAGCTCATGACTTATTTATGTGTAGATACTCTCAAGTGATGCTCCTGATTCCATCTGCATTGCCAGCTTATAACAATTGGTCAGGTTTTGAGAGTGAAGTATGATATATTGCTTTTACAATACAGCCAGCTGATCTCTTTAATATGGATGCAGTTAACTGTCTTCTTGCTGCTAATCTGGTTAAAAGGAATGCACCTGCAAGTGATTGAAGTCCTCAGGGAATCAATCATGTTTTTAAAACCTATTTTTTCAGTTCTTATTGAGCCAAGATTTCATGCCTTAAGCTGGAGTAAATGCTCCATCCAGTCAGTAGCTATCATTTATGACACATGAAGATAGACACAAAATGCTGGGGTAACTCAGTGGGTCAGGCAGCATCTCCGGAGAAAAGGAATAGATGATGTTTTGGGTCACGACCCTTCTTCAGGCTGGGAATCATGGGAGAGGAAAACTAGAGGTATTAAAAAGTACAAAGAACAAATGAATGAAAGGTATGAAAAGAATAAATCAAAGCCAGCAACGACGATCAAGGAAAGGTAGAGCCCACAATGGTCCATTGTTGGCTGTGGAAAAGTTGATAACAACTAGCTACAAACAGTGAAACTAAGCAGGATGACAGTGAAACTAGTAGAATGACTAGTAGGAAACTAGTAGGAGGGGGATGGACAGAGAGAGAGCGAGGGAATGCAAAGGTTACTTGAAATTAGTGAAATCAATATTCATACGGCTGAGTTGTAAGCTTCCACAGTTACTCCAGCATTTTGTGTCTATCTTCAGTGTCAACCATCATCTTTAGTTTCTTCCTACACATTTTTGACATAGATCTACCCAAACCTTTCCAAATTTTAACACTTGAGGGAGGTCTTTGTTTTATGGTAGAGAATATGTCAGGTGACTCTGTGAGTCATTCTGCAAACAAACAATTTTCATCGTGTGCATTACATTCATAAAGTATTTGTTTTGATAAAACAGTCTATTGCCATTCTGTTTAAAAGTTCTGACGGCAAATAAGTGAAATTACAAATTCAAATTTAGTGTAATCATGATGTTTTAGGTGTTGACTTGGAAATCTTGTTAGCAGCCTGGTTAAAAGGAATGCACCTGCAAGTGATTGAAGTCCTCAGGGAATCAATCATGTTTTAAAAACCTATTTTTTCAGTCAGAAAAGGAAGTAGATAGAGAAACCTCATGAGTACATGTCAGCTTTTTCAATGTTTCTTGAAGCTCACTTTTCTTTCACAAATTTGAAACAGAGGCCCTCAAATCCTTAAAGTCTGCTCGGACATTACGGTTTTTCAATATTTAATTGCAAAGGCCGCAAGGCTGCTTTTGAGCAGACTGGCTCTTGTAAGTTTAGTTTAATGCCTTCCTGCTGCAACTTTCATCACAAAGTAACCTTATAAGAACAGATTAAAATAGGAGCAGGATTAGAACACTCTGCCCCTCTAGCCATTTAATATGATCATGACTGCTCTGATGCAACCGCCCCCCAGCTCTTCTTGTGCGCCAGTTCAATGTAGCTCTCATATCACGGATCTTTCAAAAAATTATATGCATAATTACTGACAATCTAGTCCCCACCACGCTCCAGGATAGATCATTTAAGAAGATAGACACAAAAAGTAACTCGGCGGGTCAGGCAGCATCTCTGGAGAAAAGGAATAGATGAAGTTTCAGGTTGAGACCCTTCATCAGACCTGGTCTTCAGTGTAAACCAGCATCTACAGTTCCTACTTATACAGATAATTTCGGAGATTCACCACACTCTGTGAGAAGAAATTACTCTGCACATCAGTGTTAAATGATCACCCCTTCAATAATATATAGTAGTTCAATAATATTAACTTTGTTCTTCTAAACTCTAAATAATATAGATCTATTCTCTTAGTTGCTCATGCTAGAACAACCAATTATTTGTTATTTCAACAAATTCATTGTTACTTCAACAAAATAATGTTAAATAAAAGTTACACCTGAAATTTAATTAGATTCCTGAGCAGGGTGGCCTATGAGGAGAAATTGAGTAACATTAGCCTATGATAGTGTAAGAAAATAACTGCAGATGCTGGTACAAATCGAAGGTATTTATTCACAAAATGCTGGAGTAACTCAGCAGGTCAGGCAGCATCTCAGGAGAGAAGGAATGGGTGACGTTTCGGGTTGAGACCCTTCTTCAGATATTAGCCTATGATATTGAATTGTGGAAGAAAGGGACTCAATCTCATTGTATAAAAGTCAAATTCTCAGGAGGATTAGCATGGTGGATGCTATGGTTGATTCCTCTGACTGTAGAGAGTAGATCTAGCGGCCTAGTCTCATAATAAGGGATCAATCAGTTGGGGCAGAGATAGAGCAATGATTAGAAATTGCTGCAATGCTCCATCATTGTGTAGAGTCAATGCTAAAAATGATCGATTTTTCTTTTGGAAACCAAAGAGATCAAGACATTTGCGGTTTGTGCAGGAAAACAGACTGAAGGCAGTGAAGACCAGCCATGATTTAGTAATGTGGCAGGGCAGGCTCAAGGGTCTGTATGGTCTACTACACCTGTGGCTATTTTTATTCGCTTTTTTTCCCCAAAATAATCGTTAAAATAATTGTGAGGTCATTAGTATTCAGCTTTATTTGTGCTTAAATGCCACAGCAGGTTCATGCAGAAACATATGTTTAATTAAATGCAGCAATCATAGTGTTGCTGTAATACCCAACTGTTCATTTTCCAAGAACAGCAATGTACTGTCTGGTCTTTCCATCTAATGCATTGACTGGCATGAAGTTTCTGTACTTTGAGAGTGGGTAGGAATTGAAAGCATAAAAAAGTAAAGTCAGTTCATGTCTAGCTATCATTTTAACAATGTGATACCTATGGACTTACTGCTAACAATTCTGTCTCTGAAAATCCTGTGTGTGAAATATTATTCTATCATGTTTCAGTCCTTGTTTAAATTATTCACGGCTTATGGAAGTCAGCCAGGATGTCTTTTACTTTCCATGATGGCACTGAACTGACACACTTGCTGGGATAGTTAATAATTAACAATATTGTTGATCTGAACTTGCATATGGTCCAGGTTAGGTAAGTATGGCAGATTTCTGCCTTGAAGAACATTTGTGACTAATTCTGTTGGAATGTTTTAATATTATATACATTAAATGTAACTTTTCAATTTGTTCACTTTTTTCCTTCTTAATTACCCAGTCTTTCTTTCCCTTTGTGTCTAATTTGACATTGAACCCAACTTCCAATATCCTTCTCAGTTTTTGTAATATTAATACCTGGTAGATGAAGGGGATAGATACACAATGGCTTGGCTCAGTCAGTACAGGCGATTCACATGTCCCTTCAGAAGGTCCAGGCCAATTCCACCTTGTATTTCCAGCCAATGAGCAAGAGCAAATCGAACTAATGATGGAAGCCGCTTATTGGCTCACCAAGGCAAATTTTGGGTCGAAATATCAACATCTTTTAAAGAACAGCAGGAAATTTGTTTGTAAAATGTTTAGAGGGGTTCCAAACCAAAACATGACCCATCCATGTTCTCCAGAGATACTGCCTGACCCACTGAGTTACCCCAGCACCTTGTGTCTTTTTGTACAATGCTTAGTTTTGTCTTTAATTGGAGACTTTAATTAAATCGTCAGCTTGGTTTGTTTTGTGCCTGGGAGGTTGTGTCTCACAGATTTGATTGAGCTTTTTGAAGAAGTAAACAAAAGCTTGCTGAGAGAAGGACTACAGGCATGCCTTTACACACATGTCCATTAAACCTCCTTTCAACAAAAACATAGAACGTTACGTTTTGGTGTTATCCGTCTCTCCCAATCCTTTCTCTACCTTGTTGTTTCTCCTTCCCAACACAATCCAGTGTCCATCCCACTGCCACATGAGTTCAAACCCCTCCCACAGAACAAATGAACCTCCAAAAACATAAGTAATAGAAGGAGAACTACTGTAATTGGTATCAAACGTGACCTTCAGGAGTAGAATTAGGCCACTTAAGACCATTGTCACTTTGTCGCTGATCATGGCAGATCCGATTTTGGTTTTAACACTATCTTCCATCCAGAGCCAACTCGGAATAAATAATTAGAAAAAACATAAGTATTATCCAGTTTTATCGTGACATGGATAAAATGGATAACAAAGAATCAGATGCTTATTATACATTTAAGTCGTTTTCTTTACTTTTAAATAATCTAGAATTTATCCTCTTGGAAATGTGAGTAAAGGGCCTATCCCACTTAGGCGATTTTTTAGGCACCTACAGGTGGCTAGGCTGTCACCGGGGTATCGCCTATATGGTCATGAGTAGTCTCCAAAGAGTCGTAGCGTCTTTCTGGACGCCGCTGGATTTTCAGAATGTTGAATAAATTTCAGCGACAGTGGGTTTGGCACCAACGAGCGTAGCTTGACGTATCCTGATGTAGGTGCTGTCGTAGGCTGTTGCCAGGTGACGTAGGTTGTCGCCGGTGCTGACTTTGGTGAATTCCATTGGCGACTACCTACCTCAACCTACGTCAACCGGCGACAGGTACCGGCGTCAAGAGAAGTCAAGTTGCAACAGGCAATGGGAAAACCCAAGTCCACAGAAGTCCACAGAAAGCATGCTACAACAGCCAATCGCAATGCTGATGAATGAAGTCCATGTATGCCTATATCGGCGACAATCTATGACAATGTACGACCATATCAACGACAAGGTACGACCATACCGGCGACAAGCTATGACCACACCGGCGACAACCTACGACAACCTACGGCAACCTATGCCAGCTGGCTAACATTGGCGACAGTTGACGCGACTAGCTACACCAGGCTACGTCAGTGGCACCTCCATGGCGAACGCCCGTGGTCATGGGACTAGGGCGTAAAGGAAATTCTTAACAGTTTGACGGAAAATTGATGTATGAAGTTATTATATTTCAGAGTAGTTTCTCATGGCATCACTTTCCAATAGTCATGATGCAGAATGATTGAAAACCCTACCATACACCCCCTTTGAGAGGGAAACTGGGTGATTCCATTGTTTTGAAGGTCAGAATGACGTGAATTGTATTCAATTGTCTTCAGTCTTCGGGGTCGTAGCTTGTCATAGCTTATCACGGGTGGACATAGGTTGACTTCGATTGTGGTAGGTTGTTGCCTTTGTGGTCGTAGGTTGGTGTAGTTGTCATTGTAGGTTGTTGTAGATGCGGTCATAGGTGAACGTCCTAGTCGCGACGATTGGGTCGCCGGTTGTCGGTAGCTTGCCGTAGCTTGACGTCGACTAGGTGGTAGGTTGTTGTAGCTTGTCGTAGACATTGTCGTTGGGGGGTCCAGTCGTCGGTTTTTTGGCGACCTGCTACGACTATTACATTCGCCAGCAGTCGCCTAAAAAATCGCCTAAGTGGGACAGGCCCTTTAAGATTATTTTTCCAGTTTCACCATATTGAATTGTGGTGTCCAGCCCATCATAGAGCAGGCAGTCAAACTCATGGGCTAAATAGCCCGGCTGATTTTATCACATTTGCCTTTGCTTATATTATTCATTACAGTTTCTACCAAGAATGGGAGTCTCATAACTTTGTAAAATCAGCTCTAAAAATAATGACTTTTGCGGTAGTCACCGGCAATAAATTTTGATGATGAATATAGCCGTTCTACAGCTGAGGTATTAGTGATGAAGGCACAGGCATCAATTGGCAGCAAAGCCCACGAAAGTGCTGCCTGTGACAGTGTAGCTTGTGTAGTTTCACACATTGCTTTGAAGTGGTGGCGATATCGGCACTCAGTGTCAAAGAGCAGCTATCAATTTAATCAAATTAATTAGTGCACACATACTGTTTTCCATTTGCTCATTCAATGTCATTATTCCAAAGTGGAATACAATTTCTTAGTGTTTTTTTTGATGCACAGAAATGTTATTTTGCAAATGGACTTAGTTGTTAAATTAATACATTCTTTCAGCTCCTGTGGGAGTAATGAATCATCTTTACCACTAAGCTTTTTCCAGTGCTGCTATGGGTGCTCCAATGGTTCCGTTTGTTAAACTGAGTCCTTTGATCTGGTTGAATAGAAAGCTGCAACACATTAACATTCTGTTGAAGAGTTCAGTGGATGTCACTGTAGAAAGAACATGTTTATCATCAGCACACCCAAGTTGGAGTGTGTGGAGAACGGGTTTGAGTTAGGTCATGAACAGAAGAGCATAAGGAATAGAAGCAGGAGTAGGCCATTTGGTCCTTCATTCCTACTTCTTCATTCAATCAAATCTTTTACCCCAGCACCATTTTCCTGCACTGACCTAAGATCTCTTGATTCCATTCCCATCTGAAAATTCAATTGTTGTTGGTGAATGAGCCTCCACGGCCCTCCTGAAGGAGAATCCAAAGATTCGCTACCGTCTAGTTAAAGACAATTCTTCCTGTCTCTGCCCACCATGGCTGACCATTATATTGAGACTGCAACCCATGGATTCTAGTCACCCTGTCAAGGAAGTATCATCTTTAATGCAATGTGAAGTAGACTATCCCTGTTTGATCTCACATGTGATGAGTCTTCATGTTAATGAGAGATTGAGGGAGGATTAGAATGTAAAACCAACATCGTTGTGGTTGCAGTACTAATTCTTGATTGGTATGGGGTGTCAGGGGATCTGGGGTGAAGGCAGGAGAATAGGGTTGAGAGGGAAAGATAGATCAGCCATGATTGAATGGCGGAGTAGACTTGATGGGCTGAGTGGCCTAATTCTGTTCCTAGCACTTATGAACGTATGAACTCGTCTATCTTTGTCTCACACTTTTACTCTTTCCATCTCTAGTCTTGGTCCAACTATCTGCCCATCAAAACCCCCTTTCAACTGTATGCACTTGCCAACCTTTGTCCCACCCCAACCGCTCTTCCATGCTCTCCATCTTGCATAATCTGTTGTAAACTACCTCCCAGAGAGAGCTTTGAACCTTTAGAATCCTCCATCCAGGGAATTATATTTGTTAAAAGTTGCCATCTATGCCACATGCCACCCTGACTTGGAAATATATCACCATTCTTTCATTACCACTGACTCAAAATCCCGGAACTCTCCCTGTGGATTTACCAACGCCACAAGGATGCAGCAGTACAAGGAGGCAGTTCACCATCATTTGCCTTCTCAAGGCAAATTAGGGATCGGTAATTGAATGCCAGCTCTGCCTGTGATGCCCACATCCCTTGAATTAATTAAAAAATCAATAATGGAGAACCTTCATAAAATAAATGTAAACAAATATCAATCTGTTGTCTGTCTGGTTGGGCACTATCTCTTAGCTTCATGCCATTGGGAGTCAGCTTGAGTGCTCCCTATCCACAACCCTAAACTTCATTCCTCCCACTAGTACTTGCAGTGTGCACCAACCACACAAAGGACTGCAGTTACTATATTCTGACATCACTCCCGACCTCGGGATCTTTACCACCAAGTAGGACAAGGTCTCAGGCAAATGTGCCCGTGAACACCATCACCTGCAGTTTCTCCTCCAAGTCACTCACCACCTTGTCTTGGAAATATTTCAACCTTCTTTCATCAAAACTGGATGTAAACTTCATCCCTCTTTCACCGGAAGGACTATAGCAGTGCAAGAAATCAGCTCTCCACCTCCTTCTCAAGGCTAATTAATCATGGACAATAAATGTTGGACTTACCAGTGCGGCACCATCCCAATAAATAAATAAATAAATACATACATACATAGATAGAAATGTGAGCAGGATGTCATATCTTGCTGACTTTCCTGTGGACATCAAATTATGCCTCAGAATGGAGGAGTTTGTTTAAGCTTACTATCTGCACAGAGGAAAGCATCAAAAAACATTCAGTGAAGTGCTGCCCCTGTTTGCGGATTTAACCCAAGAAAGCAATAAAACAGCAGCCGAGGCAATTTGTGAAAGAGAAATGTATATATCATTTTAAAAAATCAAACGTTGCTAATACGTTAAAATGAGATGCCTCCCAGTTATGTATTTAGGACAATAGGAAGATTTAGACAGGAATTCAATCTCAGGATTCACATTCATAAACTGAGCGAATGAAATGAAAGTGATTTATAAACATGAGCAGAGTGAATTACTTCATTGTAACTATCTGTCAATCATCCATTATCCCACAGAATTATTTGCGACTTATTAAACTTTCGTCATTTATTGAAGTGAACTTCAGGAATTGGCTGACCTTGTACAATGAGCAGAACAGTAGCTTTTAATTTTAATAATTGACATTTTTAATGACACAAGACTAACAATTGTCAATATGCTTATTTATTTTTTCAGCAATTTACACTGTTATGGCACCAAAATTATTGAGGTAGTTTCTGTATTGGCCCTTGATGCTATGTATGTTCTGCAAAAGTACTCACTCTCTTTAGAAGATCTCAGCATACTGCTATGAAATGCCCTCAGGATGCAGTTCAGTCACCGCGCCGCTCACATACGTTGACATTTCCGCAGTTTATGCCTCTCATGCAACTGATGTTGCCCAACAATTGGCAATTTTCTGATGACATGCAATGTTTATAACCAGCGAATCAAGAGACAAATGTCTACAGCTTTTCAAAGAAAACACTCTATTTTTGCAGGCTTAAGGAGGTACAAATGCACTGTAGAAAGCATCCTGTCGGGTTGAATTAGGGCCTGCTATGGCAATTTTAATGCACAGGAATGTAAGGGGCTGTAGAGTGGTGGACTCAACCCTCCCCACCGTCAGAAGGAATCTACAAGAGGAGCTGCATCGAGAAGGAGGCATCTATCATCATGAATGCCCACCATTCAGAACATGCCCTCTTCTCACAGCTACCTTCGGGCAGGAGGTACAGAAGCCTGAAATCACACTGTCTGGTTCAGAAACAGCTACATTTCTTAGGTTCTTGAAATGACCTGCACTACCCCAATCTACCTCAATAAAAGAACATTAAGGATGCATGGATACCGTGGACTTATTTTGTTATTGTATTATTTTTGTGCAACATCTTTTTTACTTTCACTGCTTCATAGAACTTATATGTAATTTATGTGTGTTATCTGAGTCAATCCCCCCACATCCGGACCAAACTCAGATCCTGGGGGGACAGGGCTTTCTCCATCGCTGCTCCCACCCTATGGAACTCACTACCCCAAACCGTCAGAGACTCCCCCACACTCACCACATTCAAAACATCACTGAAGTCTCACCTGTTCAGTACTGCCTTCAACCACTGAAGGTCACCTCACCTTCTATCTCCTTTCTCTGTTCGTTTACTTATTTATCTATTTATTCACTTCCCTATGTTCTCTAAATCCCTGTAAAGCGTCTTTGAGTATATGAAAAGCGCTATATAAATGTAATGCATTATTATTATTATTATTATTAATGTTCCTGTGATCCTGCTGCAAGTGAAGTTTTCATTGTACCCGTATATCACCGCACTTGGGCATATGACAATAAACTCAACTTGACTCGAGGTTCTGCGTGTGAACATGTTTATCGGTAAATGGTGATAAGAGCTAGAGTTGTAAGTTACATGCGGGTGAGGATGTTAGAATGGAGGAAGATGTTCAGGGCTGGATAAGGCATTTATTTATCTATTTCAGTTAAATTTAAACATGTAACTCTGGAAATCTAATAACAGTACTCATGGCAATCACTTCAATAACATCAGACAATATTTGAATTATGGTGTAAGTGCAAAGTGGGCAGTGGTTGGTTATATCGTGGACAGGTTATACCATCGTGTTCATACTTGGGTGATGCTTCCATCATAAGTTTTTCAAATCTGATTAAGTACAGATATTCTGTGCAGTTTGAAGGAAGGTAATCCTGTGTAATCCCATGAATTAAGTGCTTGCAAATCAATTGCTGTGTGCCAGGCGAGGTACATGATGGAATTCCTCTGGAGTGCCAGCAGAAACTTAAGCAATCTGAGCGTAAGAGTGTTTGAAGATCTAGACCTGAAACCCAGCACTAAAGCTCACGCTCAACAGGGTTCAATGATCTCCTCCATCTAACACACATTGGAGACCTGGACAAATACAGCAAACAATGGAATGATACCACCAACATTGTTCCTATAGGATCTTACAAATCCATTTGCAGAATAAGCAGACTCCCCCCCCCCCCCCGAAGGCTTGTCTGGGTCCGCCCGAAGGCACGGCGGCTGGCAGGACCCACCTGAATGCTCGTCAGGACCCGCTCAAAGACTTGGCGGGACCGGGAACCCACCCAAAGGCTTATTGGACAGAGTACCCCGCCCAGACTCGTAGGTCCACAGGACCAGGAACCCGCCCGAAGGTTCATCGGGGCCTGCGCCAATGCTCGTTGGTCAGTGGGACCAGTAACCCACCTGAAGGCTCGTCGGATAGCGTAACTAGGGGGGAGCTGAAGACGTCAGATGCTAGGAGTGGGTCATTTGGAGGGTGAACCAGGGAAATGCCTCCAGGACCTTCAAGGTAGACTGCAGGAGACGCCCCAGGACACAAAGATGGCCTGGCGAGGAGAAGAGAGGGACGTTAGTTAACGAGAACTGCTCCAGTACATCTAGTCCGTGGGCTGACTGGAATTTGGACTTTAAGTAATGGCGCCAAAAATGTTGGTGTCTGCAGGTGTTGTATAGGCAAAAAGAATTTCACTGTGCAGTTGCATATGTGACATATAAAGCACTATTGATCTATTGAACTATTGAACATTAGCATTCTCTCCCAGATCAATATCGTTAACATCATTCTCTTTGAACTCCCTCTCACAACTCATGTATCTAACAGAGTATCATGAGCAAACAGGAACCTATTACACCCAAACCCTTTATTCACATCATTGTTGTGAATGACTGGAGTACTTATCACAGCAGCTTCCAAGCCCAATATGATCCATGTGTGCCTATTCCTGTTCCCTGCCCACTAACCAGTCCTCAACTTACATTCGCCTTACAACGAATGCAGCGCCAGAAACTCAGGTTCGATCCTGACTACAGGCGCCGTCTGTACGGAGTTTGTGCGTTCTCCCCGTGATCTGCGTGGGTTTTCTCCGAGATCTTCGGTTTCCTCCCACACTCCAAAGACGTACAGGTATGTAGGACGAAGGCTAATTGGCTGGGCAAATGTAAAAATTGTCCCTAGTGGGTTTCGGATAGTGTTAGTGTGCGGGGATCGCTGGACGGCACGGACCCGGTGGGCCAAAGGGCCTGTTTTTGCGCTGTATCTCTAAATCTATATTTTTAAAAATCAGTGAGTTACCCCCAATCCCATGTTTAGTTTAGTTGAGAGGTACAGCATGGAAACAGTGTTGTAAGGCAGCAACTCTACTGCTGTGCCACTGTGCAGACCTTGTATTTAATATTACAGAACATAGAACAGTAAAGCACAGGAATGGGCTCTTCAGACCACAATGTTTGTGCTGAACATAATGCCAAGTTAAACTGATCTCATCTGTCTGGGCATGATCCAATCCCTCTATTCTCTGCAATTCAATGTGCCGATCTAAAAGATATTTTTGCCACTATCGTATCTGCTTCCACCACCACCCCTGGCAATGTGTTCCACATACCAACTACTCTGTGTAAAATACTTGTCCCACACATCTCCATTAAACTTTCCCCCTCTCACCTCATAGCTATTCCCTCTAGTATTGGACATCCAAAGCCTCCACATCTTTCCAGACCAGAACTGCATGCAATACTCCAAATGCAGCCTAACCAAAGTCCTAGAGAGCTGCCACATGACTTCCCGGCTCTTCTATTCAATGCTCCAAGCCATGAAAGTAAGCATATCATTCACCCCTCTGCCACGTGGACTTCAAGATCTCTCTGCACGTCAATGCTGTTAAGGGTCTTGCCATTAACTGTATAGTATTCTTGTGGTGCACCTGATCAAAGGCCTTCTGGAAGTCTAAATATTCCAAATCCACCGCTTCACTTTTCTCAATTCTGTTTGTTCCGACTTTAAAAGAAACTCTCACAGATTTGTCATTCATCAGTTTCTTTTATAAATCCACATTGACTCTGTCCAGTCCTATTATTATTTTAGTTTTGTTTACTTTGGAGATACAGCATTGAAATAGGCCTTTCCACCCACTGAGTCCATGCCGACCATCGATCACCCAATCACACTAGTTCTATTATCCCACTTTCTCATCCACTCCCTTTACATAGGGGTAATTTTCAGAGGCCAATTACTCTCCAAACACACATATCTTTGGGATGTGCGAGAAAATCGGAATATCCGAAGGAAACCCATGCAATCACTGGGAGAACGTGCGAACTCCACACAAACAGCACTCAACATCAGGATTGAACACAGGTCTCTGACGTTATGAGGCAGCAGCTCACTATGCTGCCCATAAGTATTTACTTATCATTTACTTAATAAAAACATATTCTACCATGTTCCCTTCTCCTGATGTTAATCTTTGAGCACAAAAGGCCTCAGCAGTTGTGCAAGATGCCTTAGTCCTCCAGTAATGGAATTTTGCAAAAGCAAGTCTTTTGTTGATCTGCCTCATTCTGTAGGTTGAATGCTTATTTCCAGGAGCCAATTTAGCGTAAATTTATACCAATGAAGCAAAAGTCTAGCAAAGGCTTGAAGAAAGGATACAGGGCAATTGGAGCAAAGCACCCAGTTTAAAATAATAGGTGCTCATCTGGATAGTGTTAGAAAACATGTTGTAGTGTATGTACTGCTAGATGCTCAATCATAATCGCTGCTTTAAGGCTGTCAAGGATTGTATAATGTGATCAACTGTTTTCTGAACAGCAATGTGCATAGCAAGTTTCAGAAGTCATCGATAAAGAATCTATGCATAACCTGGACACACCATGTGCCACATCATTCTGATGAAGGATATCAACCCAAAACGTCATCTGTCCATTTTCCTTCATAGATGCTGCCTGGCCCACTAAGTTCCTTCAGTATATTGTTTTTTTGGCAAACTCTGTATAGGCTTGTTGTTGCTCTACATACAGCAGGCTGGAGACCGCTGAATTTACACCTCCATTGATCAACCGTTCACATTAATCCTATGTTATTTCCAATTTATCATCCACTCCACATTAGGAGCAATTTTGTAGAGACCAATAATGTGTAAACTTACTAAAGCTTGTTAGACATTGAGAACTATAAGAATATCAATTTTGCATTGACAACAAATCTTTTCAACAGCCTTATATTTCACAAAATCTGAAGATGGCATTTTCCTTGCCTTGTGAATCCAAATGATTGACGACTGTAGAATCCATGGAACTCATCGTAATTGTTTCTAATGACACACAATTGACTTGTCATGGTATCATAATGAGTCAGCTCGACGATAACTTATAGATTGCACCTACGCAGTTCTTTTCTCATCCCCTGAACATCTCAAACATGAACCAAAATCCATGATTTCCCAGATTCTCCTTAATCATCACGAGTGTTTAATAGTCAAATGCATTGGGGCCGGAACAATTAAATTATTACTTGCTGCAGCTTTACCAACACATTAAATGTAACAACACACCAAATAAATATACAATAAATTATCAGTTATTCTCAGTAAACCAGATGATGATGGAGCAAACCAATGTATGTAATGCAACCTTCGTAGTGCAAAGTCAGTTGTATTTAACAGTATAACAGTATAACAGAGCTTTATTTGTCATTCGGTACCAAGGTACCGAACGAAACTACATAGCAGTCATACAAAAAAAGAACACAAGACACATAACCCCAACACAAACGTCCATCACAGTGACTCCAAACACCCCCTCACTGTGATGGAGGCAACAAAACTTCCACTCTCTTCCCCACGCCCACGGACAGACAGCTCGTCCCCGACCAACCCGCACAGTCCCCGCAAGGGGATGGAAGTCCCCGCGGCCGAGTCGCACCGGGCGCTGAAACGTCTCGCGGCCGAGCTGGGCGATTGAAGGCCCCGCGACCATGCCTTGCGCAGCTAAGTCCCGTGGCCGAGCCGCACCGGGCGATGTTAAGTCCCGCGGCCGAGCCGCACCAGCGATGTTAAGTCCCGCGGTCGAGCCGCACCAGCGATGTAAAGCCCAGCGGCCGAGCCGCACCGGGCGATGTTAAGTCCCGCGGCCGAGCCGCACCAGCGATGAAAAGTCCCGCGGCCGAGCTGCACCGGGCGATGTAAAGTCCAGCGGCCGAGCCGCACCGGGCGATGTAAAGTCCAGCGGCCGAGCCGCACCGGGCGATGTTAGGCCCCGCGGCCGAGCCGCACCCCGCGCCGTGAGGAAGAGACCTAAAAGAGAAAAGTTTCCCCCACCCCCCCCCCACACCACCCACACCACCACCCCCCACACATACACAACCAAAAAAATACAAAAACCATCCCAACACCGACACACAACAAAAAAAAAGGAAAAAAGACGAACAGACTGCTAGCGAGCTGCTGCCGTTAGGCGCCGCCACTTCCGCTTATGTATTTCAGTGTAGAGGTAGGTTTGTGGTTAGGGTTATATGAGGGAGTTCAACCTGAACTACCTCACTCCCCCCCCAATGGAACAAAGATAGAGTTTACCTCAACCTTAACTTTCACCCCACCAGCCTTCGCAGCCAACATATCATTCTCCGACATTTCTGGCAACTTCAAATTAATCATACCACCAGTTATGTCATCCCACCCCTTTCCACCTTCTGCAGAGACCACTGCCTTTGCAACTCCTTGGTTCACATCACTTCCTACCCAATCTACCCCCTCCCCATGCACTTTCTCCAGCAACCACAGGAAATGTAACACCTGTCCCCATACCTCCTCCCTCACATCATTATGAATGCTGAATTATCAAATTTCAGGTAACTAACCGTCAGACAATCACCTCCCCCCACAACTTTCTTCTGCCCCCCCCCCTTCACAGGTCACACCTCTTCTTTCATTAACTCACACCTTTTTAATTTGCATCTCTGGCCTTTGTGTAATAATCTGTTTATCAACCCCACGCCCTCCTCACCTGTGTGCACCTATCACTCTCCAGGATTTGTCCTGAACATCCCAGCTTTACCCCCACCACCACAATCAGCCAGAAGAAGGGCCCCAACCCTGAAATATCACCTATCCATGTTCTTCAGAGTTGCTGTCTGACCCTTTGAGTTATTCCAGTGCTTTGCTTTTTTTTTGTAAACCAGTATCTGCAGTTCTTTGTATCAACCTAATTGTTGACGGGAAGAGGTTCTTCTTGAACCTGGATGTAATGACTCATGCACTCCAGTATCTTCTTCCTAATGATAGCAATAAAATGATAGTGTCAATGGCATAACCATTACCAAGACCACGACCATCAACATCCATGGGACATCTCAACATCAACCAAATTCCATGATTTCCCAAATTCTCCTTAATCATTAAGGGTCAGCAGTAGTGTTTAATTGTCGACACACACCATGACTGAAACAATGAAATTCTCACTTGCTGCAGCTTTACAGGCTTCTTGAACACAGAAACACTACAAATTAATAAACCATAAATTATTGGTTGTTTGAGGTAAACCAGGCCATGGTAGTGCAAGGCAAAGAACATATTGCGACCTTAGTGTAAACTCCATGGTAGTTTAGTGCTCGGAAAGGATACCATTTGGGTTGTCACTGAATACTCCATGGAACGTCCATGGTGGTGCATCAAAGCTTACCACCACACTTGAAGTCCGTACCACAACAGAGAACACACACTACTGGACTACAGGATTATGAAAGTGAATGGGAATCATACTGTACGCTCCATACTTGTACATAATACAATGCAGCTGATCAGGTATCCAAGCATTCTTCAAAAACTGCCGAAGGGAATTACAATTAGAAATTATGATGCAGCTTGTTTTCAATTTGTTTCATATTAATGAGTATTCAATTCAGCTAAAATAACATCCAGGCAAAGTTCAGATTGTATACTTTGCTCCAAATACAAATCCGTTATCTGCAGTTTACTGTTCATAATTTGTGTGCATATATATTTCAAAGTAATTATAGTTAAATAATTACTGTGTGGATAAGCTCATTGAAGCAAATTAATATGTTCCCTAAATTGTATCATTTAACGGCAGCTGATTTTACAGCCAGTGGACAGCAAGAAATTAAATGCTTGTATAATTTAGGTTTATTTGATTGCTTTGCTCATTGCACACTATCAGGCTGCCTTCTGCACTGTAAGGTATTATACAGATAATTGTGAAACAATCATAATGACATAACAGCCTACATCAGTGTCCCCGATGTTATTCTGCCCTCCATCTTTCAAGAGAATGATCCCATGATATTATTGGAAGATGGTCTCCCTGTGTCCTTGTTGACTGACCTCAGCCATCAGTAACCAATGGAAGAAACCAAGAAAATCGTAAACTCTAACTGGCTTGTGGTGAAATTGAACTCAGTAAATTATGAAAAATTATAGGCTGACACCAGTAGAAATTACTATAAATGAAATTACATTATTGTAAAGGCAACCAGCACTTTATCTACATATTGAAAAGGCTGGAAAGGCACAGGTAACCGGTTAGTATCTGTTAAGAGTAAAACAGAAATGAGCTTCATTAGTATAGGTTATGTAGGTGCTTCCTCCTACTGTCAGCGATCCAGGTTCAATCCTGACATGTGGTGCTGTCCATTTGCCGTTTGTATGTTCTGCATGGGAAGACCTGATCTTCCTCCATTTTCTTTGTATATCCCAAAGACATGCTAGTTGGTAGTTTAATTGGTCACCTTAAATCACGCCTGGTGTTTTGGTAAGTGCTAGAATCTGGGGAGAGTTGAGGGGAATGTCAGGAGAATAGCTGACAGGACAAAGTCAAGGTGGCATGAGATTTTTCTGTGAGCCAGTACAGATAGTTTCTGTGCCACAGGGCCTCCAATGCTGCAGGAAAATATGGATAACACGTCCTTAAACATTAACTATGTTTATCCCATAAATGTTTCCTGATCTGTGGAGTATTTTCTTTTATTTCAACTTTCAAGTTTCTGTCATATTCGTTTTGTGAACTGGTCTATTAACGTACATAATGGAAAAGGAGTAGTATACTAACATCTGGCTGGCATGTGGTTAATCTTCAATGAGTGTAGGGCAGATAATAAATGTTGTTTTGTCGATGTTGTTTATTTGCCAGGAATATATATAAATAGAAAAAAAACAATGTCCTTTCCTGAAGTGAATCTGCAAAAACCTATTAATCTTAGATCCTGACAACTGTAGGGTGGCATTAGACTACTTATTTCTTGCCAGCCAGGCTAAATTCATACTATATATAGTCATACAGAATCATACAACTCATACTAGAGTCAGACCATATTACGAGGATGTTGCCAGGACCAGAGGGTCTGGCTATTGGGAGAGGTTGAGTAGGCTGGGACTTTATTCCTTGGAGTGCAGGAGGATGAGGGGTGATCTTATAGAGGTGTATAAAATCATGAGAGAATAGATCAAATAGATGCACAGAGTCTCTTGCCCAGAAGGTGAATCAAGGACCAGAGGACCCAGGTTTAAGGTGAAGGGGAAAAGATTTAATAGGAATCTGAGGGGTAATTTCTTCATACAAAGGGTGGAGGGTGTGTGGAACAAGCTGCCAGAGGAGATAGTTGAGGCTGGGACTATCCCAAAGTTTAAAAAACAGTTAGACAGGCACATGGATAGGACAGGTTTGGAGGGATATGGACCAAATGCAGGCAGGTAGGACATATAGCTGGGACATGTTGGCCAGTGTGGACAAGTTGGGCCGAAAGGCCTGTTTCCATGCTATATCACTCTGTGACTCTATATACATAGACGGGACAGTTTACAATGTGGTTCAATATACTATGGTTAGTGCTGCCATTTTGGCTGCTGTTGCATACCATTGCCACTGCAGTGTAGCTCAGCCATCACAGCATCTGTGCAAGCCTTACAGAAGACAGAACTGCTGTTCCAAGATAACTTTATGCAATAAACAAACTAATGTTTATTGACATCATACCACATCACTCAGTATTGTCTCATGTGCTTCTTTACATACAAGTAACCACAAATTCAGCATCTTACTCGACTGATGTTGAACATACACTTTGAAAATGCCTATAAAACTAATACATGACCTGGATATGCCGATAGCAATGCTTATCCAACTCCACCATAAATCAATTCTCTCCCGAGATGCTGCCTGACCTGCTGAGTTACTCCAGCATTTTGTGGAGTAAATCGATTTGTACCAGCATCTGCAGTTATTTTCTTATACTACTGGTTGCTCCACTGCGATTTCTCTTCGAGGTATGTCCACTTTGAAGAAGTTCTCCTCCTCTCTTCGACGAGAGTTTAGCAACATGCTCTCTCGCTGCTCCCCCTCTGTGATTTCTCCTGCCCTCCTACTCTACGACCACATCTTGACCCCCACCTTCTCTCCCGAGATGCTGCCTGACCTGCTGAGTTACTCCAGCATTTTGTGAATAAATCCACCATAAATCAATTTCCCCTCGAGTGCAAAAGCTAGGATGTACAACTCCACGAGAGATTCCTCAGAAGAACATATGAAACTATGGATAACATAGATCTAAAACGCTTGCTGAAACAATTTAATCTGTAAAATATTATTTCTTGCATAGAAAGGAACTTAAATGCACCAGATCAATGATTTTTATTACATGGCCAATGACACTTTCTCCACAGTTGTATAGCGTAGAAACAGGCCATTTAACCCTCCAAATCCATGCTGACCTTTTAGCCCATCTCCACTAATCCCATTTGTCTGCATTAGGCTTATCATTCTAATTTAAGTGTTTCTTAAAAGCAGTGATTATATCTGATTCTACCATCTCCTCCAGCAGCATGCTTCAAATATCAACTACTCTCTATGTAAAAAACTTATCCTTAGACACCTTTTTAAAATTCCTTAAACTTATGCTATCTTGTTTATAACTGTCTGCTGTAAGTAAACCTCTAATGTACCTCTGTCAGGTCACTTCTCTGACAACATATGGCCTCAGATCAGTTGCCAATTTATGGAATGTGGGGGAAGGATACAAGACTGGGAGCAGAGATGGGAATTGCTACTCATTTGGTGAGTGTTGCACCTTTATTGATTCATTCAGCAACCCCCTCCTCCTTATGTTCTTACACTTGTCATCAACGTCAGCTATAAATTGAGAATGCTTGCATATAGTAGCTCAATAATTTTGTGTTCTTGACTATTCAAATCAACCTGAAACAAAGGTTTTGTTTGGTGTATTTGGTGAACATTTATTAATGACAGTTTGATGTTGAGCTAGCTAGGAAGGGAAAAGTTGAATTTTAAGCCAAAAAAAAACAAAATTTCAAAGAAGCATCGTATTTTAAAAAAACTAATGCAGAGAAAGATTAATTTGTTCAGCCTATAATAAGCATAACTATTGAATGGATTCAGTCATAATTGCCAGTTCTATCATAAGGCAAAGGAAGAATCCAGCCCAGACAATTTGCAACAATAATTTCACACCTCTCCATGTGGCACTGCAGTTATTGTGAGAGCCTTTAGTCATTACCGCCTCACATAAATGCTCTGTTAATTTTGATTATTCTCTTGATTTGTCTGGAGTAATGAGTTCTGAACAATATTGTTTTAGAGGAAAGGCATACATATCTGTTCTCGTTACATTCAGTTTTGTTTCATTTTGTTCCTGGCATGTGAGAATAATTAAACATCCAACAATATTTTTGTGTCAGAAATGGAGTTGCAGCATTAACCAAAACTATAAATAGTTTGGTTTGATTCAAAGCCATTCAACTAATGAAATCCACTGAATTTAATTAATTGCCACTCAGTCTGATTTATGTTCGTGAAGTAAAATTAAAATTAGTTTTTACCACTTATTCAAGGCAACGGTAGTGTGTATATGATTTATTTGTGTAATTGTCTTGTACAGGTTATCTGACAGGGCTGGGGCTCTACACTGAACATCCTTTATTGAAGGATGAATACATGGCAATGTCTGGTACAACCATTTATCACATACCACATTGTGCACTCAGTTTTTGATGGTACACCACGGAACTATTACCTCTTACATTGCTGAGAGACTCAACGAGATTCAAGCAATCAAACACATAAATAAACAATACTAAAATAATAATCTCCCTGCAATTATAGGAGATAGACAATAGACAATAGACAATAGGTGCAGGAGTAGGCCATTCGGCCCTTCGAGCCAGCACCACCATTCAATGTGATCATTGCTGATCATTCACAATCAGTACCCCGTTCCAGCCTTCTCCCCATACCCCCTTACTCCGCTATCTTTAAGAGCTCTATCTAGCTCTCTCTTGAAAGCATCCAGAGAATTGGCCTCCACTGCCTTCTGAGGCAGAGAATTCCACAGATTTACAACACTCTGACTGAAAAAGTTTTTCCTCATCTCCGTTCTAAATGGCCTAGTAAACTGTGGCCCCTGGTTCTGGACTCCCCCAACATTGGGAACATGTTTCCTGCCTCTAACGTGTCCAATCCCTTAATAATCTTATATGTGTCAATAAGATCCCCTCTCGTCCTTCTAAATTCCAGCGTATACAAGCCTAGTCGCTCCAGTCTTTCAACATGCAGTCCCGCTATTCCGGGAATTAACCTAGTAAACCTATGCTGCACACCCTCAATAGCAAGAATATCCTTCCTCAAATTTGGAGACCAAAACTGCACACAGTACTCCAGGTGCGGTCTCACTAGGGCCCTGTACAACTGCAGAAGGACCTCTTTGCTCCTATACTCAACTCCTCTTCTTATGAAGGCCAACATTCCATTGGCTTTCTTCACTGCCTGCTGTACCTGCATGCTAACTTTAAGTGACTGATGAACAAGGACACCCAGATCTCTTTGTACATCCCCATTTCCTAACTTGACACCATTCAGATAATAATCTGCCTTCCTGTTCTTTCCACCAAAGTGGATTACCTCACATTTATCCACATTAAACTGCATCTGCCATGCATCTGCCCACTCACACAGCCTCCAAATCACCCTGCATCTTCATAGCATCCTTCTCACAGTTCACACTGCCACCCAGCTTTGTGTCATCATCAAATTTGCTAATGTTACTTTTAATCCCTTCATCTAATTTATTAATGTATATTGTAAATAGCTGCGTTCCCAGAACCTTGCGGTACCCCACTAGTCACTGTCTGCCATTCTGAAAGGGACCCGTTAATACCTACTCTTTGTTTCCTGTCTGACAACCAATTTTCTATCCCTGTCAGCACCCTACCCCCAATACCATGTGCTCTAATCTTGCCCACTAATCTCCTATGTGGGACCTTATCAAAGTTTTCTGAAAGTCCAGGTACACTACATCCACTGGCTCTCCCTTGTCCATTTTCCTAGTTACATCCTCAAAAAATTCCAGAAGATTAGTTCAGCATGATTTCCCCTTCGTAAATCCATGCTGACTCGGAACGATCCTGCTACTGCTATCCAAATGTTCTGCAATTTCTTCTTTTATAATTGACTCCAGCATCTTTCCCACCATTGATGTCAGGCTAACTGGTCTATAAGTTCCCGTTTTCTCTCTCCCCCCTTTCTTAAAAAGTGGGATAACGTTAGCTGCCCTCCAATCCACAGGAACTGGTCCTGAGTCTATAGAACATTGGAAAATGATCACCAATGCATCCACGATTTCTAGAGCCACTTCCTTAAGTACCCTGGGATGCAGACCATCAGGCCTTGGGGATTTATCAGCCTTCAGTCCCATCAGTCTACCCAACGCCATTTCCTGCCTAATGTGAATTTCCTTCAGTTCCTCCATCACCCTAGGACCTCTGTCCTCTATTACATCTGGGAGATTGTTGGTGTCTTCCTTAGTGAAGACAGATCCAAAGTACCTGTTCAACTCGTCTGCCATTTCCTTAACATGTAACTTCTGTCCCCATACCTTCTCCCTCACCTCCATCCAGGTACCCCAGCAATCCTTCCAGGTCAGAGAGAGGTTCACGTGCACCTCCTCTAACCTCATCGAGTGCATACAGTGTTCCTGATATGGTCTCCTGTACTTCGATGAGACCAAGCGTGGACTCAGTGACCATTTCACCGAACACTTGCACTCAGTCCACCAAGGCCTACAGGATCTCCCGTTTGCTAACCATTTTAAATTCCCCTTCCCATTGCCATGCAGACTTTTCCGTCCTGGGCCTCCTCCAGTGGCAGAGTGAGGCCACACTCATTCCCATACCCACCACTTTCCACCTTCCGCAAAGACCAATCCCTCCGCATCCCCTTGGTTCACTCATCCCTTCCCGCCGAAACCACCCCCTCCCTGGGTCCTTTCCCCTGCAACCACAGGTGATGTAACACCTGTCCCTCTACATCCTTCCTTACCTCCATCCAGGGACTCCAGCAGACCTTCCACGTGAGAGAGAGGTTCATGTGCACTTCCTCTAACCTCATCTATGGCATCCAATGTTCCCAATGTAGCCTCCTGTACATCGATGAGCTCAAGTGTAGACTCGACGATCATTTCGCTGAACACTTGGCTTACTGGATCTCGCAGTTGTTAACCATTACAAAGCTCTTCACATTCCCATACTAAACTTTCTGCCCTGGACCGATTGCCAGATTGAGGACACACACAAACTGGAGGAAAGCACCTCATATTCCACCCGGGTGGCTTATAAACCAATGGTATGAATATTGATTTCCCCAATTGTAGGTAAATAACCCCCCCCATCATCTTCCCCCAAACCCTCCTTTCTTTCTCCCCCCCCCAACTCCCACCCCCATCTCTCCCTTCTACCTACATTTCTTCCACCAGCTTCACAATTCACAACTCTTCCATCTTTTTGTCTCAAAACTTCTGTCTTTTCATCACTACTGTTTGTACAATCAACTGCCTCAAAACCCACTTACCTATTTCCACCTATTACCTGGAAGGTTTTGTTCTACCCCACATCTCTTCTAGATTTAAAGGGATACGGGCCTAATGCAGGCAAGTTGGACATGTGCAGATGGGGCATTTTGATTGGCATGGGCAGGTTGGGCCATTCTGTACTATATGACTCTATGGCGCAGACCAAAGAACATAGTGCAACCATAGTGCAAAATCTGTAGTGGTTCAGGTTTGTGGATAGGGTTGTGCAGGGTAGTTCAGGAACCTGATGGTTGTTTGGAAGAAGCTGTTCTTAAACCTGCAGGCTCCAATTCCTTCTTTGTGATGGTAGCAGTGAGTTGATAATGAAAATGATATTACCATTAACGAGACCCTAACCATCAAACTCCTGGAAGATATCTAGAAGTCACCAGAAATCTAACTGATCCAAGTCAAGAGAAGTCATGTTTATTGCCATTTGTAGAAGTATGGAGTGAGATACAGGTACAATGAAAATCTTGCTTACAGCACCATCACAGCCACATAGACAGACAATGCAATGAATTCTAAATCATATATAAATTACATTAAATTCTGTGAAAAGAAAAAGACTGCAAAGAGGCAAGACATTAGTGTGAAAGTAAACTATCAGAAAACAAGTCCATGGTAGTGCAAGAGGTGGTCCAAGATATGCTGCAGACACCTAAATATTGTCAGAAGCGAGAAGTTGGACATCCTGGGGTGTAACTCACGCAGACCTCTTCACCATCCACAAGGTACACAGTCAGAGTGATGCTATCCTCTTCACTTTCCTGGATGGTGCAAATCCACCAACACTCAAAGTCCTCAATCTCACCCGGGCACAAGCAACCTGCATCAGCGGCACCCCATATATGACCCTAAACTTAATTTCCTTCACCACTATCTACATTGTATCTCATGCACAAGATTATTAGCAGTTACTCAATTAGGCTGTGCCAACAGCCCCTCTGAAAACATCAACTTCCACCACCAAGAAAGGCAAGAGTAGGAGGTTTATGCAAACTCCAGCATCTTCTAAGTTGCACATGATCCTAACTTGGAAACATATCACTGGTCCTTTATTGTCAGCGCAGCTCATTCATGGAATACCTCTCCTAATGGCACCAAAGGTGCCCTTTCAATAGGATTGTTATTATTCCCCATCACCTTCTCAAAGGTAATTAAGGATCGCCAATAAAAGATAGCTTTGACTGCACGCTGAAAAATGAATGAAAGAAAGGTTTCTGGGGCTGAAAACTACAGCCTGAATGTAATGAACCTCCTGTTGCTGAAATGAATTTGTGCTGAATGCTGGAAAAACCTATAAAATGATGTTAAGAGGTGACTGTCCTGCTGTGGAGCAGCCACGTCAATTAGAGTGATGGTTTGGTAACAAAATTAACTTCAAATAAGCCTCAGCAAACCTGCAAAATAGAATACATTTGCAGCACTTAATGGAAATATTTTGATTCCTTCAGTAAGTTCAATACAAAATTATCTCTGCGTATCCACCTTTTACAGTTATGCAATCTATTCATGTCAGCCTGAGGTGAGTGTGAGATATTAAATGCATTCTTATCTGATGTGCCATTTCAGTCGCACAGATAATGTTGCTGACATAATGGTTTGGTAGCATACCAATGTGAATTAGAAGAAGCTGATGACAGCTGATGGGTTAATACAGTGCAGTAGTCAGTCTGTGATGTGTAGAAGAACGAATGTTCAAACCCTTGAATTGCACTGCCAAGAATATACTTATTACAAGCTTGGAATAGGATCTTAGAATCACATGACATAAAGTTGCCTGCTGACTGAATGAAGTACAGCTATATATTTTGAGGATGTGACAACAGAGGGCAAAAAAAGCAAAGCAGCAAGGCGATACATAGAGTACCACCAGCCTCTGGCATTCTATTTCATAATGCATACACAGCAATCCAACTTCAGGATGCTGCAGCTCAAATAACATCTGAGCCTTTGCTCCACAATCCAGATAGTGTGATTTGTTTTGCAATGCAATGCAGAAGTCTGTCCATTTCATCCTGATTCCAATTAAATTCAATGCTGAACAGAGTAAAGAAGTGTGAAAAGTGTGCTTAAAATAAATGAGATCAAAGACTGGCACATTTATTGTCACCCATAATGTAATTGCTAGAGAACTTAAGTCGACACTTGTTTTATTACAGCCGTAGGATGACAATATAAACGGTTTCTGTTTTGTGATCGCTGTGAGCTCTCCTTCTGTTGCTCACTGATACAACTGACAAAAGACTGAAACTCAACACTTAAATCAGCTGCTGGATGTTACCACTGAGACTTCTCCATTCACGGCATTGAGCTCATATTGATAAGGATTATTTATGAATTCACTTGTCCTTTTCCATGAATAGCTTGCAAACCATTGCATCTGTTCAAAATCATCAGAGAGATAAGCCACACGGATGCTGGTCAATTTCCTTTGGATACGATTAAAAGTCTTCCCATCTCAGGCAAAGATAGATTGGCAAGTTTTGCTGTTAATAAGCTGACATAAATTCTTGGTTACTAGTCCATATGGTACAGGACCTAGCAGGTAAAGAGCTCCTCAAATAACAATGCTGGCATCATCTCTGCTTCATTGATCATTTTCACTGACCTGAACATTATAATGCTGTGCCGTAAGCAGGGTTGGAAGGCAAGGTGTCTGCCCATCGAGGTTGGCTGTAGAGGTTTTGCAGGGCAATCGCTCTACAAAGCCTTGAGTGCACTGGGCATCACCGGAATGAAGAGGAGAAGAGCCATCAAGAACACCACAGAGGCAGCGGAGAAAACCTCGAGATGGCTCTGGATCAGGAGAAGAGGACCATGGGAGGAGCGAATGCCACCTGAACACAAGTCGTGGTCTGATCAACTACGGCTGGGTCGCCCGGGCGAGGGTGTCTGATGTTGAAAGACCCGAAACACCCGATGACCCCAGGTTACATCACTGATGATGTGTTCAGGAGCATCGAGAGATGTATTTTTTCAATGCTGCTACCACATCTTACCCGACTTGATGTTACAATGCTAAACTCCATCAGTCCTTTGTTCCATGGAATGACCACCATTTATCGAGTGTAGGGCAGATCGTTGACTACAGAAATTCAATTTACACGATAGACCTTCCTTGGAATGAAACTGCACCTATTGTTGGATGATTTTACATATGAACAAAACTCTTGTTGTGAATTTCAGGTACATTTTATTTCTTATAACAGTTTGAAGTATTTGAAAAATGACTCCAGTCCCTTTGAAGGCTGAGCATTTACTCCAATGACGATGTTAACTCCCGGTATTAATGAATGCTCACATCCAAATGCTGATGATATTGTCAAAGAGACTCTGTTTAAGGAATGATTGAATCTTTCCATGTGACAAAGCTGAATCAATATCTGCATATGAACTGCTAAACCTTTGGAGATCCCATACAAATACCGTTCCATAATATCCAGGGTGCCTGCAGATTTTCTGAACCAGTTTCTCCAATAAAAAAAGCAATTATCATCATTGATCCAAAGATATGAACATGATTCATTAATTTTAATTATACATAAAATCGGCATGCAAGATCTGTCGTAATCTTTTTATTACTAATTCTGATAGCGTATATATAGAAAAACATAAAATGTCCAATTGATAAAGGGTAAATCAATAAAATCAATCCAGTCTTGTAGATTCACTTTATCCAGGTGATTGATTTCTCCTTCATTTTCATTTATTGATTTGCTAATTAATGGAATTGGATTTCCTTCCTTATCTCTCTTGACATAAATAACGCCATGCTGTGAATCTAAAATTTAAAATGAAAAAATGTATTACCATGAAAACTTATGAAGGAATATGATGTGATGATTGTCACACCTTCACCTCTGATGTGGAATAATGATACGGGTACAATATTTACAGGTTACATTCTTTAGTCTCTATGTTTATTATCTCTGCCGACCGTGGCCTCCTGCCTTGGCTGACACAGCGCGCACACCATCTGACCTCCATCAGCTGATACAAAGGTCAAGATATTTGCATATCATTATCATGACTCATCGTCATGACATCTCTCCTTTCCCATAATTAAACTTTAAATTAATATGTGTCCTTTCTAATATACTTCCCAATTAAATTCTTACAAAGCATATTAGTGCTTCTTTGTGTTTTCATTTGTGTTCCAATAACTCACAAAACAAATGCATTACAACCGTCTTTTTTTTTCCACAATTAAACAATTCTTGACCCTTAAAAATTATTATGTTGGCTTTATTAGCCAAATACACCATGAAATACTAACTAAATACTTGTACAAATACAACACAAATTATTATTTTTTTCCTTAATACAAATAAAAACTTGTAAGCTTAATTTGCCTCTAAACAAATGTCATATTCATCTGTATAATTACTAAGCAAAACTATAACCTATAACACAAAATCGTCATATCACTTGGGAACTCTCCTTTCATGTTTTGGTCTACCAGCTAGCGCAGGAGCATCAGAGCCTGTTGAATCTGCCAAGGTGTTGTCATCCAGATGCTGTCTCTGCTCACCACCTGCGTTGCAGCGTGCTGCTCTGGAACTGGTCACCACCTCAGAAATGCTGGTTGTCTCAGGAAGACCGGTCACCACTTCAGGTATCCCCCTTCCTATTCCGGCCAGGACGGAACAAAGCAGTGCCCTTTGGTAAAAGGGAATAGTGGAGATAGAGGGAGAAGTCACAACTTGGAACGATGAGCAAGACATAAAGGAATATAGACAGAGAAGGGGGCAGCGAGAGAAGGAAAGGATGAAGCAAGAAGCACGGGAACTAGAAGCAGACATCAAAAGGCTGCAGGACCTCAGGGACAGAAAGATTTATGGGACCCGTCATGCAGCAAATAAGGAGTATGAGGGAGACAACAACGCAGAAATACAGGCGAGTAATCAGCAGGCATCAGAGAGAAGGCAAAACTGTGAGAATGAAGCACAATTAGAAAGTGATGGGGAAAGAACAAGGGAGTGTAGAAGGGAAATAGAGGCATCCATAAAGCGCTTAGAGATAGAGATAAGGGAGATGGAAAAAGATATGGAAAGAAAAAGAAAGGAAAGCCAGGGGTACGCCCAGAGAAGAATGAGGTAGGAAAGTATACAGATAGAACCACTACAAGAGATGGTAAACGAGAGACAGGAGCTGAGGGGGAGAATGATGCCATTACTTTTGAAAAAGGCAGGACAAACCCAGTATATTCCTTGGGCGACCCGAGACCTAGAAGGGCTGAAAAACACCTTGCCCAACATATATAACGGGGCAGGAAAATGGATTAGGGCCTTTGAGGAGGAGACTACAGGATGATTATTGGCTATGGGAGATTTGAAGGCACTACTTGGTGAAGGTAATAGGAACCACGAAATTAGCAGAACTATTTGAAATGGCTGGGATAAAAAACGCAGCAAATAACCCGATGATTGATGGCACGCCATTTGATCGAGTCAGGCAGAGGGTATGGCAGGCCCTCAGGGACTGTTACCCACTCAAAGTGGACCTAAAGACATTGAAAGGAGCCCCGCTGGGGGACACGGAGAACCCAGCGGCTTATCTGGAGGATCAACTGAAAAGTGGAGACTTGAAACCGAACAAAACATAGACGGTAACGAGTTGATGACCGCTTTGTTTCGGACCGCTATAGTGGACGCAATGTCTCCTCGAGTTAAGTCCAAACTGGAGGAGGTGGTGGAATTGTCAACCATATCCCACTCCCAGTTCAGGGACCACCTGGTTCATGCAGTCGACAAATGTCGTAAGGAGAGACAAAAAAATGGTGAACCAACAAGAAGAGGTGCAGAGAACGTTGATGCAAATGCAACTAGAAGAACTAAAAAAGAAAGAGCGTGAAAAAGGAAAGAAATTGCTGGCAGTAACAGCAGACCTGGCTGAAACAGCAGAAGTGAACGATACACTGATGCAGAGTGAGTCCTATGACAGAGCCAGGCAGAGGCCAGAGAATCCCATGCCAATAATAAATGTCTTTGGGGGAGCTTCTCCTCAAATGTCCTATCAGGGGCAAATCAGATCAGGGAATCAGCCCCGACAGGATTGGGGCCCTCAAGGGGGAGCACAAGGAAGGGGAAGAGGAAGGCCAGTAGGCAGACAGGTAGTTGATAGAATATGTTGGGGATGCACCGGAGGCAGCATATTTTTCAGTGATTGATCTCTGCTCAGCATTCTTTAGCGTGCCGTTAGTTTTTGTTTGCATTTACTTACAGGGGCATTCAATATACTTATACTAGGATGCCGCAGGGATTTAAACACTCGCCTCATGTTTTCAATCTGGTACTGAAGGCAGATTTGGAAGGTATATCCCTACATGGTACGTTAATACAGTATGTGGATGATTTGTTGGTTTGCTCTGAAAGTGAGGTGCAATGTGAGCAAGACACCCTGATTCTTTTAGAAAGGCTGGCATACGGAGGCCATAAAGTGTCCAGGAAGAAGTTGCAGTTTTGTAAGCAACAGGTGGAATATTTAGGACGGTTGATCTCCAAGGGAGTAAAGGCTATAGCACCAGATCAAATTGAGGCAATAATTAAAGCTCCCAAGCCTCAGACAGTAAAGCAAATGATGACATTTTTGGGAATGTCTGGATATAGCTCAGACTGGATTGGAGAATATGCTGAAATTGTGATGCCATTGAGAAAAATACTGAAGGAAGCGGGACACACAAATTTGAGAAATGTTTTACAATGGAATGAGGAGGCGGAGACAGCTTTTAACACCATTAAGCGAGAGTTACAGTCAGCCCCAGCCCTGGCCCTGCCAAATTATGAGAGGGTCTTTCACTTGAATGTTTCCAACAGGCAGGAGGGCTACGCTGCAGCAGTACTGACGCAGGAAACAGGCATAGGTAAAGCTAAGCAGCCTGTAGCATACTACAGTACAAAATTAGACAAGGTGGCGCAGGGTTACCCACCCTGCTATCAGGGACTGGCTGCGTTGCACTATGCGTATGACAAAGCCTCATCTATAACCATGGGCTATCCTGTAACTATATATACACACCATAAAGTAGTAGAGCTGTTGGAGAAGGGGAAGTTTGTATTAACACTGGCTAGAATAGTAGCATTTCAAATGCTGTTGACATTCCCAGACATTTAACATAGCTGATTATGTTCCGCTTGACTATGAGGGGGAGCCCCATGATTGCATTGGGGAAACAATGTTTTTTTCTAAATTAAGGACGGACTTACAATCAGAACCATTGAATGATGAGGACAAGAAAGTTTTGTTTGTGGATGGTTCATGCTATAGGGATTATGATGGCAATCATGCAGGATTTGCAGTAGTGCAGCAGGACCAATCAGGTTTTCAAACAATCAGATTAGAAGCTTGCCCACAACCTTGTTCAGCCCAGTTAGCGGAGATTAAGGCTTTAACAACAGCGTGTGAAATGATGGAGGGTGAGAAAGCTGACATTTACACAGATTCAGCATATGCACATGGGGTCTGTCACCTGTTTGGGGCAGTATGGAAGCAGCGTGGCTTCAAGAAAAGCAATGGGGATCCCATACAGCATTTTCAGCAAATTTCAGACCTAATAAAGGCACTGACTAAACCTAAGGCAGTAGCTATCGTTAAATGCCAGGCACATAAAAGGGGAAACGACATGATCACAAAGGGCAATCATGCCGCAGACGAAGCAGCCAGAAAAGCGTCTGGATGCCAATCAGCCATTATTGCCCCGCAGGTAAATTTGGACCCGCAACCCACACAGGAGGATATAGTTGCGATGCAAGGTAGGGCTACTTTAGCTGAACAAACAATGTGGAGACAGAGGGGAGCCAAACATAATGTAGAGGGCCTGTGGACTACGGAAGAAGGTTTGCTGGTAGCACCTACACCTCTGCTGACCATTCTCATCTCAGAAGCGCATGGGCTAGACCACTGTGCAAGGGGGGAAGTGTTAAGGAAGATAAAGAGAGATGGATTTTGGTCACCCTATCTACAGGCTTCAGTAGATTACATTTTGTCACAATGTGAGATATGTGCTCAAAATAATGTTAGAAAGGGAATAACAACACCTATAGGACATATACCTGTGCCCGAAGGACCATTTAGGCACCTGGTTATTGACTATGTGGACATGCTGAAAAAAGTAAGAGGGAAAAGGTGTATGCTGGTAGTAATTGATAGATTTAGCAGATGGGTGGAGGCAGTACCATCTAAGGATTTAGGTGCAGGAACTGTAGTCAAGTTTCTGACAAATGATGTCATCCCACGATTCGGCATACCAACCTAAATCAGTTCCGACAATGGAGCGGCTTTTATTCAAAAAACAGTTAAGTTGGTGCTGCAAGCCCTGAGAGTGAAACAAAGATTTGGGTGTGTATACCACCCTCAATCTCAGGGCATGATAGAAAGAGTTAATGGAACATTGAAGGCTAAATTGAACAAGATTTGCGCAACTACAAAGTTAAATTGGATTGATGCCCTGCCATTGGCATTAATGAGCTGTCACATGCAAACTAATCGAATAACTCATTTAACACTACATGAGATGCTCACTGGCAGACCCATGCCGATGCCCAAATGGAGAGGTCCTTACAAGGGACCAAGTTTGGAGCAATTAGAGGTAGAACTTAAACAATACATGCAACAGTTAACTATGATACACAAGTCTATTTACACACAGGAAAAGCAAAAGGAGCTAGAGGCGGACCAGGGAGAAGGACCTATTAAACCCGGAGATCAGGTCTATGTGTGAGCCTTTCGACGAAGGTGGAATGAGCCGAGAAGGGAAGGACCGTTCACAGTAACCAAGGCCTCACCGACTGCTGTTCAGGTAGAGGGCCGGTCCACGTGGTACCATCTCAATCATTGTACAAGGACTGTCCCACAGGCACAACCTGTGAATGACCTCGAGGTAAACGGGAAAGAGAACGAAAATACAGGAGAAAAGGTAAGCGAGCGTGAGAACGAAAACACAGGGGAAGGATCAAGCATTGACCAGATCATAAAGGAAGTTTTTGGGGACATTAGTGACTCTGAGGTTGTTGACGATGAGGTTGTGGGCGTCTGTCCTCCTCACGACAATGTGGACAGGGGCGACGGGGTGGGGGGCAATAGTGCCTCTCCTGAATCAGATCTGGGAGCCCTCGATTTCACAGCTTTGGACTGGGTGGAACCAGACTGGTCCTAATACTACCCTGCTAGAGTTAGGGGAACAGAGGCGGGTTCGAAGGAACGTTGAGGATAGGGATGACGATGACTCACATTAGTCGCATGGCGCACAGCGACCACTAATGATTGGTATAAGTGGGCACAGTATACGGCACACACTATGCAACAATCACAATGTATCGTATGCGCCAAAGCCAAGGAACAAATACTGGCTATACCAGACCCTCACAACTATACGCATTGTTCAAGATTAGACCCTTCAGAGGTTAAACAGAATGCAGGTTACGGGCATCAACTCTTTGGATGGCTAGAAAACATTCTAGGCGGATGGGGGTCGTGGTTGGTTAAAGTCGGGGTGACTATCGGAATCACCCTACTTATAATTGCTATTGTATTGTATTGTGTTGTGTTTTTCCATGTATTAAATCTCTTCTAGTGAAAGCTACTGCGAATCAGCTCCAGGATACGGGCAAATTTCACCTCCAAGAGAAACAGATCTCTCCGATAGAATACTATACTGATGAGCAATTTACTCTGGAAGATTACTAAGAACGTAGTTGTAAGGGAAGCTGGGTCTTTTTTCCTACCCTAGACATATGGGGGTAGGTTTTTGGCTGAGTGACCCAGGATGTTAGCATGTTGGAAGAAGAACACTGACAAACTGCACATTCTTTATAAAATCCTAAGTTGGGGGGCTAATGGTTGAGAGTGGATTTATGATTTGAGTTAACAACATGTGCGTTTTTTGGTTTTCTTTTTCTGTGAGACCGTGTAGGTCTCAAAGGGGGGAATATGGGAGATAATACGATATTATTTTATGCATGATATTATTTGATATTATTTTATACATTAGACATTGTTACGGTATTATTTTATATATTGTTGTTTAAGGTTTGTAACTACTTGGGCATTAGGCGCCTCTCTGTAACTAATTAAGGCGCTCTAGACATTCCTTACCCTTGACACGTCTCTGTAACATAACACTCCTTTGCTTTAGCTTGTACCCTTTGCTTTAGCCTTGATGATAAGGGTAGCAGAATCCGAAGAGATGCAGACATTCATCAATGAATAGGATTTAATGGCGGCAAGAGAAGAGATAAGGAAAAACATAGGCCTTGGGGTGATGGATGGATGTGAGGGATGAACTAGCAGGAAATAAGGGAGGCGAAATATGAAGGGATGTGAGCATTGAGATAAGGATATATTACTAAATAGGATTTAATGGTGGCGGGACAAACAGGTACTACAAAGCAATGAAGGACTGAAGAAAGGAGTGTGGGTATGAGGTAATGCAAAGGAGATAAGGATTAGAATAATCCTATAAAAATAGGCTGCCCGGTGTACTAAGTGGGCAGTCAGATGGTTGACATCCTGATTGTTCCAGCCGTTGTTTGCAAATAAAGGCTTTTAACTTCTTGATGAATTCTCCGTGTCATCTGCTTCATTTTGAACACCGGTAACCACGACAATAACACCTTATGGAGACTTAATTGTCACCCTGATGCCGCTCCTCGATACAACATTGTCTGGCTGGCAATGGTAAGGAGTGTCTATCTTACCGCCATCATCTCGCCTCACAAGCACGTCATCACCAGGCATTATTTCTGAGTGCCTGGCTCCTCATTTCAAGTCAGCATACCATTTTGCCGCACCTTCCTTTTCGGCATCATGGTCTCTCAGCTCCTGGTCTTCCGTGATCTCTCGCACCTGGGATTTTAGTGCAAGTTTTTCTTCCAAACAAGGCTTCTGCCGGGCTTTTCCCTGTCATTGAGTGAATGGTCACCCGATATACAGCTATGTATGCGAGCAGCGCCTCCTTCCAGTTTTTCCCTTCGGCATGGACGATTCGTATCCTCTTCTCTATGGACTGGTTTTGTCTCTCTACTTCTCCATTAGCTTGTGGCCATTTAGGAGTCACCTTGTGATGATGGATGCCTGCAATTCTCATGTACTCAGCAAATGCCTCGGAAACAAACTGTGGCCCATTGTTGGAGTACAATGTAACAGGCAACCCGTGTCTGGCGACAATCTCTGCTAATGCCTGTACAGCCTTTTCTGCTGTAGTTGACTTCATCACTGCATACTCGTAGCACCTTCTATAGTAGTCTACCACTACCATAATTGATTCACCTGTTGGAAGTGGTCCAAGAAAGTCAACAGCTACGTCAACCCATGGTCCTGTTTGGCAACTTTGTACTTCTAATTGGTTCTGGTGGGTTGCTCCTGCTTGTGATTTGGCATCCGTGGCAGGTCTTGACAAATTTTTCGGCATCTCTCTCACAACCTGGCCACCACACTTTGCTCCGCAAATTCTGTTTGGTACCGATGATGCCTAAATGTCCTTCATGACCCAATGGCATGATCCTTGGTCGTAGTGCCTGCGGGATCACCAATCTGCTACCTCTCGGCGCACACTGACCAATTACACAAAATTCACCTTTTATGGGAACATATGCTTTGTATGGGCATTGACCCCATTGCCCACTGTGAATATGCTCTTTGATATCTTTGAGTTCAAGATCATGTTCTGATTCCCTTTTGACTTCCTTCGTTGTCACGGCTCTTGGCGTTGACTGAATTGAGACAAAGCGCACAAAGTTCTCTGCTTCCATCTCTAGCGTGGATGTTGCTCTCAGTTGTTCATCCTTCAACAGTCTCGACAGCGGGTCCGCAATGTTTGCTTTCCCAGCAATGTGGACTACTTTGTACTTGTATTGTTGGAGTCTCAGCACCCAGCGTTCTACTCTGGCACATGGCTTCGACCTTGTTGAATAGATCACTTCCAGCAGCTTGTGATCTGTAACAAGTTCAAATTCAATGCCGTACAAGTAAGCATGGAACCTTTCATAGGCCCACACTGGTCCCAGTGCTTCTTTCTCTGTTTGAGAATACCTTCTCTCCACGCTGGTTAAAGATCGACTGGCATATGCTATGATTCTGGGTCCATCTGCATGTATCTGTATCAGCACTGCTCCCAAGCCGACTGGACCAGCATCTGCTATGACTTTTGTTGGTGCAGCTGGATCATAATATCCAAGGTAGACACAAAATGCTGGAGTAACTTAGCAGGTCAAGCAGCATCTCAGGAGAGAAGGAATGGGTGACGTTTCGGGTCGAGATCCTTCTTCAGACTGATGTCAGGGGAGGGTGCAGGAGTTCCGCCCCATCCTCTGACATCAGTCTGAAGAAGGGTCTCGACCCGAAACGTCACCCATTTCTTCTCTCCTGAGATGCTGCCTGACCCGCTGAGTTACTCCAGCATTTTGTGTCTACCTTCAATTTGAACCAGCATCTGCAGTTATTTTCCTACTCATAATATCCAAGAGTATCTGCACTCATTAGACTCTGTTTCAGTGCTTTGAATGCCTGTCTCTGTTCATTACCAAATTGGAACGGTATGTCTTTCCTGGTCAATTTTCTCAGCGGATCTGCCAGTGTAGCAAAATTTTGAATACGTTTTGCACAGTAATTGACCAGTCCTAGAAAGCTCCTCATCTCGGGTGCATTCTGTGGTTCACGTGCATCTGTAACAGCTTTCACTTTAGCCTTTGCTGGGTTCAGCCCTTCACATGCGAGTCTGTGTCCCATGAAATCTATCTCAGAGATGCCAAAATTGCACTTGTCTTCATTCACAGTGAGTCCGGCTTCTTGAAGTTTAGTTAACACTAGCTTCAACCACCTGTCATGCTCTTCACGAATTGATGCATGGACGATATATATATATATTTTTTTTTTCATATTTCAGATACAGCGCGGAAACAGGCCTTTTCGGCCCACCAAGTCCGCACCGCCCAGTGATCCCCGCACACTAACACTATCCTACTCACACTAGGGACAATTTTTACATTTACCCAGTCAATTAACCTACATACCTGTACGTCTTTGGAGTGTGGGAGGAAACCGAAGATCTCGGAGAAAACCCACGCAGGTCACGGGGAGAACGTACAAACTCCTTACAGTACAGCACCCGTAGTCAGGATCGAACCTGAGTCTCCGGCGCTGCATTCGCTGTAAAGCAGCAACTCTACCGCTGCGCTACCGTGCCACCCCAATATGTCATCTGATATGTTTGCTGCTCCTGCTACACCCTGAATCACTCTGTGAATTTCGTACTGATAAATCTCAGGGGTGGCATTGATTCCAAAAATCAGTCTTTTGTACCGGTATAATCCGCAGTGAGTGACGAATGTTGTCACCTCTCTTGACTCTGGGTGTAATTCCAATTGGTGATTTCCCACTTGAGATCAATTTTGGCGAACACTTTACTGGTTGATAACTCTTGTAGCACCTCATTGATCGTCGGAATAGGGTGTCTTTCTGTGATTATTGCCTCATTGGCTCTCCTCATGTCAATGCACAGTCTGATGTCATCATTAGGTTTCGGCACTATCATTACTGGACTCACCCATGGTGTCGAAAGTTCAACTGGTTCAATAATGTCCTGATAAATCAACTCCTTGATTTTAGCTTCTACTTTTCCACGAAGTCCACATGGCGTTCTCCGCACTGGTTGTGCTTTCGGCTTGACAGTTTGATCAATGGCTGACTTCACTTGCCAGCCTTTCAATTTTCCAACCCCTTGGAATACTGAGTGAAATTCCTGCCTCATGTCATCATATGACTGCGCTGAATTGACACGCACTCCGATGTGAAGCATCGAGCTGTACTTCTATTGAGCAGGGGTTCTCCCTTCTCCTCTATCACCACCAATTCTGCATCAGTTTTTCGATCTCCGACTTCTACTTTCGCCATGAAACATTCAATGGTCTGCAATGGTTCAGTTGCAGTGTATAGATATAACGTCCTGCTACACCTCCTTGACGTGCACTTGATTTTCTGCTGTTTCAAGCATTCTCAAAGTGATTTGTCAATTACAGAATCTACAATCACTGGCACTGTAACACCACCGATGGTCACTGCAACTTTCTCCAGATGGCTATCATTCAATGCAAACTGATAATTCCTTAACAACATGCTCACCAGGTTCATCACTGTCCTCATCACTTCCGAAATCACCTTTAACCTGATGGACGTGACCCTTCTTTTTCTGCCAAGGTCTGTCTATCTTGTCACTGGACTTCCCTTTCTCCCTTGCCTTGGAAGATTCACTCTTGTTGCAATCACTTGTCTTGTCGCTGGCATTACTTTTACATTTCTTTGCAAAATGATCTTTGCCTCCCCACACTTCCTACATGTTCTACCAATTGCCGGATAACATGCATCTTTCCCTATGTGACCCTTGTTGCCACACCTGTAACACTCAATCTCACGTTCAGGCTTACTTCGTGGTCTACCATAGGACAGCCAGTTAACTTGCCCAGTCTTGGAATCTTTCAATTTCATGCTGTGAAATTGTCCCTCAACAGCTTCCAGTTCCATTGCAATCGACAAAGCATCATTAAGGTTTAACACCCCCTTTTTCTAGCAGCCTTCTCCTGAGCTTGTCTGACCCATCGGATCGAAGTGTGGAACTCCGCGAAGTGCTACGAAATCAGCTCCAGCGACTGCCATTATGACCTTTTTCTAACCTTTTTCCAGCTCGTAGCCACGGATTCAGAATCGAAAATGTCCAAAATATCCAAAATCTAAAATATTCTCGTCGCCTCTGATGTGGAATAATGATACTGATACTATTTACAGGTTACGTTCCTTAGTCTTTATGTTTATTATCTCTGCCGACCGTGGCCTCCTGCCTTGGCTTACACAGCGCACACACCATCTGACCTCCAAGTCAGCTGATACAAAGGTCAAAATATTTACATATCATTATCATGACTCATCGTCATGACAATGATGGTTAACTCAGGTTTGTAAAAACTAGAATGGACAAGATCGTTTTAATCCCTGGGATGCCTGCCATATGACTGCGTTATCCTAATATCACATCATTGTGCATCTTGAATGTATTTTTGGAGAAAGTTTTTTGAGACCCCCATGCTTCCAAGAATCGTTTTCAATCTGGCTCTGAAGATGTCTCACCCTATATGCATTTCTCTCCAGGATGACCCCAGTGTGTTAAGACAAAATCTGCAAAACATTCCTCAAGATTCAAACTCTTAATGAATGGAATCACAAATACAGGTTCAATGAGGTCAGCCTGTTTCTTTCACAGCACCTCAAGCTCCCTGGCAATTGACTTTAATAAATGGGACAGTGGGAACTGTATAATTCAGACATGTCTTCCGCATCGAACTCTGCATTATGGAGTCTTGTCAGATGCAGCCTTGCAACCTCAGTGCTATAGTTTCTTTACCTGTGTGACTCCACATCTAGATGTGTCAATTGCCTTGGTCATCTCTCTATCATGATTTGATGTCACTGAAGACACTTCTGCCCTCTCCAGGCATCCATTGCTTATGTCTCCCTCTACAGTATGTGCAGTAATGCTGGAAATAATTTAGATATGTTGTTCACATCCTTTTGCTTCACAACAGATGCCAGTTCTGTTTTCAGAGCACAGCAGATAATCCATATGGTGATACATCATCTATTATTAATAGTCCTGTGGATAGATGTCAACGGAAATAAAATAAGCATATGCAAAACCATATGAACAGTATGTATTCCAATACAATTGTAAATGTATTGTAATTGAATATATTTCTATATTTTTATTGCATGCTAATTCCTTGCTTTGCAATGAAACCCGTGAATTTGAAATTCAAATTAAGATTAAAATAAAAGTATAAATTACAGATGAAAAGGAAAGGCTGAAAACTTTATTTTGAATGGCATAAATAGTTTCCAGCGAACTGCATTTCAAGCAACATGATACCGTGCCGTTTCCTGCCTTGCTTTGTGCTTTAATCAGCAAGTTGGCATGGATCTGGTTCTTTACGAATCCTTCTGAACTGTGTTCATGAAAAAATACTAACATTACAGTCAAAAACAGGGAGTGTGTAAAGTTGGGTTAGGTAAAGAAAAAAAGTTATTCTAAGGCATGCAGCAACTCGGAAAGTAGATAGATTGTCAGAGAAGAACGAAAGGAATCTCAAGATGTTTAGAGAAACAAAGGGAAAATTAGCTGACCACGATTTTCCAATCTTCCCTGGCTACAGATGTGGTAGGGAAGACTGGAAGGCAGAAAAGAAATGGAATTATTGCTTAAAAAGAGAGAAAGACAGACAATGTAAACAGTCAGTCAGTCAAACATTGGTGTGGACAAATTATTGGAAAAAGTTGCTGGGCTAATTGATTTGACTAATGATGATGAAAGAACAGTGATAAGTGCCTAGAAACAGAATGGTGGTTTTAAGTGAACCTTCAGAGTGGTTTTATGGAACGATTGTGTCCACTAACATTTATACACTTTGAGTGTGGGAAAGAACTGCAGATACTGGTTTAAACCGAAGATAAATAAAAAGCTGGACAAACAGCATCTCTGGAGAGAAGGAATGGGTGATGTTTCGGGTCGAGTCTGAGGAAAGGTCTCAACCCGAAACCTCACCCATTCCTTCTCTCCAGAGATGCTGCCTGTCTCGCTGAGTTATTCCAGCTTTATACACTTTGAGTCAATTACAGGACAGTCAATGAGGATAGTTTAGTTTAGTTTAGTTTAGTTTAGTCTAGTCTAGTCTAATTTAGTTTATTGTCACGTGTACAGAGGTACAGTGAGAAGCATTTTTGTCGCTGTAATGTCCCGTCAGATCTGTTAGTCTTGTGTCATGTTCTGTGTTTAGAATCACATTTCAGGTCCCTTGACTTCCTGCCATTGTAATTGTCAGCCCCGCCTTGATTGTTTCCACCTGTGTGCCCTTACCTCATGTATATATAGTCCACGCCTCCCTTTGTCCTGTGCCAGTTCGTATTGTGATTCATGTGCTCTGATTCATGTGCTCTGGGTCGTAGTATAGCTAGTAAGTAATTTTTGTAACTAATGTTTTTGTAGCTGAGTAAGTTTAGAGTTTTTGGTTCGAATCGCAGTGTTCTTTAATGTGAAAATTAAAGAACGCCTTTATTTTCTCCAAATTGACTCTTGTGTGTGAGTCGTGCGTTTGAGTCCAGTTCCTGTGTGCCCCAGAGCATAACAGAACGAACTGGCCTGAATATGGACTCAGCCGACTCTAAGATTTGGAAATCAGCCCTTGCCAACCAGGGCACTAAGATCCAGCACCAGGAGGAGCAGCTGCGCTCAATCAGTCACGGGGTGCGCGAGCTGAACGATAGACAAGGCGAGTTCCAGTCATCAGTGACGACCCAGATTAACCACCTCGCTGTACAACTCCATCAGGTTCTGGCTCGTCTCGACCCAACCTCGGCAGCTTCTCCACTGGCTCACGTTGAACCTTCAGCCGGCCATCCGCCTGCTGTCCGGCCACACCTGCGAACCCCACGCTGATTCTACGCCTGGCTTCACCAGATAAGTTCTCTGGAGACTCGGAGAATTGTAGATCATTCCTTGTACAATGTGATCTCCACTTCAAGCATAACCCTGCACACTTCCCCTCAGACCAGGCCAGGGTAGCATTTATTGTGTCCCATTTGACGGGACGAGCCGCAGCATGGGCCACTGCGGAGTGGTCTCGGGGCTCCACAGTCTGCCAGGATCTAGACCTCTTCCAAAGAACATTTAGCAGTATTTTTGATCACACTTCCTCAGCTAAGGAAGCTTCCCAAGTCTTACTGCAGCTAAAACAGAACACTCGCCCAGTGATAGACTATGCCATTGACTTCCGAACCCTTGCAACAGACAGTGGGTGGAATATGCCTGCACAAGTGGATGCATTCATGAATGGGTTGTCGGAGGCTATAAAGGACAGACTTTCACCTTTTGAGTTACCCAGTGATCTAGAGACATTAATTACCAGGGCTATTCATGTCGATAACAGAATAAAGGAAAAGGAAAGACACCAGGCTGCTGATCGTCCTCCCAATCACCAGGGGCGCTCCTCCGGGTCCTTCACACCGAAGAAGTCATCGTTCCCTGTCCATCGCTGGCCGGAGAAAACAGTGTCCTCTCAGCCGTCGGAGGAACCCATGCAGCTAGGACGAACCAGGCTGACTCCGGAGCAGCGACAGCGCCGCCTGAAGGACGGAGCCTGCTTTTACTGCGGTCAACAAGGACACCGTCTGGCCGACTGCTCGGTAAAAGGGGTGGCTCACCAGTGAAAAGGAGGACACTGGTGAGCCAATTCCCCGTTTCGGACTTACCTCCTCGACCTCTGACACAGGCCACCCTCACTCTGAATCAGCAAATTGTGACTCGGGGGGTTTTGATCGACTCCGGAGCCGACGAGAGTCTCATGGACTGGACTCTAGCTCGATCGTATAAGGTTAAATCTGTGCCCTTGTTGCAACCTATTGTGGCGAGCGCTTTAGATGGACGTCAGTTGTTTGAGATAACTCATCGTACAGAACCTGTCAAAGTCATGTTCAATGCTAACCATGTGGAGATAATGTCTTTTCACTTGTTTGACTCAGCTCAACATCCCTTGGTCTTTGGTTTCCCTTGGCTGCAGAAACACAATCCAGATTGATTGGCGATCTGGTAAGATCAGACGATGGGGGGTTGAGTGCACACAATCATGTCTTGTTGAACCAGTGAACAAAGGGGTGTTATGGGAAGATCGGGGCGGTTTTGGGAATAAATGTTCTTAAATCTGAAGAAATAAAGATTTCTAATGATGATGATGACTATCCCGATCTGTTGAAGGTTCCACCCTGTTACCGTGAACTGAAGGAGGTGTTCAAGTCCAGGGCCACCACCCTACCTCCTCATCGACCTTTCGACTGCGCTATCAACCTGCTGCCGGGGGCCCCTATTCCCAAGGGGCGACTGTACTCCATATCCGGCCCCGAGAGGAAGGCGATGGATGAGTACATTGAGTCCTCCCTGAGGACGGGCATTATTCGCCCGTCCTCCTCGGCAGCAGGCGCGGGGTTTTTCTTTGTGGGCAAGAAAGATGGGTCACTTCGTCCCTGCATAGATTACAGCTTCCTAAACGAGATTACGATCAAGAATCGTTACCCACTTCCTTTGATGTCTTCTGCTTTTGAACTGTTGCACAAAGCCAAAGTATTCACTAAACTAGACTTAAGGAATGCATACCATCTAGTGAGAATCAGAGAGGGGGATGTGGAAAACTGGGTTTAACACCCCTAACGGGCACTACGAGTATTTGGTGATGCCGTTTGGGTTAACCGATGCCCCCGCAGTCTTCCAAGCTTTTATGAACGAGGTCCTCAGGGAATTTCTCAATGAGTGTGTTTTTGTCTACCTTGATGACATTCTTATCTTCTCTCCAGACATACAGTCTCATGAGCGTCATGTCAAGTGTGTGTTGCAGAAGCTCTTAGCTAACCGTCTGTATGTGAAGGCCGAGAAGTGCGACTTCCACGCAGACACAATGTCCTTTCTGGGCTATATTATATCAGCCGACCACATCCAGATGGACCCTGGTAAGGTCAGTGCGGTGGCCAATTGGCCCACCCCCACTAACAGAAAGAAGGTGCAACAGTTTCTCGGATTTGCAAACTTTTACAGACGTTTTATTAGAGACTTCAGTGCTGTTGCTGCTCCTCTGCACTCTCTCACGTCTTCCAAGACCCAGTTCCAGTGGAATCCTCAGGCCGAAGCCGCCTTCCAGCACCTCAAAACATTGTTCACCAACGCTCCTGTTCTGACCATCCCAGATCCCCAGAGACAGTTCATTGTGGAGGTGGATGCCTCCAATGAGGGGATTGGGGCGGTACTTTCCCAGAGAGCGGAGAAGGACAACCGGATTCATCCCTGCGCCTACCTGTCACGTAAGTTGACCCCAGCAGAAAAAAATTACGATGTCGGAAACAAAGAACTGCTGGCGGTCAGAGCCGCATTGGGGGAGTGGAGGCACTGGCTGGAGGGGGCCGAGCAGCCTTTTCTGGTATGGACAGATCACAAGAACCTGGAATACATCCGTAAAGCCAAGAGACTCAACTCGCGTCAGGCCAGTTAGTAGGTTCAACTTTTCTCTGTCTTACAGGCCCGGTTCCCAGAACACAAAACCAGACGCCCTGTCCCGACTTTATGACCCTGAACCTGATACCAGAGAACCCGAACCCATCCTGCCACTTAACCGTGTGGTAGGAGCGGTGTCTTGGCAGATCAAAACAGATGTGAAGCAGGCTAATGATGAGACTCCAGCACCGAGTGGCTGTCCTACTAACTGTTTGTTTGTTCCTGTGACATTGCGCCCCCAGGTAATCCACTGGGCTCACACGTCCCTGCTCACATGCCATCCAGGTGCCAAGAGAACTGTTTTTGTGGTTAAACAGCGTTTTTGGTGGCCTTCACTTGAGAAGGATGTAGCTGAATATGTGGCCGCCTGCCCTGTCTGTGCAAGGAGCAAGCCCTCCAGACAAGCCCAAGCGGGCCTGCTGCACCCACTTTCAGTCCCTCAGAGGCCCTGGTCCCACATCTCCATTGACTTTGTTACTGGGTTGCCGGCCTCCAAAGGTAACACAACTGTCCTGACGGTGGTAGACCGATTTTCAAAGATGGTACATTTTATCGCTGTGGCCAAGCTCCCCTCTGCCAAAGAGACAGCAGAGGTAATGATGTCTCACGTTTTCCGTATCCATGGTTTCCCTACAGACATTGTCTCGGACCGAGGTCCTCAGTTTGTGTCCAAGTTTTGGAGTGAGTTTTGTTCCCTCATAGGTGCCACCGTCAGCCTGTCTTCTGGTTACCATCTGCAATCCAATGGCCAGACTGAGCGGATGAACCAGGAGCTCGAGACCTGCTTGCGCTGTCTGATCGCGCAGAACCAGACCACCTGGAGCGACCATCTCATCTGGGTCGAGTACGCACGCAACACGCTTCCTACGGCTGCCACGGGACTCACACCCTTCCAGTGTGCCTACGGCTACCAGCCCCCCTTGTTCTCGGCTTATGAGGGTGAGGTGACGGTGCCTTCTGCCCACGCCATGATCCGACGCTGTTGCCGAATCTGGGACGGAGCTCGGAGGGTTCTACTCCGGGGTCAGTCCCGGATGAAAGCGGCAGCCGACCGCCACCGCAGATCCGCTCCGCATTATCTCCCAGGCCAGAAGGTATGGCTGTCTACAAAGGACTTGCCACTTCACGTCCACGCCAGAAAGCTGGCTCCAAGGTTCGTGGGTCCATTTCCCATTTCGAAAGTCATTAACCCTGTTTCGGTCCGTCTACAACTCCCCAGGTCATTAAGGGTTCACCCTACATTCCACGTCAGCAAAATAAAACCGGTCAAGGAAAGTGCACTCGTGCCCGCCTCCAAGCCTCCTCCACCCCCCCCGGCTCGTCGACGGTGGTCCGGTCTACACAGTTAAGGCACTTCTTGCAGTCCGCAAGAGAGGTCGCGGTCGCCAGTTTCTGGTCGACTGGGAAGGCTACGGTCCTGAGGAGAGGTGCTGGATTCCTGCCAGCTTCATTTTGGACAAAACTTTGATCAAGGACTTTGACAAGACTCATCCTGACCAGCCTGGACCGTCAGGAGTCGGTCCTAAAGGGGGGGGTACTGTAATGTCCCGTCAGATCTGTTAGTCTTGTGTCATGTTCTGTGTTTAGATTCTCATTTCAGGTCCCTTGACTTCCTGCCATTGTAATTGTCAGCCCCGCCTTGATTGTTTCCACCTGTGTGCCCTTACCTCATGTATATATAGTCCATGCCTCCCTTTGTCCTGTGCCAGTTCGTATTGTGATTCATGTGCTCTGATTCATGTGCTCTGATTCATGTGCTCTCGGTCGTAGTATAGCTAGTAAGTAATTTTTGTAACTAATGTTTTTGTAGCCAAGTTTAGAGTTTTTGGTTCGAATCGCAGTGTTCTTTAATGTGAAAATTAAAGAACGCCTTTATTTTCTCCAAATTGACTCTTGTGTGTGAGTCGTGCGTTTGAGTCCAGTTCCTGTGTGCCCCAGAGCATAACAGTCGCGTGCTATCCAGTCAGCGGAATGACAATATGTGATTACAATTAAGCCGTCCACAGTGTAGAAATACAGGATAAAGGGAAGAAAGTTTAGTGCAACATAAAGTCCAGTAAAGTCCGATTAAAGATATTCTGAGGGTCGCCAACGAGGTAGATGGTATCTCGGGGCCACTCGCTAGTTGGTGATAGGATAGTTCAGTTGCCTGATAACAGCCGGGAAGAAACTGTCCCTGGAGCTATGTGATTTCACAATTTTGTACCTCTTGCCTGATGGGAGAGGGGAGAAGACAAAGTGTCCAGGGTAAGACTTGTCCTTGATTATACTGGTGGCCTTGCCGAGGCAGCATGAAGAATAATTGAAAGGGAGGTTGGTCTGTGTGATGGTCTGGGCTGCATCCACAATTCTCTGCAATTTCTTACGGTCTTGGATGGGGCTGTTCCCAAACCAAGATGTGATGCATCCCGATAAAATGCTTTCTACGGTATATCTGTAGAAGTAGGTGAGAGTTGTTAGGAACATGCCAAACTTAAGAAGCCTTCTAAGGAAGTAGAGGCATTGGTGTGCTTCAATATGGATAGTTCAGGATTAGTTGCTGGTGATATTTACTCCCAAGAACTTGAAGCTTTCAACCATCTCTACTTCGGTGCCATGAATGTACAACCAGGGTATGTGTACTGCTTCACTTCTAATCACAATCTCCTTTGTCTTCCTTATATTCAGTGAAAGGTTATTAGCTTTACACCAGGTTACGATCTTGTCAATCTCCTTCCTGTACTCCTTCTCGTCATTATTTGATGTACGGCCCATTGTGGTGGTGTTGTCTGCGAATTTCGAAATTGAATTGGATTGGTATTTGGCTGCACAGTCATCCTGCACATAAGGAATAAAGAAGGGGGCTGAGAACACATCTTTGTGGAGCACCAGTGATGAGGATTATTGTAGAAGATGATTTGTCCTCTATCCTTACTGATTGCGGTTTGTTAGTCAGGAAATCAAACTGCAGTGGGTCAAGGTTGCTTGGTAGATGGAACATAGTTTGCAGCTTCTGGTGGCGATTTCAGTCCACAACACAGGTTGTAAAAGGGCGTCAGGCATTAGTTTTGATCAATGTCCTAATGAAAAATTATTTTTCCACATCTCCCTTCTCTCCACTCTTAGATTATGCAAGTTGAACTATTTGTTGTACTGTTTGAACAAACAACTATCTGCCTTTTTTTATTGATTATAAAGTTCCATCTCATTTTGCTGTGGGCTGAAAGGTATAATTGTGTTCCACAGCAACCCAGCAGAAGCATGGAGGAGGAGATGACTGCATTTTAACAAGATCATTCTGCATACGATCACAGTAAAATGTATTCAGATCTGCTACTGGCAATTGTAAAAAAAAATGATGATTCCCTTAAGTTGCATTAATATTGTGCTCCATTGCACAATTTCAAAATAATGTCTTCCTCTCCTGTATGGACGCAGAATTTGTATTCACAGTCTATAAATCCTGCCAATTTAGATGCCCAGTTTGAAGTGTTTTTTCTGAAGTCTGTGTTCATGTGCAAAGTAAGCAGTGATAGCTTTAGGCTCCAACACCATCAGGTTAAGAAGATCATTATTTTCTCCTTCCTGCCTTGAAAGCTGCATCTCCAAAGACTCGAAAGAATTCCATTATGACTAGAATGTTTTTATTCAACTAATGTTATTCTTGGTCGCAAGGCTCAATCTTCTATTTTGATTAAGGTAGGCACTGACAATATATTTTACTCCAGCTTCACAAATAAGTGTAAAGTCATTCCAGTCCGGAGGCTTTCTAAGTTCTGATTGACTTTGTCTGCCATTTGGCAGCGGTACAGACGTTTGCTTTCTGCTCACTAGATCGCCATCAGATCTGTACCCTTTTACTTCACACCTACCTTTTCCTGCTGTTTTCATATCTTAATTCACAATCATTTCCTTTTGAGCCACTTTAGTATGCCTTCCCTTCATGCTTGGACGCAAATTGCACATCACTTTTCAGATTGTAGTGAATGCCCTTTAGATAGCTGGAATGAAACATTTAAGCAAAAAGAATTGGTGAAAAATCCACAGGACACAGAGCAAGGTCTATTTTTGACCAATCATGCAACGATAAGAAATAGTGCAATCTTAACATGAGATGTTATGGTATCTGGTCAAGGTGCTGGCAGTAATATGTAACAATAGTTCCTTCAAAATATTTTGCTTGTATTTAACAGATATATATTTTTTAAAGTCTACTTATTTACGCTGGAGTTTTAAAAACCTCTGTGCATCAGGCATGTCATGATGAGTGTATTACATGTGAGACTTTTTGACATATTTGTTTTGGTGTCCGGCATTTTGCTTTATATGTGGTAAGTTATAAACCTATCTAAATTGAATAGCTGACATTTTAAACCAGGAACACACTGCTGGTGACAGAAATGCTTGCTTTCTTTTAAAATCTCTGCTCAATGCAGTAGCTGTATGAAATAGCCCATCGTTTCAACACAAGTAATATTATAATAGCCTGGATGGAATACTAATGATCTGGACTGAAGTATGATGGAATATTTTAGAATAAAGATATAGTTAAAAAAAAGAAAAGTTCCTCGGGCTGCTAATTATGGTTTCTGATTTGATTCGATGCTAAACACATTGAGAATCCCAGGGATGGTTTCCCATGTATAGTCCAGAGGTTTTGACTATTACTGACCTAAGCTAAAAGTAGTTCAAAGCAATAGAAAGGATTCAGTCCCCACAAGAGTGCTGGAATGCATTAACAAATGATTTCATAGAAGTAAATAATTTATTTTGTGATCAATTCTAGATTGGTGGAATCGTCAGAGGGATAATGCCTCCACGAGTTGGCAAAGGCTTCTAGAAGAAATGAGATGTGCAACCAAAACAAAGCGATCGGAGGCAGATTCTGTCCAGCAATTTATTTTTCGCTGAATGCCTAGATTTGACTTGGTTGGCTCATGCTGACAGAATATTGTGACCCGAACATAAAGCGCAATTTCCCTGCAGCTGAGGGTGAATGGCTTTGTCTGAAATGCTTACAATTGAGAGCTGTCCAAGGGACGAGCAAATTACCAGAATAAATGTACCTACCTGCAGAGTGTTTATTAAAGCCTAACCAAATGCACCCAAACCTTGCACGGTATTGCTGACATGATTTGCACAGCATGGGTTGGAAGAATGATTGGCAATATAATTCTGTTTCCTTTCCTTTGCGCATTTAATCCAGTAGTTGTGTTTGCATCCAACTGTGCTTAGTGTCTTTCCTGAAGGGAATAGAGGTAATAGCCAATGCTAAGTGTGGACTATATGGCAAATGTCTGCCCTGCGTAGCGAAGACACACTGAAGCCTTCTCTAGAGTTTTAAATGAGCATAAATATATTCTGCATTTACCAAATCAAATGTTTAACAATACTTCACATTCTCCTCACAAATAGGCAGGTTAACTTAGGGTTTTATGCGAATGTCTCTTTTTTTTAGTTATTCCTTCCTGTAAAGTTTCTATTGAATTACATCCTTACAGTTCTTATGAAATGTTATTAAATAATATAAATACTCATAAAAACAAAAAGCGTGTGCTTTTGTTTCTAATTGGGGAGGTGGTGTAGTCTTCGCTGAAAGCACTTGTTCAATTGCAGCCACCTGCATCCAGCACAGTTTTGCAGCAGGTAGAGCTGCTTCTTCACAGCACCAGAGACCAGGATTCGATCCTGCCCTCAGGGTCTGTCTGTGTGGACTTTGCAAATCCTCCCTAATGCTGTGTGTGCTTCCTCCGGGTGCTCCGGTTTCCTCACTCTTCCCAAAGACATGTGGGTTTGTAAGTAAATTGACCTCTGTAAATTTCCCTACATTTGTAAGCAGTGGATGAAAAAGTGGGATAATATTGCACCAGGATGATCGATGGTTGATGTGGACTTGATGGGCCAAAGGGCCTGTTTCCATGTTGTACTTCTAAACTAAACTAAGAGAGCGTAAGTGAGCAGAGGCAAGCATCATATCAGATGTTCACAAATTATAGTAGTAGATTTAGGGCCATTCGGCCCATCGAGTCTACTCCACCCGTTCAATAATAGCTGGTCTCTGCCTCCTAATCCTATTTCCCTGCCTTCTCCACATATCCCTTGACACCCATTCTAATCAAGAATTTGCCCATCTCTGCCTTTAAAATATCCACTGAGTTGGAAGTCTGTGGAAGCCTCAAGTTAGTCACTTACATATTCCAGGGCTCGTACTTCAGGTACGTCAACATATGAGCTATTGGGCTGTGGTTAGGTTCCTCCTGAAAGTAGAAAACTGGATAGTTGCTCCAAATTGTTCTACTAAACTTCCCATAGGAGGTAACCTGCAGGGTCTGAAAGGAAGCATGAGAGAAGGTTAAACATATGGCAGCCTCGAAGTTGGAGAGATAATGCCAAGTAAGGCTTTAATACTTAACAATGACTGGTTAGCAATAGAATGTCAGAGATCACTAAAGGATTGCTTTATAATTTTAGTCATTACTAGACTGAGGTGGACCCGTTGGGTCCAAATCTCTCCTGTGGGCCTCTCCTGGGACAACCCTCCCCCAACTGACGATCCTGCGGGCCCGGCAATCCTCTCCAACTGACGAAGCCCGTTACTGGGCGGGGAGTGTCCACCGGGGTCATGGGGGGGTGAGGGGTCAGGGAAGGGGAGAGGGTGCCATTCACCTCAGCTATGTGCTGCCAACGCTGCAGCCAGAGCGAGCCGTGGACCCAAAGTCTCTCCTGCATTGGTCGAGCACTCTTCCCTCCCTCACACCCCCTCCCCTCCCCCACCCATCCCCTCTCTCCACCTCCCCTTCCTCTCCCTGCCCCCATCCCTACTCCCCCCTCCCCTTCCCCATTCCCACCTCCCTTCCCTGCCCCCCCCTCCCCCCACCCCCCACCCCCCACCCCCCACCCCACCCTCACCCCCACCCCACCCTCACCCCCACCCCACCCTCACCCCCCAGCCCACCCTCACCCCCCATTCCCACTCCCCCCACCACCACACCCCCCACCACCACCCTTCCCCTCCCCCTCCCCCCCACCCCCACCCCCACTCCTCCCTCCCACCCCCATTCCCCCCTCCCCTCCCCCCCATGCCCTCCCCGCCCCATCCCTCCCCTCCCCCACACTCCCGCCCATCCCCACTACCCCCCACTCCCCCCCACTCCCACCCTTCCCCCCCCACCTCCACTCTCCCCCTCCCCTCCTCCCCCCACCCCTACTCCACTCCTCCCCTTCTCCTCCCCCCCACCCCCATTCCACCCCTCCCTCCCCCAACCCCCGGGGAATGAGCAACAACAATTCAGTCCACCAGCAGTGTGGCTTCAGGGAATAGGATGCTGGGTGACCACTTAGCACAATTATACAACTTAAAGGACAGTGTTTTGGTTGTTGACATTAACATTGTACACGAGGCGGAGGAACAGAAATATAAGACAGAACAGAAATAGCAGAAGAAATGCTGCAGAGGTTGCCAGGCTCAAATGTTGACAAGGCACCCAGTCAAGATTGGCTGTATTCTCGGTTATTGAGGGATGTTGAGGTGATTGCAAAAACTCCAACCAAAATCTGTCAAGCTTTCTCAGATATGGGAGTGGTCTGAGAATGCATTCGTCACATCCCCTTTTAACAAAAGAGAGATACAGGCCAATTGTGGGAAAAGTACTGGGGACCACAATCAAATGCCAAATTATTTCTAATTTGCAGAGTTGTGAAGTAATAATGAACAATCAGCGTGGATTTTTAAAACCAAATCATCCATAAGGAACTTGATTATGTTCTTTTGATAGTATCAGAGCACTGATGAAAATTGCTCAGGAGATAATACAGCCATGGACTTTAATAAAATTACTTGATAAAGTACTTCAAAGCAGAGCTATATGGTAAATGGATGTACATGGGATTAAAGAGGAAAAAGCAATGGCAACTGGTGCTTTTCTGACTAGTGTTTAAATGTTTCATTCTGTGGTTGGGCCCTAAGGAATGTAAGTATTAGTTATTTAATCATGCAGCACAGAAACTGCATGGGCCTTTTGACCCAGCCTGTCTCTGCTGACCATCAAGTACCATCAAGTATCCATCTCTATCTAATTCCATTTACCAGCACTTAGTCCATAGCTTTTTACGCTATGGTAATTCAAGTGGCCATCTAGATTCTTAAATGTTTTGAGAGTCATCACCCGCACCAAAGCAATCTGTTTCTTTCTATTTTGAGGCAAACTTTTGAGGTACTGTACATGATATTCCAGATGTGCCCTTACCAATGTTCTGCAATGCTGTACCATAACTTCCATAACGTCCTTACGTTCAATGCTCTGGATAATAAAGGCCAACATCATCTACATATGTTCTTCGCCAAATAGTCTATAGTATCTGTGATGCCACCTGCAGGAAACTTTGAACTTGGATATCATATCATATCATATCAAATATATACAGCCGGAAACAGGCCTTTTCGGCCCACCAAGTCCGTGCCGCCCAGCGATCCTCGTACATTACCACTATCCTACACCCACTAGGGACAATTTTTACATTTACCCAGCCAATTAACCTACAATCCAGTACGTCTTTGGAGTGTGGGAGGAAACCGAAGATCTCGGAGAAAACCCACGCAGGTCACGGGGAGAACGTACAAACTCCTTACAGTGCAGCACCCGTAGTCAGGATCGAACCTGAGTCTCCGGCGCTGCATTCGCTGTAAAGCAGCAACTCTACCGCTGCGCTACCGTGCCGCCCTCAAAGTACCTTTATTCCTCTATTTTCCCGAGGGCCCAATTGTTCATTAGGTATGCCCTGCCCTTATTTGACCTCACAAAATACATCACCTTGGAGCATTGTTTTGCTTGTTACATATAAAAAATTTGGAATTGGGTGTAGGAAGATGTTAGAAGTGTACAGATGATGCTAAACTTGACAAGCAAAAGATGAAAACAACAGACTTCAGTTGGCCTCACACAATTGATGAAGTGGGTCTATGCTTGGCTGATGCAATTAAATGAGCGCTGCTGCAAGGTAATGAACTTTGAGAGGAGAAATATGGAGAGGCTTCTGCTAGAGCAATGAGACCTGTTGCACACAAGTCACAATTCTCTGAGGGTACTGTATCAATAAGTAAATTGGTTGTGGAACTGGATGGATTTGTAAATGTGGCAGTGAAAATTAAAACAAAGATGCTACTTTAAACTTTTACTAATCGCTATTTTGTCTCATTAGTTAGGATACCATGCTTTAGAAAGATTGGCAAGATTTTATGGAAGCTAGACTTTAGCTGATGTGATTCACTCCACATTATATCAAGAAACATCTGAGAGCACTGGATACAGCAATGACAACCACACAATATCCTGGCTGTACCTCTGAAGATCTGCTCACCAAAATTGTTTATGGCTCCATAGAAGCTGTTCCAGCACAGTCATGGCATTGGCAGCATCCCAACAATGTGGAAGATCACCCAGTTAAGTCCTATTTGCAACATGCTGGACAACTATCCAACTAATTACCACTCAATAAGCTGTTGGAAGAGGGTCTGCATGCTGCTCTCACATGGCTCATATTTACCAATAACCTGCTCCCTGTTTGGATTTGCCAAGATCATTCTGCTCTAGACCTTATTACATCCTTGGTCTAAACATGGACTCATGAGCTGACATCCAGCAGCGAGGTGAGAGTGACAACCCTTGACATCAAAAGAGCATTGGCCATGTATGGTTTCAAAGAGTCCTGATAAATCTGAAGTCAATGGACATCAAGGGGAAACACTTGGAGTCATACTTCGAGCAAAGGAAGATGGTTGCGGTTGTCGGAAATAAATCAATCTAACCCAGAATATCACTGCAGGAGTTCCTCAATCCTAAACACAAGCCACACTTCTTGTGCTACTTCATCAATGGACTCTTTGTGGGTCATAACATGGTCAGAAATGGGGCTATTCGCTGATGATTGAAGTTTTCCATTCCATTTGCATCTCTTCAGCGAATGAAACAGTCTGTCTTTGCCTGCCACAAGACCTAAACAACGTCCAGCCAAGGGTAGACACAAAGTGCTGGAGTAACTCAGCGGGTCAGGCAGCACCTCTGGAGAAAAAGGATCCTTTCTACACATCCAGCCAAGAGAGATAAGTGGCAAATAACATTAGTGCCACAAAGCTGCTAATCAATGGCCATCTCCAACAAGGCAGCGTCTAACCACTGACCCTTCACATTCAATGACAGTACCATCGCAAAGTACCCTGGATTGACATTCCGCAGGTCACCATGCATGGGCCTCTCTCCCTGCCGATATCCCAAACACGTCCATGCTTCCATGTGTCCTTCAAAAGCTTCACTGCCACAGCATGAAACAATCCAGCCTTTCCCAAGGAATGTTATTCAGTAACAGCTGATAGTTGGCACCATGGCATCGTTCACCAAAGCTTTCATTAACTGGCTGCTTAATGTGTCACAAGAGACACTAATGAAACTCAAGACAAAGAACATAAAAATATCCACTTACTTAACAATCTGTATCTTCCATGTGGTTATCTGAACGAATGATGGCAACATCTTGGGTCATTACAAGGAATCCTACTTTAACACCAATGTGCATATGTATTAAATGCATGCAGTTTTTGAGATTCATTTAATTAAATTTCCAGATCAGCCAAGTTCTTTATTTTTAAACTGATCTAACAGATTTTGAAGGTATTTATTCACAAAATGCTGGAGTAACTCATCAGGTCAGGCAGCATCTCAGGAGAGAAGGAATGGGTGACGTTTCGGGTCGAGACCCTTCTTCAGACTGATGTCAGGGGGGTGGGACATAGGAAGGATATAGGTGGAGACAGGAAGATAGAGGGAGATCTGGGAAGGGGGAGGGGAAGAGAGGGACAGAGGAACTTTCTAAAATTGGAGAAGTCGATGTTCATACCACTGGGCTGCAAGCTGCCCAGGCGAAATATGAGGTGCAGTTCCTCCAATTTCCGGTGGGCCTCACTTTTGAATGTGATCCAAGCTGAACCCAGAAACAAGGATCACTAGAGATACAAAGAACTGCAGATTCTGGAATTTTGTGTAAAATACAAAATGGTTGATTAAATGAACAGATCAAGTAGTATTTCCAGAAGGAACCCACAGGCAACGTTTTGGGTCAGGACCTTCTTCAGACTGATTTTTGTAGGGGAGTGAAAGCAAGAAAAGAGGTGGGTGCAGTACAAAGCCTGGCAAGTGATAGGTGGATACAGGTGGTGGTGGGGTTGATTGGCAGATGTGTGGATTACGAAGCAAAGGCTAGAAAAGAAAAGAAGACAAAAGGTTATCAGATAAAGAGAGAAGAGGAATGAAATCTAAACCCAGAGGAAGGGATATTGATGGAAGGGGGGGGGGCGGGGAGGAAAGAGAAAGAGGGGCAGAATAGTGGGAGAAATGGGTGCATAATGAGGTGGGGCGAAACAGGAGGAAGAGAGGGGGGAAAGGGTGGTGTTACTTTAAATAGTTACCCTGGTCCTCAGCTTTTACCCCACCAACCACCACACCCAACACACCATTCCCTGACATTTCCGACACCTTCAATGTTCAGAAGGTTATACATTACTCAAGTGAATACGAGGTGCTGTTCCTCCAGATTGAATGTGGGAGGATGTGTAGGGAAAGGTGTTACATCTCCTGTGGTTGCAGGGGCAGTACCTGGGGATGGGGAGGTTTGGGTGGGAATGGATGAGTGAAACAAGGAGTTGCAGAGGGAGTGGTCTCTGCAGAAAGTAGAAAGTGATGAGGATGGAAAGATATGACTGGTGGAGGGATTGCGTTGAAAGTGGCAGAAATGTCAGGGAATGATGTGTTGGATGTGGAGGTTGGTGGGATAAAAGGTAAGGACCAGGATAACTCTATCCTTATTCTGTCTGGGGGATGAGAGCAAGAACAGAACTGCAGAACCCAGAGGAGACACTGGCGATGGATCCCTCCGTAACAGAAGGGAGGAAACCATGTTTACTAAAGAAAGAGGACATCTCAGATAATCTGGAGTTGAAAGCCTCATCTCAGGAGCACGTGCAGCGGAGACGGAGACCCGACCCGAAACATCACCAGAGATGCTGCCTGTCCCGCTGAGTTACTCCAGCTTTTTGTGTTTATCTTCGGTTTAAACCAGCATCTGCAGTTCCTTCCTACACAATTGAGTATAGGGGATGGCGTCCTTGCAAAGGTGGGAGAAGCTGTGGTCAAGGTAACTATGGGAGTCATTGGGTTTGTAGTAGACGTCAGTCGATTGTCCCTTGTGATACAGACAGAGAGATCAAAATAGGGAAGAAAGGTGTCAGAAATGGACCAAATGAAATTGAGGGTGGAAGTTAGTGGGAAAGTTGATAAAATCAATGAGTTCTGCATGGGTAAATGAGGGAGCCCTGATGCCATCGTAGAAAGAGTTGGGGGATGGTGCCCATGTTTGTCTGGAACAAGGACTGTTCAGCATAACCAGAAAGAGCAGGCAAAGCTGGGGCTGATAAAAAAAAGTGAGTGGAGTCAGAAGAGAAGTTGTTGAGGGTGAGGCCAAGTTGCACCTGGCGAAAGAGAATGGAACTGATTGGGTCCCTGTTCAAGGATGAAACGGAGGGCCCTGACACCTACAATAGAGGTGATACAATAGAGTTCCTACAATAGAGATGATACAAAAGTGAGTGGAGGAACAGAAATCCCCAACCTCATATTGAGCCGTACTGTCAAAAATCATTGTTTAACCTTAAAAAAGAGTGATGCAATAGAAAGAATTTAAACTCTGATTATATTCTGTGCACGTCTGCAATGGCACATTATGTTGTACAGTCGACTCTGCCCAGTGGTTCCCCAGGCTGATAACTGCAGTGCACTAGCAAGATGTGCACAGAGCTCCACACTCTGGCTGGTACATTTTATACATCTTGACAACATGTGCAAAACTGTCTATTTCCCTCAAGTATTAAAAATATGTTCAGAAAATATATAAGAGCACCTATGAGAATTAAATATACCAGGTGGAATGACTTTTGGGACATTGATGTATGCTAGCCATTACTTTTGGCCAAGTGTTGACTCAATAATGGGATGTTAGTTGGTGGCACCTCCTCTGTTATTTATCTTTGAAAGCAACGACTTAAACAATCTACAGACACCACTGTTCCAACATACCAGCCATGCACTACTTTTGTCCAGACATTGCATCAGATTTACTGCACACAGTGGCGTCAGACACCAATGATGCGACTTCAAGATTCAGCCTTTCAGCCAAATATTGGGTCTGTGGCATCCCAGCTTCCATGTGACAAGAGTTATTGGCAAAACTTGGGATCTGCAAATCTGTTTCGAGGTTTTCATGAATGCCTGAGGATAAAGAGTGACGATCTATTTCCAGCTACGATATGGATGATTTCTGTAAAATGGCATGGAAAAAGAATGCTTTTGTTTCAACACATCTGCACTTGCTGGACTTGGCCTAGGAAGCCCTTCAGTGATAGAGACAATGGTCAGAATGTGAAGGGCCTCTCTCTTCTCAATCTCAAGAGTCAAGAGTGCTTTATTGTCATGTCCCAGATAGAACAATGAAATTCTTACTTGCTGCAGCACAACAGAATATGTAAACATAGTCACACTCTAAACAATCTAAACAATATAATAAACAAGAGAAAAAAAAGTTCAGTGTGTGTATATACACATACTCACAAGTATATATATATATATATATATATGTGTGTGTATGTGTGTGTGTGTGTGTGTGTGTGTGTGTGTGTGTGTGTGTGTGTGTGTGTGTGTGTGTGTGTGTGTGTGTGTGTGTGTGTGTGTGTGAACATAGCACAAAAAGTAAGGAAATTTGTGTTTGGTAGATTATTTCTTTGTTGTAACAATGCTTCTTGGCAATAAATCTTATACTGTTGGAAAGCCTGTGTATTTGCCTTTTAAATGGTGCCACATTTATAAGGAACATGCATATGTTACAACAAAGAAATAATCTACCAAACACAAATTTCCTTACTTTTTGTGCTATGTTTATAATACACACACACGGACACACAAAAAGCAAACAATAGTAGTGTAATAATAATAATAATAATAATAATAATAGTTTATTGTAGTTCAGAGTTAAATTGAGGTTGTGGCATTTAATAGGCTGATGGCTGTAGGGAAGAAACTGTTCCTGAACCTGGACGTTACAGTTTTCAGGCTCCTGCACCTTCTTCCAATGGCAGTGGTGAAATGAGTGTGTGGCCAGGATGGTGTGGGTCTCTGATGATGCTGGCTGCCTTTTTGAGGCGGCGATTCTGATAAATCCCTTCGATGGTGGGGAGGACAGAGACGGTGATGGACTGGGCAGTGTTCACAACATTTTGCAGTCTTTTTCGTTCCTGGGCGTTCAAGTTGCCGATCCAGGCCGTGATGCAACCAGTCAATATGCTCTCTACTGTACACTTTCCTTTATTCTCCTTTATTCTCCTTTATTCTCCGTGACAAAAATCACCAACAGTTACAATAAGATGCTCTTAGTCTTGATACACTACCCGCATTCTTGTATAATAAACCAATTCCAGTCGTAAAAGGTAAGTCAATGGTTTATGATGGCATGAAGGATTTCTGCTCTATCTGTGATGGGTGGGGTAGCAATCATAACAGTATGATAAATCAAGACTGTGCGTGTTGCACTGGTAGCGGTCATGATTCCAAACTCTAGGACACTCTTTCCACTTTCCAAGCCATCCAGGCACATTAGGGCATTTGTTTTTCAATCATACACAGAATATCAACATAACTGGCAATGTCAGCATTAATTGTCTATTCCTTATTCAAGATTCAAGATTCAAGATTCAAGATAGCTTTATTGTCATCCAAATTGGACGAAATTCAGTCACCCACAGTCCAACAACAAAAGCATCGAAATAGGCATTAAAATTACACAACCCCAAAAACACACAAAAGAAGAAACATCCATCAAGAAAACATCCATCACAGTGAGTCTCCTCCAGTCCTCTCCTCACTGTGATGGAAGGCCACAATGTCTTTCCCTTCTCCTGCTGTCCTCTCCCGCGGTCAGGTTGTTGTGGTTGCAGGCCGCGCCGGACGGTCCGCAGCGGGCCGAGCCTAAGGCGAGTCGCAGCCACTCCGCAGCCTCCGAAGACAGCCGGCTCCGCCGATGATAAGTCCGATCCGGGGCGGGCGAACACGCTGTCGCTGTCGCTGTTGCTGCATGTCGGGGCGGTCGTGGCTCCCGACATTGAAGCCCCCGCCCAGCAGAGAAAAATCCCGCGGCCTATTTTAGGCCGCGCCGGACGGTGAAATGTCCGCGACCCAAGCCCCGCGATCCGGGGCGGGCGACCACGCTGCTGCTGCCGGAGCTCCCGATGTTGGCATCCACGCGGCCCGAGTCTAAGGCGAGTCGCAGCTGCTCCTGCAGCCTCCGAAGACGGCCGGCTCCACTGATGATAAGTCCGATCCGCGGGCTCTGCGAACCAGAGCCCTGGCGGCCGCCAGCTCCAGGAGTTGGGCCGATGGTAGGCCGCAGCAGGAACGGAGACAACACCCAGAAAACAAAGGTCGGGTCTCCGTTCGGAAGGGACACCTATTTACAATTTTACAGTTCCCCCCTCCCCCCCATTCCCACACATAGTACACAAACACAAAAACACGACATCACATCTACAATTAAGACACAAAAAAACAACAAAACACAGACAAATGGACCGCAGGTAAGCCGCAGCTGCTGGGGCAGCACCGCCATTTTGCAATTACACCTGAATAGAATTAGCATTTGAGAACAAACTGCACAAATGGATCTGGAGTTACAGGTAAGCCAGATGGCAGATTTCCTAAATCAGAGAGATTAATTAGCCAGGATTAATGAAGATAGACGGGGACTCGACAAGGAGAGACAGGATGGAGGGTCTTCACCCAAAACGTCACCTATTCCTTTGCTCCAGAGCCGTTGAGTTACTTCAGCTTTTTGTGTCTAGGATTTAAACCTGCACCTGCAGTTCCTTCCTACAGATTAATGAGCCAGATGGATTATATGACATGCTTTAGTGGTTACCACTATTAATACAGATTTTTTTTTTTTATCCCATATTTATTTAATTATTTGACTATTTTAGCATTTGATGCACCCATGGCTGATTGATACTCTGCAGTAATCCCAATAAGCCTGAAATGTAGTCAGAGGTTTGGAACACATGGAACATGAACACATTCAAAGGTAGACACAAAATGCTGGAGTAACTCAGCTGGTCAGGCAGCATCTCTGGAGAGAAGGAATGGGTGACATTTCGGGTGGAAACCCTTCCATGACACATTCAAAGGCAGAACTATTGCATATTGAGACTAAATTTAAATTGCCTTGGCAAGAACAGTTTTGACACCTGAGATGATCATTTTAACAGAAACGGGAAGAAGTCCCTGATAAGCAACTATTTGTGATTGGAAAATTTTTTAAAAACAGATTATGGAGATCTAAAATAAACACAGAAAATGATGGGAAACATTTTACAGAGCACCTGTGTTCAGATTACAATAGTGACCATGAGATTCTCACTATCTGCCACTTTAATTCTCATCCTACTCCCACTCTGAACTCTCAGTCTGTGGTCTCCTGCATTGTTACAATGAGGCCCAAAGTAACCTTGAGGAACAGAACCACATCCTCTGTCTGGGCACATTGCAGCCTTCTGTTGCAGTATTCTGTAATTTCAGATAACTTGATTTCCCTGTCTATATCATTCATCCATCTGTGATATTAGCTCAGCTTGCATGTTTAGTTTTTTGTCCCTAGGAATGGAGGATGTGCACAGCCCTACATGCCGAGCATGTCTTCTGCTCATCATGTATTATTTGTGATGGGAGGCAACATTGCAGGGAGGTTAGAGCAAAAAACAAAGTTCCAGAGAAGTTCAGCAGGTCAAGCAGCATTTGTGGAGGGAAATGGATAGGCAAACTTTCGGGCCAGATCCACTTCTTTACATGAAAGATGGGTCTCGACCTGAAATGTCATCAGTTCATTTCCCTCCAGAGATGCTGCCTGACCCACTGAGTTCCATCAGCACTTTGATTTTTGCTCAAGATTCTATAATCTGCAGTTTCTTGTGTCTGCAGGGTGATTAGGTAGCAGCAGCCCAGGAGGACTGACATTAAGGGAGGAAGAGGCCAATCTAGGCCTATCTCTAAATTAGTAGACGTTGCGTTTGCAACAACTTTAAAGTTAGTATCAGCATAATTACGTTGTTTCCTCTCCTGGTTAGTTCTCCCTCCACACAAATGAGCGTGCACACATCATAAATGTGCACATATACGTGCAGATATGCAAACATACACATGCAAACAAAACTTTAAAATACTAACTTCCTCTTGCAGGATTCCTTACATTTTGTTAAACTTTTGGTTACCACTGCTAAACTTTTGGCTTGGATTCTGTGTTTTTTTTAATTATTCCCCAAAGCAGCTTGGGATATTTTACTATTTATAAATCAAAACAGTTTTCGTACTAAGTCAAATTCACCGTTTCCTGTGTGGCTAGGTGTCAATTAGTTTGCAATGGCATCATTATTGTCAGCGTTGATCTACGCAACAGCAGACCGTTAGTATCTTTTCATTATCTCACGCTTATAAATAAACCCAAAGATTTCAAAAGCGTTGAATTGTTTTGATTACCCAAAGGAACATTTTGCAGTAGCTTGACATGGTACTTTTTATTGTAATTCATTGATGGGAAAAGATATTCAGCGCCTCAAGGACATGTGTTCTTTCCTAACTTTTCTTGAAAAGAAACACTTTTATTGCAGCAAAAAGATATGGTCTGAACAGTGCCAGAATTACCATCCACAATGGTAATTTAAATAGAGCACTAAAAGGAAGCTCAAAAGTATGTGGCCCCTTCTGACCAAACAACTTCAGCACTAATACTTTGAAAATACTTTTTACACAACCCACAAAATGGTTAGCACGCAACAAAAAGCATTTCACTGTACCTCGGTACACGTGACAATAGACTAAACTAAATTGAAACCGAAAAATGTAGCATGGCTCAAGTATAGGATAGAACATAGAACAATACAACATAGGAATAAGCCCTGTGGCTCTCAATGTTTATGCCGAAATGATACAAAATTAATCTTATCTGCCTGCACGTGATCCATTTCTCTTCATATTCATCTAAATGCCCATCTAAAAGCCTCTTAAGCATTACTATTGTACCTGGCTCCATCACCACCCCTTGCAGTGCTCACCACTCTTCCTCATTGAACGTGAAGCTGTGCTCTCTAGTCTTTGACATATCCACTTTGGGAGAAAGATTCTAAAAGTCTCTCCTATCCATGCCACTCATCATTTTTCTAAACTTCTATCAGATCTCCCCTCAACCTTTTTGACGTTCTAGAGAAAACAATCCAAGTTTATCCAACCATACCTTGCAGTTAATCCATTCTCATCAGCATTCAGGTATATCTCTCCCGTGCCCTCTCCAAAGCCTCACGTCATTCCTGTAATGTGGTGAACATAACTGCACATAAAAACTACAACATGACTTTCTGACTCTTAGACTCAGTACCCCCTAAAATGAAGGGATCACAAAGTGAAGGATCTCGACTCAAAATATCACCCATTCCTTTTCTCCAGAAATGCTGTCTGACCCACGGAGAGACTCCAGCATTTTATGTCCAGCCCCAATGATGAAGCCAGGCATACAATTTGCCTTGTTTCAACAATGCTCAATGTGCTGAGAACTATTACCACCATAAAAATGAAGAAACGTGCAATAAATTGTCGTTCTATAATAGGAACCATTATTTTCAGTCATCGGTAATAAATGATCCACAAATATGACTGACTTCAGCCTTTTCGTGCATTCCAAATTTTAATATAGTTCATTAGATCTTCAAAATGGCTCTGCGCAATGTTAGTGCTTCACATGTTTCATTAAAATTTCCTCTGCCATTTTGTTTTTGCGAAATAAAATTGGAGGGTTTACAGTATATTTCAGTTGATAAAGAAATAAGAGGGATTTAATAGAGTTACAGTATGTATGGATAATACATCAGCCGTCGCATATAACACATTATTCTCTGACATTTTTGACACCTCCAACAGGATCTCACCACTAATCACATCTCCCATCTCCACTCTGCTTTCCGCCTAGCCCATTCCCTCTGCAACTCCCTGGTTAACTCATCCCTTCCCACCAAACTACTACTCTCAAGGGACTTTCCCCTGCACTCGCTGGAGATGCAACACCTGTCCTTATACATCCTCCCTCGACTACACTCAGGGACCCCAATATTCCTTTCAGGTGAGGGAGAAGTTTACTTGTACCTCCTCCAACCTCATCTATTGTATCCGGTGTTCCCGGTGTGTATACATCGGCGAGCCCAAGCGTTGACTTGGGCAACTTACAACCCAGTGGTATGAATGTGGATTTCTCTAATTTCAAGTAACTCCTGCATTCCCTCCCCTCTTTCCCCCCTCCCCCACCCTAGTCATCCTACCAGTTCAGCTGTTCGCATCCTTGTTGTCACACGTTTTCCAGCCAACAATGGACCGTTATGGACTCCACCCTTCCTGAGGTGATCTGTTCTGGCCTTTTCTTGCTTCCAGTTTATTCCCCCTTCCCCCAACCCCGCCACCTCTACCTTCAGTCTGACAAAGGGTTCCGTCTCGAAATGTCACCTATTCTTTTTCTCCAGAGATGCTGCCTGACTTGCTGAGTTACTCGGGCATTTTGTGTCCATCTTCAGTATGAACCAGCATCTGCAGTTCCTTCCTACACAATAATTCCAAATCATTTGTTCATACTGAGTTTCAGTGCCTTACATACGATTCCATGTTTAGAATTGGTCAATGCTTGAATTCAAAAACGAACATACTTTTCAAATTATACAATTGCGAAAGTTAGAACTTGTACGTCTGAAGCATGAGCATCCTGTCTAGATCTAGAGAAGCTTCTTTAGGTTGCGACAATTACTGCAGCCCTGGTGCTGTACTTTCAGTGGTACATCTATTTTCTCTGGCTTCATATGTATTATGAGCATTACTTGGCTTGCTGTTAGCTCTGCCACAGGCAATATAATTAATGGAATGACAAAAATCTTAGGGAGTCATTATCTGCTATTAAATAACTCATGAAACCAAGTATTTTATTGGGCAGCTATTCTATTAATCACTTAAATTATGATGACGATAATGTTTCAATATTTTGAGCCGTGCACCTTTTGACCTATTAGCAGAAATAGAAACAATGCCCAATAAAACAACGAAGAGTTTAAAAGTAAAAGTAAAGAATATGTGAGATTATAAGATGCATCATGAGTTGCAATTTACCTTTCTGCAGAGGATGAACATCACGTTTCAAAAATTCAACTTCCCTTTGATTCTTTTCCCTCCAATCTACACCACAGTAATTTGCAGCACTTAATTAACCTACTGGCTCATATTTGGAACATGGAAGGAAACATGATCGTGGGTATGGGCGGCACGGTAGCGCAGCGGTAGAGTTGCTGCTTTACAGCGAATGCAGCGCCGGAGACTCAGGTTCGATCCTGACTACAGGTGCTGCACTGTAAGGAGTTTGTACGTTCTCCCCGTGACCTGCGTGGGTTTTCTCCGAGATCTTCGGTTTCCTCCCACACTCCAAAGACGTACAGGTATGTAGGTTAATTGGCTGGGTAAATGTAAAAATTGTCCCTAGTGGGTGTAGGATAGTGTTAATGTGCGGGGATCGCTGGGCGGCACGGACTTGGAGGGCCGAAAAGGCCTGTTTCCGGCTGTATATATATGATATGATATGATCCCCCAATGGAAATCCATAGGGCCAATGAGAGAACATGCAGACTCCACATGGATGGCACCTAAGATCAGGCTGAAACCTGAGCTCTCAATTGTAATGTAGTAGCACTGATAGCTCGATCACCCTGCCACTCCAGAGTACATCCCTCGGTACAATTTTTGAAATGCACTTTAATTAATTAAATCCAGCAGGAAATTAGAATGTGTGCAGAGAAAGCCACAACAGACGAATAGGAGTATGCATCTGTCTAAAGATTGACCCCTGGTCAGTAGCACTATACAGAGTTTATACAGTCATGTCAACTTGTTGCACCCTGCCTTTGAAGATCAATTGATTTCAATGTAACAGCCAGTGTACGACATGCCAAAAATGCTATGTAACACGATTATCCCATTTGATTGGAAATGATTTTTTCAGCATATAGGTTTAGAACTAAGGTAACCAAGCAGAAAGATTGAACTTTAATTTCCAGATTCCCTATTTTCAGCAAGGGGTTCAGATAGGCAGTCCCATAGCCCAGCAGCATTCCTTGGTCACAGGAACGGAAATCACCCAGATTGCAATATTTATTATGGATTAAGCTTGACTGCGCAGATCAATGTTTCATTAGCCTGCTGACACATATTGTCCAGGTTTAAGAGTAATAGCTCCTCCTTCAGAGAGCAACAGGTATCCTCATCCAAGGAATGATGTTAGAAACTGGGGATGGGGTGGGGGGGATGAGGGGGTATGGAAATAGCAAAGCCTACAAGGAATGCATCTAATGACGCGATAGAACCATTGATAATTGTTCTAATAGACTTTTTCAGTTATAGAACATAGAAAAGTACAGCACAGAAACAGGCCCTTCAGCCCACATCTGTGCAAACATGATGTCAAATGAATCTAATTCCTTCTGCCTGCAGGTGCTCCATATCCCTCCATATTCATGTGCCTATCTATCCTGTCTAATTCCATTACCTCCCAGACAGCATGTTCCAGGCATCCACCACTCTGTGTAAAAATACTTCCCCTGCATATCTCCTTTGAATTTTCACCTCTCATCTTACAGCTATGCCCTCTAGTATTTGTCATTTCCACCCTGTGGAAAAAGGGGCTGACCATCTACCCTATCTATGCCTCCCGTAATTTTATATACTATCGCATCTCCCCTCGATCTCCGATGCTTCAGTGAGCATGCAAGTTTGTCCAACCTTTCTTTAAAGCTAGTACCTTCAGATCCTGGCACTACCCTGGTAAACCTCTTCTGCGCCTTCTCCAAAGCTTCCACATCTTTCCGGCATGGAATACTGCAAATGCGGCCAAATATATATTTGATTAGGCCGCTTTATATATGCAGTGCCTACACATACCATATATGTATCCGCGTTTGTGTGTATAGTCCTTATATATATATATAAATATATATTTATATGTGTGTGTGTGTGTGTGTGTGTGTGTGTGTGTGTGTGTGTGTGTGTGTGTGTGTGTGTGTGTGTGTGTGTGTGTGTGTGTGTGTACACATGTATATATATACACACACACACATATATATACATATATACACACACAAACATACACACACACACATATATATATATATATATATATATATAGATCATCCAAAACATTATGACCACTGACAGGCGAAGTGAATAACATTGATTATCTTTTTACAATGGCATCTGTCAAGGGGTGGGATAAGGCATGAGGTAGTAAGTAAACAGTCAGTTCTTGAAGTTGATATGTTGGTTGCAGGAGTATAGACCTTAGCAACTTTGACAAGGGACAAATTGTTATGGCCAGACGACTGGGTCAGAGCATCTCTGAAACAGCAAGGCTTGTGGGGTGCTCCCATGCTCCCAGTCAGCAGTGGTGAGAACCTACCGACAGTGGTCCGAGGAGGGACAAACCACAAACCGGCGACAGGGCGTTGAGAGCCCAAGGCTCATCGATGCACGAAAGCAACGGAGGCTATCCAGTCTGGTCCGAACCAACAGAAGGTCTACTGTGGCACAAGTCACGGAAAATTTTAATGGTGGTCATGGGAGGAATGTGTTACAATACACAGTGCATCGCACCCTGCTGCGTATGGGGCTGCACTCGGAGGACCAATAGCATATTAGGCAGGTGGTCATAATGTTTTGGCTCGTCAGGTCGTAATGTTTTGGCTGGTCGGTGCATATGTGTGTGTGTGTGTGTGTGTGTGTGTGTGTGTGTGTGTGTGTGTGTGTGTGTGTGTGTGTGCGTGTGCGTGTATACATATGTACATGAATACATATCACAAGCAGCAGCGGTCACAGCACCAAATCCTGTGGAAACTAGTCATACACCTCCAGCCAGAATAACAACCTTCCGCCACTGCCCTCTGTCTTTCCGGGTAAGCCATTTCTGAATCTAATCTATCCGGAAGCAAATTACATGAGAGAACCATTTATATTTTATAACTTATAGTTCTTAGAGATTTTTTCAATCATAGAAAATAGAACATGCATGTGAATTATCTGGATCAGCCTACCATGAGGGACCTAATCAAACCTCTTTCTAAATTCAATGTAGAAAACATCACGGCCCTGTGCTTATCAATCATTTGTGTCATCTCCTCAAAAAATTCTAATCAAAATCCCTACCCTCTTGTTTTTAATGCATGTATAAAGGGCCTTGGAATATTTTAAATCTACTTGCAAAGGAGAATTCATGATTTTTTTTATTCCTCCTAATTTCCTGCTTGAGTTCTTATCTGTTTTCTTTATATTCCTCAGAGGCCCTTATTGATTTGATTTTTCTCTTCCTTTTTGACTATCTTATCAACCTTTCTTGTCATCCAAGGTTCTCCTATCTTGCGATCCTTGTTGCTTCCTCTTATGGGAACATGCCGGGCCAGAACTCTGGTCAACTGGTTTTTAAATAACTCCCACATAGAAAATAGATGCAGGAGGAGGCCATTTGGCCCTTCGAGCCAGCACTGCCAATGTCTGATGTGGACTTATCCAACAAAAGATGGTCCCAATTTACTTCCCAGGGTGGAAATGTCACAGACTAGAGGCCACAGCAGCAAGGTGAGAGGGGCAAACTTAAAAGGAGATGTGCAGGGCAAGTTTTTGTTTCACATAGTATGGTTGGTGCCTGGAATGCACTGCCAGAGGTGGTGGTGGTGGAAGATCTTCTTCTTCTGTCGTATGTCTTTTAGACCTGCAGCTCCGTTGAGGCGAGCCAGGCTAACGTGTCATCGTCCAGGTCAATCAGACCTCGTTCACCATTCGGTGGCCGGTATTTGGGGCAACTGGTGACTATGTGCTCCACTGTCTGTGTTGGGTCCCCACACTCGCAGGTGGAGACAAAGACAGCCTCTACGCGGCCTCCCCCATGAGTAGGTTACAGGCTCATAAGCCCCTAAAGCGAAACTAATGTGTTTGCCACGTCTGCAGACCGCAAAACGCCATGCCTCCCCAGGCCAGGCGGCACCGCCAAAAGCCGCCAACTGTCAAGGTTTAGCGCTACTGAAGCTCAACGTTGAAGGCCTTACCATCGCCAAGCTCAACGTCATCGTGGTGGAAGATATGATAGTGGCATTTAAGAGGCTTTTGGATAGGCACTGTTCCAGTGCTGTACTGTTCTATGTTCCATGTCCAGACTTATCCTTACTCTAAACTCTTGTAAAACATAAAGAGTTGTGATCAGTTCCCAAAATGCTCTCCCACTGACACATCAATCACATGACCAGGCTCCTTTCCCAATACAAAGTCCAGTAAACTGCTCATCGAGAAGCACAGCTAATTCTGGACTGAAAAACCTCTGCATCATATGGCTAGGATGTTGTATCCTCTTACAGCAATGCATATATTCAGTAAGCTTTGTCATCTGCAGAAATTTATGACCTTGCAGAATGCTATTCAACCCATCCTATCAATGCTATTTATAACAGAACCACTCAGCATAGCTCCACTTTCCAACTTGCGGGTCACAGATTTTCAAGTTCATATTCAAATGCACACAAGATGACAAGAGATTGCTGCAACTACCATCATTCGGGCACCCATTAATGAAATATATATTTCCTTACACCCACCCCCAATTCTTCTACTTGTTGCACTGAATCTTTGCCCTTGGTTATGATCCCTCTGCTTGAAGAACTCCATCTATCCTACTTACTCCATCTAGCACCCTTATGACTTAATATATATGAATTAAGTTCCCTTCAGCTTCCTTGCTCCAAAGACACAACACACGTGTCTCCAAATTTTCCTCATTGCCTCAGTCCTGGCAACATTTCAAGAAATTTATTCGAAGAAGCTGATGTCACCAAGATAGATTCAACCAGTTCATCAATGTCTTTTAAAGAAAGGATCACCCCTCCACCCTTATCAATGTGGCCTCCGTCTGACTCCAATTCTACTTTTTATGGTCAACCGATAGCATAAAGGGATGCTGAGTAAATGACGCATATCAAAACACAATAAAAATGTACAGCAGATTTAATACAAATAGGAGTTTATGGTGAAGTGACTGAACTAGGTCACATTTTGGAAAGAAAAAAAGCCATAAGCCTGGAATCTATACAGGCCACCTGATTAAACTGAAATGATAAGACATCAAGAACATATCATATCGATCTGCCTGGATGAAGACACATTGCCACTGAACTCCACTGTTCCATTTGACTTAACTTAAATTGCCTTCAATCTCACTGAAATTGTTGGGAGAGAGATTGATAGAGGCAATGACATTTAGAGGAACAAGCCTGAATTCTGTGAGCACCTGTGTCCTTGTCTGCTCCAAGTGCCTATCACTGCTCAGTTTCCTGAGAAAAATGAACTAAGAAAAGATAGCTTAGTTTAACCTGAACCCCAGTGATCAATTAAATCCCCAAAGAGAGGTAGGTTGGCTTCAGCTGGGCACATTAAAATGTTTTAAAAATCTGAAGGAGTGCAGTCTGGCTCAGTTCTAACAATGGTATCCAAAAGTGCCAAAATTATGAAAAATATAGGGGCTAGAAATAGCTGTGAGCTGAAGGCCTGCACTTTCTTCAAATCAGTTGGTGCACAGTTTCCAGATAAACGTGCATTACACAATTGTAATCCATTACGTGTTGAACCGGTTGGAGGCTCGCTTTCCCGGAAAATTCAAGCATCTGCAATATCCATAGCTTTATACTCCCTCCTTTAGTATTTTTTAATTTAGTTTAGTTTCGAGATACAGCAGAGAAACAGGCCCTTCGGCCTACTGAGTTCGCGACGACCAGCGATCCCCGCACACTAAACTATCCTACACACACCAGGGACAATTTACAATTATGCCAAGTCAATTAATATACAACCCTATACATCTTTGGAATGTGGGAGGAAACGGGAGATCTCGGAGAAAACCCACGCAGGTCATGGGGAGAACGTACAAACTCCATACAGACAAGCACCTATAGTCAGGATCGGATCCAGGTCTCTGGCGCTGTGAGGCAGCAACTCTACCCCAGTGCCACCCTGTCACCCTCATTTACTGGAATGAAATGTAACATGCAATATATGTTGTACAAGCAGCCACTATTTGGAGCAATCCAAATGGCTGATAGCATTCATCATCTTTACAGGTACATCAGTCCGGGAACAGGTGCAAGGCTGGATACCTGGCTGCAGAGGTGTCAGATGTCCCTATCCATTGATCTTTGGGCATCTGGAAGTTGATCAGTAGCTTCCTGAATACTCCTGGGGCAAACTTTCTTCCCATCCTTACTTTTGACCTTCACCTCCTGTTGCTGGCCATGAAGGAGATTGAGCAGGGCTATACTATGATATCCATCTGTACTAATTGCAGAGGGTGAACATGAACTGTGTATTCACAAAAAGATCTGTCTGCATCCTTCTGCACCTCAAATTAAGTTGCCAAACTGCATCTAACTCTCCAATAATCATGAAAGTGGATTGATGAGCCCATTAACACAAGCTATACGTGCTTACTTTTGTGTGGTTTACATTGGATGTTAATTACATTTGCACGATTCAGTTTCACAGGAGAACTCCGATTTTGCAATGCATCACCTCTGCCCACTCTATGCCTGCAGCACTAAAGAGCATTGCATACGCAGAAACTGGTAATTAATGTTTGCATTGCATGCCTGGAGAACTATTAATTCCTAATTGCACATCACTTTCAATTTTGTGCTACAATCAATTGCAACATTGTTTAAAAACCATGCATTACACAAATGAATTCTTAGATCATGGCTTCTTGAATGTCAGATTAAACATCTCAGTAGGCCAGTATTTTGTGAAACTTAACTTGTATCTGACTTATCCTGTGCCAGTTGTGTGACCTGACCCAAGAATAGTTAGATACTAACAGTGAACCTCCAGGAGATAGCAAATTCTTTATTTCACAACATTCAATAAGTAGATTTCACAATTCAAGCATGATCTCATTAAGATCAGGCGCAGGGAGAGGTGGTGAATGCTGGCATTGTAAAGTTACGAGGCAGACAGCCAATATTCTGGAACCATTGTTTCAGAAGCACAACATCATACCGCATCACTGCAAATGGGGAATTTAAATATAAATAATGACATAAATGCTCTGATTTTGAAATTTATAAAAATAATTTGTCTCGGGAAGAATGAAATTTAAATAACGTACATTGTCATTAAAAAGCTGTCTGGTTCATCAGTGCTCCTCATAAAAATGCTTAATGAAACAAAAATGCATAATGGGTGAAGGTGGAGTGCTGGTACTGGGAATGGTACAGGTCGGCACTTGTTGGTTGGTGTGGACATGGTAGGCTAAAGGCTCATTGTTCTGCTGTATAATTCGAAGTACTAGGAAATGTACCTTTCCAGACGGGGTGAATAACAAGATGAACGTTCTGCCCTTCCAAATGTTTATGCCAGGTCACCCAATCACTCCCTTTGCTTCAGGCTATCTCAAGCAATGTACACACATTATCTGTGGATCAGTGAGCCAGCAACCATAACACTATTTTACCAGTAGGTCTCTGGTGTTTTTCTGTCAGCCCTTCAACTTTTGACGTGACATTCAAAATCCACACCCTGGAACACAGAAGATCTGAATTTGACGTCTAAATGGACTGAATATCATTCTGATGGCTTCATAAATCATGTTGCAAGGAAAATCTATGCGCATTAATGGAGTCTGAGAGTGGCTAATAGATTCCTCACAGTAAAGATTCATAATTAAAAAATTCAATAACATATTAAATATAATTCCTGACAACAATGTTTCACAAAAAAGAATGCATTTGAGGTCTGGAAATGTGTCAATAATTGATAATGCTGAGCTCTATTTTTGATTAACGTTTTACTTGGTGTCCGGCAGTTTCTGTTAATGCATCAGAATTAGATACTGACCAGTGACTGGAAAGTTAATTTGAGGCAGGAGTCACAGATGTCATAGGTTTATCATCATCCATAAAATAATTTGTATTTTCACCAAGGTCCATTGCTGTGCAAGAAGAAACTGGCTTCAAATGCAATAGGCAGTAAAAGCATCATCTGCAACAACATTTGCTGTTACAAAAACGATGATGAGTCAATGCACGAAAAGGAAAGCTGGACTAGATGTTACCTCAAAGTAAAGTATTTGAAAATCAGAGATATGGTGATCAGGTTGATTTAGGTTCTGCAAGAAGGTTTTAGTTTAGTTTTAGAGATACAGCGTGGAAACAGGCCCTTCGGCCCACCAAGTCCACACTCACCAGTGATCCCCGCACACTAACACAATCACAAGGGACAATTTACAATTAAGACAATTTACAATTATACCAAGCCAATTAAAGTTACAAACCTGCACGTCTTTGGAGTGCGGGAGGAAACCGAAGATCTCGGAGAAAACCCATGCGGTCAGGGGGAGAACGTACACAGTCTGTACACACAAGCGCCCTTAGTTAGGATGGAACCCGAGTTTCCGACGCTGTAAGCGCTGTAAGGCAGCAACTCTACTGCTGCGCAACCGTGCCGCCCACAGGCGTTGTGACAATAGATTACACATGATTAGCCAAGAGCCTGGATAGCTAAAAACTGACTGCAAAATTGGCAATAAATTACTTTTATCTTTCAGATAGAAGAAATTCCAAAGAGCAACGGATAAAAGCTTTAAAGTGCTTTATTTAGAAACTTAGGTGGATAAATATTTGAAAGAGAAGTATTTAAAAGGTTATGGGGAAAGGACAATGGAATGGAATTAAATGTATGGATGAACTAGAGAGCTGACGTAAGCACAATGAATTGAATGACTTCTTTCTAGGCAGTAAAATGTTATGATTCTGTGCTAAAAAGGCCATAGCGCATCAATATCATTGACTAAATCACAAAATGTCCTGACTGTTACACTTGGAGATCTGCAGAGCCATAAATGTGAAATCTAAAATTGTCAATATCGGTCTTTAAAATTTGGAAATTGACGTTTATCGCTGGCAAAGTGTAATGTGAGATGTGCTCGCTGTGCTGGAAAAGTGTAAAATCTTTGCATTTTCTCATAGAAAGCTGACCAGACCGAAAGTGACATGTGGTAGCTCAGCTTTCCCCAGGGCCCTGGCCCATGTACCACATTCAAATTGATAGAATACATCAACTGTTAGAGATGTCAATTACCTGGAGATGCAAGTAGTCCACGACGTTCATCTTACTATGCGAAACGATATGATATGATACGATAAGAACTTTATTTATTCCAGGAGGGATACTGGTTTGCCAACATTCATAAAACACAACAAGGTACATGAAACATGAAATTAAAGTGACGAGTGGAAAATCCAGGATTGGGGATGTGCAAAGATTTGGGATGGGGGGGTGGGGGCAGAAGGGGTGTCAGCCGACCCCACGACAGAAGGTGGAGGGGTTGTACAGTGTGATAGCCACAGGGAAAAGGGATCTCCTGTGACGTTCTGTGCTGCAATCTTCCTATATGACGTTGCTGAATCAGTTGTACGTCTCCTAGCTCGTTGATCAGAATAAGCAACTGACTCTTTTGAACAATCATAGTTACCTACTGACATTGTGTCTAAATCTCACCTGAGCATTATTACAATCAGATACACAGATCTATATGTTACACAAGCTATCTTGTAATGAACAGCAGGGAACAAAGTTGGCAAAGTGTATTGTGAGATGTGCAGATTACCAGGAAACTTTATCTTTGACTGCTTGTCTGCCATAGAGAGCCGAGAAGAATGAGAAGATTACAGACACATTTTCACCAGCAGGAATTGAATGCCTTTTTTAATTGAAATTTAGATCATTCCACAAACATTTGAATGAGATAATGATAATTAACGATGCACATGTTTTTTCACTGTGGTGTACATCAGCTCATTATTGTATGCATAATAGAAAATGAAATATTCTGTGCATTATTCATGTGTGGATCTATGCCCCTTTAAAATTTGTGCTCTCTAAGTATATATTTTTACCATGCTAGTGGTGAACCATCTAGAGTTATTTGCCTCTTTGTAAGTAGTGAAATAAAAGTTCTCCCTAATAAAACATTTTGTTACTTTAACTTAACATTATCGTCTGGTATTTTAAAGTTATCACAAATACATGGTATCGGAAGTGCTGGTTGATAACACTATGGAATTTAGAGGGCTTGCCCGTGTCCAAATACCTAATGCTGTGAAGAACCCTCCCAATTAAGATAACATGCATATGCGTACATTAGATTTGGGATAAATAAAGATAACACATACTAGGATTTCCAAGAATGTTACATGTCTGAAAAATTGTGACAATGGATATAAAACTATGGATACAAATGGATATAAAAATGGATATAAAAAATGGCCGATGGTAGTTCGCAGCGGGAACGGAGACACGACCCAGAAAAAAGGTTGCGTCTCCGTATGGAAGAGACAATTTTTACAGTCCCCCCCCCCCCCCCCCCCCACACATAGCACACAACCACAAAAAACACTACATCACATCTCAAAACACTGCAATTAAGACAAAAAACAACAAAAGACAAACGGACTGCAGGCGAGCCGCAGCTGCTGCGCAGCGCCGCCACGTCCTGTAATCCCATGATTCCGTTAGCCCTAAGGGCTATATCTAACACTCACTTTTGAATACATCCAGTAAATTGGCTTCTACTGCCTTCTGTGGCAGAGAATTCAACAGATTCACAACTCTCTGGGTGAATAGGTTTTTCCTCATCTCAAACCTAAATGGCCTACCCCTTATTCTCAAACTGTGACCCCTGGTTCTGGACTCCCCCAATATCTGGAACATTTTTCCTGCACTTAGCCTGTCCAATCCTTTAAGAATTTTATATGTCTCTATAAGATCCCCTCACATCCTTCTGAATTCCAGTGAATACAAGCCCAGTCGATCCACTCTTTCATCATCAGATCTGCAGGCCTGAGCTCCAGTGCCCGGTCGCAGGGGGCAAATTCAACCCACCGATCAGTGCGGAAATCGGATATGGGAACGGATCTCCCAGCTCCAGCCGGGCCGGAGATCCAGAATCCTGGCCACAGGGAGCAGAATCGACCGGCCGATCAGTGCGGAAGTCCTGATAAAGTCAAGATCAGCGGTCTCACCCGTTCTAAGAACCACATTTTTTGGAGGGACTTTCGGGGCGGATTTCAAGTGCGCTCTCGTAATATTGTCCGGATTAAAGGAGGTGCCGGACCACTAGTTGCTGGTAAATCAATGGTGGACTGGGAAATAATCCATCGTTTCAACAAAGAAAAGATTACATTCCCATCTGAGAGGATTTGCTGCAAGTCAAATGCAGAGAATCTGGAAAAAAAGAAGCGCTCTGAATGTTATTTGGCAGTTTAAACTTGACCAGAAATGTTACTGAAACTCTCTAAATTGTTAAGTAAATTTAATTGTTAAGTAAATTGAAAAGAGTTACAGTTTATGCAAGTCCTTGCACAAATGGATGAGTTCTGGCTGGCAATTCCATACCTTCAGCCAAGTATTAATTACATAGACGATTGGTTTGAGTGAAGCTAATTGGAATTAATTTCCTAAACAAGGCATCATATTTCAATTCTTCAGCTGTGCATATCTATTGCTGCAAACACGATGCTTTGATTAGTTTTGGGCATGTAAGACATCGACAATGAAGTTATAAAATTAGCAATGTAACTAGCTCAGGCAAATTCCAATTTAAATTGCCTTCCAATTACTTCAACATTGTTTTTAATTTTACTCTGGTATTTTACAAATGTTTTGATTTTACATATAGTCTATGAAATCTGAGAGTCATTTCGTATCAATTCATAAATTATTACCATTTCCCAATCTTTATAATTAATCTAATGAACGAAATGACTGAACTATTTAAATTAATTTATAACCATAGTACAGTACTTGCAAACCTGCGAGGCTAGTCGACACACAAGTAATGTTCAAGTGTATTCTACTTCCATTTAATCACTGTCAATAGCAAAAGGATAGCTAGCAGAAAATCGTCAAGCTCAGTTAACCATCAGGGCTTCAGAAGTTTGTTTCAATATCCTTGAGCTTTATCCTTGGAAACATTCAGATTACAAATGAAACATCGGTGGTGAAATACAGGACATTTGCCATATTCTTTTAAAATCTAAATAAAAATGTGGGGAAAAGGCTGGCTATTTAGGATTGAAATGGAATGTTTGTGAAGAATTAAAAATGTGGGGAAACTTACAAAACCCAGTTTACTCGGAATATTGTTTGCAGTTCTGGGTGCCATGCTATAGGAAGCTGGGAAAGGTGCAGAATAGATTCACAAAGATGTTACTGGGTCTGGATAGTTTGAGTTATTAGGGGAGCTGGAATGGCTGGAACTTTTTTTCCTGGAGCATTGGAGGCTGAGGGGTGACCCTATAGAGGTATATGAAATCACGAGGAACATAGATAAGGTGAATGATCAGTCTTTTATGGTAGTCTAAAACTAAAGGGAATAGAACTAAAGGGAATAGATTGAAGGTGAGAGGGTATGATCTAATAAGGACCTAAGGGGTAACTTTTTTTTTCTTACAGAGGATGGAGGGTTTGTGTAACACATCAAAAGAAATGATAGAGGGAGGCACAGTTACAATATTTAGAAGTCATTTGCGCAGATCCATCAATAAACAAACTGCTGGAGGAACTCAGTAGGTCGAGCAATATCAATCGACAGAAATGGACAGTCCATGTTTTGGGCTGGGACCTTTCACCTGGACTGAAAGTGTGGCCTCCTTTACCTGTTTAGAAGCCATTTTAATTATTCATCCCATCCCCACAAGAATGTGTCTACACTTGGTTCCTGGCCCTGCTAGGGTGACAACAAATACAAATGAGAGGAAAAGTACTTCTTATGCTGCCTGGATGCTTTTACCCATGTAGGGTGCGCAAGCTTGGAAGCTGTTATGACATAATTCCTCTAGAATAATTCAGCATTTCAGATGTTATTCTCTATGTGGGTGGAGAAAATATTCTTGATATGAATTCTGAACTTCCTTTTAGTTTATTCCTCTGTCCATTTTGTCCGAGTCATGACTAAACTTCAAAAGTTCATAAGATATAGAAGCAGAATTAGGCCATTTGACCCAACAAGTCTACTCCACCAATCAATCATAGATGATCTAACTTTCCCTCTCAACCCCATTCTCCTGCTTTCTCCCCATAACATTTGACATCCTTACTAATCAAGAACCCGTCAATCTCAGCTTTAAAAATACCCAATGACTCTGCCTCCACAGACTTTCGTGGCAATGAATTCAACAGATTCACCACCCTCTGACTAAAGAAGTTCCTCTTTTTCTCCTTTCTAAAGGTACATCTTTTTTATTCTGAGGCTGTATCTTCTGGTCCTAGACTCTCACACTGGTGGAAACATCCTCTCCACATCCAAGTCATCAGGCCTCCATCAATAGTTTCCAAGGCTCACTGGCTTCTGTTTCACCTCACTGTGCAGACCTGTACACTGAATTGAAGCAGAGAGCCATGCAACTTTAACATGACTGCTTCGTAGTTGTACACTACCAATCCGGTGATGCGTTTCAATATTCTGCTGGAATACCATGGAAATTCAACAGTAACGGAACCTGGTTTAAAACTGACTCCATCATAAATACACAGTAAATAAAAGACAGGGAGAGGCTTTATAGTCTTTCAACCCAGCTCGAGCATCCAACAAGATCTTGGCTACTCCTCTGATGCAAGCTCACTTTTCCACATGATCACACGTCTCCGAAAATCTATTGATTCCCCGCTTTCAATATATTCCATCTGCAGGCACCTACATTTTGAGATAGGGAGATAGGGAAAAGATTTATAATCCTTTCTTCACAAACATTCCATCTCAATCCTAAATAGCCAGCCTTTTATCTGGAGAATGTACCCATGTACAGCTGTTATCTCACTGTTCCAGTGACCATGTTCACTTCTAACATCCGATGCTATCTATGTGGAGTTTGTATGTTCTCCTTGTGATACCATGGGTTTCCCAGGCTTCTCTAGTTTTCTCAAACATTCCACAGATAAGTAGGTTGATATTAGTGCCCACCATAAACTGGAGATGAATGATAGAATCTGAGATGGAGTCAATGGGATTGTGGGGAAAATTAAAAAGTGAATAGTGTAGAATGAGCATAAAAGGGTGTTTATTAGTTGGAGAGCTCCTTCTGTGCTGTACGACTCTATGCTTTAATGTTTATAATTTATATTTTCCTTACAATATGCAAGTGTAGAACATCTGAAACTTTCAACAAATGGTATTTGGGTTGGGGTTGGCATTCAGAACAGCCTTGTTGAAATATGTAATTATGGCAGCACAGTTAAAGCATCCCATGAGGAATAACACCAGCAACACTTGGAAAATGAAATCAAGGACACGCTCCAAAGATAGATCAAGTATGATTAAGATAAATGAAATTTTTGATTACTGCTCTTGCTGTAAAAAAAAAAGAGAAAAGTGGTAAAGGTGTTTTACTTAATGCATCCATATTTTTACCATCCCAGTTTCATAACAGAAGCATCAAACCTCTCCTGGCAAAATGCTCACCCTGAATTACAACATGCCCCCCATAATGTTTGGGACAAAAACCCACCACTTATTTATTTGCCTCTGTACTCCACAATTTAAGATTTATAATAGAAAAAATCATATGTGGTTAAAGTGCACATTGTCAGATTTTAATAAAGGCTATTTTTATACATTTTGATTTCACCATGTAGAAATTCCAGCAGTGTTTATACATAGTCCCCCCCCATTTCAGGGCACCATAATGTTTGGGATACAGAAATGTCATGTAAATGAAAGTAGTCATGTTTAGTATTTTGTTGCAATCCTTTGCATGCAATGAGTGCTTGAAGTCTGCAATTCATGGACATCACCAGTTGCTGGGTGTCTTCTCTGCTGATGCTCTGCTAGGCCTGTATTGCAGCCATCTTTAGCTTATGCTTGTTTTGGGAGCTAGTCCCCTTCAGTTTTTTCTTCAGCATATAAAAGGCATGCTCAATTGGGTTCAGATCGGGTGATCGACTTGGCTACTCAAGAATTGACCATTTTTTAGCTTTGAAAAACTCCATTGTTGCTTTAGTAGTATGTTTGGGATCATTGTCTTGGTGTAGAATAAACTGCCAGCCAATGAGTTTTGAGGCATTTGTTTGAACTTGAGCAGATAGGATGTGTCTATACACTTCAGAATCCATTATGCTACTACCATCAGCAGTTGTATCTTCAATGAAGATAAGTGAGCCAGTACCTTCAGCAGCCATACATGCCCAGGCCATAATACCCCCACCACCGTGTTTCACAGATGAGGTGGTATGCTTTGGATCTTGGGCAGTTCCTTCTCTCCTCCATACTTTGCTCTTGCCATCACCCTGATGTAAGTTCATCTTCGTCTCATCTGTCCACAAGACCTTTTTCCAGAACTGTGGTTGCTCTTTTAAGTATTTCTTAGCAAACTGTAACCTGGCCATCCTATTTTTGTGGCTAACCAGTGGTTTGCGTCTTGCAGTGTAGCCTCTGTATTTCTGTTCATGAAGTCTTCTGTGGACAGTGGTTATTGACAAATCCACATCTGACTCCTGAAGAGTGTTTCTGATCTGTCGGACAGGTTCATTACAGAGAGAATTCTTCTGTCATCAGCTGTGGAGGTCTTCCTTGGCCTGCCAGTCCCTTTGCGATTAGTAAGCTCATCAGTGCTCTCTTTCTTCTTAATGATGTTCCAAACAGTTGATTTTGGTAAGCCTAAGGTTTGGCTGATGTCTCTAACAGTTGTATTCTTGTTTCTCAGTCTTATAATGGCTTCTTTGACTTTCATTGGCACAACTTTGGCCCTCATGTTGATAAACAGCAATAAAAGTTTCCAAAGGTTATGGAAAGACTGGAGGAAAGACTAGGTGCTGAGAGCTCTCTTTTTTCCTGCATTAAGGAGGCATGTAAACACACCTGAGTGATTACAAACGCCCGTGAAGCCATGTGTCCCAAACATTATGGTGCCCTGAAATGGGGGGACTATGTATAAACACAGCTGTAATTTCTACATAGTGAAACCAAAATGTATAAAAATTGCCTTTAATAAAATCTGACAATGTGCACTTTCACCACATGTGGTTTTTCTATTACAAATCTCAAATTGTGGAGTACAGAGGCAAATAAATAAGAGGTGGGTCTTTGTCCCAAACATTATGGAGGGCACTGTATGCCACAAGAGCACAAAATTTCATGTCATAGAAACATAGAAACATAGAAAATAGGTGCAGGAGGAGGCCATTCGGCCCTTCGAGCCAGCACCGCCATTCATTGTGATCATGGCTGATCATCCCTAATCAATAACCCGTGCCTGACTTCTCACCATATCCCTTGATTCTACTAGCCCCTAGAGCTCTATCTAACTCTCTCTTAAATCCATCCAGTGATTTGGCTTCAACTACCCTCTGCGGCAGAGAATTCCACATGTCAAATCATAGTCACCTAAAATATTGTGGAGGATTAAAATTTTGGGGATATATTTCCTGGGAAATATATGCGTTTCCAATGCATTTTTATTTTTGTTCCATTTTTCTGGTCACATTCCAGCTTCAGGGTTATCTGTTCATTGAGTCCCAAAGCTGAATCATACCCTCAGGATGGGGTTCTACAGTCAACGTGAATAATAAGATGACTACCCTCCTCAAGGACCTCCTCCTGAGATGCTGCCTGACCTGCTGAGTTACTCCAGCATTTTGTGAATAAATACCTTCGATTTGTACCAGCATCTGCAATTATTTTCCTACCCTCCTCAAGGAGGTCTCTGTTTTTGGTCCCCAGTTAACTCCATCCGTCCTTCTCTCTCTCGAGCTTACTTGCATGTGGAAGACTTCTTGATTCCTTTTAATGTTATTTGCTACATACACTTGTCCGTTCTCTTTGACATTTCTACTAACAATCTTTGTTCTCCTCTCGCAATGCTGCCTAACCTGCGGGATAATTCGTTCATTGCATTTTCATTTATCTTTGTTGTACAAGTCACCATGTTTTGCTGAAGTTGACTGTCGTTGCTTCCTACAAACCAAAAGTTACTGATGCTCAAAAATAACATTGACAATGCAACTTTTTAATATATCCTGAAGATAAATCTTTACTAGGTAAACAGTGAAAGAAGCAGAGAATCTGAAAATCTTCATCATTCATTCAGGAACGACAACAACATATTTAGAAGAAGGAGACGTGTTAACTCCAGATCCTGTGTCTTGGTAGATTTAACTGGGTATTGAGCAAGGTATCTTTGAGTCCCGTAGGAATTTTCAGATTCCATGGAGAATTAGTGCTGATGCTAATGAGAAGGGAATGGAGCTCATGTTTTAGTGCCTCTAAATGTAAAACGAAATACAACATAGATTTTCTAAATCTATGATAGGATTCCTGTAGATTTACTATTTATTTTATGTTCTCTAAACTGCGTACCACATTTTGAGTTATAAATTTTAGAACCTCTGCAACTTACTGAAATACTGCACTAATCATGTTACCAATTACTGGCATGCAGAAATGGTATAATTTGCTTTTGTATTGTTATCCATGAGTTCCCTCATAATGGTACATTTAATGACTTCCAAAATCACTTCTTAAATGTATTTCCATGTCTAAACACTAAAAAATTAAGAAGCCAATTGTCTTGCAATTGCAGCATTATTTGTACAGCTTTCTGAGTGGATTTGATGCACAGAACATAGTAATGTTTTAAGAACATTTTTAAAAATCAGATTCTTGTGACTACTTTAAATGCTTAAAGTTCAAGAATACCCAATATTTGACTTATTATAATTATAATATTTCCCTGTCTTTTTTAAGTATGTGAAGAAGGGTCTTGAACTACAATGGCAGAGCCAGCAGTATACCTTACAGGTGATAGTTTACATCAAATAAAACTCAACAGTGCCATGGGGAAATTGTAGCAACATGTATGTAACCATGCCTTACTCACACTGAAGAGATATCTAAAGACTCTTGTTATCTTCAATATCTCTGCACATTCACATACATTTGCAGGTTCAAAGTACTCCTTTTCAATCTAAGATTCTTCATTTGAATTATAATCTTGCATGAAGGACTTACTTTTCACTTTTATTGAAGCAGGGCACTGAAAAATCCAATGCAGTTTTCTAACAAGAACAGATGTACTCCAAATGTTTCGGTTTCCTTCCAAATCCCCAAAATGTGTTGTGGATTAATTGTCTGTTTAAGTAGTTTCCTCGTGTCAGTTAACAGCAAAAAAAAAGTTGATGGACATGTATGAGAAAGAATAGGTTAGCAGAGGGGCAGGAAAATTAGGAGAGGGGTGTGGAATTCTCCTGGGAGTTGGCATCGATAGCTTCCTTTGGTGTTGTTATAAATAAGAATAGATATGGAAACCTCATTTAGACCACACTGGGAGAACTGCGTACAATTCCACCTAATGCATACCTAGGCATTATGGAAAAAGCAAAAAGGAATGACAAGAATGGTGTCATGAAATAATGGATTGGTTCACTTTTGATTGTAAGGTGACTTAATAGAAATGGTTAAAAATATGAAGCAAACTTGAAATGAGTGTTTCTAGTCTTACGACAGAGAAAGACTAAGGAACAACACTATAAAGAGAGGCATCAAGGTATTGGAAGCTTGTTCATCCAGTATGGTAATATAGAACTATGAGTTGGAGAAGATGATTATTCCTATTCCTATTCCTTGTGCCCTGTTGATTTACTCCCAGAATGAATCATCAGTGATATTCCAGGAGGCCATATCATTTGACTGATGTCATTTCCTTGACTGATGTACCCTGACCAGTTCACCTCTCAGCCATCTCTTCTGTGGATTGAAAAGGTCATGTTTGCCTATTTGGCCTTGAAACTCCTCTCTGCACTACCTCAGTGCTTGGATATGGGTAGCACAGTAGATACATTTAAACAGAGGCTTGAAAACGAAACGATAGAAAAATACCGTAAGTTACACTCGTGACAATTAATGAGAAAGGCTGGAGGAGGCTTAAATGGAACTTAATACCAGAATGGGCAGGGTGAATTGGATGGATGTATTTTATTCAAATTGTCTAATCTAATCCATTTTCAGAATAAACTGTGTCCACAGCTTCAAGGAAGCTGAATGAAATTTCACATCGCCAATAACTCCACCATAAGCAATAATATTAAAAGCGCTCTCAGTAACAGATGGTCCAGCTTTAACTTGATGCAGGAGTCTAGTAGCTACAATATACAGTAATTCCTGAAAACCATAACTGAGAACGTGCCATGCATAAGGCTATTTATTTTGTTCGATCAGTGGAATGCATTGTTTTATTGTTTTCTCCAAACAGTAGCTAGTTAACCCAGCAGACCCGAGAGGTAGACAGAGACACAAGAGACTGCAGATGCTAGAATTGGGATTAAAACACAAACTGCCAGAGGAACTCAATAGGGTGAACAGCATCTGGGGGGTGGGGGGGGGGGAATAATCATCGACTTTTCAGATTAAGAGTCCCCATCAGGATTAGATGTAAGAAGAAACCAGAAAACCTGAGGGAAACTCACATAGTTATCAGGTTAGAAACATATGTTCCCAATGTTGGGGGAGTCCAGAACAAGGGGCCACAGTTTAAGAATAAGGGGTAGGCCATTTAGAACGGAGATGAGGAAGAACTTTTTCAGTCAGAGAGTGGTGAAGGTGTGGAATTCTCTGCCTCAGAAGGCAGTGGAGGCCAGTTCGTTGGATGCTTTCAAGAGAGAGCTGGATAGAGCTCTTAAGGATAGCGGAGTGAGGGGGTATGGGGAGAAGGCAGGAACGGGGTACTGATTGAGAGTGATCAGCCATGATCGCATTGAATGGCGGTGCTGGCTCGAAGGGCTGAATGGCCTACTCCTGCACCTATTGTCTATTGTCTATTGTCTATTGTCTATTGTCATAGAAACACAGAAAATAGGTGCAGGATTAGATCATTCGGCCCTTCGAGCCAGCACTACCATTCAATATGATCATGGCTGAACATCCAAAATCAGTACCCCATTCCTGCTTTGTCCCCATATCCCTTGATTCTATTAGCCCTTAGAGCTAAATCTAACTCCCTCTTGAAAACAGCCAATGGCCTCCATTGCCTTCTGTGGCAGAGAATTCCACAGATTCACAACTCTCTGGGTGAAAAAGTTTTTCCTCATCTCACTCCTAAATGGCCTGCCCCTTATTCTTAAACTGTAACCCCTGGTTCTGGACTCCCCAAACATCGGGAACATTTTTCCGGCATCTAGCCTGTCCAATCCCTTAAGAATTGCATATGTTTCTATAAGATTCTCTCTCATCCTTCTAAATTCCAGTGAATATAAGCCCAGTCGATCCATTCAGCAGGGTTAATGTGCAAACTCCACACAGACAACAATTGGGACCAGGATTGGAGCTGTGAGGCAACTGCACTACCTGCAGCCATCCAAGTGTAATATTTCAAACTTATTTTAAGAATTTCAGAAATACATATGAGCAAGTAAAGGGCCTGTCCCACTTCGGCAATTTTTTTGGCGACTGCTGGCGACTGTCTTTTACCCGATGACAATGACCACGACAATGCCGAGTCAGGTCGAGATTACACCGTCTTCGGAAACATCGCGAAAATCCCCACGCTGTCAATGCTTCTCCGGCGTCCTGATTTTCGCTGAAATCACTGACAAGTCGGTAAGTACTTAAGAGTTTTGAAATATAACATCTTGCCCGGGTTACTTGAAAACCAAGCTTCACTCTAACAAGGCATAAACTGGATTTACTTCCAGTTTACTAATAGCTGTATTAAAAATTTTTTTTTAAAGTGGTTAAGTGGATTTTTGTGAAAAGTGTGTGGGCATTCTTTGAAAATGTAAGGGAGATGCATATCTGGTTTCTGGGTTGCATATCTGGGTTTGGATCCCACTTTAAATGTAATGGCTGATGGCCATAAACATCGCGAAAATTCCCACGCTTACCTGACCGTCAAACTGTCGCCTCCAATCTACCTGTCAAATGTCCTGACGGTAAATAAATTGGTTAAACACAAGCATTTTATGGTATTTTGAAATTATTTTACTTATTTTAATATTATTTGCTTCTAAATGCATCTAAGAGAACCTATCAAACCTGGGGACAGCATGCGACAGCGCCCGCAATAAGCAACGATACCTGGCGACAAGCCAGCTGTCGCCAAGAAATTTCAAACTGGATGATTTCTCAGCGATGTGCTGAGATCCACTACGATTTTTGGAAGACTCCTCACGATCATGCCCGCGACACCCCGGCGAACTGTCGGCGACAGCCTAGTCGCCAGCAGTTGCCAGCAGTCGCCTTAAAATCGCTTAAGTGGGACAGGCCCTTAAAGCTTACTATTGACACACTTCTTCCTCTATAGCAATATGCTGAATTATTGATATAAATGCAGGCAGAGGATAGTTGAGTAAGTGTTAAGGAACAACTAGGACAACCAACATTTGGTGTTCTGATGTCGTGCTCCAGATGGATAACATAGCAATTCCATTTGAAAATGTTATCAATAATTCAATAGACAAGGAAAGTCTTCAGAATTAAAATCTAAAGCTGCTCAATTCGGAAACAATGGCCAAACCTTTATAAGATGACAGAACATCTTATGCAAACTTTGAAGAGTGAATCGAGCCACAGCACAAGCTGAGTGAGCGGCATTTTCCACACATCTGCTTTTAATATTAATATTTAATATGAATCTGTGGGACAGTACTGATTAAAGCACTCTCTGGATAATGTTCCTATAGTAACTGGCTACACTTTCCACTCCGATGCAGCATCTGAAGATTCCAAGATAGAGTGGGTGCCTGTCAGAGTTAAGTTAACTATTTTTACCTCAAGCGACTGCCGTGCAGATGATCATCTCCCTGCCATCAGCAGCACTCTGAAATGCAAATGATGCGACCACAGCCAGTGAATTTACCACCCTGCTGTCTCAAGTGACTGCCATTGAGCTTGCCTACTTAAAAATGATATTTTGGCACTATCAAATTCTGTCTTTAACTATCTGGGTCTGGAATACAGAAATATTACTTATCCAATGGCAATATAGTTGGATGTATTTGCAGATTGAGAATTGGACCATTTATCTGTATTGAACTACTCTGAATCAAAAGGATATCCCGTTGACAGTAGTAATAAAAAGTAAAAAATTCAAGAAGCCCAACGTCATCAGAACATTCAATCAGCTTAAGTAGCAACCGATAGGCCCCCGTAAACACTAATTTCCTCCACCACAGTATACCAGTTATAAAGAGCAGTGTGACAATTTACTAGGGCTTCTACGATAGAACCTTTCTAAGCCCAGTACCCATATTGCTTTGGAAGAAAATTGGCACCAGAAGCATGACCATTTCATAATTTCTCTCCAAAGCAGAACCCTCCTCACTTGGAAATATTTTGTTGTTCTTTCATCACCACTCAGACGAAACACTACAATCTTTTACACAACAATACTGAGTTCAGTAAAGTGACACTAACACTTTCACAAAATTAACTCAGTTCAGGGATTCAATGATGCCCATATCCCCTGTACATAAAGGAGTAAAATTAGTGTTTGTTTCGGCAAAATGTCCAAAAAAAGCAAAAATGTTTAATTTGGCACAGAATTAATTCACTAATTAGAAATGTAAAATCTGTAGAATTATTCCACACAAATATTTTCGGTGCAAATTTTCTTCCCTTATCTTGAACTATCTGAAAAACAAAAATGGGTTCCCCAAAAGTCGGCAAGAGAATTAAGATATGCAATTAACTCACATAAGTTGTTTCTGAAGCAAACGACTTGCTAGTGGCGTGATGTTCTGTTCCCTCACGTGATTATTGCGATCGCTGGGGCTAACTCAGTTGTTAATTAGCTGCACGTCTCAGCTGGAGCTCAACAGAAAAGTACCTGGTGCCTCTTAAAGCCAGCCACCACTAATTAAAGGCAGCCTGCGCCTCTCAAAACATTGATGTGTTCTAGCGGCAGGAGGTACGGGCAGGCATTCCACAATGGAAGCTGATGTGACAAACTCAACCAGGTAGTGGCACGAGAATGAGTGGAGATGATGACACAGCAACACACAGACAAAAAAAAATAATGAGTATGTACAGTGGGTGCTTAGTGAATTGGCGGGCATGCCAGAAAGGCAGTGTGCAATGTAAGCATCATACAGTCTTGGAGGGATATTATTGTAGCAAAGAAATAGGGTGTATACAGCACTGTACTCTTGAGCACTGAGAATTTAATGGCAGTGTTTCATAATGGCCATTGAAGATTCAGCCATTTGGCCCACAAGCTTTTTCCACAACTTAAAACTCTAAAGTAACATCCTATACCACTTTCTCATCCAATCCCTGTGTCTCATCCAATCCCAATCCCTTCACCCTGCGTGACCAATACTCTTTTGGTCTCAGTCTTGAGTATATTCAGTAGACTGGGCACACAGAGCCTTTCTCCAACATAGAGTTTCAAAGGTTTACGTCAGTTCCAAATGACTTGCCTGCCCTTTATCCAAAGCTTTTGCACCTAGATTCACACTCTCTAAGTAAAGGAAAGTAACCTTAGTATCTGCCCTGTCAACTTCTCTCAGAATCTGTTAAGCTTAGGTTTAGGTTTATTATTGTCACATGTACCTAGGTACAGTGAAAAACATTGTTTTGCAAGCTGTCCAATCATAGCAGATAATACTTTACATAAATACAATCAAGCTAAACAAAAGTACAATTGGTTGAGCAAAGGGAAAGATACAGAGTGCAGAATACAGTTCTCGGCATTGTAGCGCACCATTTCCAGAGATAAAGCCCAATGTCCACAATCAGGAACAGGTGAATTGGACAGTACCCTAGCTTATGGAAGGACCATTCAGAAACCTAATAACAGAGGAGAAGCTGTTCCTGTGTCTGGTAGTATGTGCTTTCAAGATTCTGTACCTTCCAAATGATGGGAGTGAGGAGAAGAAGGAACAATCAGGGTGGGAAAGGTTTTTGATAATAGTATGTTGGCTGGTTTCCTGAGGCAGTCTGAAGTGCAGACGGCGTTAATGGCGGGGAGTCTGGTCTGTGTGATGGAGTTTGCTACATCCGCAACTCTGCAGTTTCTTGCAGTCTTGGGTGTATGGGGAATATGGTAGGGGACTGAGAACGCAGTGGTGTGAATTATCGTGAAGTATGTGTTGTCATCTATTCTAACTGACTGCGGTCCCTTAATGGTAAGAGGTGGTGGGAAGCCTGATCAAATAAAAGGGTGGCCATAGAGTTATGAATTAGTCTCCTAAAACCTGTTCCTGGCCCAGGGAAATCAGAGGCTGGGAATAAGGGAGCAACTGGTAACTAATTGATTTATAAGGGCCTACATGTTGGCTGATCCAAGCAGCAGATAACACAGCCTCAGGCATAATTAGATAAGATACCCTCATGTTTCATTGAAACAGGCCTCAGTTGCCTTGTCAAGGCCTGCTTCTATGTGAGTAGCCCGTGTCTTTCGAAGACCATGCTTGCCGAGTTTTTTTTATTAAGAAGCAACCATATCTGCAACAAACTCAACAGGAGACCTGTCTGCATGTCCAGGTGCTTGCATGTCACAGAAGACTAATTTGACCTCCTTTGCAACCCTTTCACATGTAGAAATTGTTATTTTCATTATGTTTGGTGCAATAAGATTCCTTGGTCCGAGCATCTAAAAAGCACCTTTCACAACCCAAGGCCATCAAACAGTGCTTTACGGACCATGGATATTTTTTGTTTCATTGTGATGGAGAAAAACAGACCAGTTAATCTGCCCCAGCAAGGAATCGCAAAAGCAGGGAACATGGGCATGTCCTTCAACCCCAACTCCACCATATTTCAGCAGCTTTAAATAACCCTGGATCATCTATGCCAGGTCAAAGATGGGATAGGTTGGGGTTGTTTTACTTGGAGCAGAGGAAGCTATGGTGGGGGGGGGGCGGTCACAGAGATGGTGGGTCACAGAGATGGTGGGTCTATGGAACTATCTGCCTAGAGAGACAGTGGAAGCAGATACTATAGTGGCATTTAAGAAGTTTTTAGACCTGCACATAGATATTCAGGGAAGGGAGGGATATGGATCATATGCAGGCAGAGGAGATTAGTTTAACTTGGTATCTTGTTCGGCATAGACTGTGCAGGCCGATGGGCCTGATCCTATGTTCCAAATTCTATGGTCGATGAGTCATCGATAGATCATGGGTCCTATTGCACCCCCGTGTGGAATTTACTGTTTGTGCCCTAGTCCATGTGTCGTACTTGTGTACAGGGAGAATTTGCAGCAAGTATGATGATGTGGCTGTGGTTAAGCCTCCAGGCTAGAAACAAACTGACCTGGAATAATAATCCAGGGACTAAGTTCAAATCCCAACATGGCATCAGCAGAATTAAAATAAATAAAAATAGAATGCCCTTACCAACAGATAATTCAATTGAACTCTACTCAATGTTGTTGCAGGCATCATTTCACTCTACTAATTATGAATGAGGGGGAAACAACAAAGATCTATTTGCATCTCATAAAAAGAGCTGTCCTGTTCTGCTTGATTGAGGACACTTATTCTCTTTAGTTGGAATGCCTGACTCTTTTTGCTCAGTCGTCTCAATCCAGAATGACTGACTATTTTGGAGTAAGTAGACTTGTTCTGGGAGAGTGTTTTCATATCTGGCAACCTTCTGTTTTGAAAGCATTTAAACCTTGTGCCAGTGTGTCAGCATTTCACAAGGAAAAAAAATCAATGCTTATGAAATATAAAATACATATAAAATTCTTAAAGGATTGGACAGGCCAGATGCAGGAAAAATGGTCCTGATGTTGGGGGAGTCCCGAACCAGGGGTCATCGTTTAAGAATAAGGGGTAGGCCATTTAGGACTGAGATGAGGAAAAACTTCTTCACCCGGAGAGTTGTGAATCTGTGGAATTCTCTGTCACAGAAGGCAGTAGAGGCCAATTCACTGGATGTTTTCAAGAGAGAGTTAGATTTAGCTCTTTGGGCTAAAGGAATCAAGGGATATGGGGATAAAGCAGGAACGGAGTACTAGATGATGAGCCATGATCATATTGAATGGTGGTGCTGGCTCGAAGGACCAAATGGCCTACTCCTATGTTTCTATGTTTCTATGTTTCACCACTGGGACTGAATGTTGCCAGGATCAAGCAATCAGATTAGTTAGATGGTGTGAATTCAGATTGGTCAGAATAGCCAATGACTGAGATCCCACTTCCCCCACCCTCGTGATAGCTTGACATAAACTTGAACCAAAAGCGCTGAAAGGTGATGGGTTTTAAGACCTTGAATTTCAATTCTATTCTGTGCGGCCATCTGAAAGAAGTTATATTCAACACGTTTTTATGAGAATCCCCAAGAGATGATTTGTATGAATATTTATTTTCTCAGTGCTGCTTGCAGAAGACTCCTTGAGATTAAGAGATTGTTCCTTCCATCAACACATTGCCTAATACTTCTTTCATTACCAGAAAGGAAAATGTGATAGAGACATTACGGGGCAGATATTATTAACATATGAATGCTGATTGCATGCAATTGGCTGCATTCTATTCTCGATTTTAATAGAAGATTTTCATCCATTTACACAACATTATATTTCTTCCTTGAATAAAACAGCAGTACTTTTTTAGCAGTTAGTTCACTAACAGTACTATTGCTGATTGTGTTTAAAAATAAATGCCCACACCCACAGCGGGTTGATCAGCTATTAAAATTAAAGGGTAACCTTTGGAACATAGCTTCACTGATCTGATTTCAACATCCTATCCTTCTCTTCCTGGGAGTTAATTATTCTTTATGCTGATAATCCTAACGCTCCTTATCACGTCTGTTTCATGTCCATCTTTCAGGTTTGCCATGGGACTGGAACCAGAGACCAATGTGTCTTCAAGACAATGTAGGAGGCGAGGAGGCTATCCAACCCACTAAAGTCTATGTGGCCTCATAGCAATCCTATTACTCACCTCCCCCCACCCTCTTAATTCCCTGTGCGATATCCTCACATGCTCATCAACTTCATCCCACGGTAGCCAATTAACCTGCCAAACAGCACATTTTTGGGGATGTGGGAGGAAACCACAGCACTCAGTCATTCATAACAATAGTGTGCAAACTCCAGGCAGCACTGGAGTTTGGGGTTGACCCCAGCTTAATAGACTAGCTTTCTGCCTCCAATCACTTTAGTTGTGGGGTTTAATGAGTTAGGCTCACAGATCAATATGCAAGGATGCTGTGCTGCATTTATAAAGGCCTATTAGAGAGATGGGAGGCAAATAATTTGTAGCTTTAAATATCAAGTCAAACATTGTTTAATTCTTCTCCTAGTCATGGGCATTTCCATATAGCTGACATGGAACTGATTGATGGCATTGGCAATGTCGTGAAGGTGCTCACTCCCACTATTAGGGAAGGGGTTCTGGGATTTACGCCAGGATTTAGGATTTATACAACACTATATTTCAAAATCATGTGGCGTGTAACTTAAATGGCATCAGCATGTTCCCATGTGCCTGCTGCTTGCTGTCAGCTTTCTAGTTCAGAGTCATTACAAGTTTAGGTGGTGCTGTTTAGGAAGCCAAGGCAAGTTACTGCAGTATATTTGATAGCTGGTACACACTGCAGTCAAACTTTACCAGTTGTGGAATGAGTGGGCTTTGGAAAATGTGTTTTCCACAAACAAACACTGGGCTAAAGAGATTGAAAAGAATGTTGAAATTTAATTTGGCAAAATGTAACATCATACATTTTTCGATGATAAACAGGAAAGAAAATATAAACTAGACAGTAAATCCTGAAAATGAACAGAGGATCACACTCATTAAATAATTGATTCTAATTCTTGTGGAATGGGATATAGAACGCGAGAAAAGCTTGTTTGTACAAAACCTCAGCAAATCGTTATGCGTAGGAAGGAACTGCAGATGCTGGTTTAAACCGAAGATAGACACAAAAAGCTGGAGTAACTGAGTCTGAAAAAGGGTCTCGACTCGAAATGTCACCTATTCCTTTTCTCCAGAGATGCTGTCTGACCCCCTGAGTTACTCCAGCTTTTTGTGTCTATCTCAGCAAATCATTGGTGAGAACAAATACAGCTGGTTTTGGGAAGATTTCTTTAGGAAGAATCTCAAGAGCACAAAGAAGATGGAGAAGAATTTAAAATGATAACAGAGTACATGAGATGGTTACAAAGAAAGTCAAGTGTAATTAGGGTATAGATATTAGAAATTATATAAAGGTTTAAAGTGATTGATATATTTAGACTTCAAAACAGTTTGGACAAGACACAGGGAAGAAATATTTTCAACAATTAATGTGTCAGCAGTTAGTTGGTATAAAATTGATAATGAAATAATAATGAGAATTGTTTGGAGTCATAAGATGTTGTTTAAATGTTGAATGCACCGCTAGAAATATTGTTGGCGGCAGAATCCATTTCAGCTCCAATAAATACTTCATTAAGTTGGTATCAGTTGAGCAAAAAGAAATGCTACCAGGTAAGTAGAGACCCTCCCCACATTATGAATGTCTGACTATATGGACACACTGTCCATATGAATGAGTGTTTGGGAGCCTGCAGGGATGGGTGGAGATGGATTTGCCAGCTGCCGCGTGGCTGCAGGCATCTTCTGCCGCAGGGGGACGGGGCATTTCCATGAACCTTCTTTCTGTTCACATCACGTTCCCCCCACCCCCCTACCCATGCACCCCACACCCTCTAAACCGTGGCAATCAGGGGCTAGGTGGAGTCCAGCAGAGCTGGGAACATTAAACAGACTCACTCACTCATTGATTGAGAAGCCGGCTGGCAGACAGTCTTCCCATTCCTGTTTACTCCCCCACTGAAGTTGTTTCAGTGATCCTCTCCCACACACTATTTTTGCTTATTTTGGACTTACAAAGAGTTCTCAGCAACATAACCCTGTCATAACGTGAGGTCTACTAGTATAAAACATTGCAAATCTAGTATGGGGACCTCTGGCTGAATGGCATCCTGTGTTATGAAATCTTATGATCCAGCAGTTTAACTACCAATTTTGATACAAAGAGTCCAAAAGGCTGCCCACATTGAAAACTGTACTTCGCAAAACACTCAACCATTCCCCATCCAGTTCATTTCCGTACCACACAATGCATTAGTTGGCAAGAGCAAGTGTAAACAGAGTGTGCTTTAATTTCTCATTTTACAAATAAATGTGCTTCAAATATACGGCTCGATATGCATAAGAATGGGAAAGTTTGAATCATATATCTGAAGATTTACCACTAAATTGGTTAATGTCAATCTAGCACTGCAAAATCTCCCATTTGAAATTACTGAAAATGATAAGCGAAGCTGTTAAAAATAACGTTTATAAACTGTTTTACATTTGGGTTGGATTACAGTTGTCAGCTTCTTGTTAAATTAAAGAAAGCACTTCATTCAAAATCTCAAAATAATATCTGCTAGTGTCCTTGCTTCCAGAAGTTACATTTTATTTTTTGCTGATACTGGATTCTCAGCATGTTCAGCCACTCTCTAAAACATGGTGACATTGCATCTCAGAAGGTTCCCTCGTGTGCAGGCTCTCACTGTGAAGGCTGGGCCCAGCTTCTCTTAGCAGTTCCCACTGGGGGACTCACTGCAACATTTCCTCATTTGACAGCAAATTCCTGATCTATGTATTGCAAAGGTTGATGCTAAGATGTACATTAATGAATAGTGATCACGAAGACTAGTAATCACCTAGAAATCAAGTCAAGTTGAGTTTATTTTCACATGCAAGAGTACAGTGAAGTACAGGTGAAATGAAAATCTTGCTTTTACATGAATTACACATAAATTCTACGATTAGGTTCAGGTTTATTATTGTCATATGTTCCAAGGTGCAGTGAAAATCTTTGTTTTGAATGCTGTCCATCCAGATCAGGCATCCCATGCATAAATACAATCAAATCAAACTCAAATAAAATAGAGCAATGGGGAAGATATATAGTTCTCAGCATTGTAGCATATCAGTTCCATGGACAAAGTCCAATATCCTCAATGGAGAGAGGTGGATCGGACAGTAGTTCATGGAAGGACCTTTCAGAGGCCTGATAGAGGGGAAGAAGCTGTTTCTGAGTTTGATAGTCTGGGCTTTCAAGCTTCTGTACATTGTGCCGCATAAGAGCAGGGAGATGAAGAAATTATTGGGGTGTTGAGAAAATGAAAAGGAGAAGTGTGCCAAGAAAACAAGATATAAGTGTAAAAATCCACAATTGAAAATCAAGTTGATGGTAGTGTGATAGTTAATCTGTGGTTTCCATTGCCATTAGAGAAAATAGAAAGTCAGTATAAAGTATCATTTTCAGGCTGGAAGGATGCAACTAGTGTTCTGGCCCGAGAATCAGTTCTTGCCACTGAATTATTTAAAAGATTTGCCAGCGGGGGATTCAAGGAATCCACGTTTGCCAATGCATGAAAATAGATGGAAGGGCATGTTGGAATGGTGGAGACTACGACTTTGCATAAATTACAGATAGGTTGAGTGACTGGATTAAAATTTGGCTAGTTATGCCCAATGACTTTGACTGTTACGCAACATTATGCAAAGTCATGCACTTTGTCACAGAGTCAAATTTTATGTGTTTCTTACCTTGGTAAGAAGAATCAAAGGTATCACAAAATGCTGGAGTAACTCAGCAGATCAGGCAGCATCTAGGAGAGAGGGAATGGGAAGGGAATTCCTACACTAAGAAGAATCAAAAATAGTTGATAAAGTGGGATGCTTTTAAAAGAGTGATGACAAGAAGTTGGGGGAGGCATGTTTCTTAGAGTGAAAGGCAAGGCAGGTGTGAGTAAGGAAGCTTGGATGAATGAAGAAATTGAGGCTTTGTCAGGAGAAAGGATGCATTTTACTGGTATAGGCAGCTGGGATCAAGTGTGTCCCTGGAGGAGTTTTGAGAACTGAGGAGCATACTTAAGAAGGAAATCAGGAGGGCATAAAGAGTACAGAAGTTAGTATGCTGTGTACAGTTGTATCATACGTTGGTGAGGCCACGTTAGGAGTATTTTGTTCAGCTTGGTCACCCTGCTATAGCAAGGGTGTTATTAAGCAGGAAAAGATGCAGAGAAGGTTTATGAGAATGTTGCCAGGACTTAAGGGTCTGAGCTATAAGAAGAGGTTTGCCAGGCTTGGATTGTATTCCTTGAAACGCATGAGGATGAGTGGTGATTTTATAGTGGTGTACAAGGTCATGAGAGGAATCGGCACCTTATATGCACAGAGACTTTTACCCAGAGTAGGGGAATAAAGAACCAGGGGAAGTAGGTTTAACGTGAGAGGTGAATGATTTAATGGGAACCTGAGGGGTAACATTTTCACACAGAGGGTGGTGGGTATATAGAACGAGTTGCCAGAGGAGATAATTGAGACAGCTACGATAACAGCAGTTAAATGAAATTTGGACAGGTACATAACAAGGTGTAGAGGGATATGGGCCAAATGCGGGCAGGTGGGACTAGTGTAGATGGGGCATCATGTTTCCATGCTGTATGACACTAATATTTACCTGGCAATCAATAAAGGGCAAAGTCAGTTCATCTGAGCCAGAGGTTGAAGGGTTAACAGGACACTGAGACAAAAGAATAGTCAAAGAGAAATGCAGCAAGATCATGAACGCAATTTGTTGGTCAGGGCGGGGGACAGGTTATACAAGTTAGGATACAGGATAAACTCGCTTGCAAAGCAGTGCTGAGCAATTGAGCAGCTGGGCAATTCTTAACTTGGCAAGAGGCAATAAATGTGAATGTAGAGTAATAAACATATCCACGACCAATTGTCCCCAAAAGGGCCGTATGGATGTATCGTTTGTATTGTTTATAAGTTAGTCAAAAAACCCGCAAGCAGTTTTCCCTGCATGTACTTAAATAAACTGTTTGTATCTGTTTAGTGTTGACTAATTTATCAGTGTCCATATAGTTCAATGACCAACATTATTAAAGCAGATCATTGGGGCATTATCAAATACCTCTTCATGGAGGTGTGTTCACGCAACGGTTGCGTTTCATACATTCCACATTTTAAAAGTACTTCATTAGTTCTGAAGACCTGAAAGGATCAAGGAAACGCTTCATAATGGGTTTCCATTTTCCTTTTCAATCTATTGCTTTCTGTTTTCTACTCTGATTAAACTATTTGCAGTCAGATCAGTGGCTAATACCCATGAATAAATTTACTACATATGCTCATGTGATTGTGTGCATGGCACATGGCACATGGGCTAATTGCATTCAATATGTAACCCACGTCATTCAATAAAATTCATCTAAACTTTTATTAAAATCAAATCCCTGTGATACCACAGTATATCAGTACAACATTTCCTTGGCCCCTTTCCCTTTACGAGCAGTACAGTTATTTAACAAGTAATGGATAACTTTAGATTGTAGTGCTAGATTCACTAAGAACTGGATGAAATGTGCAGGACCTAATTTCCCAATAGATTTTTCAAGGACATCAAAGCGGAGCACTTCAGTTCATCCGACTGGATATCATTCAGTCGAAGTCCCAGAGCTCCACAGGCTGGGCCAGAGATTTCCAATTATACTGCTCTACAGTTCTCATCAAATTCTTCCATAGTTTAATCTTCTTCAGGATACATGTTTGTACAAGTAATCACACACACTTAAAATCTGATGCCTAGAAATTGGATTTGACCCGGTTTGGTGTGCTAAAATGTGTAGGAAGGAACTACAGATGCTGGTTTAAACCAAAGATAGGCGCAAAAACCTGGAATAACTCAGCGGGACAGGCAGCATCTCTGGAGAGAAGGTATGGGTGACGTTTCGGGTCGAGAGCGGGTCAGGTATAGTGTAAAAAGACATTAGTGATATTTACACCATTCAGTAACAAACACTGAAGAAGAACCTGTGCCATTCCTGATAGAACCACACCAAATTTAGATAAAGATGGGCATCAGTCCTTAAAGGCACACACCACATCATACACAAAGTAGCATGACATGCTGCTATGGATTACATGGAGGAGACAACAGAGGAAAAGGCAGCTCCCACATTCACGAAGAAATTTAGTTTAGTTTAGTTTAGTTTAGTTTAGTTTAGTTTAGTTTAGTTTAGTTTAGTTTAGTTTAGTTTAGTTTAGTTTAGTTTGGTTTAGTTTAGTTTAGTTTAGAGATACAGTGCGGAAACAGCCCCTTCGGCCCACCGAGTCCATGCTGACCAACGATCCAGTCTGAAGAAGGGTCTCGACCCGAAACGTCACCCATACCTTCTCTCCAGAGATGCTGCCTGTCCCGCTGAGTTATTCCAGGTTTATGCGCCTATCTTTGGATTAAACCAGCATCTGTAGTTCCTTCCTACACATTTTAGCACACCAAACCGGGTCAAATCCAATTTCTAGGCATCAGATTTTAAGTGTGTGTGATAACTTGTAGAAACATGTATCATGAAGAAGATTAAACTGTGGAAGAATTTGATGAGAACTGTAGGGCAGTATAATTGGAAATCTCTGGCCCAGCCTGTGGAGCTCTGGGACTTCGACTGAATGATATCCAGTCACACTCTCCTGCACTCACAAGGGACAATTTATATTTATAGCAAGCCAATTCACCTATAAACCTGTATGTCTTTGGACTGTGGGAGGAAACCGAAGATCTCGGAGAAGACCCATGCAGTCACGGGGAGAATGTACAAACTCTGTACAGACACCACCCATCGTCGGTATCGATGCACTGTAAGGCAACAACTCTACCACTGCGACACCATGCCACCACTAATGTGTATGCCCTGTATCAATATGATCCTTGCCAGATGGAAGATTGCGTGCACGCGGGTGATTAAGCACAATCAAGAGCTTGATAGGCGCTGGCTTCAGTAGTCTCCGACAAGAGTAAGAATCTCCACACATTCTCCTTGTTTTCTGATGCCTTTACTAAATCCATTCGTTTAACTCGGAAAAAAAGACCAATTACCCACGAAGAGATGGCATGAGACTGAGTGGGAAAGAGATTTATAGTGCACATAAATCTCCTCCCTACTCTATCTCATGCTATCAACATCTTAACTTGTTCTCTAACCCCCCCCCCCAACCCCCCCCCCCCCTCCCGCCCCAAGCCACTGCCCCACCTTTCGGTTCCCTCCCAACACATTAACCATGTTCACATCTTTGTAAAGCACCTTGTTCTATTTCAAGTAAAAAGGACAATGTGTGCTCTTAAGTCAACTTCTATCAGATTTATGAGTAGAGGCTGTTAAGTGACAATGAACGTAGCGATCTATAGAAACCTTCAAGGATAACCAGGCTTAATCATGTTTAATAGGTACATTTGCAGGAAAATGCTGACAGTAAAATTCTACGGTGAACACAAATAGAGTTCAAATTAGGGTTTATAAAATCATCTGCATGACGTTTATAAATTATCTGCAACTGCAATCTTTTGTGCCTCCTTTATCGAAAATCTTTGCCTAAAAAGGGGTTAAAATCCACAATTCTCTCCCAGAATACATGTTAAAATTATTTCGATAAATCCATTTAAAGCGGAATTAAGCAGTTGTTTGAGAAAATGGCTGTTAAAGGATGTAACAAGTGCACCAGAGAGCTGGATTAGAAGAAGTAACTGAAAAGGATGAATGCCAGTATGGATTTGATGGGCCCAAGGATTTGTTTCTGTGCTGCAATGTTCTCTGAACTTAAAGTTGTTGCTGGTTGCAGTCAAAATGAGAATTTAAAAAAGATTAGCAGTTCAGCCACAAGGGACAATTGAACTTCAACAAGGTAATAAATCATGCTTTAGGCATTTTAATTTTTTTTAAATATATTTATGGGACATTTTACATGAAAGTGCACTTTTATAATGGTACCGGTTTTATTGTGCAATTTAAATATTTATTTCTAATATAACTTTTTAGAGTGATCCAACATAGCCAACAAGATTGTTCATCAAAGAGCAATAGGAAACCATATTTTGAGGAAATGGAAAATAAATTAAAACCATTGAATCTAATGGTGCTCAATTATTAATATTGATTAAATAACATATTTATGGCTTAGTTCATGCAATGAACAGAACTTACAGAAGCTTCACAATTAATCAGGGTTATGGCATAGTAAAGAACAAAATAAGATGACATTGACGATGCAAATTCAAGAAAAGCGCATCTATTTTTAATTTTTTTTAAACACCTTTGCCCAGAAGATAGTTACAATGTGCAGTTTTCTATCACAAATTATCCACAGCCATAAATTTATACATTACGTAATAGCTACAAATTTCAACTCCTGTGCAATCTCTAAAATAGTCTGGATGATCAAAGAGATGGAGAAAGCAACCAAGTAGAGATATTGGCAATCTGTTTTATGGGCTGCATCTTTGGCTCAATAATTCCAAGTAGGGTAGAAGTGATTTTTTTATTTTTTTTACATTTACAGAGGAATTACAGAAACTGGTATGAACAGTATGGTACCCTACTTAATTTAGGGCATATCACACCAAGTATAAGACTTATAATTTATTATTTACACAAGCAATATAAACTACACAGTTGTACCTAGTACACATTGATCACAGTAAAGGCATCATATTTTAATAATGTACATTAAAAAAGTGTGCTAAAGCCACCATTTCATAACATTTCATACAATAGAGGCTATTTAGTCAGTTGTGCCTGTAATGGCTCTTTGAAAGCAGAATCTCCAAATGAATCACACTCATTTATTCTTTTGTTTATCCCAATGAAGCATGTTTCCATTTCCTTTCTGAAAGTTCATGTTGAATCTATTTCCCCCACCCTTAGGTTTGCAGACCATAAGTAGATTCTTGCATAAATGTTCTCTTTCAGTTTCTCTGAATATTTGAAAATTATCTTAAATTTTCTTGTCCACCTCATAAGAAGTAGAAATATTTCAGTTATGCAATGGAAACTGTTCCTCCCTATCTTCCGTGGTCTTTTTCATTGTATCTTTCTTGGAATCCATGGTGCTGATTTCTCCAAACATGAAATTGAAAAGCTCCTGCCACTCTCCAAAGATTGTTCAATAGCGATAATTAACCACTAATTTACATTAAGGTCAATAGTAACCAATGACTTTTTACTCACCACAAAATAGGATAGTTTGTGGAGGAAAATTTCAAATGGGAGGAAGACTTCACTGCCCAACCCAAACCACATTTGAGCATTAATAACACATAAAGATTAGGACCAAAAAAAAAGCAGTAGATCGTGATAGTGATAGTGATATTTCAGGAATCACTAGAGTCAGGAGTGGTCCCAGATGATTGGAAAATTGCCCCGCTGCACAAAAAGGGAGTAAGGCAGAATAGCGGGAAATGTAGGCCGGTTAGTCTGACTTCGGTGGTTGGTAAGATTTTAGAGTCCATTACAAGTCAAGTCAAGTTATTTGTCACGTACACATACAGGATGTGCAGTGAAATGAAAGGTCACCCACAGTCCAGCAATAGAGCAATAGAAATAAGCAATTTCACACACAATCACAACCAACACAAAACAAAAAAAAGAAACATCCATCACAGTGAGTCTCCTCCAGTCACCTCCTCACTGTGATGGAAGACCAGAATGTCTTTTCTCTTCCCCTGCCGTCTTCTCCCGCGGTCAGGCTGTTGAAGTTGCCACGTTCCAGGACGGTGAAAGGTCCACAGCGGGCCGACCCAAGCCCCGCGATCCGGGCGAAGACGCTGCCGCTGCACGTCGGGGTGGTCGGGGCTCCCAGATGAGATTACAGAGTACTTAGAAGTTCATGATAAAATAGGCCGAAGCCTACATGGCTTTGTGAAGGGAAGGTCTTGACAAATGTGTTCGAATTCCTTGAGAAAGTAAATAACAGGATAGACAAAGGAGAGTCAGTAAATGTGGTTTACTTGGATTTTCAGAAAGCCTTTGATAAGGTCTCACGCATTAGGCTGCTTAGGAAGATGAGAGCCCATGGTATCAAAGGGCAGTTACTAGCATGGATAGCAGGTTGGCTGGATGGCAGAAGACAAAGTGGCAATAAAGGGTGCCTTTTCTGGTTGGCTGCCAGTGACTAGTGGAGTTCCGCAAGGGTCGGTGCTGGGGCCGCTACACATTGTATATTAATCATTTGGACGAGGGGATTGAAGGCTCAGTGGAAAAGTTTGCGGATGATAAGAAAATAGGTGGAGGGGTAGGTAGTGTAGAGAAAGCAGGGACTCTGCAGAAGGACTTGGACAAGTTGGGAGAGTGGGCAGAGAAGTGGCAGATGGAATACAGTGTAGCAAAGTGTGGAATCATACATTTTGGTAGTAGGCATATAGGTGTAGACTATTTTCTAAATGGAAGGAGAATCCAGAAATTGGAGGTGCAAAGGAACTTGGAAGTGCTGGTGCAGGATTCCCAAAAAGTTAATCTGCAAGTCGAATCGGTAGTAAAGAAAACAAACTCAATGCTAGCATTTATTTCAAGAGGGCTTGTATACAAAAACAGGGATGTAATGTTGAGACTCTATAAGGCGCTGGTAAGGCCGCATTTGGAATATTGTGAGCAATTTTGGGCACCATATCTGAGGAAGGAAGTGCTGGCTCTGGAGAGAGTCCAGAGGAGGTTTACAAGAATGATCCCAGGAATGAGTAGGTTAGGTTATGATGAGCGTTTGTCGGCACTGGGCATGTACTCGCTGGAGTTTAGAAGAATGAGGGGGGACCTTATTGAAACATTCAGAATAGTGAAAGGCTTGGATAGAGTGGATGTGGAGAGGATGTTTCCACTAGTGGGAGAATCTAGCACTAGAGGTCAAAGCCTCAGAATTAAAGGACGTTCTTTTAGGAAGGAGATGAGGAGATGAGGAGAAATTTCTTTAGTCCGAGGGTGGTGAATCTGTGGAATTCTTTGCCGCAGAAGGCTGTGGAGGCCAAGTCAGTGGATATTTTTAAGGCGGAAATAGATAAATTCTTGATTAGTACAGGTGTCAGAGGTTATGGGGCAAAGGCAGGAAAATGGGATTAGGAGGGAGAGATGGATCAGCCGTGATTGAAAGGCAGAGTAGACTTGATGGGCCGAATGGCCTAATTCTACTATTCATGACCTTATGACCTTGCTTTTATAATAATTTATGAATATAAGACTGAAAAAAAATTACATCAATTTGTGTCCTTCCTTCATCACACAAAATCTGCTCTTCAAATATATGACCTATATTTGAAAAAAAATCACACAGTTGATAAATTTGATGAATGAGAATCACATAAATATAATTCAAATCATCAATTTTCCATGAAAGTCACTTCAAATTAAATTGTAAAAAATATTATATTATTCCTTGTTAATGTAAGATATAGTCTCATATGGATTTCTATGAACAATTTCAAGAGGCATGGGGCATATTTAATCCAAAACTAACAGGATCAGTGACTGGAAATGACAATATAAAATCTAAATGAATGTAGGCTGGAAACAGATGAACATTAAGCAAGTGGCAATAACATTGTTAAGTATCTTCAGTTGAGCGTTGTGACACAAAGAAGCTCCTTTTTATGAAGGCATAAACATCCAACAGAAAAATTGTTGGAGACAATTTAAACATCAATGATCCTACAAAGGATCTTGTTGTTTCATTGTGAGTTGATAACAGTAAACCGCAATCTGCAGTCACGACACTGGATTTACCAAAAATAAAAGGCAAAAGGATGAACGTCTGAGGTAGTGTACAACATAGTGGAAAATATATGGTGCTTTTAGTTCTACTGACATGAAATACATTTCTAGATTGTGATTTTTGCACAAAATGTATCTCAGAAGTATTGTATTTTCAAGATTAGAGAGAACCTAAGCTGACTGATACAAGGATTTCTAAAATTTATATATAGCAGTATCGTTAATCCCCTTCTTGTTTTATTTGGCAGCTTTTACTTCTTTTTCATTGTTGAGCATATGTTTTCATTTACCTTTTGTTCCTTCAGAAGTTGAGGAGAGAATGGGCGAGTAGCCATTTTGAGAAGAGAGAAACTAATTTTGAAAAATCGGAGAGCAGAGAGCTGATTTTTTATTGAATAGTTGGAACATTTAACTAAGCAGGCATTCAATTGGAGGAAGAGACCCAACAGCCAATAAATGGAAGGGAAGGTGCAGAACTGTGAGAGGATTTTTCTACCTTCAAAAGTTGAGAGTGTGTGGGTGTGCAGCCATTTTAAGAGGAGAGAAATTTATTTTGAAAAATGGATGGGTGTAGAGAGAGGAAGCTGTTTAACGATTGAATCGTGGGACATTTAAAGAAACAGGAGTTTGTTTGGCTGAGGATGCGACACAGCAACTAATTAAAGGAAGTAAGTGTTTAGTGGACTGGCCTATTGGAGGTGGTTGTGTTGAGGCCAAGTTCAGAACTGAGCCTTTGGCTTGAGGCTTCATTGTGAGTGAGAGAGAGAAGACAATGGTAATATTTCTGTCATGAAAATGGTATGGTCTGTTCTAATGGGTAATTCATCCTAGGTTTTTAGTATTGTAGAGATGCCAGGTTTGATAGTTGAATACTCCTCCTACAGAATGTTTGCACATTTAAAATATTGCATGCCGTTTGGGTCCCCTTTACATGATGTTTGTGGAGGCTTTGGAATGGGGGCAGAGGAGGTTTACCAGAATGTTGCCTGGATTGGGGCTACTTGCTACAGGGAGAGGTTGGACAGATGGATTGTTTTCTCTGAAATGCTGGAGGTTTTGGAGAGACCTGATAGAAGTAAATAAAATTACGGGAGGCATAGATGGGGTAGACAGTCAGAACCTCTTTCCCATGATGGAAAAATCAAATACTAGAGGGCATAGTTTTAAAGTGAGAGGGGCAAAGTTTAAAGGAGATGTGCAGGGCAACGTTTGTACAGAGTGGGTGGTAATTGCCTGGAATGTGCAGCTGGGGTTGGTGGTCCAGTTACATACAATAGTGGCTAATAAGAGCCTATTGGATAGGCAAATTGTTATGCAGGGAATGGAGGAATATGAATTATGCACAGGTAGATAAGAGATGGCCTTTGCATTATGTATGGCATAGACATTGCGGGCTGAAGGGCCTGTTCTTGTGCTGTACTTTTCGGTGTACATGCTTGCTTTTGCAATAGGCCCAATCCTTTTCTGTTAAGTGATCTTTTAGTTCCATAGTCATAAAATGACAGTAAGATGAGACAAGTGCAATACCAAAGTTGCAGACAGAAAAGTGGTGATAAAATATGATGAATGGGGTTTGAAAATAATTGTGTTGATTAAAAGTAGAATTTTATAATATTAACAGCACTCTGAGCTTCAAGCTGGCACGCTTAAATGTTATTGATGCTTCCATATACAATGACACCTGATGCTGCTCACAAATATTAAGTTGTCCTTCACTCAAGGAATTTGAGACTGCCTGTTATTCATCTGGAGATGGATATATATATACAACCTGCAAAAAAAAATGCAACAGATTCACCCCCTGGTTACAACTGAATGGAGGTGAAGGAGCAGCACCAAGAACACTGAATTACGCTAATATTTTTTTTAAAAGCCACTTTCAGTCAAAATGATAAGAAGGATATTAAATTCAGTTAATTGGAAAAGGCTGCAAGAATGAAACATTCAGACCACAAAAAACGAGAATAGATGAGCTAAAAGAGGAATTACTTTAGCTGATTAATATTTCAGGACATCTCTGTGAGCTTGTACAGTAATCAGCTGTTGATTTGTTATTCCTCTTGGTGTAGAGAGCCTAACAGAATAATTGAAAGAACCAAAATCATTCAAAATTAATTTAATCACTGTCTCCTATTTCCACCTGTTATTGGAGGAAATTGATGGGTCGAAGTATTGCACTTGGATTTAAAGTCAATACCAGCCATTTCTCTAATCTGCACTTTGTCCTCTCCCTTTAGTTAACATTCAATAAATATAACTTAGCCTTTCATTTCCAGGCCACGCTGAGGCCAACAATCATTTCATTTGCCAATTACATTAAGTGCAGCACAGGAAGGGCAGCATTGAACCTAACTGCATTTCTAATACTTAAGTGTCATAGAAAACAAACTGATTAGAAATGAGTGTTTCCCCAAATACTAGAGCCTTGATTTAAAGTATTAATGGTCAAAGTATTAAGGGGTAGACACCCTACAGTAAAATCTACCTTAATAATTATGTCCATCCAGCACTTGACTTCATATATAATTGGAAGTTTTCACTGATTCCTGTGTAAAGTCATTTTTTTAAAAAGCACATGGTATTTTCGTATTAGATAATGATTGCTTTCAACTGCAATAGATCCTTCATACTGGTGGGTAATGGTACTGGGCACAGGGTGACACATTCTGCCTAAAGAGCAGATATCCAATTAACTGACCTTGCATGTTAAAAACTATATTTAGTGTAATGGTTACTCAATACATTCAATAACAAAGTATTTTTGAAGTGCAGAAACCAGTGGATAGAAGAAAGGTATCAAATAGTTTGTGTTAACAAAATCCCATAGAGAATGATTGGACACTGGAATGATGCTGCATTTTTTGCCATCATCCTACTTTCATTATTTTTTCAATATTAGGCACAGTTTCAAAGGTGCAGACATTTCCTCGCTGTTTGTCAAACATTTTAATATAAGTCAAAATTCATGCCAGTTCTTCTACACAGAATTTCAACATCACCAGTGGAACAAATAGTTAAATTATTTTATTTTAATTTGACGTAATGTTGTACACAGATCAAATTGAATTTGAATTGATAAATTGAAACAGATTTATTGTATCTGCTGTAATTCCAAGTAAAGCATTGTTTGCATGAGTGAAAATGAAAATCAATCATGGATCGGTGGAAAATAATCCTGTAATTCCCATGCCATCTACTGGCAAAACAAAGTTTAAGATTGGGTTATTTCGATTTATTCACAAAATGCTGGAGTAACTCAGCAGGTCAGGCAGCATCTCGGGAGAGATGGAATGGGTGACGTTTCAGGTCGAGACCCTTCTTCGGACTGATGTCAGGGGGGGCGGGACAAAGGAAGGATATAGGAGGAGACAGGAAGATAGAGGGAGATCTGGGAAGGAGGAGGGGAAGGGAGGGACAGAGGAACTATCTAAAGTTGGAGATGTCGATGTTCATACCACTGGGCTGAAAACTGCCCAGGCGAAATATGAGGTGCTGTTCCTCCAATTTCCGGTGGGCCTCACTATGGCACTGGAGGAGGCCCATGACAGAAAGGTCAGACTGGGAATGGGAGGGGGTGTTGAAGTGCTCGGCCACCGGGAGATCAGTTTGGTTAATGCGGACCAGTTTAAGATTGGGTTATTGAAAATGCGCTAGCCCTCACCCCAGATATTTTATATAGAAGGTTTTCTGCTGCAGAACCATCTTACAAGGTACATCCTAAAAATTCAAGGATTTCAATAGAAAGTTTGTGGCCTAGCTTTTATTGAATTCTAAAGAAGGTTTAACCAGAAGCTTGTAAAAGTCACTGGAGATATGTTGAATTTCCTCAGTCTCCTAAGGAAGTAAAAGCGTTAGTTTGTCTTCTTGGCTGTCACATCAATGTGGCTGGTCCATGACAAATCATTGATAATGTTAACGCCCGGAACTTGAAGCACTCAACCATTTCCACTTCCGCACAATTGATGTTAATTGGGGCATGTGCAGCACCCTGATTCTTAAAGTCGTAAATTAGCTCCTTCCTCTTCATGACATTATTGTCCTCAATCAGAAATGTTAACTCTGTTTTTCGTTCTGCATATGCTGCCTGACATTGAGTGGGTTTCAGCATTTTCTGGCTTTGTTTCAGTTTTCCAACATTTGCTTTTTTAAATTTTCATTATTTTCATTATTGTAAGCTGTGACTGTGCTGGTAAATGCATGACACACCCCTTCTCAGTTCTCTGTTAAACAGTAAATAGGCAAAAACTCTGGACTCAGAAAAGAGTCCTTAGAAAAATAAACCTGTCCACCAACTTGGTAATACCCTCCAATTCATGCCTAAAATGGGTGGAAGCCACCCAAGTGCAGCAGAAATGTGTATCTGGTAGAAAATGCAGACACAGCTATTGGCACTATATGAGTGTTTCCCAACCAGAAACCATGGATGAACCCTGAGGTACATTCCCAGGTGAAGTCCAAGTCTGCAGCGTTCAAGTCAAATTATGTCGGGTGGTACAAGCAATCTGTTTACAACCTTCACATAGCCATCAAGGGTGCCAAGGGGGAATTCCAGACCAAGATAGAGTCTCAGGATAACCACACAGACACCCATCAATTGTGACAAAGCTTGCTTGCTGTAATGGGCTACAAGGTGAAGTCTAGCAATATCGCTAGCTCAACGCATTCCTCCCCAATGGAGTCCATGCTTTTTATGCTAGTTTTAATAGAAGCATGATACAGATGTGCATGTACCCATGGCCACTGTTGCAAATGTCAGATCAAGCTCCCTCAAAGTGGACCCATGGAAAACTACTAGGTAAGATGGAGTCTCCAACTGCTTTCTCAAAACCAGCTTGCAGGAGGATTCAGATATCTTTTACCTCTCACTATTCCATTCTGAGGTTCCCACCTGCCTTACGAAAACCAATATCACCCGGCACCAAAGAAAAGCAAGTTAGTGTGCCTTCATGAATAGCATCCAGTGGGTCTGATGTCTACTATCATGAACTGCTCAAGAGGGTGGTCATGGCACTCCTTTACCCCAACCTCACAGATAGCCTTGAATTACTGCAGCCTGCCAACGATTGCAACAGGTCCCTTGCACAAGTGTAATCTATCCCACTGGAGGGGTGTCATCAGCAAATTTGTAAATGGAATGAAAGCATAATTTGGCTGCACAATTGTGAGTGTATGGGCAGTATATTAAGGGGCTGAGAATGTATCCTTGCAGGTCACAGATGTTGAGCATCATCATGAAGAATGTTTTGTCACCTATCCTTAGCCCCTGTAGAGCATAGCTCCTGTCCTACGCTCATCACTGCAACATCTAGATAACAAGGACACCTACATCAGACTCCTCCTATATGTTGACCATATACTGTTGGTGCCTTCAACACCATAATCCAACCAAACTCATCTCTAAATGCACTCTCCTCTGCCACTGGATCCTTGACATCCGGACCCATGGTTCATAATCAGTAAGAATAGGTGACAAGCCATTCTTCATGATACATTTATCTGTCATTCTCTGCAACTTTCCAGCAGATCAATGCCCTGCTGTATCTTTAAACAACCTTCTTCATTACCACCAATTTTTATATCATCTGCAATCTTATGTCATATCACCTACATTCTCATCCAAGTCATGAATATACACAGTAGTTACAGAGTAAATCATAGTGGACGCAGCAGCAATGTTCATGGATCACCACTTCCTATCAATTGCCAGATTGTGAAGTACCTTTAGCCAATATTTTCTACGACTCTGCTACCTGTCACTTGACTCAATGTGTTCTGATCTTTGTCTAATGAGATTTTATCAAAGTTAATCAGTGACCTAATGATGCAACCAGAGAGCAGGTTAAAACCCGACCTTGGTTGCTGCCTGTATGGAATTTGCACATTGTCCCTTTGAATGCACAAGTCCTCCAAGTGCTCTGGTTTCTTCCTACATCTCAAGGATGTGCAAGTCAGGAGATTAATTGACCACTCTAAATTGCCGAAATGGTGTAGTGAGTGGCAGAACCTGGGAGAGTTAATGTGAATGTAGGGAGAATAAAAATAATTAGATTCATGTAGGCTAAGTATAATAGAGTGTTTGATGGTCAGTGCAGACTTCATGGACCTAAAAGCCTGTTTCCATTGTGTTTATATCCGATGACAAAGATTTAGGAATCAAAATATCTTGCATCTACTATGCTCCCCTTGCCCAAGGAAACACCCACAGTTATCTGCACCCAGTTTAAGAAGTCTTTTATTATCACTTAACAGATCGTAAAACCCCAGCTACAATCTGGCATACAAACCTTCAATTCTGAATATAAAACTGGGGCACGAGCTGTTTATAATTAATAGTGAAGAAAAAATAAGTACAGCAGATGTTACATGGGCAATAATTATACTAAGAGATTAACAAAATGTTGGAGCATGCCAATGGAATTAAGAAGTTTGTAAAGCTCTGCAGTAATCTTTGTTTGTTAATGCCTCAAAAGAGTTGCTTTAGTTGTTGAGCAAGAGACTTAGTTTAATAAACAGAGATTTATTCACAAAATGCTGGAGTAACTCAGCAGGTCAGGCAGCATCTCGGGAGAGAAGGAATGGGTGACGTTTCGGGTCGAGACCCTTCTTCAGACTGATGTCAGGGGGGCGGGACAAAGGAAGGATATAGGTGGAGACAGGAAGATAGAGGGAGATCTGGGAAGGAGGAGGGGAAGGGAGGGACAGAGGAACTATCTAAAGTTGGAGAAGTCGATGTTCATACCACTGGGCTGCAAACTGCCCAGGCGAAATATGAGGTGCTGTTCCTCCAATTTCCGGTGGGCCAGCATGGTTGTGCAGGTCTGCAGCTAGGTATATGAGAGTCGACAAGCTTGGGTAAGCTTGCAACACTGGCAGGTATTTCTTTTGAATCAGAAGTAATTACCAGCAGTGCCATTTAAAATTCTGAGTATTGGTAGCAAATCTGCCATCAATTGATAAAAATGCATTACAAATATTGATCTAAAATTATTGTTATACTTTTTCTTTAAAACATAAAGTAAACCTGATAGCCAGGAGCTATCCAGACATCAGTAAATTGTACGTGACATATGCTGAATAATTTAACTCAAAGCATAGACTCGCAGTCAGGAACTGGATTTCAGCAGCAATTGCAGCAACAGATCTTTACTCTGAACAAAAATAATGTGCCGAAGAGATCAAATGTCTTTTACTTTAGGAGAGGAACAGTGAGTTATATAACATTCTCAATTCCTTGTAAACATAATTCCTTTATTTTAATCATCTTGTTGAGTTAAGGGTCATGGAATTCAATATGAATAAAGATGGGCAAAGTGCTATAATTCAGCCGATCCATAGAAATGTTATCTTTTAATTATGCATGATAGACAAGTAACATTTTTTTAAATTAAATTTTGAATAGACAAGGCATTTATCCCATGAGTGTATTCCCCTTTTTAAGGGTGTATTACTCAATGAAGTAAGTTCCTCAGCTTTGGGAGGCTGAGATGATGCCATGAATCCAGCAGGTATTTTTTCCCCTGTATTGAGACATGACACAAAAGCTATGTCATGTGCCAAACACAAAAAGGTTTTGAGTCATACTTCTGATCCCACAGAATGAGTCTACATTGATCTGGCAAAACTGGATGTTGGGGGATAATGGGAGCGACAGTGTGGAATGGAGAAGGGACAAACAATGAGAGCTGGAGAAAAGTACCGGGAGAATGACGAGAAGATGAGAAAGAGTTGGTGAAGAGAATGGGGGAGGTATCAAGTGGGTTAAATTATGGGAACGGATCTGCCGGCTCCAGCCAGGCCGGAGTTCCAGAGCCGCGGCCACACGGTGGCAAACATGACCCACCAATCGGTCCTGATGAGGTTGAGATCGGAGTTCCAGAGCCCCGGCCACAGGAGGCAAAATTGACCCACCAATCGGTTCTGGAGGTGCTGATGAGGTTCATGGCGAGATCGGCGCCTCACCCAGCCTAGGCGCTACATTTTCGAGGGGACTTCCGCAGGGGAATTTTGTCGGGATTATAGGGGGGCTGGACCACCAGTTGCCAGAACATTGGTGGTGGACCTGAACCAGTTTATCACTAAACCTTTAAGACACTCCTTAAATCCTACAACTTTAATCAGATTTTTGTCACCTGCCTACTTTTTTGGATGAAAAATAGATGCAAGATGCTGAAGTAACTCAACGGCAGCAATCTCCTTCTATCTTATCTATAACAGAGTGTACACACCAAAATTGCATTGCAGTTTGGGTTAGGGTGTTTGATATTATAAAATAAAACATACACATTGTGCACTGTCTTCTGCTCAGTTGCTATTTGCTCCCATATCAAGTGTAACAAAACAAACATCATCTTAGGGAAAGATAAAGTAGGACAACTTTTAACTTCAAAGATCTTTACAGCCACTGCAACAATCTTAAGGTGAGATATGTATTGTGGGATATGCACAGCAAGATCACAAAATTCCAATGTGATAGTGATCAAATAATATAGTTTTGGAAGTGTGGTCGGGCCACTAAAGTGCTATTCTCCGTAGAAAAATTGTTCTAATTTGAAGAGAGTGGGTACTCAGAGTATAAAATGAAGTTACACAAATTACAACCAAATACAATGGTATAATTGGAGAGAATGAAATGAAAAAAAAGATAATATAAACAGAAGATATTGGAGTTAATGTTGGAAGAGAAACTATTTTTTCAGGATAAAGTGGCCTGTTTCTCTCTCCAGAGAAACTGTCTGACCTGCTGAGTGATTCCAGTGTTTTCTAATTTTATTTCAAATTTCCAGCTTCTGCAGATTTTTGAATTCAGAGTTAAGGATGGGAAATGGTGGAATGATGACAAAGCTGAAAACGCACATAGCCATTGAAATATTATTGATTGATTGATTGATTACCTACACACTAGGGGACAATTTACAGAGGCCAATTAATCTACAAACTTGCATGTCTTTGCATGTCTTTGCAATGTGGTATGAAGCTGGAGGAAACCCACTCAGTTCAGAGGCGAGCGTGCAAAATTTCACACCCAGATCAACCAGGGTCTGGATGTCTGGCACTGAGGCAGCAGCTCTACCGGCTGTGCTACTGTAAGAAATCACTCAAGAGAAAAACATTTTGGTGAAAGATTAATAATGCAAAGTAGAATGATGGATGCAATATCATCATTAACACATCCTAAATAAAGCTAAATACGTGGTTGTTTATATTTTCAAAAGAACACAATTCAATAACATACATGTTGAGACTTAAAGCTGACAGTCTGAATGGCTTTAATGGTTACTTTGCTGACTATCAGGACCGCAGTGAGGGCACTCACATTAATACACAGAGAACAGTTGGTCTTTGGTTAAAGACACGCCACACTGCAGCTGCTCGATGAACAACAATAATTATGAGCAACCTATCGTTGGTGTATAACAATTATATGTAGTTTTCAGTCTTTCTAATCTTGCAATTTTTTTTGTGCTAAATCAATTCTCTAGTTCTGCGTCTGACTACAAAGGAAGAATTTTTTTAAGTAAAAGAGTATTCCCATGAAGAGATCTTTATGAAGTATGGAAAAACAAATGTTATTACACAAAAAAAAGAAAGAAAAAAGTGTGAAGGACATATTGAATTAGTAAACTATAAGGAAATATATGTGAGTATCATACAACTGAGTTTAAAAAAGTCAACTGGGAGAGGGCAACCAATGTCAGGCCTTTAAAACTATTTCTTGTGTATTGCTGGTCCTTAAATGTTGTTCAATTCAAGCAAAATCAAGAAGCATCATAAAGGAGTGTCATTTCTGTTTCTGTTTTCTACTGCCCAACCGGCCACAGCTGGGCTATCTCGTGCAGGTTCCGCTCACGTCATCAAAAAGTCCCCCTTCTCTTCCTCTCTCTGACAACTATAAGAGGTGATATTATTTTTTTAAATTGAAAGTCCCCACAATATGTTTCAGAATATTTCTGCCAGTGTGCAATTTCAGGCCCATAAAAGAAAGAGATGTTATAAATAGTAAACAGTTTTATTTGGCTCGGCTGGTAAGCGTGACGATCATCGTGTCAAATCGTCGTATTAACTTGATTGCACGAAAATGCGAACAGACGGCGTTGAATATATTTTGAAAGGTGCAACAAAATCTCAATGATGAAATATCAGCCATCACACATTTTACATTTGCAATTAAATGTAATCAGAAATTTGCTTTTATTGTATTTTACCGCTGTTAATCTTTTAAACTGTATTTTAAATGCCTGAATGGATAAATATGGATTTCCTCATTGATATGGTGTGCTGAATTAGTAACCATTCTACCCACTGCTTAGCTCACTGAGGGCACTGCAGCTGCCAGTTGGGAACTTTAAAACCTTACTCACTCAATTCATGTTCAACAATTTCAGATCATAACTACCATTCGTGTGTTATTGGAAATATTGGAAAATACTCTGTTCTGCCAATATAAGCCCCTCGAGACCCAGCTTCCATTTCTCTACTAGATTCATTTCAATCTACTTTTGCCTTGCATTATTATTCCTCTCTTATCCCATTGATTTATTTTCATGAACCCTCACTTTATATTTTTCCTATCCTTCACTTTTAAGTCCCTTTGCAAGGGATCCAAGGAGAGATAGCTGAATGGATAGAAAATTGGCTTCATGGAAGGAAACAGAGGGTGATGGTGGAAGGTTGTTTGTCAGACTGGAGGCACTACTGGTGTGCCTCAGGGTATCGGAGCTGGGCCCATTGCTGTTTGTCATCTATATCAATGATTGGGATGAGAACATACATGGCATGATTATCAACTTTGTACGTGACACAAAAGTGGGTGGTATTGTAGACAGTGAAGAAGGTTGTCCAAAATTTGCAGCAGGATCGTGATTGGTTGGACAGGTGGGCTGCAGAATGATTGATGGAATTTATTTTGGAGAAGTGTGAGGAGTTCCATTTTAGGAAGTCTAAATGGGCAGGACCTACACAGTGAATGGGAGGGCCCTGGGGAGGGTTGTAGAGTAGATGAATCTAGGAGCGCAGGTATATAGTTAATTGAAAGTGCCACCACAGGGAGATAGGGTGGTCACAAAGGCTTTCAGCACATTGCCTTTATCAGTCACAGTTTTGAGTGTCGAATTTGGGAAGTCATGCTGCAGTTATATAAGACATTGGTGAGGAGTTTTGTGTTCAGTTTTTGGCACCATGTTATAGGAAAGATGTTGTCAAGCTGGAAAAGGTGCAGCGAATGATTTACAAGGATAATGCCAGGACTCGAGGGACTGAGCTATAGGGAGAGGTTGGGCAGGCTAGGACTTTATTCCTTAGAGAGCAGAAGGATGAAGGATGATCTTATAGAGGTGTACCAAATCATGAGAGGACATAGATTAAGGTGAGGGGGGGTTAGATTTAATAGGAACATGAGGGGTAACTGTTTTACAGTCCCAAAAACTGCCACTCATTTTAGTTGCCTTCAACAACATTTACGGACTGCATCAAAACCAATACTCTGTTCTTCGGCCTAGGGTTCTTACTTCTTAGGCCCCCTCGGTCATGGCTGACTGCGGGTGAGTAGGTTTGCAGTGATGTGTGGTCGGATGCGAGCCTGGGTGATGTCATATGAAGAACAGGCTGTTGCCCATGCAGCACGTCCCCCCTCTCCACGTCGCTGATTGATCCAAGTAATTAAATAGTGAAAGCTATATGCACCTTTATATAGCAGTCATATTCCCAACCTTTGCTACTGTCAGCTGTTCAGGGGAATTTTGTTACACCACCAACCACTAAATACCAGGCAGCCTCTTTACCGAGTACTTGTAGGCAATATAAATGTCAGTGTGTTTGAATCGCCTAAATTTTCAGCAGCAGAAAGCTACAAGTTCAATGCTCAGACTGAGCATGTAATCGAGGTTGACACTTAAACTTTGAAGAAATAAAGGAAATGAGGAGGTGCCATCCTTCAGTTGTGATATTAAAGTTAATTTTAATTCCTCTCTCTGTTTGACGATTCATGTGAATAGTATCGATCCAGTGGCTTTGTATTAATAAAATATTAACTAGTTGCTCATCACGTTGATGTTTGTGAAATCTCACTGTACACAAAATGGTTGCTATTTATGCCCTCATGATAACCAACACTGTACTTCAAGTTCATTCATTGTATATAAAACATTTTGAAAAGCATCTCAGAGCCATGGGACGGACTTATGTAATGTTAGATCTCACAATCATTTATCCTCATTGTTATGGTAAAACCTGAGGTTCTTCAGCAACACATGTTTACTTGAATCCAAATAGATTGCAATGTACGAGATCAGAACTTCCTGATTTCTTTCCAGACCCGGATGGCAAATGGCATTCACACTCCTTATGGAGGACATAATGCAATGATGCATCAACAATAATGATGAAAGAGAAAGGGAATCTTGTGTCATGGTGTCAGAACAACAAGCTAGCCCCAAATGTCTGCAACACAAAAACATTGGTTATTGACCTAAAGAAACAAAAATGTGAACACAACCCTGTCCTCGTCAACGGAGTTGCTATAGAGATGGTCTTCATCTTCAGATTCGTAGGCATCCATACTTCATACAAATGAGGTGATCAAGAAGGCACATCAGCATATTGACTTTCTTAAACATCAGAGAATGTTTGGCATGTCTACAAGGATTCCCCTGAACTCCGATAGATGCGCTAATAGAATTTTGATAGGATGCATCTCAGCCTTGCATGGTAACTGCTCTGCTTTTGGCTGCCTGAACCGGCAGAGAGTGGTGAAGACGACCCAGTCCATCACAGTTTCATTTTGTCCTTCCATCCATTCAATCTGTATGGTGCATTGCATCTGGAAGCCGATGGATGCCTGCCACCCTGGCCATTCCCATTACTCTCATCTACCTTCTGGGAGAAGATACTTGAAAAGCCCAGATGTCAACAAGAATAGCTTATTTCCCCCTGTTATCAGATTCCCAAACAAATTATCACTTTCATACCCCCTTTCCAGAGGTGCTGAACTCTTAACTCTGCATCATCTAAGTATTACATTATTGCACTTCAGTTTAAAAAAATTAATTACCTCCGATTGCACTACCAACTTTGCACCATTCTGCTGCTTTACATTTGCTCTTTGTATTTATTGTTGTATCTATTATTGTCATGAATATTGTGCATTTTATGACCTATAAGCGAACAAGGAATTTCATTGCGCTCTGTTGCATATGACAAAAGTAATTTTAGTTTAGTTTAGAGATACAGAGTGGAAACAGGCCCTTTGACCGACTGAGCCTGTGCCAACCAGTGATCCCTGCATATTAACACTATCCTACACACACTAGTGACAATTTACAATTATACCAAGCATATTAACTTACAAACTTGTATGTCTTTGGAGTGTGGGTGGAAACCGGAGGTCCTGGAGAAAACACACACAGGTCACGGGGAGAGCGTACAAACTCTGTACAGACAAGCACCCGCAGTCAGGATTGAACCCAGATCTCTGTCACTGTAAGGCAGCAACTCTAAGGCTGAGTCACCATGCTGCTTGACAGTAATCCTGCTCAGTACATAAGGAACCGCAGTTTCGGATATTTGGTGTATGTGCTTGGCTGAGGAGCAATGGCGCGATGCTACCATCTGTGAGATTGTGACTGAACGCTTCTAAATCAGAATCCTACCTCAATGACAAAACTAATCTGAATCTGAATCTCAATCTGATAAATTGCAACTATTTTGGTGCAGTTATACTCAAGGGCTTGATTTGGAATTATAAACAGCTAAATCATTTCAACAACCTCATTTGACTACTCACCTATTCACCAGTGTTTCCAATGGCAGCTCGAGCTGAGACCAGCTCTGATGAGTAAATGGTAATTTTACAGAATCTAATGGCCCCAGGGAACAATATTGAGTCCAGGTCCAAGTTCCAGCTGAATATTCCCTGCCATGAATCAGCACTTACTAATGTGTACGCATTCTTACATATGAAGCACAGTAGATTATATGCGTGTGTTAAGAGACTGAGGTGAATTCGTAAACATGGCGGGTTTAGATTATTCCGAGATTCCAGTTGAATCCATCAAGCGAGCAAAGATCTGAAGAGCCGTTGCAATAGAACATATTAACCTTGACAGCCAACCTCAGAGTGGATTTTATAACCACACTGTAATCACACCATAGCAGAATTTATGTAATAATATAGGCCTTTATGTTTTTTTACCCTGTGGAATTGTTATGACTTTGCATCATTATCTATATTTCAAAGTGAGAATAATGTTGCAAAGCAGATGAACTGCAATAATTCTATTTCTATTTTATAAGAGTGTATGATAAAAATGAGCAAGAGCTGTTCATATTCCTGCACATCACAAATCTGAAGCACATACCTCTCCACTGCATTAATACTGCCACTCTTTAAACTGAAGTAATTTTGTAAAAAATACATATTCTATTTTATATTTTTCCCCAAAGCACCCTTTTGAAGCTTTGTGATCCCAAAGCAAATATATTACAGAATTGCTTCAGGGTCATATATAGATGTTTAAATCTCTCTGCTTTTGGAAAACACAGTTCAAGAGCTACATGTTTTGCACACCCACACATCTTTCAAGTACTAAATAATTATTGCAGGGGATGAGTCGTGCCCCAGCTGCAGCTATTCACTACACCCTCTCCTCTCTGAGAATGCCCCTTCATCTCCCAGAAGTAAGTTGAGACTATGTTCCCTCACTTCATGGCTTCAAAAGATGTTTGTGAAGCTCTTAAAATATCAGTTGTAAATAAAGCAAATGTAAATAAAGCAAAGGAAAACCTTGTTGCCAATGACTTGAAACAGTTGAGACAGTGGAATCAATTACACTGTGCCACCGGGGTGGTTTTGACAGAAGCCAATTAACCTACAAACCTGCACATCTTTGGAATGTGGGAGGAAACCAGAGTGTCCGGAGAAAACCAACATGGTAACAGGAAGAACATAAAAACTCCATACAGGCAGCACCTGTAGTCAGGATCGAACCCGTGCCAACTTAATTAATGCTACCTGCAACTCAAACTTAACAAATGCCATCATTCATGTGATCCATATTAATCTTTTCCCGAAATGGTGGACCTCCCCAGCAGAACCTCAATGGAGTTATTGTCAGGTTCTGTCACAATTGAAGCCCCACACTAAAACTTCCTGATATCCGGAGAAGCAACACCCTCGATTTACTGGATGTCAAAGCTGGGAGTATCTTTTTTAATTTCTTTGAATCCCTCTGACTTTCAGTGGCATTTCAAAATTGTTTAAAATGAAGTAAATAATTGAAGCATTAATAATCACTAGTCTTTTATATAATTGAACATGAATAACTAATTAAAAATACTACATTTAAGCAGAATAATTCAAAAATGAAACTTTTCTATCTGCAACCTTACAATCCAAAGAATTGCAAATCCTGTATCAGAATTGAAGCATGTGAACTTAGATTCGTCAGTAAATCCAGGAGCTATGCCCATAACAAACCATGCACTAAACTCATGTGTTTTCTTTCAGTAGAGTGGAAAATACTGGCAATTCAATGACAAACTGGAGACATTTTCCATTGAAGCCAATATATTGCTTCTATTATCAAAACCATGATTGCAATGTTCCTGGTGGTGAGGAGGCATCATGGCCAAAAAAAGGATTTTCGTTTTATTTAATTGTATTAAAAAAGCAATGTAAAAGCACATTAAAATATATCTTCATGAATACAGAAGCTTTTACATCAGTTGCAGTTTCATAAGATCATAAGATCATACGTGATAGGAGCAGAATTAGGCCATTCAGCCCATCAAGTCTACTCCACTTCATCCATTGCAGTTCATCTGCTTTGCAACAATATTACTACTCCACCATTCAATCATGGATAATCTATCGCTCCCTCCTTACCCCATTCTCCTGCCATCTCCCCATAACCTCTGACACCCATACTAATCAAGAATCTATCTATCTCTGCCTTAAATATATCCACTGACTTGGCCTCCACTGTTTACAGGGCAGACTTTTCCAACACTGTTCCCCTTTAGCTAAACTTCACGGATTCCAACTAACTCCTCACTCCTTGGAAAGCCTCTTTATGGGTTTAAGATTTAATTCACTTTGGGCATTTTTCAAAGGTTTTTCTTGTCCCCTGTGGGATTGTTTCAATTCATCCCATCGCTTTAAACTTGACACATGCAATCTTCATTTCCCACCAGTGGTATTATTCTTAGAACCTGAGCAATTTACAGCTGAAATTGTGGATCATTATACAAATGGTATTAGACGTGAAAATTACATGTTATTAGCACGGGATTCTGGTCGGTCTTAAAGCAGCTTAAAGTAGATTAGGACTCCCTCATATCTGAAGAAGGAAATCATTCCACAATAACAGCCCTTCCATAAATAAAACCCTGGCACTTGCAGGCTACCTCTTCAGCTCTTCAGCTCTTCTGGTGCCTGGGTGCTTTTGTAACTCGGTGGCCTGTGCAATATTTGATGTTTCTTTTTAATTGTAATTACCCTCTTCCATTAATGGGCAAGACCAATCAGAATAATGTGAAAGAGAGGCAAATTGCTCATTTGCACAATGTAACTGACATGCATAGCCTTAACTTGCTATGCTTTTGTAATCCGGCATGCTGATTAACTGTCAGAATTTTCAATTAACTAAATTTTGGATGTGATGCAAGTCGTTCACACAGCTTCTTTCATTACTTGTGCTCCCTCCCACTTTCTTTGCAGTAAAGGGAGATAAATAGTTTCTCTTTGTATTAGACTAATTTTCTTTCTTGCACCTGGAAAACCACCAGTTAGGAGCATATTTTGAGGACAATATATCAGATGTCTCCTCCACAGCTAAGTTACCCAGCTGCATTTTAAGCACAGAGAACGGCAGAAGCTTTTAAGAATCAGTGTTGTGTTTTGATTCCAAAATAAATTTGGTGCAAATTAAATCTGTCAGAACCTGACTGCAAAATGAAGCATTTGCAGATTGTGGTTGCAATCTGTCTCCTTTTTTTCCTGCAGAAAGAATGCCCTTAAAAGTTCCAACATAAAACAGGCTCACACTTTTAATATTCACTACAATAAAATTGCAAATAACAACAGGAATAGGCGAACAGCAGCTACCAATAGATGTTCTTCTGTATTAAAGGGGTCCTCCACACCTACAGCATTTTAAGCACTCCATTTCTGAAATAGGTGTGTATAGAAACAGCTGAGAATAGAAGTTAGGAGGTGATGTTGCAGTTGTAGAAGACTTGGTGAGGTCACATTTAGAGTATTGTGTTTAGTTCTAGGCACCGTAAGATTTACAAGGATGTTGCCAGGATTGGAGGGTCTGAGCTATAGGGAGAAGTGGAGTAGGCTGGGACTCTATTCCTTGGAGCTCAGGAGTATGAGGGGTGATCTTATACAAAACCATGAGAAGAATAGATTGGGTAGGTGCACAGAGTCTTTTGCCCAGAGTAGTGGAATCGAAGACCAGAGAACATAGGTTCAAGGTGAAGGAGAAAGGATTTAATAGGAATCTGAGGGGAAACTTTTTCACACAAAGGGTAGTGGGTGAATGGAACAAGCTGCCAGAGAGGGTAGTTGAGGCTGGGACTATCCCAACATTTAAGAAACAGTTAGACAGGTACACGAATAGAACAGGTTTAGAGGGATATGGGCCAAACGCGAGTAAATGGGACTTCTGTAGCTGGGACATGTTGGCCAGTGTGGGCAAGTTGGGCCAAAAGGCCTGTTTCCATGCTGAATGACTCTATTACTTTAGTTGTATTGCTACCAATATTATCAGCACTCGATATTCCACATTCACTTGAATGCTTAGGATCTTTAAAACATTCCTGCTATAATGTTATTAATAATTTGCGCTATACACATACACTTTATATAAATCTACAAATACTTCAATTGTGAATAGGGACTCTCCTTTCTGTTGCACAGTTTTACAGGCAACAGTTTCTATTTGTGCCTTTATTGCTCTTTAATTAAAAGTACTGGGAAGCATGCAAATAAAGTGAAGCGCAATCACTATTATTGCCTTTCCTCAATGTGCACCTAATTGGTCAATGTCTCCTCAACATCAAAATGAAAATAGATAAATAATAGTTAACCTGGATTTTGTTTTAATTTCCTTCAGTCTCAGAAAGATGACAGATGGAGGAAATTATCCCAAGGGTCCCTATGTTTGTGGCAATGATGGATTTTCAGTAAATTCACTAATTTGACTATATCGTTAAATTGCATTCCTTTTCAGCATCTGAACAAAGCCCTTTGTTCATCTCTAATTACCTTTGGGAATCTGCCTTCTTGAGCCACTGTGGTTCTTGTGGTGAAGAAACACCCAGAGAGGGGTTGTTTTGGGTTTTCCAAGATTTAATCCTTTGGCAAAGACAACTAAAAATGCATTTCCTAGTCAGAATAGCGTGACTCAAGGTCAAGATTTCAAGGTTTCAAGGTCAGTTTATTGTCACATACCAATTAAGGTACAGTGGAATTTGAGTTACAGTGAAATTTGACTCTAAGAGGAACCTGCAGGCTGTGGTGTTCCCATGTTCGTGCTATCCTTGTCCGAGACATTAGATTTTTAGATTTTTAGATTTAGAGATACAGCGCAGAAACAGGCCCTTTGACCCACCGGGTCCGCGCCGCCCAGCGATCCCCGCACATTAACACTATCCTACACCCACTAGGGATAATTTTTACATTTGCCCAGCCAATTAACCTACATACCTGTACGTCTTTGGAGTGTGGGAGGAAACCGAAGATCTCGGAGAAAACCCACGCAGGTCACGGGGAGAACGTACAAACTCCGTACAGACGGCGCCCGTAGTCAGGATCGAACCTGAGTCTCCGGCACTGCATTCGCTGTAAGGCAGCAACTCTACCGCTGCGCCACCATGCTGCCCATTAGAGTTTGCAGCAGTGAGACTATCTCCAGAAACTCTTCTAACGCAGATATTTTGAATGGGCTTCTGTGGTTCTGGAGACTTGTACTCCATCTATAAAGGGAACTTCTGTCTTTTTCAATAAAGTCCTTTCCAATATCGCCACCACTTCACAGGGAATGGGAGTGAACGATGCAAACCAAACAGACAGATTTTCCAAACGTATTTTCAGTTTAATTAGTCATTTATTGAATTTGTTGTACAAACAAGAAGATGAACAACCAGGCTGCACTTATCTCGCATTCAAGTCATAGCTGGCGTTCTGTTCCCCCTGTCTGCTTTCAGCTCTCGAAGCAGGTCTGGTAAGAACTGTATCCTCTCCCTCCCTGTGTCTGACCCCTCCCGTCTCTGCCTCTCCAGATATAGCACCTAGTTCTGGCTTCTCCCAGTACATTATGCCCATATATGTATTCATCTCATGACAGCCCCAAGTGTCCAAAATAACACAGCTAGATATCTAGACAAAATAACATAATATGCTAAAACAGCCAGCACAAACACAAAGGGCTCTTACACACCGGCCCCTAATTGTTCTACGCGTACAAAGAAACTATTATTAATAAACATTAAAAGGAGCTATAAAACTTTACACATAATCAAAATAAACAGGTATGCACTATATGTTGGCATCTAATCTACTTTAGTGATTATTCAATCATTAAGACCACCAGTCTTTGCTGTATTCAAGTGTCAGCTTCTAGGAGCAGACATATCTTCGTTATCGGTCTTTCCAAGATGTTGCTCTTAGTCTGAAGTCGAACTGTATGCACAGGACCTTGTGCATCTGATATGGTCTCCAATATTCTGCCTTCTTCTTCTTGCGTTTGAGGCAGCAGAAGTTATGTAACGCTCTCCAGGCCCTGTAGCCACTGCAATGTGCTGTTGTCGAGGGCCGTGAGGTCTACCCCTCCACCAGGGGGGCGGAGAACAGCGCAGTCGAAAATGACGTGCTGCGCTGCTTCCTGGTCTGCTCCACACACGCAGGCTGCTGATGAACGCAATCCCTACGATGCATGTTGGTGTTGAACCGGCCAACCCCTGTGTGGAGCCGGTTCAGGGCGACCCACTCTTTGCAGGGCATGTCCGAGCCGGGTGGGGCTGTGGTGTTGGGTGTGACAGTGGATTGAGGATATTCTGCCCATTAACCAGGAGCCTCATGCTGCAATGGAATCAGCCACCACAACAATGTCACCTAGCAAAGCTTCTTTTTACCTTTGACCACCGTTGTCGTTCTTGGATTAGAGGCAAGTATTCTTGTATCCACCATTTCCAAAAGAGATCTGCCATATATTGTACCTGTCTCCACCTGCGTCTAATGTATAAGTCTTCCTTTACAAAGAGTCCAGGTGATTGTATTGGCTTGCTTTTCAACAGAAGAAGATGGTTTGGTGTTAGTGCTTTCAGGTCCATTGGATCATCAGTCGCATCCCTTACAAAAGAGATCCTGTTTGCTACAAATGTTTGAAAGCATTTGGATTTGTCCAGTTGAAGCTGTAATTGTTTTTGCAGCATTGTGTCAACTCTGACAGCTATGACTGCAGCTGTAAGTTCCATTCTGGGAATCATCATTTGTTTTAATGGTGCCACTCTGGATTTTTCCATTATGGCCCACTATGTCCCGGTGTCAGAGGGCGGATACTGCATCCAGTACCACTGCTGCTGGAGTCCATTTCTTCCCTGTTGCTAGGGTTGGAGCGACACCTCTTACTATTGGGTCCGGGGATTCTGTTAGTGTCATGTCCAGCCTTGCTTTAGCGCATTTGAATTCCTCCACCAGGCTTGAGACTGGCAGTGAGAGGGCTCCATTCCCATAGAGCCCCTTGCTGCTGAGGCATTTCGGTAGCCCAAGCCACTTCCTCACCTGTGAGTTCTCCAGTCTCTCCAGCTGGTTGACATGGGATAAAGTGACCTCGTAGATGGTAATTGGCCACATGAGTCGGGGCAGCAGACCGAATTGAAGGCACCAAAACTTCAGCTTCCCTGGGAGAGCAGTGTTGTTGATTTGCTTGAGGCCACTGATTGTATCCTGCCTGAGTTGTTCTACCTGCTCTGTGTCCTTGAGGTGTGCGGTGTACCAACGGCCAAGGCTTTTGACAGGCTTCTCCAGGACAGTTGGTATTGACCTTTCGTCAGTGAGTCGGCCTTTGACGATGGAAATACTGCAGGATTTGCTGGGTTTAATCCCCATTTGTGCCCATTTGATGTTTTCCTGCAGTTTATCCAGCAGGCGTTTGGTGCATGCTTTTGTGTAGTTATTGTGATCATGTCATCCATGTACACCCTGATTGGAGGAAGACGCAGCTCACTCTTCAAGCGTTCCCCTCCGACCACCCATTGGGCCCTGGGGCTGATCCTGTTCTTGCCCGTTTAACTGTGTTCTCTATCTCCTTCCATGTAGGAGGCCTTGTGTCCATCTGGTGCTCAGGTGGGTGAATAGGTGGCATGTCATCTGGAATGGTGACTGGCTTATGCCTCAGGTTGTCGGAGTACGTCTTCCTCAGGTGCTCCTCCAGTTCCCTTACAGGTACTCTCAGGATCCCACTCGTCTCGTTGACAAAGAGGCTTTTGACAAACTTATACGGGTCTCTGTAAAAACTTGTCCTTGCCCGTTCTTTCTTCTTGTGTTGCTTTCTCAGGCATTCTGCTCTTCATGGATTGCCAGGCGCTGCTTTACTTCTGCCTGCAATGCCTCAAGTCCTTTCCTTTCTGCCTCTGTGGCCTTCCTCCACTGTTTTCTCAGCTGCCTCCTTTCCTTCACCAGTCTTTTGATCTCCTGCTGCCTCCTGGACTTGTACTGGAGCGATAGTTCCTTCTGTGCCTCTGTTTCTTGATCTTCAACTCAAATCTCTCCGCCCCATAGTTGTATATGGTGTCTCCCATCTTCTCCAGTTTTCTTTCTACACATCCCTTCAGTCCTTCCAGAAGATGGACGAGGTCAGTGTTAATGGTCTCCCACTCTTTCCTCTGGCAGGATTTAGGCCACAAGATTTGAGGCTTTTTTCCTTCCATCTTCCTCTCTACCGCTGACTGTGGCTGGTTGGGCTCTGGACTCATGTCCGTTGGTGGGACTGTACTTGGTTGAGCTTCGCCTGGGGTGCTGATACCCTGTGGACTGTGGTGATTATCCTGGCACTGGGCTTCACTCGACTGATTTGACCTGTCTCCTAGAAAGTAATGGTCAAAGCGAGGCCCCTCACCAAGCTCTCAGGCACTTTTTCCTTGACCCTTCTCTGATGTATTGGAAGCGACATTTATTTCCTGCGTATAGGTGAGATGTTCCATTGCATTGCAACAACCTCTAAGGAACAGTGAGAACGCTTGCAATGCTTTCACATCTAATCTAATCACTGACCAGGCCAATGCCTTGACCATATATGCAGTAGCAATCTTCTGCTCATTGCCATAATGCTCTTTTAGCAGCTTCTTTGCCTTGGGATAGTCCTGGGCTGAAAGTAAGTGTTCACAGCTGCGGACTAAGTCTTTTGCTTGACGTTCTATATTGCTCTAGAAAATGTAAGTGGTCACTGTTATCGTTAGTCTTTATTTCCACTTCCCTCTCAAATACCATGATGAAAGTTTCATACTGCAAAGGATCTTCATCATAAAAGGGAATGTCTCTTGGTGGTAGAGTAGAAGAAAGATTTTGTTGAGCCAGAAGAACAGTGATATCATTTTGCTTCTGAATTAGGTTATACATATCAACTTGGCTTCCATCATACAGTCCAGGGGGGGTAATGCGAGCATGCCCCTGCACACCCTTTTGCTCATGAGTCTTTGCCTTTTGCCTTTGGAGAGGGTGTTGAGTTAGATGGGTCCTATCATGAGCTCTAGCAGATGATCCCAGAGTTGTGTAAGATTTGAGAAGTTTTCCCTCATTCTGCAAGCAACACCAAACCAAAGAGCTGCAGTTTGGACATTTTAAACGGGAGACTGGGGCTGATAGCGGAGAAAGGCTGCGGTCAGTTTACCAAGGGATGTCACAATCCGTGGGTCCTAAGATGGCCGCAGGACCTCGTGACCAGCCACAAAAGCAAAAACCTTACAGCCCAGTCTCTAGGTTTCTGCAAAGCCACGGCCAGAACAATGGATGGATATTGGCCATGCAGAAACCTGCGAAACCAGGTCGAAGTCCAGACACTGGGGCGCTGACATCAGCATACTCACAATGCCCCAAGCCGACCTACACAGTTAATCTCGTTAAGGGGGCACAATAGCCCACAGAAAACTACCTGGTAGGTGATGGGAAACCAGTTAAACCCATCACCTCGCAACGAAATACCAATTAACACCGTCTGGCCATCCCCGGTACCCCCGGACATAACGCAGGACAAAGGGAAAACTCAATACATATCTTTTAAACAAAGAGATCCCGAGATCTGGCGGGAGATAGGACGGGTCAGAATAGTATAACTGGCCATGACTTTTGGGTTTTAATCTGAAGAAGAAATACTGCAAGAAAACCTGCAAGGAACGCAAGCCAGGAGGAAGACGAAAAGACAGGCAAGAAAGACACGCTCGCAGCAGGGACAGCAACGCTCGCAGCAGGGACAGCAACGCTCGCAACGACTGGCCAGGAACGCAAGAAACGGAAGGAAGAAACTCAGGGGACAAGCACGACCCTCACGGAAAGCAGCGGAGAAGCAGTACGAACAGCCAGTAACCCCAGTAATAGCCCCATGGTGAGCATGTACCCCGATCCTGCACATCCTGGACATAGTTTAGTGTAGAGGGGAGGGTGGTTTGAATAAACGTGGGTGTGTAAATGAATATGTGTTGGTCAATTTTGCGATGTGTCGTACGTTCCCCATCTTACAGTCAAGAATATGTCTAATAGAACTGTGTCTAAGTATTCGTGTAGTTATGCATATGTCGTTTAGAACTGTGTCTAAGTATTCGTGTAGTTATGCATATGTCTAATAGAACTGTGTATAAGTATTCATGGACAATAGTCCCAAGTGCTCAATAAAAGCCTTTTCCATTTAAACCCTAGTCTTCAAATCTGGTCTGGTTGAGTTTTTTTCTGCACTATCAACGCTCCTGCATCTAAGTCCAGTGTCTAGAACCGTAGGGGGTGAGTGGGTCGAACCACTCACGGGGAACCAGTGTGCGCGGCCTGGTCAAGGGATCAGAGCAAGGCACGGGGACCTTAGGTCGGGCGAAAGCTCGGCGCAGAAACCCCTTACAGTTGTTTGTTTTGGTCTAACAACCTGTTGCACTTGATCAGGCAAGTATTCAGCTGCATGTGGCTCTAATTTAGCTGATGTTTCTCTTTGAGCAGTTTCTCTTCTCAAATAAGATGTTCATCGGATCAGATGCTCTAGAGCTGTTTCTTGATTTCATAGCATCAAGTACATTGAGTCTTGTCTTAGTTGCTGTCAGTTCAGCATCTAGTTCCAGTCGTTCCTTCTGTCTTCTCAGCTGTTCCTTTTGTCTCTTCTGTTCTTCCTCCATTTCCAATTCTCTTCTGTTCTTCCTCCAATTGTTCTTCTTGTGCCTCAATCTCATGCCTGCCTTTCATGTTGGCAACCTGTTCTTCGAGAACGGCCATATCTGCCTGAGCTTGCATATAAGCAGAGAGCATTAAAGATGTACATGATGAAGCACACGATTTGAGGCTCAATCTAGATTTAGAGACATTTGAAACACTGTCATCAGGCCCAATGATATCTAAGTTTACACCACTCTGTTGTGTGGGTCTGAATACTTTCTGAATGCACTGTACTTGTACACTATCCCTTTAAGACGTGTAGACGTAAAGTCGTATCTAACACAAGAATTCAAAACAAACCGATATCTTACAATACTCAAGGTCACTTCTTTGTTCTCAGCATTCCTGGTTTCCAGCAGCCATTTTTCAATACAGCTTCTGATACAGCTTTTCCAATAAAAATTAATGTTGTACTCACTTGTCCTGCGCGTAGGCTTTCGAAGTTTCCAATCTCCGTTAGTCAGATTAGCACAGATAGCGACCCTGTTCAGTCTGTGGAACTCGGTTCAGGCTTGCAAAATAAAACAATCCTTGTTCCGTCCAGTTGGTTCACAAGCACCAGTGTCACTTATAGAGCCAATTCTTACTTATAATGGCTCTTTAGAGGCAGTTCTTACTCACTCACTCATAGAGGGTAGTTCTTACTTTAAATGTAATGGCAACTTTAGTCTTTTCCAATAAACTCCTTTCTGATGTCGCCACCACTTCACAGGGAGTGGGAGTGAACTTGACGCAAACCAAAGAGATTTTCCAAACGTATTTTCAGCTTAATTAGTCATTTATTGAATTTGTTATTCAAACAAGAAGATGAACAACCAGGCTGTACTTATCTCGCATTCAAGTCATAGCTGCCGTTCTGTTCCCCCTGTCTGCTTTCAGCTCTCGAAGCAGGTCTGGTAAGAACTGTATCCTCTCCCTCCCAAAGACATTCTGGCCTTCCATCACAGTGAGGAGGTGACTGGAGGAGACTCACTGTGATGGATGTTTATTTTTGTTTGGTGTTAGTTTATGATTGTATGTGTTATTGCATTTTTATTTATTATTCTTATTGGTCTTATTGTTGAACTGCGGGTAATGTTTCATTTCACTACACATTTATGTGTATGTGACAAATAAACGACTATTGACTATTGACTATTGACTGTGTCTGACCCCTCCCGTCTCTGCCTCTCCAGATATAGCATCTAGTTCTGGCTCCCCCCAGTACGTTATGCCCATATATGTATTCATCTCACGACAGCCCCAAGTGTCCAAAATAACACAGCTAGATATCTAGACAAAATAACATAATATGCTAAAACAGCCAGCACAAACACAAAGGGCTCCTATACCATCCCTTCACTTTATACACCCTCAAGCTATGGCACTTCCCTTCCTCAGTAGTGCCTTCATTCTCCAGATCCAGCCTTGCCTCTAAAATCTACTGAAAGTAGGAACTGTGCATTACAGGGATACTACCTGCTCAATACCATTCAGGACAACGTACCGTGCTTAGTCAGTACCCTATCCTCCATATTAAACATCCACTTTCACCACTCCTAATTGTGCAGTGTAACACATGCAAAATGCACTGCAGCAATTCTCCAAGATTTTAATTGCTGCCTTTACAATGCAGAAAGTCAAAGACAAAGTCTTTTTTCTACAAAACCTCCTTCAATTTAAACACCATTTGCCTTGAAAATAGATCTCTGTTCCTTCATAGTCATAATTCTAGAATTACCTTCCTTACATCCTCAGAACACTGAAAGAATATCTTCACCATTAGAGCAGGAATTGTGCAAGAAGACAATGACCTCCACCTTCTCAAGGACAATTAGAGACAAGCCACAAATGATGGCCCTGCCATTAATGCCAAGATGTCATGGATGAATGGAAAAAAACCAGAAATAGAGTCTGCCTGGCCCATCATGTCACTGGAGGTACTCAATACAGAGAAATACAATTAGTCCCTCAACCCTGATCATCCTCTTGATTGCTGTATTTGTTTCACTTTCCGGTATTTATACAATGTCCTTTAGCAAGTTATTCATTGCACTTCCTTCCATCACCCTTTCAAGCTGTGGCGTTCACAGAAGTTCACAGAACTTGTTGAAGTTAAAGATGGTAACATCACAAAAATGACTACTTATTAAAAAGCACATCATTAACTATGTAATATTCCGGAACATCCCTGAAATCATAGATAGTGTGCAAATCTTTTGTTTTTCTTTTATTGATATCTAATGCTTTTTCCCTTTTAATGGGATATATGTTGCCAAACAGGAAATGTGAAAGAAAATAAAAGCCATTAGATTTGGAATTGCCAATACTTTTTAACTACTTACAAAATGGGTTTTTAGAACGTCAGCAGGTTTGCCTGTGCTGCCATGCAGAACCCACTATATTCACAAATTTGCTGTTGGATGTATTACATGTTTTTAGAGAAATAATCTGATATTTAAAATGACTTCCTTCCTCAAAGGCAAAAGACACCAGATCCTGAAAACATGCAGTATTTTACCAGTTGGCAGTAATTTGTGAGGAAAGAGAGCTAACTTTTCATGTAGATATCGGAAATTATCATTTGAGATAAGAGAAGGAACAGTCAGACACAAGACCAGATGATTACTACTTCAAAAAATAAAATAGCAGATTAAGAATATGAACAAACCAAATCTATGCTGGTAACTTTGACCTAACCAGACATTACTCATTACATTAACCTCACCAGAATTCTGTTGGTTAGCATTTATCCACCTAGATTCCAGTTGGCAACATTGACCTGAAATGAGTCAAGAAGATAATTCATGGAATTTGTAAAACTTTGATAATTATAATAATAATAATAATAATGCATTACATTTATATAGCGCTTTTCATATACTCAAAGACGCTTTACTGGGATTTAGAGAACATAGGGAAGTGAATAAATAGATAAATAAGTAAACGAACAGAGAAAGGAGACAGAAGGTGAGGTGACCTTCAGTGGTTGAAGGCAGTACTGAACAGGTGAGACTTCAGTGATGTTTTGAATGTGGTGAGTGTGGAGGAGTCTCTGACGGTTTGGGGTAGTGAGTTCCATAGGGTGGGAGCAGCGATGGAGAAAGCCCTGTCCCCCCAGGATCTGCGTTTGGTCCGGATGTGGGGGGATAGGAGATTGGCAGCAGCAGAGCGGAGGGTGCAGGTGGGAGTGTGCCTGTGGAGGAGGTCGGTCAGGTAGGATGGGGCCAGGTTATGGAGGGCTTTGTAGGTCATGAGGAGGATTTTGTACTGGATTCTCTGGGGGATGGGGAGCCAGTGGAGTTTGTAAAGGACGGGGGTGATATGGTCACGGATCGGGGTGTGGGTGAGTAGACGGTATAATGGTATAATGAAAATAATGTTACAGGGCACCTGATAGTTAGAGGAGAAGAGACTCAAAACAAAACATGAGTTTTAGACATCTTAGAATTCCAGGACTGATAATGTAGAATGTAAAGGGTGAATCATATATTGCCTATTAATTGGATAGACAGAAAATGCTGGAGTAACTCAACGGGTCAGACAGCATGTCTGGAGAAAATGGATAGATGACATTTCAGGACAGGACCTTCTTCAGACTTCTTTAGTCCTCAGTCTCCAGAAAGATCCTGGCATGAAACGTCACCTATCCATTTTCTCCAGAGATGCTGCCTGACCCACTGATTTATGCCGGAATTTGTGTCTATCTTTGGTATAAACCAGCATCTGCAGTTCCTTGTAGTCCTCGTTATATTAAACTTTAATTGGAATCTGGACTTTCATTATATAAGCATATCATGTGGAATACAGACATTGATTAGTTTGCACCCACATTACATGAGTAGAATATTATCAATTTACCTTCTGATGTCAGTAATAATTGTGCATTAGTTTGAAATTGTGGCAATTAATGGAAAATGTTAATCGGTCATACTGAATAAAGCTTCATTAAGCTAGAAAATTGCTAATGAAAATTGAATCAGCATAATTATATGCGCATGAAAATTAATACATCACCTGACAGATATTCAATAACACGGCACGTGAAGAATACAATTCATTGAGCTCTATGGTTACACAGTGTATTGATCTTTCCAAACATCTTCATGACTTTCCTAGTTTTGACCAGCCTCATTAATGATTTTTTAATTATTTACACGAATTAAGTGGCTTATTACTTTCATGAGATGCATGAAAGCAATACTCCAGTTGAAGCAACGTTGTGAGTTACAATTCTGCTAATATGACAAAACACTCAAAATTATCAGCAAGAAAACAGTATAACTCATTACTTTGATAACTCGACATAACATTCTACACAAATTTAAAGGCTCATTAAAGAGTGGACAATACTGCAGATGATTGTGAAACTAGACAAATATATGCTTCAGGGCATGAATTTCCTGTGCATTTCGTATTTTAATGAGCTAAACAATGCATGATTTTCAAAATAGTAGGAGACAAAATGTTTTTTGTTTGGGTCCAATGAACTTTAGTTTGTAATCTGAGAGAACCAAAAATAGAGAAGAAAATATCAATGATTTACTTTTATTCACTTGAAATAACAGATATTCTAGGGTTCAAACACAATTTTGTATGTCCTTTGTGTTTCCATATGTTTGTGTACATCTGTCAGGATGAAGCTCTATTTTGTTTGTGTTATATTCCGGTTAAGGGTGCTGTATGAAGAAGGCAGAATGAAGAACTAGACTCACACATTAGTTGCTGGTGTCACCTGCATTTTTATTACCCAGCATTCCCTGCTTGTATTGAACACCAGCACATTAACATAAAAACATGAATATGTATGAATACGTTACAGTTTGGTGCTTTCAATTGCATTACTTTGTAGACACGAGTATTATAATCTATATTCTGAATAGAACTTTAGACTTTAGAGAAACAGCGTGGAAACAGGTCCACCAAGTCCACGCCAACCAGTGATCACCCCGTACACTAGCATGATCCTACACACTTTAGGGATGATTTACACTTTACAGAAGGCAATTAACCTACAAACCTTTACGTCTTCGGAGTGTGAGAGGAAACCAGAGCACCCAGAGAAACACCACGTGGTCACTGGGAGAACATGCAAACTCCATAAGTAAAGCACCCTTAACCCCAGTCTCTGGTGCCGTCCCTACTGCTAATCCTTTGTTCATGATGTGTGCTGTTTTCCTTCTGGGCCTTCTGTTTATGTGATGTGTTCACACAAGGGGCCTCCAGTGCTGTGGTAAGCAACCATGCCTGAAGCTTCTATGGACTTCCATCATGCAGGTATGAACCAAAACCAACATAATGACCTGGATCCAGATGCTGGGAATCTGTTTCAGACAGGTCCTCATTTCCCATGTAATGGTGTGCTATTGGATCATCAAATCAAAGCCACCCCTCTCTGGCTGAAAGCTCCCTATGTTTTTGAATGAGTCACTTACAATCCGCGCAATCTCTAACCCAGTTCTCACACTCTACCTGATTATAGGCCTAACCCTTAGCCATTTGACCATCTCTCCTTCCTTTACCCCCATTCTAACCCCCACCCAGCCTCCCCCCCAGACCTTTGTCTGACCTGTTTTCTTTCAGGAGAAGCAGTAATGGTGGCTTGCCCACATAAAGGTCTTTATGTGCGCAAGGCCCGATCCATACCATACAATTCCTTGGGCTTCACAAACTACTTAATATTGCAGCAGCCTTATCATAATAAAAACTTTAATGTTCATCGAGTATCAGTGAATTAATATGTCTTTCCAGCTACCAAAGAATTTGTAGGTAGTGGGGAGGTATCCATTAAAAGAGTCATACAGTATGGAAACAAGCCCTTTAGCCAAACTCGACCATGTTGACCAAGATATCCCATCTAAGTTAGTCCCATTTGCCCATATTTGGCCCATATCTGTCTAAGCCTTTTCTATCCATGTACCTGTTCAAAACCTCAAGATAACAATGAGATTTCCTATTCACAAGATGAATTATACTTAAGCAATTTGAGGAAAATACAATATATTTCCTAAACAGGAAATATGTTGTAATAGAAATGTTTACTTCCAAAACTTTTCAACTGTCAACAATACTTTTTTGAAATCTAATAGTAGTATATCAGCAAAATCAAGGAAATAAGAAATGGCAAAGAGTGGCCCCACATAGGATTTGAGGAATTATAAGACAATTGAAAAACATAGTATAGCCCGCAGTAGGCAGCCAGGCTTTCCTACAAGTGTTATGACATGGGGCAGAACTCATTCTATAATCTGCGGGTACTAAGGTTGCTGACTATCTCACTCACAAATACGGGACAAGGTGACGTCACTGCCCCCCGCCCCATGTGACCTCACCCAACCAGCGGCCACGTGCTCCTGTTACACCAATGGCGGCCGCCCAGGCCGGGAGGCGGGTTCTAACTCAACCTCCGTTAGGCGGCGCCTGGGCCTCCAGGCCTACACTGTCCGGAGGGAGACACAAAATGCTGGAGTAACTCAGCGGGTCAGGCAGCATCTCGGGAGAGAATGAATGGGTGACCTTTTGGGTCGAGACCCTTCCTCAGTCTGAAGAAGGGTCTCGACCCGAAACGTTACCCATCTTCTGCTAGACCTCCATGAGGCTGGCGGCAAGGACTTCGCCATGGATGACGAGGGCGACGAAAGTATCCACAACTGACGAAGAAGGCGAAGAAGAGGAAGGGACGAGGATTTGGCTCAGAGGAATGTGCTCGATCCAGGCTGCGAGAAGACTACGACTCCGTGGAGCAAGACGGCGATGAGCCAGGCCCTCAACGCTTGGTGTAGGGGGGGATCCTGTTTGTGCGGGGTTCATGAGGAAGCCACCGAGGAGGACATCCACGACGTTTGCCGAGCACGGTGAGATCAAGAACCTGCAGCTCAACCTGGACCGGTGCACCAGCTACCTCAAGGGCTACGCTCTGGTGGAGTACGAGACCTACAAGGAGGCGCAGGCGGCCATGGAGGGTTTGAACGGGTCGGAGCTGGCCGGGCAGCCCATCAGCGTGGACTGGGGCTTCGTCAGGGGGCCCCCTAGGAGCAAGAGGCAGAGTGACCGCAGGAGAAGTCGGAGCCCGGATCAGAAGCGTCACTGAGCCGGGGCGGAGTGCGGAGCGACCGGTGGGACAGCGCGGCCTGCACAACACCGGGGACCGAGACATGCCCGCATATCGCCGTGCCCAAACTGAGCCGACCGTTTCATCTCAGTTGGGACTGTCGTGGGGCTGGGGAGAGGGTGGGGAGGGAAGGGTAAGGTTGGCTTGTGCAAAACAACACTCAGAAATAAAGTATTTTAGTTCCAAAAAAAATTCTTAAGTTTGAAGAAGGATCTCGACCCGAAACGTCGCCCATTCCTTCTCTCCCGAGATGCTGCCCGTCCCACTGAGTTACTCCAGCATTTTGTGCCTACCTACGATTTTAACCGGAATCTGCAGTTTTTTTCCTACAGTGTCCGGGCCCACAGCGCCCCCCAGGCCTAATACGGGACAAGGGCGGTCCCATATGGGACAAACCAACTTAACCCAAAATAGGGGATGTCCCAGCTAATACGGCACAGTTGGCAACCCTAGCGGGTACATTGAGTAGATGCGCAATACAGCGCATCAAGGGACAATCCCACCAGTCAGCGCACAGAAATAATGCATTAGTGAGAAGTCAGGGGAAATCTGTCCATGTTGCATCTGTGGGGAGGGGGTGCGAGCAGAACTTCAGGACACTGAGCAGATGCATGTAAGGGCCTCATCTATGACAGAAGGAGGGAACCCACGTTCCCTGAAGACTGTGGACATGTTGGATTTCCTAGTATGGAATACCTCATTCTGGGAGCAAATGCGGTGGAGACGGAGGAATTGAGAGTAGGGAATGGCATCTTTGCGAGAGGCAGGATGGGAAGAAGTGTAGTCCATATAGCTGTGGGAGTCAGTAGGTTTGTAATAGATATTCATTGATAGTATGTTTCTGATGGAGACAGATTATCCCCACAGATTATCAGTTCAGTTTAGTTTATTATTATTGTCACATGTACTGAGGTACAGTGAAAAGTTTTTTGTTGCATGTTTTCCAAAGAAAAGATTGTACATGATTACAATCAAACTGTCCACAGTGTATAAATAAAAGATAAAGGGTACAAAATTTAGTGCAAGATAAAGTCTGATAAAGTCCAATTAAAGAGAATTCAAAGGTCACCACTGAGGTAGATGGGAGGTCAGGAAACAACAGAAAACATAATAAATTGGCATAGGTGGTGGCTGCTCCCTCGGCTCTGTTCTCGAGTCAGAAAAGCCATGGCTGATCCCAGACTTTGTTGGATCCCTTGAGCACATACAGGACAGTTCAGTGTGAGAAAGTGTGCTTTTTGAGAATGAGAAACCAGAGTTTTTTAGTAGGAAAATAACGGCAGATACTGGTACAAATCGAAGGTATTGCAAAATGCTGGAGTAACTCAGTAAGTCAGGCAGCATCTAGGAGAGATGTCAACTTCTCTACATCGACGAGACCAAACGCAGGCTCGGCGATCGTTTCGCTCAACACCTTCGCTCAGTCCGCCTTAACCAACCTGATCTACCGGTGGCTGAGCACTTCAACTCCCCCTCCCACTCCCAGTCTGACCTTTCTGTCATGTGCCTCCTCCAGTGTCATAGTGAGGCCCACCGGAAATTGGAGGAACAGCACCTCATATTTTGCTTGGGCAGCTTACAGCACAGCCGTATGAGCATTGACCTCTCTAACTTTAGATAGTTCCTCTGTCCCTCTCTTCCCCTCCCCCTTCCAAGTTCTCCCACTGTCTTCCTGTCTCCACCTATATCATTTCTTTGCCCCCCCCCCCTGACATCAGTCTGTAGAAGGGTCTAGACCCAAAACGTCACCCATTCCTCTCTCCTAGATGCTGCCTGACCTGCTGAGTTACTCCAGCATTTTGTGATACCTTCGGAGTTTTTTAATGGCAGCCTGGGGGGTGAGGAATGTAACTGTCCAGGCACAGGCAAATAATGAAATATATAAATAATGCCAACAGGTTGAAAAAGACAATCAACAAAGACCAAAAGGAATGTCAACATTTATCTCAAAGAGGGTGAGAAGAAGGCTGGTGATTGGCAACCAAAACAGAGAAAAATATGTAGTCATTGTAAAATTTCCTCCATCTGAAGAGTTGCTTGAGTTTGGACATTATACTTCAAGTAGATTTATTACATTGGATCATTGCTACAATATCGCAGGGTATGATTCTCGGGAGAAGAGTCAACACCTGAACATGTAGATGTGACGGGACTGTCTGGTCTCCAGACTTCTATTCTCTTCTGGACCTGACGTAAGAATGTTGTAGTCACGTTGCTACTTTTTTTTTTAAACGGCTCACTCTCTCACTTCCATCAAATGAATAATTAAAACTAAGGATTTGGTGTGGTGTTTGATCTGGGTTTACGTGGCATGCCCATGGACTTAAGGTAGACTTTTGCAACATTGCTCCACTTTGCCACAGGGTGCCTTGAACCTGGAGCCCGAGTAGATTTAACAGTTGTTTGACAATTTACTACTGGGTGTACACTTGTTTTTTGGATGATTTTTTTATTTTCATGCTCTGTTTGAAATACATCTTTACATCAGTTGACGATTTAACAAATCAAGAAATTTATGAAGGTGCAAAATAAAACAAGTTCCTAATATTCATCTTTGTCAGCAGATGCATGAAACTAGGCATATGGTGTTGTAATGTAACATTTAATTTAATGTATTTTACCTCACTAATTGTCATAATTTTTTTTCGCGGTAGAATTAATGTTCACTTGTCAGCTGCAGATTATATGAAATATTAGAGCACACTTTGCCAAATGTCAGCTGCAGCACAGCTTATTTTATTTTTTGCACACATAGAGATGGATTTCCACTTCCCCGCCTGAGGCTGGAAGCTTAGCGTATGAGGAGTAGGCACAGCACGGTGGCGCAGCAGTAGAGTTGCTGCCCTACAAAGCCAGAGATCCAGGTTCTATCCTGACTATGGGAGCTATCTGTATGGAGTTAGTACGTTCTCCCTGTGACCGCGTTGGTTTTCTCCGGGTGCTCCGGTTTCCTCTCACATTTCCCGAGTCCGTGCTGACCAGAGATCCCCAGACATTAACACTATCCTGCACACACTAGGGACAATTTACAATTATACCAAGCATATTAACGTACAAACCTGTATGCCTTTGAAGTGTGAGAGGAAACTGCAGCACTGATATACAACGTGAAGAGTGGGGACCCCAACATCAACCCCTGCAGAACACCATTAGTTACTGGCAGCCAACTTGAAAAAGCCCTCTTAATTCTCACTCTTTGCCTTCTGCCATTCAGCCAACCTTCAATCCATGCTAGTATCTTCCCTCTCATACCATGGGCTCTCATCTTCATTAGCAGCCTTACGTGTGGCACCTCCTCAAAGGCCTTCTGAAAATCCAGGTAAACAACATCTACTGACCCCCCTTTGTCAATCCTGCTATTTACTTCCTCAAAGAATTCCAACAGATTCGTCATGCCAGATCTCCCCTTCACAAAACCATGTTGACCGGCCTATTTTATCATGTGCTTCTTAGTATTCAGAAACCTCATTCTTAATAATGGATTCTAAAGTCTTACAAACCACTGAAGTCAGGATAACTGGCCTATACATTCTTGAATAGCAGAGTAACATTTGCGAATTTCCAGTCCTCTGAGACTACAGCTGACTCTAGTGAATCCTGAAAGATCACCACAAATGCTTCCACAATCTCAAAAGCAACCTAATTCAGAACCTTGGGGTGTAGTCCATATGATCCAGTTGACTTATCCACCTTCAGAACTTTCAGCTTCCCAAGCATCTTCTCCTTAGTAAAAGCAACTCCAATAACTTCTGCTCCCTGATTCTTGAATTTCATGCACATTGCTGGTGTCTTCCATTGAGAAGACTGACTTAAAAAATGTATTCAATTCATCTGCCATTTTTTTGTTCCCCATTGCTACTTCTCCAGCGTCATTTCCCAGCAGTCCAATGTCCGCTCTTGCCTCTCCTTTACTCTTTATGTATTTGAAGGAACTTTTGCTATCCTCTTTTATATTATTGGCAAGCACCCACATATTATTGGCAAGCACCCACATATTTTATTATTCTCTCCATATTGCTTTTTAGCTACCTTCTGTTGGTTTTTAAAATGTCATTGGGAAATTAAGAGAAAGTGCTATCATACTTAATGGCAGCACCAGTTCAAGGTAATTTGCCAGAAAGACATCACATCCAAACAGAAACTAAGTAGTCTGCAAAAAAATCAATGGGCTTGGGTTAAACAAACTAAACATCTTCACAATGTGAGGGTATATTTAGTGTGGTTTGGTTTAGAGATACCGCTTGGAAACTGGCCCTTCAGCCCACCGAGTCTGCTCCGTCCAAGGACCCCAGTTTCGTATCCTACAATAGTGGCAATTTGCCAAAGCCAATTAGACCTACATACTTGTAGGAACGAAACCTGCAAGTGCTGGTTTAAATCGAAGGTAGACACCAAATGCGGGAGTAACAGGCGGGTCACGCAGCATCTCTGGAGAGAAGGAATGGGTGACATTTCGGGTCGAGACTGAAGTGTCAGCATTTTGTGTCTACCTTCAACCTACACACTTGCATGTCTTTGGAATGTGGGGGGAAACCAGAGCACCCAGAGAAACCCCACGCTGTCACAGGGAGGCCATACAAATTCTGTACAGATGGCACCTGGAGTCAGGATCGAACCCGAGTCCCTGGTGCTGTAAGGCAGTACCTCTACCGCTGCGCTAGTGTGCCGACCAAAATGGATATCTGATGGAGTTCTGTTTCTGGAGTTGAAGTATAGATCCATCATAATCAAAACGAAAAATCAGTATGACTTGAAGTTCCTCCCTGGACCTAAAATTTAATTTTAGATATTATGTGGTAAATAACGTTGATTGACGTAATTTTAAAGAAGGAAAATAAGTTGAAGCAGTGAAGAGTTGAGAGAGTATGCTATTGGTCCCTTCGGCCCTGTACTACCATTCAATGAGGTTATGCCTGATCTTGCGCATAAATATCACTTTACCATTCCAATCCCAGTTTTGCATGCTACACACCAGGGGCAATTTACAGAGGTCAATTAATCTACAAACCTGCACATCTTTGGAATGTGGGAGGAAATTGGAGCACCCAGAAAAAACCCACGAGGTCACAGGTCGAACATACAGACTATATACAGACAGCGCCCATAGTTAGGATCAAACCCAGGTCACTGGCACAGTAAGGCAGCAACTCTACTGTTGTGCTTTTGTGCCACCCCCAAATCTGAAGAATTGGGAAATTGATATTGGCAAATAAACCAGCATGGATCAAACTGTTGGGTTAGCAGAATAGATGATAGATTATATTATCTACCGAGTTGAACCGGTACTTTGGATCTGTCTTCACTAAGGAAGATACAAAAAATCTCCCAGATGTTCTAGTGGCCAGAGATTCTAGGGTGACGGAGGAACTGAAGGAAATTCACATTAGGCAGGAAATGGTGTTGGGTAGACTGATGGGACTGAAGGCTGATAAATCCCCAGGGCCTGATGGTCTGCATCCCAGGGTACTTAAGGAGGTGGCTCTAGAAATCGTGGACGCATTGGTGATCATTTTCCAATGTTCTATAGATTCAGGATCAGTTCCTGTGGATTGGAGGGTAGCTAATGTTATCCTACTTTTTCAGAAAGGAGGGAGAGAGAAAATGGGAAATTATAGACCAGTCAGTCTGACATCAGTGGTGGGGAAGATGCTGGAGTCAATTATAAAAGACAAAATTGCGGAGCATTTGTAGTAACAGGATCGTTCCGAGTCAGCATAGATTTACGAAGGAGAAATCATGCTTGACTAATGTTCTGGAATTTTTTGAGGATGTAACTAGGAAAATTGACAGGGGAGAGTCGGTGGATGTAGTGTACCTTGACTTTCAGAAAGCCTTCAACAAGGTCCCACATAGGAGATTAGTGGGCAAAATTAGAGCACATGGTATTGGGGGTAGGGTACTGACATGGATAGAAAATTGGTTGGCAGACAGAAAGCAAAGAGTGGGGATAAATGGGTCCCTTTCAGAATGGCAGGTAGTGACTAGTGGGGTACCGCAAGGCTCGGTGCTGGGACCACAGCTATTTACAATATACATTAATGACTTGGATGGAGGGATTAAAAGTACCATTAGCAAATTTGCAGATGATACAAAGCTGGGTGGCAGTGTGAACTGTGAGGAAGATGCTATGAGGTTGCAGGGTGACTTGGACAGGTTGTGTGAATGGGCAGATGCATGGCAGATGCAGTTTAATGTGGATAAGTGTGAGGTTATCCACTTTGGTGGTAAGAATAGGAAGGCAGATTATTATCTGAATGGTGTCAAGTTAGGAAAAGGGGACGTACAATGATATCTGGGTGTCCTCGTGCATCAGTCACTGAAAGGAAGGATGCAGGTACAGCAGGCAGTGAAGAAAGCCAATGGAATGTTGGCCTTCATAACAAGAGGAGTTGAGTATAGGAGCAAAGAGGTCATTCTGCAGTTGTACAGAAATATGGGAAGGACAGAGAATAGGAGTCTGACCAGGACTACATTGGAATGCATTGGGACTTCAGTAGCAGAAAGGCAGTGTCAGAGACTCACATCAGTGTTGCTAATGTGATGCTAGTGTACAATGTGTGACAGATAGTAATCAGAAGCAGAATCTCAGCTCAGGGTTGGATAGGCACCAATCAATTGGGAAGCCTGATGAGAAAAGTGGGAATAGAATTAGTGGTGAAGGCACTGAGTTTGTCACAGAATTCACGTCGCCCTTTTGCCTGTGAAGAAAGGTTTACTGGAAATGAATTGCTGTATGACAGGGTATTAGCTCAGCACATGCCAACAATCACCTTATTGACACAATGCTCCAACCAAGTGAACCAGCCTGCATTGCTTATTGGGACCACATGTGTAAGAATGGAATCAATCAAGGAGAGCGAAGGAAGACAGAGATAAATGGTGTGGTTGAACCATCAATACTCCTCTCTCAGACCAGTACTAAAATTGGGATATTAAAGGTGTGGATAATTGACAATTGAATCAATGTGATGTTATATGCTATTATTTTGCTGACGACAGCTGGCAGGTACTTGGCATTGAGTAAATTTTGTGTTAATGTACAATAGCACTAATTGTAACAGATTAGCAAGTATTGGAGAAACCAGTTTACCACAAAACTGAATGTTACTGATAAACGTAGAAAATTATACAAAGGCAAGGAATAACATAAAAAACACAAGTAGCAACAAGCTACCCAATATCTGTTTTTTTCTCACTGAAATAACACATCATTTTAGTTTTACTACAATCAAAAAACAATATATCTTATAAAACAATGTTAAATCACTATCTTTGCTAGGGCTCATTCTGTATCAATTGATGCACATTTCAAAGAGATATTTGATATTTCAGTATTACTGTGTGCAACTTCATATGGTTAGTGCAGGTATATTTGCTCACAAATGTGCAATAGTATGAGGTTTGACATTGAGATTTTTGGAGATTCATACCAAACAATTATTTCACAATGTAATTATTGTGTAATGGGTGTATCATCCAAAGATGATTGATCATAGTGTATTTGTTACAAATCTTCACATTTACAGAAAGACAAATGACTGAAAACGGAAGGTCTGAAGGTCAGACTCGCATCCTCAAACGAACATTTTGCTGTTGACCTTCACACATTACATGAAAGAAAGGACTTGGCCTTTGCCAAAGGAACTCCACTATGGCCATCAGAGTTTCATGTATTAATACATTCAATGATTAAATATTTATAGAATCATCTGTGGACTTCAATAACATTCATGCACCAAAACGAAAATATATAGCAAAATATTATGAGCGAATAGCATGAAAGTGGAATCTTCCAAATCTTTTCTGAACTGCTTGTTAATCTTCATGGAAAATTTATTGAAAATAATCATTGCCAATTTAAGAGATCCTATTGTTGTGTGAACACAGTGTGACTTCAATTCAGATTCTTTCTATTCCTTTTCATAATGTTTTAATCAGTTGCTCATAGTTTGAAGTCTCTCTTTTTAATTAACCCATTTATCTCGACTCAACATTGTTAGTCTTCCTGCTTGTTGATTCACCCCCAGTGGGCAAATGTGATTGGTACAGATGGGTTCATCTGGTATACAGCTGGTATGAAAGTGATGAGCTGAAGGGCCTTTTCCTGTGTTGTCCACCTCTTATGACTCCATGACATTGACATTGAGATTGAGGGACGGAAGTCCTTAAGTTGACCTATTTGGCCCAGCATTAAGCTCTTAATGTTATAATTTGAAATTTTCCAACAAAAGACTATAACCAATAATCTTTGGATGAGGTAACTAATGAAGTTCCCCACCTCGAACTAAAACTATGAACTTCAAGATCCACCATCCAAATCTTTGATTTTTCTTCATATTTAATGATCAGAGGAGTTCCAGATTTTTTTTTTAAACATAATATATAATATCACTTCTCGGCAACAGAATGTAAATAAAAATGTGAGTGTTTGTAAATGCTGAGAGCTGCTATTGTTTATCCAGCAATGGTAAAGCATAATTCAGCACTGTTTTATTCATCTCCCCACTGAGTGCTTTGTAATGAATAAGGGCCTATCAAAGCAGTGAGCTACGAGCTCTTGATCATTCATTAGTGTAAGCGCTCAACCACATAAGCAATAGCTGTTGTTTGGCTTGCAGTTGAATATGCTTGTAGTTTTGGCAGGCACTCATTCTGCAAATATATAAATAATTCCTGCGCTGTGTTGCAAAAAAAAATCATGCCAGAATGATAATTATTTAAAGTATGCAGTAACCCAAATGAGCCAGATACTGTTGTTGCCATGAAGAATGTGTACCATGCTAATCTGATTCTTTGTGGCATAACAACTAATGTTAGTCTTCACGATCAATCAAAAAATTTGTTCTGGAGCAAATGACCCCACCCCATCTGAGAGCATGGAACATTTCAGAAGCATAAGAATCTCTAAGTTCAGAGGGCAAATAAAATGGGCAGATCTGACTAATATTAAAACCACAATATCTCTATTTATATAGCACTTTAAACAGAGCAAAATATCGCAAAGCATTTCACAGTTTGTCGCTGCATGGACAAGCATATTATGGAGATTGAGCAAAAGTTTGGCAAAAGAGGTTTTAAGAAGCATGTTAAAGAAGAAACAAGATGTAGAAGAGCAGACAGCTTTAGCAAGGAAATTCCAGAGAACAGGACTTTGGTAGTTAAAGGCAAGACCATGAATGATAAAATTATTATTTTAAGGGCTGATTAAGGGACATGAATTGGAAAAGCATGGCTCACTCTAGGGGTTGTAGGGTTGGAGAATGCTACAGAAATATGAAAGGCTAAGACCGGGAAGGAATTTGAAAGTGATAAGAGTCATAGAGCAAGTGTCAGGCAGCACAGAAACTTTATATATCAGCAACTATTACACCTCACTGTACACCTGTGGCACAGTCTATCACCTTCATTCTTATCTATCACGAGCACTATGCCTGTTTTCATGAATCCTGTTACATCCACTATCATTGTCTTTCGATGACAGGACAAATCTACCCTTCAGATCACACCTCCTTATCCCTATTCAAGCCAGGAGAAGTATACGCCAGATACATTATCTGCTTCTCATCCACTGCATTTTTATCAGTCTGTTAGCATTACCAAACATAGAAGTACACGGAGATGGAGATGTCCTGCTCCATATTGTCAGCATTTTCTTTGAAACTGCAACAATCTTGAGGCTTGGCAGTGCAATGCACACACGAGCTTGGATACTAGGGAAAGCTAATGACTATCAGAGTGATGATCGGTAGGGTGGGGTGCTATTAGCAAATAGGTGGAAGTTGATGTGTTTTCAGTTGACAATGCTGAGTAGCAACAAGTAAATAAACCTGGTAATATATAATTAATTAAAACCTCCAGAAACTTCAGTCACCATTTTGCTACAAGGATGAACGAACAAGATGTTACCATAGGATTCAAAGGGGCTATTCCGCCCTTCCAGCATGTTTCACCATTCATTTAGATCCAAGGTGACCTGTATCCTAAATTTCATACACCTATCTTTATTCCACATCCCCAAAACTCTCACTGAAGAAAATCTGTCAATCTCACTTTTGAGATTTTCAATTAATCTAGTTTTTGGAGAGGAAATTCCGTCTTGATCTATAATGTCACTATTCAGGTTCCAATGCTAAGACTCAAAAGGTTGAATTGGTCAGATTAGGGAACATTTATTTATAATAGTTTTAGATAATTATTCATGTTTTAGGTTGAAGTGCCTCCAAGATCTAAATTTCCATCTATCTAACTTTACAGTTAAAGAAGGATCAAAGGGGATATATAAAATCCTGCCATGTTGATTAGATTATCTTTAGCAAGACAGCAGCTAAGAAATACCAAGTCCTATGTCAGGATTGTGCGAAGTGCATTTAACACTAATCACTATTCGTTACTATACTGTACACTATGAAAAGGATTAGTCTTAGTAATGCTGTCTCAAGATTTTAAATTAAATTCAAAGCAGTAGGGAAGGGAGCGATCTTTTTTGTCATGCCTCAATGAAGTTCAGTAAGTTTCAGTCCCCAGTAGCTTTATTTCACATAAGTACCTAATTTGACAGGTTCAGCTCAGGGAGAAAAAGTGACTGAGCGAACAAAATAAAAATGTTTCTGCCCTGGAAGGTGAAATCTCATATTAATCAAATAAGTAAGTTACCAGGAATCCACCATACCTAAGTCATGCTCAAGGCTAGAGAAGTCATTAGTCTGAACAGTCAAATTATACAAAGTAGCTTTTTAAAGTTTATATTTTCAGGAGGAACGGCTATGTTTCTTCAAAAATAAATGAGGGACTGATATTCAAGCATTTTCCTTACTGCTGTGGTGCCCAAGCATAACCATGCTTCCAACCTCAGAATACACAATCATTCCAGTAAGTACAGTGATACTATGGGGATACCTACTGTGATTTGAAAAGCCCTTGAGTGAAATGCCCGTGTGACTACAGGGGCATTTCAGTCCTAGAGGAAAGGCCTTTGCCAGTGTGATCCTACAAAGACTCCGCAGACTCGCTGACAGAATATATCCTGAGGCACAATATGGTTTTCGTGGAGATAGATCTACGGTGGACATGATCTTCTCCCTGCGTACAAATTCAGGAGAAATGCAGAGAGCAGCAAACCCCATTATACATCACATTCGTGGATCTCACGGGAGGAGTTTACCTCCACACCAGAAGTGATGGGAAACTCTTCAATCTAGCAAGATTAAAGGCCAAGACGAAGGTGAAAACTGTGCTCCTAAGAGAACTCCTGAACGCTGATGATGCTTCACTCATCGCCCCAACGGAAGGTGAATTTCAAAGGCTAATGAACAGAATGTCTCATGCCTGCAATGAATTCGACTGACAATCAGCATTAAGAAGACTGTTGTCATGGGTCAGGGCACTCAACTCTCCCCTCAAATCAGCCTAAACACCACTTTACTGGAATCCATCAAACACTTCTCCTACTTGGGGTCCATGGTGACTGATAGCCTCTCTTTGGATGAGGAAATCAACTCACGCACAGGAAAGGCAGCAACCACCTGTGGGAGACTAACCAAGTGGGCGTGGAAGAACAGGAAACTCACAACCAAAACCAAGGTCACTGTCTACAAAGCTTGCGTTTTGACCATGCTACTTTACAGTAGTGAAGCTTGGACGACCTGTCAACATCAAGAGCTGAAACTGAATAACTTCAATTTTCGCTGTCTTCGCCGCATCCTGGGAATTTCTTGGCAGGACAAAATCACTGAATCTGTCCTCTCTCTAACCAACATGCCTAGCATCCCTGCTATCCTCAAGCAGAAGCACCTCCGCTGGCTTGGATATTTGCACAAGATGGACATTGGGCGCATCCCCAAAGACGTGCTTTATGGGGATATTGCCAATGCTCGGAGACCAAGAGGAAGACCAAAGCTCTGCTACAAGGACACAATTAAAAGGGATATGACAAGCTTCAATATCGACACTGACAACTGGGAGGTGGCTGCTGACGACCGTGGCAGGTGCAGGAAGGACCTGCAGGCGGGCACCAAACATCACGACAGCATGTGGTTCAAGACCCTGGAGCACAGGCGCCAACGCCGCATTATGGTCAAAGACGGCAGCCACGGACTCCCCAGAACAATGACCAGAGATGACCTCACCTGTGGAAATTGTGGAAGGACCTGCCTGTCACGGATAGGCCTTGCCAGTCACACAAGGAAATGTGACCACAGATAAAAAAATCCCCCTCTCCAAGCAGGACAATGCCAAGCCGCACCATCGTCTCCCGCAGATGGATGGATGCCAGAACCTATGGGGATAACTAGTGTGATATTTTATTCCCATCTGATTGAAACTTTATTTGAAATCTACACGGCAGATTGAATAGACTGTCAGAATAGAGGTACTGTAACTGTTGTATTGAAGAGTTACAATGCACCGTTCTGATATGTTAAATTCATGCACATTATTTTACTTCACATCACATTCTGACATGGTTGTATTGGATCACTCCTTGGGTGGGATTTTCAATCAAGCTTGCAGTCACTTCAAATAAAAATCAAGATACTACAGATGCTGGAAACTTAAAGCACAGACTGAAGACACAGATTACTGTTTTCAAAATGTTCTGCTTCTCACTCTGAAAATGATAAGAGAATTACAGCAATAATGAAATTCATTGAATAAAGGATTGCTTTAAAGAGCTCATATATAACCCATAAAAATCAAAATGCTCAAAAATCTCATTGTAATCAGTGACAAGAACTGCATTTAAACAAAAATGCTGCGGTGATCCTAATAACTTTATTCACAAAATGCTGGAGTAACTCAGCAGGTCAGGAAGCATCTCAGGAGAGAAGGAATGGGTGACGTTTTGGGTCGAGACCCTTCCTTCTCTCCTGAGATGCTTCCTGACCTGCTGAGTTATTCCAGCATTTTGTGAATAAATACCTTCGATTTGTACCAGCATCTGCAGTTATTTTCCTAATTATATCATTTGATCCAAAGGCATGAAGTTAATTATACCATTAGGGAAATAGCTATTACTTCTAAGTTGTTGGTTTGTTGGGACCACTCAGATCCCATAGGGGTTACATCAATGTCTTTCGTGGCTTTTGGTGGTTGTTTAGGCTAACTACAACATGTGCTAATGTAAGTTTAGTCTAGTTTTTTAGTTTAGTTTAGAGATACAGCTCTTAGGGAAACAGGCCCTTTGGCCCACCGGGTCCGCGCCGACCAATGATCCCTGCTGTGACTATAACATCAATCTATCTGGGGAAGGTTTTATTCTGGGTAACAGTATTTATGCAACACTAGAAAAATAGCAGTCTAGATTTTTTGGTGATGTGCTTCACAAACTGTAGTTACCACTGGCAAAGATCAAGGTGTCAAGCTGCCTCACTGTTCTTATTCAATATTTACATATTGCTAGTTCTATGAACTGCAATTACAAACTGTATTCCCTGTTGGCAAGCTCAGAGTCACATTTCCTGGAATGTTAAGCAGATTGTGTATGTCATCATCTCACTGCATTTTTGATTAACACAGGTCGGATCAACTTCACATGGTAAACAACTATTACAACAGGAGGTAGAAATCAGCTAATATGGATTATATATCAGCGAAGGAAGTTTAAACAACTGTTCATTTTATCAGTTATGCCACATCAACAAGTCTTCCTGTTAAAAACCTAATACCTTTATTCCTGTCTGTATGTTATTTAGATGTTAATATCTGGGATTCCCATCATCCGAGCTAGGCCTTCCTCTCTCTCCTACTCTCGGGCAGGAGGTACAGAAGCTTGAAGTCACTCACCACCTGGTTCAGGAACAGCTGCTTTCCTACAACCATCATGTTTTTGAACCAACCTCGTATTTGTACAACACTAATCCTACCTTAGCAATGGAACACCATGGAGCACCACTTGCACTACAATGCATTGAACATAGAAAAGTACAGCACAGGAATGGCCCATTGTCTGAACACGATGCATAGTGACAATAATGACAAACTCAGCTGAACTAATCGTATCTGCCTCTACATGATCTGTATCTCTCTATTCCCTGCATTTCCATGTGCCTGTCCAAAATCCCTCTTAAACACCACTTTGTATCTGCCATCGCCTCACCATGTTCTGTGTAAAACACGTCTCCATTAAACTTTCCCCCTCTCACCCTGTAGCTATGTCCTCTTGTGTTGGACATTTTCACCCTGGGAAAAAGGTTCTGACTGTCTACCCTACCTCATAATTTTATGTACGTCTATTGTCTCCCTTCAATCTCTGGCATTCCAGAATAAACAATCCAAGTCTATCCAACTTTTCCCTCAGCACCACCACATTCTCAATCTCAAACTGCCTTAGCATATTTGTATTCTCCACACTGACCTCGATGTCCTCTAAGTCCTTCTCCTTGGTGAATACGGATGGAAGGTGCACGTCAGTACCTCACAATTCTAATTATGTTTTGCACCAATGACAAATTGTTTCCATTTTTTTTCATTCCACTGTTGTGCAAATTATGTGTAACTTATGTATCATTTATGTTGTTGTATGATGTCAAAGTCTCAGAGCAGGTGGTGCTGCTGCATGCAAGATTTTCGGAGTACCTTTACATCGTCGTACTTGTGCATATGACAGTAAACCCAAGCTGGCTTGACTTGATTAGAAGTACAATTGACAAACAATGTGACCTCCAAGTTCTAGACTCCTCAGCCAAAGGAAACATTGGTCCCATATCTACGCTATTAAGCCTTCCAAATAATTTGCACATTTTTAATAAGATCTCCCGGGAACAGAGGCCTGGTTTATTCAATTTGAGATCACGGACCCACCGTCCAATTTTATATCACAGACCCGGTCTTCCAGATTCCTCCATTCTGACCTTGCAAGCAGACTGACCTCTATCTCTCACTTTCTGGTTGCTAAGCCTCAGATACCATGGTCCAAATCACTGAAACCTATCTTAATTTTGCGATATTGGTTCAATGCCAGTAATTTGTCTGGAGAAGGGTCTCGTCCCGAAACGCCACCCATTCCTTTTCTCCAGAGATGCTGCCTGTCCCGCTACGTTACTCCAGCTGTGCGCTATTTTTGGTTTAAACCAGCATCTGCAGTTCCTTCCTACACAATTGTCAGATGATGTTTATTTGTTTTGTTCACTTATGCAATATGAGGAACTCTGGTGTAATTTAGAATTTAGAACTGATTCCCATTTGTCTTTGAACAGGTGGCAGTGAGCTTCTTGGACCTATCAAAGCAACAATCAACCATTCATAAGTGTTACCATTCTTGGGGATCTGCATGAGATTGCTCTGAGCTGATCCATGCTCCAGATTAGATTACAATGCAGATAAAACACTCATCCATCATTGCACACATCAAGTTTTATTTCCGTCAATCTTTTCTTCTTACAGTACTACAGTAATAGATTAGCTCATGCAAATAACTTTGCTCAGACAGAAATGGTCTTTAATAAGCAGCCTGTCTGAAATCAGAATCCCCATGTACAGCCGAGAGCAGCAGGTGCCTGTTCCTTATCTGTCAACACCATGCTGCTCTCGAAAGGGTGATTCATTCAGTGTTCCCTCAAGATCTAAATCACTCAGGTGGTACCAGCTGTGTTGATGCATAGAAAGTATGGTCAGGGTGGTACTGAGTATTGTGATAAATTGGTTTGCTCAAAGACATTGCCTGTGCTAGTGATCTGATCTTCACAGCCTATGGAAGCAGAATCATATCGAAATGTTGGCTGAAACCTGCATTGTGACATCTTCCATACGAGGATTTCAAGGCTGAATAAAGATGTGCGTTAGTGAACAAAAATGAGCACAAAGCATAAGGCATGGCACTATTCCCAGCAAGGATGACACAGATTTCTGCATTATTTTAGAAGATTTTTTTCTTTTTTGAACACTTATTTTTCTGGATAATTTTAAGATCCTTTTCATAATCTGAAAAATCAATTTAATCCCAAATTTCTTTTAAAAAGAAACTTGGGATTAACTTGTGGTTTTTCAGATTCAAGTTCAACCTCTTTCATCTTTCCCCATACCCAGAATAATGAGTTATTTCTGCATGCATTCAAAAACAATATCAACCCAGCAATAAGATGACCAGAATTGCAAACGGTAAACCATATTTTGAAGTAACTGATTCACCATACAGCCTCAGTACAGCCTCTTCAATTTGTACTCTATTTGCAACTTGAAAACTTATTTGCCTTTAGGGGCCGCTATCCGCTGTTAGTAATTTTATACAATCGTCATTCACGAGCCTTTATTCTCCTTTGTGGTTTGGGTGCTACACTAATTTGCCATTCCACTAAAGTTTCTTCATTTTGTCCATTGTTCTTGCATCATTATATTTTTACACACACTAAAGTTTCATCTCTCATCATCTGCATTGATTTCTTCAAGGATCAAAACAATTTTTTTATCCCTTTTTAATTTGCTTCAATTATTCTTCCTCCTCTTTATGTATAACACTCAAATTAGAGTTTTGATTGCAGTAATCTCTTCTACGTTTTGAGAGAAATACCACAATAGATCCTTTCTGCACCCTACTGGTAAACATAAAATTTGACATTGCTCTTAATTTGCCACTTCTAGCTCGAAGGTTTCTTGGTCTCTACTGTGTCATTGGGAAAAGGGAGAGGCGACTCATGGCATATTCTCCATGGTGCTCAGATGTAGCAGTCTTGGCCCACTCCTGCTCCCCCCGCCTGGAACATTCAGCAGTGAGGTGCCAAGAGAATTCACTGCCATCATCAAGATGGCAGTCTAACCATCCTTCTCCAGGCAGATATTTGACTAGCACTGGAGGAGCTGCATGCCATGATCAACAAACGGCCTGCTCCGATGCTTTACCCATCACAGCTGGGGACTTCAAAAAGGCAAGTTTGTAGAAGTCATAGTCATAGAGTCATAGAGTGATGCAGTGTGGAAACAGGGCCTTCGGACCAACTCACCCACACCGGCCAACAATGTCCCACTTGCCTGTGTTTGGTCCATATCCCTCCAAACCTGTCCTATCCATTTACCTGTCTAACTTCTTAAACAATGGGATAGTCCCAGTCTCAACTACCCCCTCTGGCAGCTTGTTCCATACACCTACTCCCCTTTGTGTGAAAAAGTTACCCCTCGGATTCCTGTTAAATCTTTTCTCCTTCACCTTGAATCTATGTCCTCTGGGCAAAAGACTCTATGCATCTACCCGATCTATTCCTCTCATGATTTTATATACCTCTATAAGATCTCCCCTCATCTTCCTGCGCTCCAGGGAACAGAGAAACAGAGACCCAGCCTTCTCAACCTCTCCCTATAGCTCACACCCTCTAGTCCTGGCAGCATCTTTGTAAATCTTTTCTGAACCCTTTCATGCTTGACAATATCTTTCCTATAACATGGTGCCCAGAACTGAACACAATATTCTAAATGCAGTCTCACCAACGTCTTATACAACTGCAACATGACCTCCCAACTTCTATACTCAGTACTCTGACTGATGAAGACCAAAGAGCCAAAAGCCTTTTTGACCTACTCCAACATCAAAAATATCTATTGCTCCATCCCTCGCCCTCACTTTGGAAAATCAAACCACCTGACTGCGACTTCTTCCTGCGTACAGACAGCAACTGGAGAGCACAGCTACAGCAGTGAGGACTGCAAAGAGCTGGTAAGAGGATACTCCACAACTACCTGGCATCATTAGACTGGGAAATATTCAAGGACTCAGCAATGGACCTGAACAAATATGCTACGGTTGCCATTGACTTCATAAGGAAATGTGCGGAGGGGTATGCACTAAGACCATCTCAATGTTCCCTAACGAGAAACCTTGGATGAACCAGAGAGCTCATAAACTACTGAAGACCAGATCTTGGACATTCAGTTGGCAATGCAGGATCATTTAGAAAGTCCAGGTACAACCTTAATAAGGCCATCTGAAAGTCAAAGACGCATTTTTGCTCTAAACTGGAGGCTGAGACAGATGTTCAGCAGGAGTGGCAGGGCTTGCATGCCATAACTTCCTACAAGGCAAAACCAAGTAAACCAAGTGGTAGTTCGAATGAGAGCAAGGCATCATTCCCAATTGAGTTCATAGAAACATAGAAAATAAGTGCAGGAGTAGGCCATTCAGCCCTTCGAGCCAGCACCGCCATTCAATAGACAATAGACAATAGACAATAGGTGCAGGAGTAGGCCATTCAGCCCTTCGAGCCAGCACCGCCATTCAATGCGATCATGGCTGATCACTCTCAATCAGTACCCCGTTCCTGCCTTCTCCCCATACCCCCTCACTCCGCTATCCTTAAGAGCTCTATCCAGCTCTCTCTTGAAAGCATCCAACGAACTGGCCTCCACTGCCTTCTGAGGCAGAGAATTCCACACCTTCACCACTCTCTGACTGGAAAAGTTCTTCCTCATCTCCGTTCTAAATGGCCTACCCCTTATTCTTAAACTGTGGCCCCTTGTTCTGGACCCCCAACATTGGGAACACGTTTCCTGCCTCTAATGTGTCCAATCCCCTAATTATCTTATATGTTTCAATAAGATCCCCCCTCATCCTTCTAAATTCCAGTGTATACAAACCTAATTGCTCCAGCCTTTCAACATACGACAGTCCCGCCATTCCGGGAATCAACCTAGTGAACCTACGCTGCACGCCCTCAATAGCAAGAATATCCTTCCTCAAATTTGGAGACCAAAACTGCACACAGTACTCCAGGTGCGGTCTCACCAGGGCCCGGTACAACTGTAGAAGGACCTCTTTGCTCCTATACTCAACTCCTCTTGTTACGAAGGCCAACATTCCATTGGTTTTCTTCACTGCCTGCTGTACCTGCATGCTTCCTTTCAGTGACTGATGCACTCGGACACCCAGGCTTGTATACACTGGAATTTAGAAGGATGAGGGGGGATCTTATTGAAACGTATAAGATAATTAGGGGATTGGACACATTAGACACCCAGATCTCATGGCTGATCATCCTAAATCAGTACCCCGTTCCTGCTTTCTCCCCATATCCATGTGAGAGATCGCGACACGTAGGCTACCGGTCTCCACTCCTCATCCCATTTTTGGAGAAGTACACTTCCCAGGCCGTACGATGTCGCGTCTGCTGAGACTTTGCATTCTCGGTTCGTGTCGTACATGGCTAGTACAGGTGGGGATACCAGTGCATTTTTCAAATCTTGAAACACTCTTGCCTGGTCGACGCCCCACAGCCAGCAGTTCCTCTTTGACAGGAGGTCTCGCAGAGCCTTGTCTCTCTCTGCTAGTTGCGGGATGAACTTCCCCAGCTGGTTAACCATTCCGAGAAAGCTCCTCAGCTCACTCACATTGGTCGGCTCCTCCATCTTCCTTACAGCCTCAGTCTTGCTCGGGTCAGGACTAATGCCACTGGAGGAGAGGACATGACCAAGAAAGGTCACCTCTTCCTTCGACAGGTCACATTTGTCAATGTTAAGCGTAATGCCCGCCTTTTGGATCCTCGCCAGCACAGTATGCAGACGAGCGTCGTGCTCCTCTCGTGTTTGGCCCCAGACCAGTACATCATCCATGTGGCAGACGATTCCCTTGAGTCCCTCCGTGACCTCTGACACCATCCTATTTTGAAAGTGTTCGGGGCAGAGGCAATGCCGAAGGGCAGCCGCTTGAAGTAGTAACGACCGAAGGGTGTGATGAATGTTGTGTATTTTGCTGAGTCTTCGGTCAGGGGTATTTGCCAAAACCCCGTGTTGGCATCCAACTTGATGAATATTCTGGCTCCAGCCAGCATCCCCAGTGTTTCCTCCACCGATGGCAGGATGTACTTTTCTCGACACACCGACTCGTTGAGGTTAGTGAGATCGACGCATATGCGTACGGCTCCTGTCTTTTTCGGCACCACCACCATGCCTGAACACCAAAAGACAGGAGCCGTACGCATATGCGAGAATGCAAAGTCTCAGCAGACGCGTCATCGTACGGCCTGGGAAGTGTACTTCTCCAAAAATGGGATGAGGAGTGGAGACCGGTAGCCTACGTGTCGCGATCTCTCACACAGACGGAGCAGAGATACGCGCAGGTGGAGAAAGAGGCCTTGGGCCTGACCTGGGCTTGTGAAAGGTTCCGCAACTTTCTCATCGGTAAACACTTCCAGATGGAGACGGATCATAAGCCTCTCCTGAGTCTGCTGGGGTCACAGGCACTGGATGCTCTCCCTCCACGGATTCAGCGTTTCCGGATGCGCCTCATGCGCTATTCTTACTCTATTTCTCATGTGCCAGGAAAGTGTCTGTGGACAGCTGATACGCTGTCGCGTGCTCCTGTGAAAATGGGGGAAACGCCTGACGAAAAGGAGTTGTTTGAGAATACAAACATCTATGTGGACATGATAATAGAGAACCTGCCGGCAAGCACTGCCTACCTGGATGAGTTGAGAGCGGAGATAAAAAGGGACAGTGTGCGCACGGGTAATGCAGCTGTGTCAGGAAGGATGGCCAACGAATAGCAACAGTGAACCGGCACTCAGGCTGTACTGGGCAGAACAAGCATTGCTCACGATAAATGACGGACTGTTACTCAAAGGGGACAGATTAGTCATACCCTCAACTATGAGGAACGACGTGCTGACCAGACTACATGAAGGTCACCAGGGAGTGGTGAAGTGTAGAGAGCGTGCACGATGGTCAGTGTGGTGGCCTGGACTAAGTCAGCAGCTGAACGAATTGGTCCTCAACTGCCGGACATGCAGCAAAGAGAGACAGAACCACACAGAGCCGCTGATGCCATCACAATACCCAGGCCGACCATGGCAAAAGCTGGGAGCTGACTTGTTCATGCTGGGAAGCAAGAACTACCTGCTGGTAGTGGATTATGCATCAAGATACGTGGAAATCGCTCCACTCAGCCCCACCAAGTCGACAGATGTAATCCACCACCTCAAATCAATGTTTGCACGTCACGGCATTCCGGAGACATTGGTCACAGACAATGGGCCTCAGTTTACCGGAATCGCCTTTGCTGCGTTTGCAAAGTCGTATGATTTCCGCCATGTCACAAGCAGCCCGAGATATCCTCAGAGTAACGGGGAGGCCGAACGTGCAGTCAAGACAGTGAAGGGTCTCCTGAAGAAAGCGGCGGATCTCTACCTCGCTTTACTTGCATATAGAGCGACTCCACTGCAAAACGGGTACAGCCCAGCCCAACTCCTTATGGGGAGAAGGCTTCGCACTATGGTACCAACACTTCCAGCCCTGCTGAATCCTGCTCTTCCCGACAATGAGGTGGTTGCGTGGAAGGAAAAGGAGAAGAGAATCAGAGATGCACAACGGTACAACCTGCGGCATCGTGCACGGAGTCTCGACAGGCTCTTTCCCGGACAAGAAGTGTGGGTCACGGATCAAGGCGAAGCTGGAGCTGTGATCGGCAGCCACACCGCCCCCCGCTCTTACATCGTGGAGGGACCTCACGGGACGGTCAGGCGAAACCGTCATCATCTAATTCCCATGAAACCCTTGCCGGACCAGAGTGGGGGTGGTATGAAAGAGCAACTCCCGGGTTGCATTCCAGAGCAGAGCTCAGCAGAGCCACCAAAAGAGAACATTCCAGAGCAGAGCTCAGCAGAGCCACCAAAGGAGAACATTCCAGAACTGCCATCCACTCCCAGAACCAGGTTTGGGAGAAGAGTGGTGAGACCAGATAGGTTGAACTATAAGTGAAAAAAAAAGAGAGTTTCACTAAGACAATGTGTTTACATGTACTTATGTTGAATTAATTTAGTTCAGATAGGAACAGACCTTCCAGCTAAAGAGGCAGAATAATCCTCTAAGGTCTGGTGAATCAACCGCAGTCTACCGATTGATTCTAGAAAGGGGAGATGTGGTGTTATTGCAATGTGCCTTTAAGACTACACAGGTCTATTGGTAGAGGGGTCATCAGAGGGCGACAGCAGAGAGGGAGGAGCCCGGGGGGGGGAGCAGATGTGCGGTTGAATAAACACTCACGTAAAAACACAGTCGGACTCACTGTATCTTTTTAAAGAACACAACAAGTACTATGGTTATTTATACAATTTATTGTATTTTGATTATTACATCATTTCACTGTGAGTTAGTGCATTTATGTTAAGCTGCAGCAAGTAGGGAATTTCATTGTTCAGTTGTTGGTACATATGACAAACATTCTTGACTCTCTTCTTCTGGCCACTAATACCATCTACCCACCATCCTCTGTATGAAAACGTATCCCCCGAGATCCCCTTTAAATCTTTCCTCTCCTACATAGTAAATCTTTCCTCTAAAGGGCTCTAAAGGGTTTTAGACTTCCCCTAACCTGGGGGAAAAAACTATAGCTATGATGAGAGATATCTATGCCTCTCATAATATGAACTGTGAATAGGTCACCCCATATCCTCCTACAGCCCAGGGGATATTGACATATTCCTATTTATCACATCCCTCCTCAAAAGTCCAAGTCTCGTAAACATCCAGAACAATAACTCCAAGGTATGAATCTAAAAAAACTCTAACTTGTGGGTGTCAGCCTCCAAGTGCACTCTGTTTTATTCAACCTAATGGATTGTACTTCATTTTTGTAGGTCACCTGAATTGTAATCATAAAGATAGAAATGGTTACTGGTGCTAAGCAGATGCTTGTCCCCTCCATCCTGACATCTACATCAGTCTCACAAATGATCAGAATGGAACACAATGGAGGGCCAAAGCTCCAGCACAAAATCTGCACTAGCAATTTTAGTGCTAGTGCTAGTACCAACAAGATTGGTACTCCAAAATGCTCTTTAAAGTGTTTGACATTACATTGCTGTATGTGCTTTTAAATATTCTTTAATCAAATAACAGAGTTCCATTTGCCTCTCATTAAATGCTTTGGCTGAGAGGTATTCCACATCACTACTGAATTAAACATAAAGGAACAAAGGTTGAAGTAAGTCATTGACACTCTCAAACAAGACTCCCCATTCAGTAAACTCATAGCTAACCTTTACAGCAAATCCAGCATCCTGCCTTATTATCACATCCCCTCACTTTTGGTGGTCCACTATCCATCAATGTTATTCTTGGATGCATATCCACAGCCCTCTATGCTTCAGAACTCAAAGACCCCATAACTCATTGGCTGCAGAGATTTCTTCCAATCCAAATCCAAAATCTTGCAGATGCCGCAAATCTGAAATAAAACTGAAAATGCCCGATATAATCAATGGGACAGGCCACATTTGCTTTGAGATAAACAAAAAGAGAGAAAAATGAAGGGTCTGAATCCAAAATATCATCTGTCTATTCCCCCCACAGATGCTGCCTGACCCATTGGGTTCCTCTAGTCATTTAAAAAAATAAAATTAGCATTTCAGGTTAATAGCTTTTTTTGTTTCTTCTTTATTTGCTCTGTTGCTATTTCCTCTGCTTTGTGTTATCATTACTGAGGTCATCTAATCTCTTGATCATTCCACTCATATCTCATCTACTAAAACTGCTGTGTTAGCTTTATAACCTTCCAGACAAACTAGAAACTCTGCAATACTCAAACTCAAGCCAATGTTCCTGGTATCTCTATTAAAAACCAAAGGCCTTCAGATCAGCAACTTCGCAGATTTTACAAGTGTCTATAAATCTGCTCTTATATCTCTTGATAATTAGCTCTCATTCTATTTTATTCTCATGATTCATATTTATCTCTCAGGGCAAAACCAACTCTTCTATGCAATACTATTAGATTTTAAATTAAATTTTGATCTTTCAATCACAGAAGTTTTCAGAGGTAAAAAATTCAAACTAAAGAAAGTTAGTACATGTCGTTACAGTTGAAGTGCTATGGCACAAAGTACTTAGTTCTTCATAATTCAATATGCCTGTTGAAAGCAACCTTACAAAATATTACTTTCAAAGAATGCATCAATGTTGTGCAAACGAGGGCCGGTTATAAAATCCTGCTTTTAAAATGGTAAATAAAAGCATGTATATAAACATTGTGTTCAACCATTTATTGTCACTGACCTTGCATTACTGCAGATTCCAAGTCCTTTGCAAGAGAGAAAAGGTCTCCTGAACTACATGCAATCACCCACAGGAAACAGCACAAACACAAGCAACACAAATTGTGTATTGTGTCACTGCTCAGTTCATTAGTGGCCCAAGATCAAACCTGTAAGTGCTAGTTTCAAGTGACATTTTAAATATGTACTGTGGGGAAAGAAAAGCTGGATTTTTATCAATTTTGGACAGCTTGCCTTTGTCTGAGGAATTTGGCATGTCAAAGCTACTTGTTCTAATGTCATTTGATGCCTTGCAGTTATACACCAGGTAATTATTACACTATCATCAAAGGAATAATTTAATATAAAGCAGTCTCCAGCAGCACATAGGCTGATGTTTTTTTTTGTCACTGTTGTTTTGAATGAGATGCATGAATGGAAAAACGGACTCAAAAGAAAATGATGATAGATGAAATGAAAGTGGAGATCATCAAGCTCACTGTTCGGCATGAATTCTCTTTATAAAGTAATTTTCGTAAAATCATGTTTTACAGCACTTTTGGAGAAAAGTTTGAAGTAACTTAAATATTTCCAATGGTTTTGTTATATTTCCCATATGGCACTTTTCTGAATGAAATGTGCTGATCTGGATACTGGGGAATGGAATAAGAGGCCCTGACATAGACTTACAGGGTAGAAAGGGACAGGGGCTCTGTTTGAAAGGCTGGGGCTGAAACATTCTTGACGATTATATATGGTATCTTAAACTTGAGGAGCAAGGTGAAAGTGGACTTGGTCAGAGTTGGAGCACTCACATCTATACAAAGCCTTAGAATAATATATAGAAGAGTTCCATGTAGTACAATAGAGACTATTGTTGGAATCTTGAGCAAAACATAAAGTGCTAGAGTAACTCAGCAGGTCAGGCAGCATCGACAGAGGGAATGGATAGGCATTGCTTCAAGTCTGGACCCTTCTTCAGACTGATTATACTGTGGGGGGGACCTGTAAAAAAGGTGGGTGGGGGGGGACCAAGCATGACAAGTGGCAGGTGGAGGGCAGTTTTGACACTGTTCTCCACTCATCTCCCAATCAACACCCCTCTCAGGTGTATCCACCTACCACTTGCTAGGCTTTATCCTTTCCCCACCTCCATTCCAGCTATCTCCCCTACTATAATCAGTCTAAATAAAGGTCCCGACCCCAACGTCACCAATCTTTTCCCTGCACAGATGTTGACTGACTAATCTGTTATTCCAGCACTTTGTGTTTTGCTCCATTTATTACAACTTTGAAATACATTTCTTCAGTTTAAAAAATCTTATCTGTTTTCCCTTTCAGTCACAATCAAATAACAAAATTGTCCTGATGTAAGGAACATTTACTTTCTATGAAATGCTTGAAATGTTTCCTCTGTAACATTTAACAACCAAATTTTGAATTGCAATTTTGGCACTTTGAGATCACCACAAAAAATTGCAACAGATTAGATTTATACTAGAGACTATAACTTCTCATATTTAATTTATTCATTATCTCCAACCACAGTGGGACGTTTGGGATAAAAAAGATTTACAAGCAATTGCAGGAGTAAAGTTCATTGAAGAATCATTAGAACCTAGAACTTATCAGTTGACACAATGGTTAATGAGTGCGTAATGTATTTTGCTTTTTAATCCGCTGCTTTTGTAAAGACAATGTAAGCTCTTTTATTTCTAGTGAGTGAGTGACTGTCTCTCCGATTCAGAATGCCATACCGCAGAATGAATATTCTTTCGTCGATTAATATAATGCATGATCACAATTCCCTTGTTAAAAAAAAAGAATTGAATAAATAAATTACTTCACTAATTTCTCATTGCTTCTAATTGCACTAATTCAAAAAGATGGCCAGGCTTTCAATGATTTATATTGTATGTAATGCCCACGTGTGCCTAGACTTTAGTTTACATAGTTTTATTTCCAAGAGACTGAGAGGAAATATAGTTGTCTGAATATGAATAAGGTGACCATGTATCCAACTGGAGGTTTGCTTCAAACAAAAAAACAGATGGTATTATTATCTTTTAACAGTTCTTCCAGTTCATTAAAATCAATTGCAAAGTTGTGCTTGGCAGTTCAGATATCAACAGCATGTCGGGATCATAAACAAGGGACCACAGATTACTGCAATCAGGCTGATTTTCAAGACTTGGCCTTCTGCCTCAGATATCAGAATGTAAGAGGTTCTGGAATAATTTGTCAAAGAGCAACTGTGTTATTCTCCAGTATGCTGGTCAACATTTATTCTTCAACATGAATAGAATAACAGGCTTTATCTGTGAGAACTTGTCGTGCATTAATTGGCTGCCACATTTTCTATAATTAAAGATGTAAATACACTTCAAAGGTCCTACATTGGCTATAAAACAATGACTTGAAGTTGTGAAAGGTACTGAAAAAATTACACTTTTGTTTTCATTATTACAGTTTGGAGATATTGGGCTGGAAATTTCTTCACTTAGTAAGTTCATGTGTAGAAAAAGCAGTGCGCAGTAAGCCAGTGCCAGTGAAGGGTGAGGTCCTAAGGCTCTGATATTCCACTACGCACGAACAATTGGAGGTGCCTAGTAGAATTTGCTTTCCATGGACAGCTATGCATTTGGGCCATTTCTCCAGGGAGTCTTACCATGGCAAAGATTGGAAAGTGCAAGGAGGGTGAAGGGTGCAGATTAGGGCAGTACTAGATGGCCAATTTTCAGATAATCGGCAGGGGAGGGGGTGATACAGACAGTGACAGATTGGGATGCACAGAAAATTGGAAGTGGGAGATGATTTTGAGGGGAGCACTGCAGGTGGCCAAATAAGAAGATAGAGGGGTCATGGAGTAGGGCCAGTGAGAAGAGTGGGTTAAGGGCCGAGGAGATAATTGGAAAGAAGCTCAGTGGTTCCAAGGAGTGGTCTGTGCTAGGCATAATGTGAAGATCAGGAGAAAGACAATTAGTGGGTGAGGTCCATGAAGCTACAAGAATACTGGCAAAGACAGAGGTGATGGTAGACAGATGCTGCCTGACCTGATCAGTGCTTCCAGAATTTATGGTTTTTGAAACAGAATCTATTCAAGATTCAAGATTCAAGATTCAAGATTCAAGATATCTTTATTAGTCATCCAAAAAACAAGTTTTTTGGACGAAATCTAGTCACCCACAGTCCAATAATAAAAGCAATAAAACAAGCAAATTACACAACCCCAACCAACACACAAAAAAAAGAAACATCCATCACAGTGAGTCTCCTCCAGTCCCCTCCTCACTGTGATGGAAGGCCAGAATGTCTTTTCCCTTCCCCTGCCGTCTTCTCCCGCGGTCAGGCTGGTGTCGTTGCCACGTTTCAGGTCGCGCCGGACGGTGAAGGGTAAATGAGTAATTGGTTAATGATCAAGAACAGGAAGTGATAGATTATTTTTCTGCTTCCCCTCTCCATTATCAGCATCACTGTGCAGCTAAATTGAAATAACACAGAGGGGACCAAGTTTATGACCTGTTTTTTGCTGCCGTATAGTTCAGCTCTACAGGATACATCGAACTTAACCCTATGCCTGACCCTAATCATCCTTCTTGTCATATTGTGTTTTACTACTGAAGACAATTCAAAGCTGGAAACAGTATTCAACAAAATAACTTTACCAATGATCCCTAAAGTTTATATTATCTGTTGTTTTGCAGATTAAAGGATTCTGATTTTCCTTGCAATACGTGATTTGTGTTATCTATAATAGATTTGTGTTGATTGAATATCTTCAGTTGTCAAAAAATGCATTGAATTTAAGTTCCACACTTGTCTTTTCCTACTAGAGATATTTTACAAATTAAAGAAATAGAATCTGTATTGAAAGTAAAAGGAGAACCGAGAAATTATCCCAGTAAAACAGTTAATGTTTATCATTAAAACTCCCTCAATCAGAATGCCGGATCATTAGTTTTTTTCCAAATGTTGCTGCATTCACATCAATGGTATGTCAACCTCAGAGCAAAATTCTACGGCTGCTGGAAATTTGAAAAAAAACCATGAAATGTTGGAACACCAGAAAGACCAAATTCTCCCTATGGATAGACACAAAAAGCTGGAATAACTCAGCGGGACAGGCAGCATCTCTGAAGAGAAGGAATGGGTGACGTTTCACATCTGAAGAAGGATCTTGACCCGAAACGCCACCCATTCCTTCTCTCCAGAGATGCTGCCTGTCCCTCTGAGTTACTCCAGTTTTTTGTGTCTATCTTCGGTTTAAAGCAGAATCTGCAGTTCCTTCCTACTCAAATTCTCCCCATGTTGCTTTCACAAATAGGGGGAATTGTGTAATACCCAGCCTCCAGGATTACAATAATTAACTGCTTAGATTTCAGCTAAAATCATAAACATCTAAAGCATACTTTGTTACAGAGTCTTATGATGCATAATTAAACATATAATGTACCATGATTTGCATTTAATATTGTAGCGCACTCTAAAGATTTTTTTTTTTAATTTAAAATCTGCACCCACTCGTTTCTAAGTGATTTCCCTTTATTTTAAACCTAAAAGCAGGATACTAGAAATTGTGCAGATTTGTAGCCCCCAAAATATTTTGTTCATGATTATTCCCAGTTTTTGTTTGAATTCCATTGCCTGTGATACACCAAGTGAGAGAAAAATGTCTAATTGACAGTTAGCATTGACGTTCCCATTGTGCTACCATTTATTGATACTTTTGAATATTCATCATCCCCAATGCCAGAAATGTAGGCAAACAAGTTCATCAACATCAGTGACCAACATCAATGTAGTGTCCTGATGATGAATGAAAAATTATCATCGCGAATTAAAGTGGTTGCATGCACCTGAAACAGTATTCACTCCATCCACAGGCTGAATCTGAGAACTACAGATAATGCAGAAATATTTTTACAAATAGCTTTGAATTCACCTATAGTTTCACAGCAGAGATGACACTTAAACACAATTTGTTCGAATTGCTTATCTGAAATAACAGTTTCAAAAATTCAATTTCTTCAGATGAAATCAATATGTTGTGAGCAATTTGTTTTTTTCTAATTTTCAATTAATTGTCTCTTCTTCCAAGTCCATTAAAATCCATCCATTGGTTAGGATATTTCAGATGAACATCTTCCTCATAGTTGGTTGTAAATTATTTACTTGATGGACAATGTTTACTTACTGAAAGCTATGGACATCTAAAACATTCATAGTTAATGGAGCTATTTTGTTTAAATTAAATTCAGGTCACTCTTAGATCATTTCCTGTTCTGGATCTAAATTTAATGAGATGCTTAATGTTGTTTCACCTGGTGACATAGCAGTCTTTGCAATCAATTAATAATTGGTCAATTTAGTTCCTCCATTTATGTTACGAAGTGAAGAGCAGAAAGTTCCCATAATTAACAATAATGAAGTAGACTTAGACAAAATTAATTTTCACAGTGAGGACAGCATGTGAATTAATAACCCTAAATTAGAAACTGGGTAACTGCCGATATATTTTAAAATGACCATGTGATATTTGAATGCATGATGTCCTTAAGCCAGGGCTTAAATCAGTTTTTCCCACTTCAGTTCTGGGATTTATTTCAACAATCCTTAGTTCAGTGTTTGTGGTTTATAGAAACTGAGCTGGTGGGCAGATCCATCAACGTTTGTATTCACAAAGCAGAATAATTATTCCAGAGCCTATATTCTCTTTGTATTGCGTTTTTGACGCCTGAGGTCTTAATAACTGTTCCTGTCATACAACTGAATATGAAAGGAATTTAGAATATGCGAAGATGCACTGTGGGAAACTAAGTATAAAATCTGCATATATTAAGTGCAGATATATTCTTCAGAGAACTGTTATAATCACACTATATTGTGAATTACCAGAACGATATTGTTAAATAATTAAAATTAAAAGGCACTGTAATTGGCTAATGTGATGGATTCTAAGAATCTTGTTTTATATCAGGTCATAGATTATCATAAATTCACTGGAAAACTGACCTCCAAATCATTTGTTGCGAGTTTTCAGTTAGAATGAGGTTTTCAGTTAAAGTGGTTTTGAAACCATTAGGAATAGTTTTAACTCTATATGCTGCCAATGAGAAACCCACTTTTTTTTAAAATTAAAAAATAAAAATAAAGAGGGAACAGTTTACTTCAGCACATCTTCTTGGTCTGACTCAGAGTTTTTTTTTCTCATTGTCCTGTTTAACTTTATTGACCAAATCTTTATTTATTTTTATTTATTCCAACCTCTATTTACATGTTTAAATTATTGTATCTGTGTTATCCTGTTCTATTTGTGCATATTGTGTTAAGATCACATTAGATAAATGTCCATGTTAGGCAGAAGTCGTTGCCAGCATGAAATATATGAATATGGACAAAATATAACTTAATTGAAAAATGAAAGGCAGACTAAAGACGTACAGTAACTGTATTAATTGCTTGACTGAAAGAAATTGAAAGCACCTGATTCTTGTTCTTGCCTGCTGACTTGCCCTCTGTCCCTATAGTATACTTACTGTCTTAATCACTAATGCATCTAATAGTCTATTTATTGTTTCTAATCAATTCTCACCAAAATTTTAAATATGACTTTTAATCTTAATCTTGTGTTTATCATTACAAATCTATTCTATTATCAGCATCTGTGCAGAGAGAAACAAAGTTAACATTTCAGGTCAACAACTCTTCATCGGAGCTACAGTGAATCGACCTGAAAAGATAAATGGTTCTCTCCATTGATGCTGCCTGACCTGCTGAGTATTTCCAGCATTTTCTGTTTTTATTTCAGGTTTCATACTCACCCTCTTGGATACACCTAATAAATTCTGCTCCATCTGAGCCTTTTGCAATGAGTAAGTCCCAGCCAATTTTGAGGAAATTAAAGTTGTGCACCATGACAACCTTGTTGCTTTTGCATCTTTCAGTAATTTGTCCACATATCTGTTCATCTATTTTCCACTGGCTATTGGGAGGCCTATATAAAAATTTCATTAGAACGATTATACCTTTCTTTTTTTCAAGCTCTACCCACATTGCCGAGGTGGGCAGACACTCCAGTATGTCCTTTCCGAGTGCTGCTGCAACTTTCTCCCTGCTTAGTAAAACAACTGCTCCACCTCTTTTGCCTCTCCCTCCATCACATCTCAAAACATCAGAACTCTGTAATGTTGAGCTGGTGGTCCTGCCCCTCTCAAAACTAAGTCTCTGCTATGGCCACAACATCATTGTTCTAAGCTCCAATCCAGACTCTAAATTCATCTGCTTTACCCACAATATGCCCTGTGTTGAAATTAACACATGTTCGCCTATCAGCTTAATCGGACTTATTGAATGAGGGTGCAGGTCGAAGTGAAAATTGAGAAAAAATAGAGAAAAAGGAAAGATTCCTCGATTTGCAGCAAATTAAGAAAATTAAAAACTTTTGGAGCTAAGCTTATTTTCATTGGAGCAATGATTGAAAAGGGTCATAAAATGATGAGCTTGGATCATGAGCACAGAATGAGAAGACGCGAGTACAAAATGAACAACTCCCATCAAGACTGCAGATGGAGAATCCTTCAGGCATAATGGATATGTGTAACTAGTCCATTTAGTAAGACACCTGGATAAAACACCTGTTGGAAGGGATTTTAGTAGAGTTATGCTCACACACGTCATCTCTGGAAGTCTGCTGTGGCAGATGGAAGAAAATGTTAACTGCAATTATCAGCAGTGAATTGTTGCCTACTTAATATTGGGGAGAGCAAGAAAGTGAAAGGGCCGAGTCAATAACAGACTAATATTGGATGGAGTCATTTTTCTTTCTAACATCAGTTATACTGCTGTTTTCCTACTTTCTCCTTAAAATGTCATTGCTGCTGTTTTCCATTAAAGCATCCTTGAAATATGTAGCAGCATTGAGTTTTCTAATCCCACTCTTCTGTATTTTTTTAATAAATAATTGATCCATGTGAACCAGCATGGCGTAATGAAGGATAGGTCAAATCTTAATTTTTACAAAGAGGTGCTTCAAGTCATGGATGGAAAACGGTCCAAACATGTTATTGGTCTGGATGTCGATGAGGCATTTGATAAAATTCCTCAGCAGAGACATTCTTGGCCTGGTCAACAGGTGGCTGAGCTGCTGGAGGCAAAGGTACTGTGCGGTTGCTTTGAAGGACAAGAAGTGAGCATAAATTGAAGCATTGTAGTCACACTTTCAGAAAAATGGGGGGGTTGGGTTGGGGGGGCAGTGGAGGAGGAGTGGGGGAATTGTTGGGGAGGGGGAGTGGGGGGTGCAAGTGGGGGGAGGGGGGGAGGCAAGTGAGGGTGGGGGGAGGGGAGAGGGGGAGTTGAGATGGGGTGGGGAGGGGGGTGTGGAGTGGGAGGGAGAGGGGGGGTGAGTGGGGGGAAGGGAAGTGGGGGAGAGGGGAGTAGGGGAGTAGGGGTGGGGGTGGAGGGGAGGGGAGGAGTGGGAGTGGGGGGGAGGAGGGGGAGTGGGGGTGGGTGGTGGGAGGGGGGAGTGGGGAAGGGGAGGGTGCTACACCGATGCAGGACAGCCAATGGGTCCACGGCTGGCTCTGCCTGCAGCGCAGGCGGTATGGGGCCGAGGTGAGTGGCACCCTCCCCCCTTCCCTGTCTCCCCTCGCCCACCCAAAGCCCCGGGGGACGCTCCCCACCCGGCAACAGGCTTCATCAGTTGGAGAGGGTTGCCGGGCCCACAGGATCATCAGTTGGCAGAGGGTTGCCCCAGGAAAGGCCCGCAGGAGAGATGTGGACCCACCGGGTCCACTTGGTTAAGTACAATATTAAAAATCGGAATGGCTTTTATCGTTGGCTGGCGGATGTTTACATTGCTTGACCTTAGCTGTAGTAGCATGTTCTCTTAAATGACAATGCACGTCACGTTAATTATAGCAGGAGGAGCAAAACATCTGCAGGAAAAAAAAAATTAAATTATTTATAACAAAGTCATACAAAATAATTGGTCACAATTTACTGGCCTTTTTTATTGGATAACTGATAACCAATATGTCAACTGTGCAAAGATTATTTTTATAACATTACTACTCCTACTACTATTACTATTACTACTATTACTACTAGTCTACTACCACTGCGACCACTACTTCGACTACTACTAAATTATTAGTATATAATATTTTTTGTCTTACTGTCTTTTTTTTCTCCTTTTTTCAGATATAAAAGTATAAATTATAAATCCTCTCTCCAAAATGTATTCTCACAAATCAGGAGGCCAGGAAAGAAAAGACAAGAAAGAACGAGAGGAAAATGAAAAATGGGGTCAACAAATGCTCTTTCAATTTGGATTACGTGCGGCTTCAAAGAATTTTTCATTGGACTCACCTATAGAATTGGAGCAAGAAGAAACTGTTGGAAAGCTCACCCCAAACAAGGAGCAGTTGATTTGGGTAATCATGCACAGGATTTTGATGAAGGGGCAGATGCAGAAAATGAAAATGGAAAACAGAAAGAAACAGACATACTAGTTAGTGCATGTTAGAGTGAATTTGGAAGACGAGAGGAGTAATCATAATGTAGGCCTTGACATTGGATGCATCACAACCCAGTTTCCATCTCAAAAGGAAACACAAAAGTATGTTACGAATGGTCACATTCCTCTGCCTAAAACATTCCCAAAAGACACCTGCAATCAACTTTTCCTAGAAAGCATACTGAAATTTCAAAGCACCAATGGAGAACTAAATGTAAGAGACTGGCTTGTCTGGAGTCAACAGAAACAAGCATTATGTTGCTTTCCATGTTGATTATTTTGGCACAAGACAGTCAAGACTAGCACTTCTGTGATATTGCTCTTAGGGCTAATGGAATCAAGGGATACGGGGAAAAAGCAGAAACGGGATACTGATTTCGGATGATCAGCCATGATCATATGGAATGGCGGTGCTGGTCTGAAGGGCTGATTGGCCTACTCCTGCACCTATTTTCTATGTTTCTATGAGATGCATAGGGCAGATTTTTTTACACAGAAAGCAATGAGTGTCTGGAACACGCTGCTGGGTTTGGCAGTTAACGAAGAATTATTAGTGGAATTTAAAAGGCTTTTAGATCAACATGGACATGCAGGGAATGGAGGGATATGGGTTATGTGCAGGTATATAAGAGTTGGCGTTGGCATCATTTTCGGCACCGACGTTGTGGGCCAAAGAGCCTGTTCTACGTTCTATGAATCAGAAATATTGAAATCAATGTCAAGATCACATCAACGGCCAATGATTGTGAATTTCGTAACTTACACGTGATGGTTTCAGTAAAATGCATTCTTGTTGAAGTCCACTTGTCCCCATTCTGGACCTGGTTATGTTCAAATAGGAGGACTGTTTCCTAAACATTGCGAGTAGGCGTAGCCTCCTGCTGAGAATCCTACTCCCCATCGTGGCACCAGGTGCATCCAAGGAAACCCCAATGTGATCCAAATCTTATGACGGAATATAATTCCTACCACAGGTAAACCATAACTAAAATTCAGTGGTGAGGAGCGGCATCCTCCAACTGCCTTGCTGCCGGTGTTCAACAATAGGTTAGTTAATATTACATTTTATTCAGCATCTTTGAAACTGAATGATTAATACCTTATCATATATTGAAAATCCAAACACAAATCACGAGGTTAATAGGTTTAAACTTGTTTTTGAAGCCATTTGAAAAGTGAGAAGAGTTGCTCTAGAGTGTGAAAAGGTTTTCCTTACAAATAAGAAGTCTGAGAGGAAATAATAATGCACATTTTGTTTATTACGGAATCTTAATTTATGACCTATAAATTCTCTTGTGGCCGAGCTAGTAAATTATGCTGCTTTTATAGGTTTTCATCCATGAATGCCTGCCTGCTTCAGATTCATTACCCTTTTGCCATTCTAACTTTCTGACGGCTGCAAACAAGTGCTCTTTTAGTTCTCTATGGTGCAGAAGCAACTTCTGGCTTCCGAAATGTTGGTGCAGTGCAGGAAAATGTAAGTGCATCAAGAAGCCCGCTCCAACTCCTTGGCTTCCACATTCCCCTCCAGCAGATGAACCCCAGAGAGGGCACACTGTCATTTTCAGTCTCTCACTTCATTGAAAGGAATTTGAAGAGTGTTCTGCAGTTTAATTTTGTCCACATGGCACTCTGGGCTCCCTTGAACTTAGCAGTGAATGCAATGTGGGAAGAAGGTTACACTGACGGGCTTAGACCATGGTGGGGACATATGCCAATTCATGGTCAGCAGTCAATGCTCATACTTCCTTCCAATTGTTTTCCTGCACTGTGCTGAGAGGTTATTCTGCAGATTTGTAAGATTTCAGCTTAGTTTATTGTCACGTGAAAAGCTTTTGTCACATGCTAACCAGTCAGCACAAAGACAATACAAGATTACAATTGATCAATTTGCAGTGTATGGATACATGTTAAGGGAATAACGTTCAGTGCAAGGTAAAGCCAACGAAGTCCGATCAAGGATAGTCTGAAGGTCACCAAAGAGGTAGATAGTAGTTCAGCACTGCTCTCTGGTTGTGGTAGGATTTGGTAGATCTAATATATCAGATCAACATGAATTGCACCTGTACTGTTTTATCTTGTACATCAGAGAAGTTTCAGTGCCAGCTCGGTGCTCACAGACCTGCAGCTTCATGGGAGGGGAGATATCGGCACTGAACTATAGCTCAAAATAAATCTCACCAGCTTTCTGAAATATGATGCTTTCTGAAATTGGAGACTCTGGATCTTGTGTTAGTTGGTGACAGACCGTTGCAACACTCAGGGACAGAACCTCATGCCAATTTTGCTTGGTAGCCTGGTTTTAATAGTACCTACTGCTGCCTTAACCTTTCTGAATTTAGAGCCTTCATATCTGCAGGATCCCGCAATATTTGGCACACAAAAGTGCAAGGCAGATTGATGACTTCTTTGCCCAGAAATTCCATCATTCTTGCCTGTGGGATTGCCAGTAAGAATAAACACTGCACCCATCCATGCCTGTTCATTTGCTGTTGAAGAACCATTCCATCACCCACAATTGTGCCGTTAGTGTGAAAATATAGAATAAAGATCTTGTGAGCAAATGCAAGGTTCCCATCTCGCTTCTATGATGTGATTATCCTCTCTCCCGAGCCTCTACCCATCTGTAAGCATACATGACAGCTGATGGCTTGGAGGTAGGTTATGCCCATTTAAAAAATGGTTAAAAATGTCCCCCAGTACAGGCGACAAAAGAGAATTGATGACTTCCATGTGACCACTACAAGAACACAAGGAGCAGATGTAAGCCATAAGGCCCGTCCACCCTTCCCTGGCATTCAATATGATCATAGGTGATCTACGCTGGTTCAATTTCTCTTCTATGCCTTGTTTCATACTCTATTCATTGATCCAGCAAATATTTATCCACCTCCACTTTAAATATTACTCATGGTCCAGCTTACACATTTACCAGAGCAGAGAATTCCAAACAGAAATATAGAAACATAGAAAATAGGTGCAGGAGTAGGCCATTCAGCCCTTTGAGCCAGCACCACCATTCAATATGATCATGGCTGATCATCCAAAATCAGTACCCAGTTCCTGCTTTCTCCCCATATCCCTTGATTCTGTTAGCCCTAAGAGCTACATCTAACTCTCTATTGAAAACATCTGGTGAATTGGCCTCCATTGCCTTCTGTAGCAGAGAATTCTACAGATTCACAACTCTCTGCGCGAAAAGGTTTTTCCTCATCTCAGTCCTAAATGGCCTACCCCTTATATTTAAACTGTGAACCCTGGTTCTGGACCCCCAACATCAGGAGCATTTTCCCTGCATCTAGCGTGTTCAATCCCTTAAGAATTTAATATGTTTCTATAAGATCCCATCTCATCCTTCTAAATTCCAACGAATATAAGCCCAGTCGATCCATTCTTTCATCATATGTTGAAGATTGACTATCGTCTGTGAAAAGAAATGTCTGCATACCACAGTTTTAAATGATCAGCTCCGTATATGCCCCCTTGTTTGAGTATCTTCCACTGGTAAAAACATCACAATAACTACCTTGTCAAACCCCTTTAGGACCTTATATGATTGAGTAAGATCACCCGTCATTCCTCTCCAAGGAATGCAGGTTAAAAACTAGACTGGGAGGACAACTCTCTCATTCCTGGAATTAGCCCAGTGAATCTCCTTTGTACTGCCTCCAATGTTACTATATTTTTTAGGCAGGTGACCAACACTGTATCCAATATTCCAGATGAGGCCTCACCAATGCATGGGCAATTGTAATAAAAACTCCCTATTATTAAACTCCAACTCCTTTACAGTTAAGGCCAGAATGCCATTTACTTTCTTAACCTGGATCTGTCAACTGAACATTCTGTATGGGAAAGAGGGAGGTCAGGGAGGACAGTGAACAAGGGTGAGAGCTGGAGTCAGAGGGGTGGAAGGAGGCTCAGGTGAGGTATTGTGGGGGGATGTTAGGGCTTCAGAGCGGGTGGGGGTGTAAGGTGTTGTATGGGAGGGTGTTGTAGAAGTAGTGCAGTTTAAAGAGGGGGAAGGGTAGCAGAACCCAGTAGTACCATTATAGACGTCCCCTGTTGGAAGGAGGGGGGGCAGTAGGACCCAGGAGGGTCTGACTCTTAATTTGCTTACTAAGGTCACCTTTGGTTACTGGAGAAGCAAAGAACTGTAGATGCTGGTTACAGAAAAAAAATCCAAAGTACTGGAGTATCTCAGTGGATCAGTCAGAACCGTCCAACACGAAACCTTTCATATCCATGCCCTCCAAAGATGTCGCCTGACCCGCTGAGTTACTCCACCACTTCATGTTTTTTTCACCTTAGGTAAACCTTTCTTCATTCCATTATAATTGCCCTTAATCAATTTGAAGACAATGATTATGGATCTATGGGTGATCATCCTTAAACTGCATTTGGAATTCTATCATATAGTGGTAACTAACCTGTAGATCCCAATAACTCCAAGGTCCTTTATTAATCTTTCCTCATTACATAAGACAAATTCAAAATAGTCCGTTCATGGGTTGGCACCAGAATGTATTGTTCTGAAAAGCAATTCCTGAACCATTCTACAAATTCTTCCTCAATGATAACTTTGCCAGTTTGGTTATTCCAATCAACATATGGATTAAAATCTCCCATAATAATTGAATTTTTCATCAAATATGCCTGCAATATGTCCTAATTGACTGCTGAATTATCGAGAAGTCAAATTTTGAGGTTCTATAGACTATTCCGACCTTCTCCCTTCCTTCCCTTTTCCACATGCAAAACCTGTGTCCGCTCCAATGCCCCAACTTCTTCCCATTGCATCTAACATAGTCTTGCCAGCAGCCAAATTTTCTTTTCACAGTCACTCATTGCTCAGCATTCAATCATATCATATCATCCCATTCACTATCAGATAACCGAGAAGGACACTTGCCAATCAAACAGCAAGAAAGGGCAAGGCACAAAAGTGGTGCAAAAAATAATTAACATATTACTAATTATTTAAGCAATCGAACATTGTACACATACCAATGTGGTCAGAAACCTTTACTCGTGCTTTTCGGCAAGGTTTCTGAATCACCATGAATTCAGCAGAAATGTCAACAAGTTGTTCAGTTTCCTTCCCCGGAATTGTTGGAATCTAAATTGATACTTGAACATCAGTCTGCTGATGTTCAAGTATTCAATTTAGATTCCAACAATTCTGCACTTTTCTGCCTGACTTGCTTGCCTTTGGGGACATGTCCAGTTCCTCTTGTGTGTAAGAGCTGAACAGTTTGATTGCTCTGGGACATTCTTAATAAACTGTATTTGTGTTTTTTTTTACTGTTATTAAACTGGAAATCATGCATAAAGATTTACAAGGATATTACCAGGTCTGGAGAGCTAAAGTTATCAGAAGAGACTGATTAGAGTGTAGGAATCTGAGGTTTATAAAATTGTGAGAGACATAGATAAAGTGAATAGCCATTGTAGGGGGCATCTAAACTAGAGTGCATAGGCCTAAGTGAGAGAGAAAAGATTTAAACAGGATCTCAGGGGTAACATTTTCACATAAGCTGGTGCATATGTGGAATGAGCTGCCAATTGTAAAGGATGGTACAACTGACTCTACCATATAAAAAAATAATTTTGACTAAAGACTCCTCGACAGTCATGATCTTATCAACCTCTTTTAGGTCACCCCTCAACCTCTTTTGCTCCAGGGAAAACAAGTTTAGCCTAGCCAATCTCTCCCTATAACTGAATTCCTCCAATCCAGGCAACATCCTGATGAATCGGAGAATAAAGGAACTGCAGATGTTGGTTTACAAAAAAAACAAGTGCTGGAGTAACTCAGGGCGTCAGGTGGCATCTCAGGAGGACATGGACAGGTGAGGCTTCAGGTTGGGACCCTTTTTCAGACTGATTGTAGTAGGATGGAGAAAGCTGGAAAAGAAGCAGGGTGGGACAAATCCTGGCAAGTGATAAACAATATCCACCTGTTCTAAGCAGTATCCTTTTCTCCAGAGATGCTGTCTGACCCGCTGAGTTACTCCAGCTTTTTGTGTCCATCCACCTGTCACTTGCCAGGCTATGTCCCTCCCCCACCTCCTTTCCAGCTTTCTCCACCCTCCGCTCCCCCCCCCCCCCCCCCCCCCCCCCACCCCATTACAGTCTGAAGAAAGGTCTTGTCCTGAAATGTTGCCTAATCATATCCTCAATCAATGCTGCCTGGCCGGCTGAGTTAGTCCAGCACCGTGTCTTTTTTTTGTAAACAAGCATCTGCAGTTCCTTGTGTCTACATTGAAATGACTGTGGGAGTGCACCCAATACCCAACACCCACCACTTTTCCAGCCCCTTGCACCACTTCATCACATCAATCAAGTAAAACATAACCCCACGTCTCAACACTCCAGGTTCTCAGCACAAGACCTCGATTATAGCACACAAGAGGACACACTAGAACACAAGAAAATAGGAGCAGGAGTAACCACCTGGCCCCTTGTCTGCCTTGTCATTTAATGTGATCACAACTGATTTTCCCAAGGCTTCAGCAAATTCTCAGTGCCGGTTGCCCATAGCCTTCGATTCCCCAATCTTTCATAAAGGTATCTACCTCCACATTAAACACTAATGATCTAACTTCCACAATTCTCTGGGGTAGAGACAAAAAAAATTATACATACCTCATTTGTAAATAACCATCCCCTTTTTTTGATTTTATGTTCCTTTGCTCGAGACTTGAAAACGACTCAATACCTACCCTGTAATGCCCTCTTACGAACTTACATGCATCAATAAGATCCCTTTTATTCCTCTAAGCTCTAAAGAGCACAATCTTCCAAGGTGATCTTCAATATTAAATGTGGTCTTTTGCATGCAGCAATTAACGCGCGGTGATTGCTCAGTAATCAGTTAAGCTGCATGTCTACAGGCAGAGTTCTATCAGTAAAACTGTGGAAGTTGGCAGGGTTATTCACTCTCGCATCAGATTTGTTGGACAGTTAAAATCCTTACAGCAAGACTAATAGAAGCCCTTAAGGTTCTCATTTGGTAGGATGCCAACAAGATGTGGTAATGAAAAAGCTTGCACTGAAATGCGATGACATACTTTATCAATCTTTGTTAATCTGTAGCCAGTTTGAATGCATGCAAATGGTTGAAACCACAGTTCAGTAAGCATCCATACAATACCAAGGAGATTGTGTGAATAATCCTCCATCTACTAAATGGCATTAGGCATAATAGCAATAGGAGATTTATCCTTTACAACTTTCATCACATCCATTTCTTACAGTCAAATCGCAATTTATTTTCTTTATTACACCTCCCTTTAGACACCAGCTTTTCCAATTTGCAGTGTACATCACAAAAGCTCATCATTGATTACCTTTGGTGGCTGCTTGTCCTGCATAGTGCAGAGTGAATCTTACATATATAAGCACTATTTCTGTTTGTCATATATATAAAAGTATATAATTCACTTCAAAGAGAGCAGCAACTACCACTTCTAAATAAATCTGAACACTGCAACCTTCATTTTTTAATCACAAATCAATGGTTTATGGCAACCACACAATTAAAATAGTTCTCAGAAAATTCTAATTAAAATCCTCAGCAAGCTTTTCATTTCCTCCACAGAAGAGGAATGAGACCGTGGTATTATTATTTTAAAATGATGCAACTATTACCTGTGCTTGACAATATCCAAAGTTGCTACCATCTTAGTGCGAGCCTCTTTGGCCCATGCATATTGATTGAGGCCTTATCTCATCATTGTATCCTTGATGGAAGGATGGAGTAATTGTGGATGGGGTGTGGAAGAAGCCTTTCCATAGCTGGATCAAATATTTTTGTTTAGTTTTTCTTAGTTTAGATTTAGAGATACAACCTGGAGAAGGCCCTTCGGCCCACCAAGTCCACACCGACCAGCGATCCCCACACATTAACACTACCCTACACACAACAGGGATAATTTTACATTGATACCAAGCCAATTAACCTACAAACCTGAACGTCTTCAGAGTGTGGGAGAAAAGCAAAGATCTCAGAGAAAACCCACGCAGGTCACGAGGAGAACGTACAAACTCCGTACAGACAAGCACCCATAGTCAGGATCGAACCCATGTCTCTGGTGCTTTAAGGCAGTAGCTCTTCCGCTGCGCCACTGTGCCGCCCAAATCACAACTCATCACAACTCGAGCTGAAATGGCTGTGGATGTGCAGTTAGTTTAGATTAGTTTAGAGATACAGCGCGGAAACAGGCCCTTCGACCCACAAAGTCCGCACCGACCAGCAATCCCCACACGTTAACACTATCCTACACTAGGGACCATTTTTTTAACATTTATAGCCAATTAACCTACAAACCTGGATGTCTTTGGAGTGTGGGAGGAATCAGAAGTTCTCGGAGAAAACCCACGTAGATCATGGGTAGAACATACAAACTCAGCACGGACCGCTCCCGTAGCCAAGATTGAACCTTGACCCCTGGTGCTGTAAGCGTTGTAAGGCAGCATCTCCACCACTGCACCACCGTGCACCATGCACCATAAGTCAAAATATTCCTGAAAAACCTTTCACTACAGGGAGGGAAAAGCAGAGCCCAATTAATTGTGTGAGAAATTTCTCAAAATTCTTATCCTCACTGAAAAAGGCAGTTGCAAGTAACTTTTTCCATCTGTTTGTTTTGTATGAGACCCATTGCAGTTTGTCATTGGAGCAATAAATTCAATATTGTATCGTGATAAATGTAATATTCTGAAGTCAAATATGGGTTGAAAAATGTGCTTTCAATATTGTTGTAAAAGAGCATAGTGAAACATCATTATTTGGTATCCTAATGGAGCAAGGAGCATATTGCACAATATCGCACAAAAACATTAGGATGTCAGCACAATTTTAGATCCAGTATCTCCTTGTCCTTCTGCAGATATATTCACCAAAGGCATGTCATAGAAGAATGAATGGCATTACAGTGGATGTTTTTGAAATGTTCAAACACTTAAACAAAAATATAACTTTCAGCTTATTGTGTACCAGAATATAATCGGCAATGATATGTTAATCAACAATGAAACCACCAAGCCTTTATTCTCACTTCATCGATTCTGTTTTGCTGTGTTGTGAATTTTATTTCACAAAAAGATGAAATAAATGTCAAGAAGTGTTTCCTACCTTTGAATGATTCTGGAGCAGCAGGAAGTGACAGCTCAAATCTTCAATTCCATCTCAGAATCCTCCGGCAGAGATGAATCATTCACATTGATCTCATTATAAAGTATAAACTGGAGAAATGGAAATTATCTATATTAGAAGAAAGAAAGAAAAACAGAATGGTTTAGATCTTTCAAAGAGATGGCAGTAACTTTGCACAGAGCTTCAAAAGTTTCTCCAAAAAAATGCCTCAAAATCTGGGATTTCTGAACAACATATAAATTCCAAACATGCTGCTCTCTCTTGCCTGATGATTTCCTGACTGTCATGGTATGTTGGATTATTCAAGAGCCCAGCAACAGATTGTGAACATGAACACCATGGAAATCCCACAATGGAATATGCCGGCTGAACCTGCGCGGTGTTGGACAGCGAAGAGGAATAACTACCATCACTGAAGTCTCACCTCTTCAGCACTGCCTTCAACCACTGAAGGTCACCTCACCTTCTGTCTCCTTTCTCTGTTCGTTTACTTATTTATCTATTTATTCACTTCTCTATGTTCTAGAAATCCCTGTAAAGCGTCTTTGAGTGTTTGAAAAGCACTATATAAATGTAATGCATTATTATTATTATTATGTATGAGGTGACTTATGTTTGGGAAGACTGATCAATGTTTTAGGGACACTGGCTATGAGTGCAGGGGAGGATGATGATCTGTGTCAGTCATGGGGTAGAAAGCTATGATCGGATTATGTAACAATGGAAGGGGCCAATATGATGCCAGCAGTGAAAGGTAAGCACTTACCTTAATAGACGTCTACCTGAGGTGATTCAAACTACAGGCTTCCAGTTATCCCAGTGCCCTTTCGGAAAGCACGAAGCCCACACTTGCAAATTTGCCACCATTCTGATCAGCTGCCTTTAATCATTGGTACACCATGAATACAATTTTGCAAACTTTGCACTCATGAAGTAATTCTGATAAAATTCTATCACACAATGTAGAAAAAAATGTTAAATGCACCAATATGTAAACCATTAAAAAAAAATCACACAGGTGTTCAATAAAAATACTTTCTTATGTCCTGTTGTTTATATTCCGTACCCCAAAATATAATTTTCTAAAAGAAGTATATTTTATTTGCGCCAGAATGAATAAATACCTCTTTTTACCTTGTTTAAAATAACACATACCCTTAACTGAAAAATGTGTTCAAATGAGTTAAAGTGGAATCAAAGGCTCAATTGTTTGATTGGGCACTTTGCAGTGATTTCAATAGACAATAGACAATTGACAATAGGTGCAGGAGTAGGCCATTCGGCCCTACGAGCCAGCACCGCCATTCAATGTGATCATGGCTGATCATTCTCAATCAGTACCCCATTCCTGCTTTCTTCCCATACCCCCCTGACTCCGCTATCCTCAAGAGCTCTATCTAGCTCTCTCTCTAAATTTCAGTAATTCAGTTCATGATCACTGAATCATTTGTTCGGACTGACTCCTTAGCGATGTTGGGTCCTGCTGATGGACAGGTGTTTAAATATATTAACAATATAATGCCTCATATATACAGAAAATATATACAGAAAAGCATCATATATACAGAAAATTCTGGAAGCACTCAACAGATAAGGCAGCATTCGTAGATAGAAAAACAGTCAACATTTCATGTCTGAAATGTTCTGTTTTTATTTCATATTTCAAACATCTACAGATTTGTTTATTTCACTTACCCATTTATGTCATTTTGCAGTTTTAACCCAGCTCAGTCATTTTCTAGAACAACTAGCAGAAGGGAACCGAAGACATCCGAGAATGAAATGCTAATGCCATTACAGATCGTGAGCGGGATGCTGAGGAAGCTAATTCAGCAAACATTTTGTGCTAAACAAATGGTATCAGACAATCCCATAAACAATCGATCAATAAATAACCAATCAGTCTGTTTATGAGCAAACATCAGCAGGAATGATTCACTTGGTGTCCTGATGGCATTTGCTTTCTGGGGATTGCAACAGCTCCTATCAAACATCCGCTTTCTCTGCCAAGATGACACAGCCCACACCTCTACAGGGTCATATCACCCTCCGACCTCCCATCAACCATCCCACTAGGGCAGCAGAGTGACACAGCAGTAGCGTTGCTACGCTACAGTGCCAGAGATCTGACTACGGGTGCTGTCTACATGAAGTTTATACTTTCTCCCTGTCACCACATGAGTTTTTTTTCCAGATGCTCCAGTTTCCTCCCACACTCCAAAGATGTACAGGTTTGTAGGTTAATTGGCTCTGTAAATTGTACATTATATCTAATATGTGGGATTGTGTTAGTGTATGGGGTGATCGCTGATCGGCACGGACTCGGTGGGCCGAAGGATCTGTTTCCGAACTGTACCTCTAAAGTCTAAAATCTAAAGTCACTACCCATGTAAATAATCCACCCACTCCACCATTTTATTTTGTTTGCTCTCTGCTGTATCCTTTTAAAACCTGCAATCCTCTAATTATATTATCTGGATGTGAGAGTTAATATGGTTGAATGATGGACACAAATCTTATGACTATGAATCAGTTATAGAGTCATAGTTATAAAACATTGAAAAAAATAGTTCAATTTATCTGTGTTTTTGCCAATATCCCTCTAAACCTTTCTTATCCAAGTACCTGTCCAAATGTCTTATCAATGTTGTTATTGTACCTGCCACAACTATTTCCTCTGGCAGCTTGAATTATAATTTTCAATTAAATGAGAACTCAGTAAAACTTCACACAACCTGCATGGTGTGATCAAAACAGACTGATTCAGAGTCAGATAAAATATATAAATGGGTGATGTAAACTTGGAAATTAAGGGATATAAAATAAGAGCAGAGAATTGAAATATAAATCATGGAACAGATGAGCTAACATAAAAGGACAGCCACCATTGGCAAGGCTGATTTTGCTGTATTCAAATGTTATTTTTACCTTATACAAGGAAGTAAAACAAAAGAAAAACAGGAAATAATACATTAACATACATTATTTTCAACCTTCATGTTAAATACAGTTTGACCTCCTATCAAGACAGGTGATGGTGCATACGAAGAGTTACATTTCAAACAATAAGATTAACTAGAATGAGTGTTTGAGCAGAGGTAAAGAAAAAGTATTTACCTTTAATGAATCAGAATTTCATTTAGTGAAACAGCAAAGTGCAAACCAGACCTCCTCACAGTTGTCTCCAGTATCATAAGTAATTAGCATGTTAATTTTGTTCAAAGTACTAAAGCATTATATTCACTTCGCCATAAGCGCTAAATGTATCAAAAAAGTCTCTGTAATCATATACCTTTGAAACCCAGGGACCGCTACATAAGCTGATGCAGCAGCTATTTTATGCAGAATGAGCAGTATCAGACAAGAGCAATTCAAAGAAAAACCAATTAACCTGGTTTGGTTTATTGATTCTGGCCTAGAGACTGGTAGATTTTTCAAAGAATTCTGTTTGATATTTGTCTAGACCATCCAGGCAGAGAACTCCTTGCATGCTGAATTCCTGAAGCAGCATGCAAAACATATTCTCTTGAGACTTACAACCTTTAATGTAATCAATTGAATTGAGTTAACGTAGGGAAATCCACTGATATTGTAATACAGTAGCACAATAATCCTTTTACATTTCTAAAGATTGTAGATGTGTTGAATATATGTATAAATGTTTAGTAAAAGTATGCTAATGGCAAATGCCAACCTGCTGTCATTTGGTGATAATCTGTCTTGCAGAGCAAAGCCTTAAAGAGTTTAAATTGTTAGATTGATGGAAAGCTGATTCATAAATTCATAATTAATAATGGAGTATTATTACAAACACAGTTTTGCTTTTCTCTTTCAACTTTACCCAGAACAGCATGTCCTCAAATTAGAAAAGTCAATGCAGTTAATTCAGCTGCACTATAATCAAGAATTGCTGCTTTGATTATAATGAGCATTTGGTACATTGGGAGACATGATTATGGAGACCCAGGAGGCTACTGATACTGGATTCTTGAGCAAAAATCAAAGTGCTGGAGGATCTCAGCATGCCAGGCAGCATCAGAAGTGGGAGTGGACAGATAACATTTGGGTCTGGGACCCTTCGTCAGCCTGACGAAAGCTGGAAAGGAGAAGTGACATAAAACTAGCAAATTATTGTTTATTCTATTTATTTCAAAACTTGGCAAGAGATAGGTGGATGCAGGTGATGAGGGTTGATTGGAAGATGGGTGGAGATAGTGATAAAGATGTGAGATGACATGGAGACAAAAGGGTGTCAAATAGGAAAGAGCAGGAGGAATGAAATGTAATGCCGGAGGGAAGGATATGGGTGGAAGGGACAGAGAGAAAGGAGAAAGATCGATGGTAAAAAAAGAAATGGGGGAACTAGAAGATTAGAGGGATAGATAGGGGTGGAAGGTGTGGGAGATGAGTTCACAAAATTATTTATTTACTCACAGAATCTGGACATCCCTGGCACAGGCAGCATTTGCTGCTATTTCATAATTTCACCTTAGCTTGGTTCTTTGTTGAGCCATTTCAGAAGATCTTAAAAATCCATATAATATTATGGACCTGGGATCACATATGAACAAACTGGATATGACCGTCCTTCCCAACATAGGAAAGACAACAGTGAAATAAATAGAATAAACAATAATTTGCTAGTTTTATGTCACATATTTCCAAAATCAGATTTCTTTTAAAAATTTGAAGCTAAATACTTTTATTTGTACATTTCAAATGCATATTATAATTTCCCATCACTCTGCACTTGCAATTTTGTGTGGCAATAGTTTTATTTAAACAATATATTTATTTTATTTTATATCTAGTTTTTTTAAATTTAAACTTTCTCAAATTGGAATTTGAGTTTCTGATTGCCCATTTAGTTTAGTTTATAAATACTGCGTGGAAACAGGCCCTTCGGCTGACCGAGTCTGTGCCGACCAGCAATCACCCATACACTAGTTCTATCCTACACACTAGCGACAACTTACAGAGGCCAATTATCCTACAAATCTGGAATGTGGGAGGAAATCGGATCAACTGGACGAAACATATATAAATTAATCTATATATATTTATATATATATATTTTTTTTTTTAAATATATATATGTGTGTGTGTGTGTGTGTGTGTGTGTGTGTGTGTGAGATTTTATGAGATTGCAGTTCTTGCCTGATGAGATGGGTTCTTCATTATTTTCCACTGTAACACAGAGACCATTTCTGCTCTTGTCAAAGATTGTGAAATGAAATTATCCAGTTCCCAATAGAATGAGATTTTGGGGACTATTTTCAGCCTTGCCCCATGGGTAATATCCTGGAGAAGTAGATTGCTTGGCTTTGGTAGCACTCAGCAATATTTTCATTCCACTCATTTAATTGGAATGAAATTCAGAGAAACTCCACAACAGGAGAGAGACTCAAATTGCTTGCAGTCTCGGAGATTTACAACCTATGTACAACAGTGCCTTCATTGGGAGAAGATTACGATTGCGACATGAATCATTTGTTTAGCAATTTTTATTAGAAAGTTGAACTTGGGAATTCATAAGGGAAAAATCAGGATGAGTGGACAGTGATATAAAATATTTAATTATTGTCATATGCAGAACCAAGTCATTGTAAACCTATGGCAGGCATGGAGTTTAATTCTGTTGGACCATCCTCAAACCTTGAACAATGAGTAGATGTTGCTAAGATGATACATCATCAGTACCGTCCACTGACTTTCATAGTGTCTGCATCTGAGCTGGTTGGTTGCACATTGGCTGATGCTTCTGCAGAATTGGTTTAATAGCACTCATTGGACTTCTATGGCCAAAATGATATTTCAAGGGGTCTTTGAATGGAAAGCAGTTCAGGGACAAATGCACTGGCATAATCTCTTCATTTTATATTACCATTGGTGCTCAATGACAGTGAGGACAGCCAGATGAGATAACATAATCTTGTCTGGACAGATAGGAGATGGAAAATGAGCGAGGTCACAATGTATTCTGGCCTCCAGGTTTGCTATCCACTCCCACACCAGAGTTTAGCAGGTACAAAAATCTTATTCTTATGGATAATGGCATAGTGAGTACAAACTTGAAATTGGCTGAGGTTAGAACAGAGGCATATTGTCAGGGCAGACAGAGGAAGGTTTAATTTTGATAAGGCTGACTTATTATTGCTGGCCAGAGGAGCCCAATGGGGAGCATTTGGGAGCGACTAGCTTCAAACTGGAGCCGCTAAGATACTCATATATCAAAGCGGGTTATTATCCTAAGTGCGAAATTAAAATCAAAATATGATGTTCTACATCAGGTTGTCAAAGATTTCCAATGGGTTACTGATATGATATCAAGGAGGAAAGTGGCTTACATTGCGTGGCTGAAGTGGTAAAATCCTGTTCAACAGCATCAACATCCGTCATAAACAGGGTCAAAAGGAAAAAGGACAATAAATCAAGAGTTACTCGATATTTCTTTAAAGATTCTTTATTATGCACCATTAGTAAAATAGAATGAAATTCATGGGGATGTGTGTGACCAACCAAAAGATTCAAAATTACCAGTGCAAGGGTATCCAGTTTAGTAGGAAGAGGGGATAAGCAGATTTTGTTTAAAAGGAAAGAAACTGCAGAATGATAAACAAATAAAACTGTAGATGTTGGAATTCAGAGGCAAATCAGGGAATATTCACAAGGTGGATTCCTGTGAAAACGGGAGCACATTAAGTTTGATGAATGAAAGGTGATCGTATTGAAACAAGGGAATCTAAGAAGTTTTTATGACGTAGATAAGGGGAAGATATTTTCCTTTCATTGGGAAATCAAGAAGTGGTGGCATCATTTTAGAATAAGGAATTTGAAAGTGAAGCAGGTTCACAAATCTTTTAAAATTCTCTGCCTTGCTTTTCAGGTTGAATCATTGATTATATTCATGGCCCAGATAGTCAGATTCTTGAATGCATGGGGTAAGTGGAGGTGAAATCAAATCACATCAGTCATAACAGTTAGCTGTAACAGATACTTGATTAGTAAGGGTGTCAAGGGCTATAGGGAGAAGGCAGGAGAATGGAGTTGAGAGGGAAAGATAGATCAGCCACAATTGAATGGCGGAGTAGACTCGATGGGCAGAATGGCCTACTTCTGCTCCTATGTCTTATAAACTTATATAATCTTATTGAATGTCAGAACTGTCGCATGGGCCAATGCAACCTATTTCTCCTTCCATTTCATGCCCTAATTCTTAAAAATATAGTGGTAGGATAACTCTTCCTGCACTTTCACATTCATACAAACATTTCTTCATTCAAAATACTGGATTTTGAAAATAAAATGCATTGTACAGTTATTTCTAAACATGATTTTTTTTCCACAAAAGACTGATAACTGATAGAGGTGGTCTGATACTGGTAAATAAAATTATGAGCAGGACTATAGGGTAGATGTTTTATTCTTAATTATCCATAGGTTGGGATGCCAAAGACAAGATAGCACAGGTTTAAAGTGAAAGGTAGAGAGGATCTGAGGAGGGTTTCTTTTTCTCACACTGGCTGGTTGGAGTTTGCCTGAAAAAGTAGTGGATGCAAGAAGCATCTAGACAAGTACTTGAATCCCCTAGGCATAGAAAACTATGGACAATAATATGTTTAAATCAAAATAGAAGAGGTATGTAGAATGGTGACAGGGACACGATGGGCTAAATGCCCTATTTCTGTGTTGTGCGACTTTGATAGAAAACAGAAAGTGGGAATAAATGGTATTTACAAATTGGGAAGATATAGACAATAGACAATAGGTGCAGTAGGCCATTCGGCCCTTCGAACCAGCACCGCCATTCAATGTGATCATGGCTGATCATTCACAATCAGTATCCCGTTCCTGCTTTCTCCCCATACCCCCTGACTCCGCTATCATTAAGAGCTCTATCTAGCTCTCTTTTGAAAGCATCCAGAGAATTGGCCTCCACTGCCTTCTGAGGCAGAGAATTCCACAGATTTACAACTCTCTGACTGAAAAAAGTTTTTCCTCATCTCCATTCTAAATGGCCTAATATAACTCCACGTTGATGATTTTGCTAAAATATCACGGCACGGATTCAGACCCAGGCACTGCTATGCATTTTTCCACTTCAACTACAGAGCTATGAATATTTCACAAGTATTGATCACACATTGGGAAGGTGAAGCACATCATATGGTGATTGTGAATATCACTGCACAAACTAAAATGTTATCTCCACAAACTATAGCATCCACCAAATCTTCCAGCGAAACAGCTTCGATTATGGCCCACTGACCACATGTGAGGGGTTTTATTTGCTCAGTAATAACTTGCTGAAGGTAAAGATTGAACTGTTTATTTAGTGTGACAATAAAATCTGCTGAAAATAAAGAGGCCGAATAGCAGTCTGTATATTCCCAAACAGAGAGGAATTTCCTGCTGCTGCTGCTAAAGCAGGGAAGCACTTTTAATTAGCGAGCTTGACTGATAAATAAGCACGAGCTACAAAATGAAAATCAAAGAAACTGCAGGCACTGGAAATCTGAAACAGGGAAGGCTGGAAATAGTCTGCAGGTCAGGAGGCAGTGGTAGAAAAACCACCAGTTTTTCTGAAGAAGGATCTCGACCCGAAACGTCACCCATTGGATCTGAAGAAGGGTCTTGACCCAAAATGCACCCATTCCTTTTTTCCAGAGACGCTGCCTGTCCTGCTGAGTTACTCCACATTTTGTGTCTATCTTCGGTGCAAACCAGCATCTGCAGTTCCTTCCTAAACAGTTAATATTTTTGTTCCATGTCTCTTCATTAGAAAAATACTCATTTCCAGTTCTCACAAAAGGTCTCAGACCTGAAACAAGGACTCCATTTTTCTTTCCACAGATAATGCCTGCATTGTTAAGTACTTGCAGCATTTATGATTTTTAACAGTAAGCTGCTAATTGACTTTTTCGTCACCACTCTTTTAATTGGTGTGTACATTTAACAACAGCATTGAGTAATTCTGGTGAAGGTGGGGCATGGGTGAGAATGGGAGGCTAAAAATCGCTGACACCTGAAATTTATTTGGTCATTAGTTTCTAACACCAAGACACATTTAAGCAATGTATAAACATTTCCATGTGGAGAAACAACATAATTAACTGACTTGGAATTTAGACTTAAATTGATCATCTTTAGCTTTCTATCCATTAAAATGCAATAGGTTGCAGACACCAGGTTTATCTTACACGCAATTGTTTCCCATTGTGCAGAGACCTTACTCTATCAAAGTGACACGTCTGACATGAAAATAACACATGCTATTCCCTTATCTGAACAACAGTGGCTTGCTTGGCTTAACTATAAAGTACAATTTCTGGGACTGGCTGTTATCTTTTATTTGTTTCTCAGTATGTAAGCATTACTCTTAAGGCTAAACAAAAATGCTAGAGTAGCTCAAGGAGTCAGGCAGCATTTCTGGAAGACATGGATAAGTGAATTGTTGGGTTGGGACCCTTCTTCAGACCAATTGTCGTAGGGATGGAGAAAGCTTAAAAAAAAGAGGTGGGGACAGGACAAGGCCTGGCAAGAGATAGGTGGATACAGGTGATGGGGGGCTTTCTATTGGGAGATGAATGGACAAAGGACAGAGATGAAAAGAAAGCAAAAGGCTGTAAGATAAGGAGAGAAGAGTGAAGCCTGAGGAAGGGACATTGGTAGAAAAGGGCAGAGAGAAAGGCAAAGGAGGAAGAGAATAGTAGAAGAAGCGGTGCACAACTGGGTGGGCACAGGGAAGAGAGGATGGAAAAAGTGGGGGGAAAGGGGGTTGCATTGTTTCCTACATTGGAGAACTCAATGTTCATACCATTAGGTTTAGAGCTGCCCAAGCAGAATATGAGGTGTTGTTTCTCCAGTTTGCATGAGGCCTCATTCTAGCAAAGATGGAAGCCCAGGTCAATCCCGGGGAGCCGCGCATGAGGTGGTAGTGTCCCGGGGAGCCGTGCGCACGGCAGGAGTGTCCCGGGGAGTCGTGCGCATGGTGGTATTGTCCCGGGAGCCGCGCGCATGGTGGTATTGTCCCGGGAGCCGCGCATGAGGTGGTAGTGTCCCGGGGAGCCGTGCGCACGGCAGGAGTGTCCCAGGGAGCCGTGCGCATGGTGGTAGTGTCCCCGGGAGCCGCGCGCATGGTGGTATTGTCCCGGGAGCCGTGCGCATGGTGGTAGTGTCCCGGGGAGCCGTGCGCACGGCAGGAGTGTCCCGGGGAGCCGTGCGCATGGTGGTAGTGTCCCCGGGAGCCGTGCGCATGGTGGTAGTGTCCCGGGGAGCCGTGCGCATGGTGGTAGTGTCCCGGGGAGCCGTGCGCATGGTGGTAGTGTCCCTGGGAGCCGTGCGCATGGTGGTAGTCTCCCGGGGAGCCGCGTGCATGGCGGGTGTGTCCAGGGGAGCCGTGCGCATGGTGGTAGTGTCCCTGGGAGCCGTGCGCATGGTGGTAGTGTCCCCGGGAGCCGTGCGCATGGTGGTAATGTCCCGGGGAGCCGTGCGCATGGTGGTAGTCTCCATGACCCGGGGAGCGGCGCACACAGCAGGATTGTCCCGGGAAGCGGCGCACACGGCAGGAGTGTCCCGGGGAGCCGTGCGCATGATGGTAGTGTCCCAGGGAGCCACGCGGGTCCGATCCACCCGCCGAACAAACCAGAACGCCGACCAAAGACCAGAACATGCCTCGGTAGGCCCGACCTGCCTATAGGCCTACCAGGGGACTGCGGAGAAGTCGGGCAAAGCCAGCCGGCCTGTCTGGGCCGAAGGAGCCTCAGCGGTGGCGGAGATGGGAGCCTCCGCGGCGGCAGTGGGTGCCTCAGCGGCAGTGGGTGCCTCGCAGTCGATGAGCGTGAGGGGGGTGGGGAAGACTGCGGGGACCCGGTGTAGGAGGACCGCCGTGAAGAACAATGGGGACCCGGCATAGAGGGACCGTTGTGAAGAGCAATGGAGGACCCGGCGTGGGGGAACTGCCGTGAGGAACAGTGGAAGAACAAAGGGAGACCCGGTGTGTGGGGTGGGGGGGGGGGGAACACTCTAGTTTAGAATCCTCTGCCCAGGGGATAAGTCTGCGTTTGTTTGTTTGTTCATTTGTTCCGGTGAAGGTGCTGTGCACACGGCAGCCATGCAGCCAACAGTCGCTTGCCTTTTTCTTTTTTTGTTCACTTTTAATTGCAAGTTTTTTTGTGTACCTTGAGTGCTGAGACTGGTGGCAGACCAATTTCCCTCCGGGGATGAATAAAGTTTTATCTTATCTTATCTTATCTTAAAGGTCGTTATGGGAATGGAAAGGGAAATTAAAATAGTTAGCAATCAAGAGATCCAGCAGGCCTAGGCAGACTGAGCACAAGTGTTCGATGAAACAGTCGGCGAGTCTATGCTTGGTCTGGCCACTGCAAAGGAGGCCACATCTGGAGCACAAAATGCAGTAGCGGAGGTGAATGAATGATACTTTATTATCGCATGTCACAGTGAGATTCTTTGTTTTGCATACACAAGACGTGCAAAGAGTCTGAGTCCGAAGAGTCTGAAGCATTTTGTGTCAAACTTCGGTAACCAACAGAAAGCCAGGCATAGCTGGGGGCCATGCGAGTGTCCTTGTTAAGGCCAACATTTATTTACCTCTCTGCTGGCGCTCAGGGGAATGTGATGAACCATTGTCTTGGATCACTGCAGTGGTCATGATGGAAGCTGTGGAAGTACCAGGGTTCGGACAGAGTCCGGACAGAGTGATATCGAAGGAGTAGTGCAGAATCATAGAGCCATAGATCATGAAAACAGGTCCTTCAGCGCAATGTGGCACAGTGGCGCAGTGATAGAGTTGCTGCCTTACAGCACCAGAGACCCGGGTTTGATCCTGACTATGGATGCTGTCTGCATGGAGTTTGTACGTTCTCCACGTGACCTGCATGGGTTTTCTCCAAGATCAGTTTCCTCCCACACTCCAAAGACATACAGGTTTGTAGGTTAATTGGCTTGGTATAATTGTAAATTGTCCCTTGTGTCTGTAGTATAGTGTTAATGTGCGGGGATTGCTGCTCGGTGCGGACTTGGTGGGTCGAACAGCCTGTTTCCGCGCTGTATCTCTAAACTAAACTAAATACATTTTCTAAATACTTTTTAATAGTCCACTGAAAAAGGATTTGCTTCTTCCTTAATCTTTTTTACATGAGCAAACCACCATTAGGAAAACACATTTGAGAGGAAAATACATTTGAGCGGAAATTACATTTGAGAGGATGAGCCTTGTTGGGCTAATTGGCCCTTTGAAGGTGCTATCTAATTAGCCCAATATACTGCTCTTTTTTTACATTCTTGCAACTATTTTCTTTCCAAGAGTATATATAATTAGTTCAGGTTTAATATGTAATCCCAAATCACAACAAACCAAATTATACTGGACCCAGACCCCTGCCTGGACTCATTGAGCTGATCTTCCACATCCAAGAAACATTGAGTGAACAGCAATAAGGCCTCAGCAGTGAATGGATCTCACGTGGTGGAGCTGAGGTCCTACTCCCACAACGCCCTGACGAACCTTGACAGGAGTACAGTGATCTAACCCCTGCCAAAACCTGCCAGGTTCCTTTACAATTTCAGAGATTAATAAAAGCTATTCATGTTGTTTTGGTGAGACTGCCACTTAAAGTACGGCCCACACGATACGAGCAGAAAAGATGGATGCAGTGAGGTAAATACAAAATGCACATTGTGTTAAAACGTAATGAAATAAATCATTACCCACTTGTGGGTATTATATGGACCATCAAGTAACAGTAGAGAATACGACAGAGTAACAGGCACAGAGGAAAAACATGGAAGGATTCAACCAGCCCCAACTAAATGGTACAACTAAACCACAGAAGGAGAGAGCAGAATTGACTCCCTCAGGTGCAGGCCAACCTTCTTCCTACCTGATGTCTGACGAGTTCGCAAGAAAATAGTAATTGCTGCATCGTGCAATGGGTAGCGCATGACAACCGATCGGGAAGTAAGTGTGGTGGAGCATCTTAGCTGGAGCAGTCTCAAGAAAGTTCAAAATTGGGATCAAAAGTTAGGATAAGGTTCAAAGTGATGAAAAAGAGCAATTTATGAGAAAATAAAGCTAAAGAGGGGAGAGGAGCCTAAAAGACTGATGGAAAAGCAATGGGGAATTGTTAAATGAATACAATAGAACTCAAGCGATCTAAAATATGTGTGAAAACTATGGACAGTGGATAAATGAAGAATTAATGAGAATGTAGGCTTTCAAGAAAATCCATATAATAAATACTCACTTGTTCAATTAGAGAGGAAAAGAGAAGATAGGAGAGAAGTTTAAATTCAAAGAGAAAAGAGAATGGCATAATAAAAATGTCAAAGATATAAAAATAAATAATAACGTATTTGATAGACATATAAATAACAAAATGATAATTGATGCAGAAACAGGGCTAGAAATGAGCAAGGTACATCCGAAGGTAATTACATAAACATTGCAGGCGTGAATAATTACCATGTCTCAGTTTTTATTACAAACCTAATCAAATACACACTTCATTACAGGAGCATTTTTAAAATATTAATGCAGATGATACTAAAAAGGAAGTAATTAGTGTGATGGATTCATTGAAACAAGCCTCTGGCCCACAAGGTTCCCACTGATCTATTCACAGTAATCCTGCATGAATCCTGTTTTATATCCTCCTCATTATCATCAAATCCATCAAGTTTCTACCACTCACATTCACACATTATGGGCAATTTGCAGTGGTCAATTAACCTAACAATTATTAATACCCCTGAAAAACTAAGAAAGGATAGAACCTTAAATTGGAGTGCTACGTGCTCAAGGATGCTTGAGTAAATCAAGGAGATGAGAAAGTCAATTCTAAGCTTCTCGTGGTGGGTCTGATAACCTTTCTGCCATTCCTTAATACATAGGACCTTCCACCTCGGCGAGTCTTGGTAACCAGGCACGTAGACATGAGCAATTGTAGTATCTGCCTCCCTCTCTCCTACAGCCTCTCTCCCCGACATACTCGACATAATGTGCGCAACTGTCACCTGACTGGCATATGCAATGTACCTCTGTCACCTGACTGGCATATGCAATGTACCTCTGAGGCTGATTCTCTGAATGTTGTGTACCAAAATATTGTAAAATGTGCAAAACGGGTGAGGTCCATTTGGGATTTCAACAGCCCTTGCTTCTGGATGTGAACCGCCATTCTGATTCAAACAGGATTTTGCCCAATCTGATGATTTTAATCCATGGAGACTCCATGGGTGGTGGTGCTTATGCAGCCATGTTTCAACGCAGCAAATGGAGGTGCAATGTATTTTCCTGTGTACTTGCTGTGTCATTTCATGGGGAAAATATGTGACCACTGATGCAAGAACACTTGCATTGATTTCACTGAGTTATCCATTAACGTCCATAATACTCACGTAAAGGTTGCAAAGAATTCACAGTACATTAGTCCAAATGTAGACTAGCCTAATTAAAAGCAAGATTGTGCTAGACTTCTCCATCATACTCTTGCGGTATGTTCTGACCCACCAGTGCTGCAGATCTGGATGAGAGGGCACAGACCTGGGAGACTTCCCAAACCAAAGAAATGTTATAGCAGCAGGCCAAATGTTGGCAAAGAAACTGGCTCCTGATAATTGCCTACCAACATCCTTATGCTGATGAATCCATCCCCTCGCACCCTTCTCCCACTCCCCTCTCCCCCCTTTCCCTCTCATCCCTTCCCCCCATTTCCCTCTCCCCCCACCCCCCTTGGGTTGCCTCCCCTGCATTGGTGCAGCACCCTCTCCTCCCCTACTCCCCCCTCTCCTCCCCTACTCCCCCCTTCCCTCCTCCTCCCTCCCTCCCAGCACCCTCCTCCCACCCTCCCCCTCCTCCCTCCCCCATCCTCCTCACCCTCCCCACCTCCCTCCCCTCCCCCCTCCCTTCCCCCTCCTCCCTCCCTCCCTCCCATCTCCCTCCCCCCCCTCTACTGTTTTGGCTGTAGTTCCCCGTCAGTATAGGAGCTGATCTGGCAGCCATCTTATGTAAGTATAGGAGCGTATTCGGTGGCCATCTTACGTAAGTATCAGGTCAACTGGCCCCGACTGTGCATGCGTGTTTCCTCTTAAACTTTAAAATGTGAATAACTTTTAAAATATAACACCGATTTCAATGAAACTTCTTCAATTAGCACCAAAGGGATGATGGTGAGTAAGGTGGGCCTAAAACTGTCGCGCAATCGTGTACCATTTTGGCTGTAGTTCAGGAACAAACAAACAAACAAACGAGAGTTTTAGTATATAGATAGTAAGCATAAACCCTCCATACTTTTAAGTAAGAACAATGCAGTAAAAGTAAAACAGCAAAATTTGAATCAAGTACGTTCGAGACTGGGGTCACATTCATAAACTAAAGTTCTTCTGTAACCAAAACTGGATAATTCACAATCAGTATTCATTGCAAAAATTATCCAATATTCCATTGAAGGAAAGGATCCATGCCATTCTTATTCACAGGATAAGAGAGGAGCTGTATATTTTATTTCTCCAAAGATAAAAACATTTTATATTTCAATTATGTAAAATAATGATTCAATTTTAAAGTCTAATTATGATCAACAATACATATCCTCGACATAAAATCAGTTTATGTCTGGCCAGAACTGCTTAACTATTGACTTTCTTTGTTGAGCATCATAAATATTGTTTATTTATTGTCACTAAGATCTATGTGAACGGACATGTAAATGTAAAGTGTAAATGTTATGGAAAGGAAGGAATTACCATAATTGCTTTCATAAACAGAAAACAACATAATAATCACAATTAAATATTATCAGTGTTCTTTTTTAATGCGCACTCCTCACCTCAGGCCTCATATCTTCATGTCACTGATGCCACAATAGTCACTTTAGCAGAAAGATAAAGTCAGATGAGCGTGTTAATCATTTATATACAACACTGCATTACGTTATTATAAGGTCAGAGAGATTTACTTCCACCTATTAAAGGCAGTATTGGACAAAGTGCAGAGTAAAACCTGCAGTATCTTTCAAAGTGTTAAACTATATCACCATGCAGCATCTTCTCAAAGTAACATTGAATTTTTGCTCTCCTTTTAGTTATCATTTATTCAAGTAAAAGCTATTTGATAAGCAATTTGTTTCTAATTGTGTTGCTCATTTAAACAGCCGCAACCATTATGAGCTATTATGTGCAGTAAATTAAATTCACTATCCTCTAATGTTTCAATATGAATGAAATAAGTTTCATTTTAAGAGGAAAAATAGAAATAAGTCATTCAAGTAAAAGTATAATTTTCTAAAATCCTGATTGTCATTGTATCACAAAATCATAAAGTTGCAGCAAATATGTCTCTCAGAGCGATTTTCAAGGTGACACTGTTAGAGGTAATCCCATAAAAAAAATCATCTTGGAGAGGAAATCTTATTGTTCTTCATATGCCTGGGTGAAATTATGATTGAAATGACAGATGATGAAACATAAATCAACCATGTATGCTCAGTATCACTGTATTGTGATAACTATACCAAGATCTCTTACATTTTAATAAATATTTTATTCATGTCTTGTTGCTCTCAGCCTCCTTGCTCATATCTGAGATTCTTGCCCTGAGATTCCTTCTTTCCCACTGCCTCATAATGTGCGGCATCTCATTCTGCTTCCTCCTGCATTCTGTGAGTCGTTGCCACTAACTTCAGTGTGACCTCATCCCTATTTTGGATCTATCTAGTTTCTGTCCTCCTCCAGCCTTGGTGAAATGCAAAGTACAGTGCTATTTTTGTTAACATACAACTAAATGAGTTTTAAAATAACTTCTCTGCCACAAGGTTGAGGGAGTGGCACTGGTGGATTGAACACTCCATCTTTGAATGTGACTTTTTTTTTCTTCTGCCTTTGTCAAGTTTGTAAGTTCATCAGTCATAGGAGCAGAATGAGGCCATTTGGCTCACTGGGTCTATTCCGGCATTCAATTATGACTGATCTATCTTTCCGTCTCAACCCATTCTCCTGCCTTCTCCCCGTAACCTATGACACCCTTGCCACACTTCTTGCCCCTCCACCTATCTTCATATCATCCACAAACATGGACACAAAGCCATGATCCAAATCTTGATATATAACGTGAAGTGTAGCTGTCCCAACACTGTATCCTGCAAAACACCACTAATCACTGGCAGCCAACCTAAAAAATCCCCCTTCATTCTCACTTTTCTGCCATTCAGCCAATCTTCTATCCATGCTAGAATCTTCCCTCTAATAGTATGGGCTTTCATATTGTTTAACAGCCTCATGTGTATCAAAGGCCTTCTGAAAATCCAGATAAACAACAACCACTGACTCTCCTTCGTTTATATTGCTATTTACTTCCTAAAAGAATTCCAACAGATTTGTCAGGCAAGATCTCCCCTTCACAAAACCATGCTAACTTTGACCTGTTTTATTATGTGCTTCTAAGTACTTGGAAACATCATCCTTAATAATGTACTCTAAAATCTTACCAACCACTTTATTCACAAGAAGAATAAAGCTTCCCGCACCAACCTTCACACCCAAAAATCATTCTCCGACATATCTGCAATTTTCATCCCAACACCAGTCAGATCTGCCTGACCACACCTCTTTCTAATTTCCACTCTCCTCCTCCTAACACTTATCTCCCACCTCTCTCTTCTTCGAATCCCTCATTTCCCTTTTATTTCCCCTCTTTCAATAAGAGGGGGAATAAGCTTAAAATATAAGCTTATTCAATCTTTTGGCCACTTTGTTCACTGAATTATTCCCCACAAACTGCACTTGATATTTCTGAAATCTCCACTCCAGGCACTAATAATTCCAATGGAACCTCGTCTCCAGATGGACTCACATATGTCTGCCCTCACGTTCTGTTGCGTAATTGTAGATTTTAACTGCAAGTACATACTGTTACTTATTCATGACAAACACCTTCCTTGTGTCACCTGAATGTACCAATGTGTTTACATAAAACTAATGATACCTGTCACCGATTACGTTAGTTACATTAGACATTATATTTTCTGCTTTACCTGTTATCATGGAAATGCAGTCATACCAATCATTACACTGGCTGCGTCAAAAGGTTCTGAAACTTATGAAGCCTTGATTTAATGTGCCTCGATTCCCACTCAACTCCGTGTGAAAACGCACACATCCAGATTCAGGGACAGTTTCTTCCCAGCTGTTATCAGGCAACTGAACCATCCTACCAACAACTAGAGAGCAGTCCTCTTCGAATCTATCACCTTGTGGTGAAGAGGCTTTTGTGCCCCCATGATCACGAGAGCGATGCCGTCGGAAGCACTAGCTTCTGGTTGGGCCACTCATAGCGGTAAGGTCGAAGATGAAGGTCCAGACTAAAAACGATCCAACGTACAAGACCTCAACGGCGGACCAGACGGACAAAGTTATCTTGAATACAACGGCTAGGAAGGCGGATGAAGGCTGCAACAAATCTATCAGCTCCAATCATCTTGGTTCTCTTGCCATTGGAATTAGTTGATTGATTTGTGAAAGACCGTGTGCTTCTTGGAGTGCAACATCAAGTACATGTTAAATAAACACCCACACAGGCGTCTTCATTCTGACATCGGAAGGTAGACCTCGAGGGATAGCCACGACGACGTGAGAGCAGTCCTGAACAACTATCTACCTCACTGGAGACCCTTGGACTATCGTTGATTTGACTTTACTGGTTTTATCTTGCTCTAAACGTTATTCACGTTATTCCCTTTAAGCTGTGGATAAATCGATTGTAATCATGTATTGTCTTTCCGCTGAGTGGTTAGCACGCAACAAAGGTTTTTCTCTGTATCTCACTACACACCTGACAATAATCGTAATTCAAACTCAACTCAATTCACATCCCAAATATATGAAGCGCAATTTCCCTAATTTTGTATGGATGCCCTTCAGAATAGATAAGATTATTCTGTTAGTTTTCCCATTTACATTTTCTACCTGCATTCTAGCCTTTTGTAAATCATGCTCCAGGACATTCACACACTCTCAAAGCTTTCTATTCGCCTACCTTTTTGCCTGGTAAATTGAACAATTACATATTTTCCTACATTATTCTCCATTTGTCTCATATTTGCCCACTCACTTAAACTTTCCATAGATGTTTGCAAGATCCTTGTGTTCTCACAACTTACTGTCCTACTTTATAATATTAGTAAATTCAGCAACCCATCTTCAGAGCATTCATCCAAGTCTCTTACATAAACCGTAAAATGTTGACACTCCAACATTGATCCTTGTGGATCACCACTAATTGTCATCTTGTGAGCCAGATAAAGACCCATTAATAACTATTCACTTTCTTATTAACTAGCCAATCTTCTATCCTCATCAAAATGTTGCCTTCTGCATCAGGAGGTTTATTTTCTGCAGTAAGCATTCATCAAATATACCTTCTGGAAATCAAAGTATAACACATCTATCAGTTCCTCTTCATGCACAGCACATATGACTGCATAAAATAGAGGTTAATAGACACTGACCTTAACAAGAAAGAATGTTAAATATTGAGAATGAAAGGCACAGAGGGAGAGAATAGTTTAAATGATTCAGCATCTTTAAAAATCAATAATTTCCAAAGCCTGGATAAAATGTGTACCAAGCTTTTAAGAGAAGCAAGGTGAGAAATAGCAGTAGATTTGACCATTTGTTTTCTCTCATCTGTTGGAGCTAGAGCTGTGGTGTCTGAAGATGGTACACTGTTAACAATGGACTGTTCTTTAAAAAGGAAGAAAGGTTAAGATTGGAAAACTACACGCCAATCAAAGGCATGGATTAATCAAGGAGAGTCAATTGGAGATTGTTAACTGAGGATCATGGCAGACTCATTTAACTGATGGTTTTGAATAGGCAACATGTAAGCTTGTTGACAGCAGAACATAAATTTCTCTTCAATGTTTAACGCTAATTATATCTATTCTTCCGAGACAAAGGGGTATCCAAAGTCAAACAGTATTTGGGATCAATAAATAATGACTATTGTTTAGAGAGTCTGCGCCAAACAATGATCACCCGTACACCGGTTCCACATCCAACACACTCGGGGTAAATTACAGAAACCAACTAATCTACAAAACTGCATGTCTTTGGAATGTGGGAGGAAACCAGAGCACCCAGAGAAACCCACACAGTCACAGGGAGAACGTACAAATCCGTACAGACAGCATTTGTAGTCAGGATCAAACCTAGGTCTCTGGCACTCTAAGGCAGCAACTCTACCGCTGTGCCACTGTGCCAACATCACTGTGTAAATCGTGTAAATTTACTGCCTCCAAAACCTCAAAACAAAGTGCAGCCCTGATGCACTTTAGCAAGGCATGTATCATTTAGTCCACTGATCTGGAAATTAAAACAACAAAGGATCCAAGAAAAAGTAGCAAGGTGGATTCATAAGTAGCTGTGGAGAAAAACAGAGGCTGATGATTGTAGTGAGAGGGGCATGCAGGGCTCAAGGCAAGTAGGCTATCGGCAGTGCCGTCTGTTGCTTTTGAAGTCTATGCCAATGATCTGTACTTAAATTTAAGGGTGATGATGAATAACCCTGCAAACTTGGCAGTGCGGTTGATAACAGATAAAATTCTAGACTGTAGGAAAACACTAATGGCCTGATAATTTGGGCAAGTGGAATTCAGGAAGTGTATGATTTGGGGAATCCCAATTTCTGTATTAACTGAACATGTGATAACTTGGAATTGTTGTCTGATTTTTTTTAATGACAGAGAGCAATAACAGCCTCACTATGTTTTTAACCAAATCGTAAGCCCATTATATATAAAGACTGGATATGAGCTGATAACAACTTTTGAGATACGGATATAGACACAAATTGAAGGAGTAACTCAGCGGGGACAGGCAGCATCTCTGGATAGAAGGAATGGGTGAACTTTCGGGTCAAGACCCTTCTTCAGATACAAAACTGCTCAAGAGCTTTGGTTTTCAGAAAGAAACAGTTTTACAAACCAGTACTTATGCCATGAAGAAAATGCACAAACTGTGGCCATGTGTCGAGAACTGGATCACTTTTGCTAACATTTTAGATTTCTGGACATTAAGGGAATCAAGGGATAGGAGATCAGCTCAGGAAAGTGGCACTGAGGTAAAAGATCATCCATCGTTTTATTTAATGGTGAGAGGGCAGGTGGGGTCAAGTGGTCTACTCCTGTTTCAGTACCTTATGTTCATTGTTTGATATACTAATTGCTCTCATGCTCCCAGTGAGAAGCTGTGCTAAGCTGAAGTTCACAACAAAGAATCACTGCTACATATTTATATCCGTCTGATCCATCCCCTGCAGAATTCTGCTGCAGTAAAGCACCTGGCATGTACATGACTACAAGAATGCTAACTTACTGAGTGCCAAACCTGGTGGATGGTGAACTTTTAATTGTAAAGCCAACCCTTGATAGATTAGATATTATCAATCTGGTAGACCTGGAGGGAAAAGTTATAGATTATATTAAATACGAATATAAATGCACAACACATTAAGAGCTTTAATATATAAATAGAAAAGCCAACACTGTGTTGTGAGATAAATTTTGCACTTTGCAAAATGGAATGTTTTTAATAAATTTTAAAATATTAGGTTTAAGGGAAGCATGATTTTCTCTCTCTCTCTCTCTCTCTCTCTCTCTCTCTCTCTCTCTCTCTCTCTCTCTCTCTCTCTCTCTCTCTCTCTCTCTCTCTCTCTCTCTCTCTCTCTCTCTCTCTCTCTCTCTCTCTCTCTCTCTCTCTCTCTCTCTCTCTCTCTCTCTCTCTCTCTCGCTCTCTCTCTCTCTCTCTCTCTCTCTCTCTCTCTCTCTCTCTCTCCCTCTCCCTCTCCCTCCCTCTCTCTCTCTCTCTCTCTCTCTCTCCCTCTCTCTCTCCCTCTTTCTCCTCCTCTTTCTCTCTTTCTCTCTCTCTTTCTCTCTCACTCTTTCTTTCTCCCTCTCTCTCTCTTTCTCTCTCTCTTTCTTCCTCTCCTCTCTCTCTTTTTTTTTTTTTTTTTTTTTTCCTTTTCAAAGACTTTATTCAGCACAAACACATGATACATCACATCAAAACCACATTCAGAGGTTACAAAACATCAAGTAATCATTATAATACAATGTTGCCTTCATTATTTACAATGCTCTCAACCCCCCGCGGTGACCAGCGCCCACGGAAGGCCTCCAGAGTCCCTGTGATCACCGCGTGTTCCCTCTCTAGGGTCACGCGCGCACGGACGTAGGCCCGGAAGAGGGGAAGGCAGCCGACTCTGGCAAGACCATCGACCGCCCCGCTGCCTGGACCCGCGAATGGCCATCTTGGCCAGGCCCAAGAGCAAACCGACAGGGAGGTCCCACCCCCCCGAACGACCCTTCCCACCCCCTGCCTTGTGTCCAAACACTAGAATCGTAGGACTAAAGTGTAACCAAAACTTGAGGAACAACCCCTTCAGATATTGGTACAGGGGCAGTAACCTCTCACACTCCATATACACGTGGAACACGGTCTTCTCCTCTCTCTCTCTCTCTTCTCTCTCTCATCTCTCTCTCTCCGGATTGTTGAGTCTTAAGTGGAGACCAGCCCAGACATGTCTGGGCAAAGTAGCTGAGGCCCTTTCACATACTAAATGAGCTGGTAGGAACAAAGGTTACTGGGTCCTGATGTTGTTCTGGTATTCAACAGTCTCCAGTGTGTTTTTCCTAGCTAGTTTACGATAACCAACAGATATTGCTATAGTTAAGCATGCTACCTTATATTTATAAGAAAGTATTTTTTTACTGGGGTGTTTCTTGCCCTCCCATGAACAAGCACTAGGTCTATCCAACACAATAGGAACAATTTACAGAAGCTAATTAACCTACAAACCTGCACATCTTTTGAATGTGGAAGGATACCGGTGAACCCAGAGACAACCATGCTGTTACAGGGAGAACATCAAAAATCCATACAGACAGCAACTACTTGGCCTTAAGGTAGAATTCTTAAAAGGATGTTTTTACACATGCGCATTAAATAAGATACATGGATAGGACAGGTTTAGAGGAATATGGGCCAAACGCGGGTGGGACGTGTAGATGGGACATGTTGGCCGGTGTGGGCAAGTTGGGCCGAAGGGCCTGTTTCCACACTCTATGACTCTATGACTCTATGTGCTCCCAATAGTGCACAAGCCACACATATTATAGAGAGCAGAACAACCACACTCAGGGAAAGATATGGAAGAGCCATGGGTTATTTTCTACCTTGGAAATGCTGCGCTGATTGGTTAAAAGAAACTGAGGTGGACCGGCACCAGTCATGAAATATGAAAACCCATCCAGCCATTATATTGAACGATCCATCAGGCACTTCCTTTCACCGAGAGAGAGGCAGGAGTAAACCATTCAGCACCTCACGCCTGCTGTTCCGTTCCAATTGTGGAGATACAAGAAACTACAGATCCTGAAATCTTGAGCAAAACACAAAGCGCTGAAGGTTCCCAACCTGGAATGTTATCTGTTCATTCCCTCCGCAGATGCTGCCTGACCCATCGAGTTCCTCCAGCTCTCTGTGTATTACCCATTGTGATGGCTCAGGCTGTTTTAAATGATGTAACTGAAGTAGTCAAAGGTATCCCAATTCCATTTTGTTCTGTGATAATTAATGTTAGATAAGGAAATGCTTAGTCAACATGCAAATAAGGCATAGAATAAAGAACTTATTTCATTCCTATCTGAATATGGATGTTTAAACTAACTCATCAAGGCAGAAGATATGCGCAGGAAGGAACTGCAGATCCTGGTTTACACCGAAGATAGACACAAAATGCTGGAGTAACTTTGCGGGACAGGCAGCACCTTAGCCTGAAGAAGGGTCTCAACCCGAAATGTCACCCAATTCTATCCAGAGATGCTGCCTATCCCGCTGAGTTATTCAGAGCATTTTGTGTCTATCTTCAAGGCAGAAGACATCTTATGCAAGGAGGCAAAACAAATTTTTCTACTCAACAATTAATTTATTACTTGGTGAAAGCAATCATAAAATCTATTGCATTATTTCTGACAATGTTTGGAGAGATTACTTCTTGACTTCACTGCACCTTGGAGTCAGGATTGTGATGTTTCCAGTTGAGTTAAGAAGGAAGTAGTAGTGCTATATTTTGCATCATCCAGCTGTGAGTTCTGATTGTATCTCTTGACTGAATAATTTTGTGTAGACGATAATTACACAGCTCAATGTAGCCCTTACACAAATCCCTGGTAGTTTGTGAACCACCCCATCCCTTCTGCCCCTTTTTGCTCTTCCTGTACAATTATCCCTCTCACTCATCTCAGCTGCATATCGGCACCTAGGGCATGAAATATAGTCTAGATTAAAATATTGGCCGAATAGTCATGTTGTATGAGCAGAAAGAATATGTACTTCTATTGAATTTCTTGATTTTGATTTGGTATGTCTCAAGCTCAATGACCAAGTTTAGTTTAGTTTTGTTAGAGATACAGTTTGGAAATAGGCCCTTCTGCCCACCGAATCCATGCTGTCCATCGATGACCTGTACACTAGATATGTTATACCACTTTCACATCGGACACACTAAGGGTAATTTACAGATGCCAACTAGCCTACAAATCTCTGGAGTATCGTGAGAAAATCCATGCGCTCACAGGGAGAGCATACAAACTCCATACGGACAGCACTTGTAGTCAGGATCAAACCCGAGTCTCTTGTACTGTGAGGCAGCAACTCTACTGCTGCGCAACTGTGCCCCACATAATTAATATATATTACAATATGAGAAATGGGTATATGCCAATCGTATAAAATAACACAGTAAAAGAAACATGGAAACAAGTGTTCGGGCCACTGGGTCCATGCATCAAGCACCTATTTTATGTTCGCTCCATTTTATTTTCTCCATATTCCAATCAACTTCCTGTCCAGATTCTACCACTCACCTACACGAGGAGTAATTTACCATAGCCAAATAACCCATCAATGGACACATATTTTGGAAGGAAACGGAACAGCCAAAGAAAACCCACAGCCTGCAAAGTCTATGGATCTGCAACAAGGAGAATGTGCAAACTCCCCATAGATATCAGCAAAGATCAGGAATCAACCTAGATTACTGGAGTTGTGAGAAAGCAGCTCCACTAGTTGCACCACTGTGCCACCAAATGTCAACAAATTTCTTCAGAATAACACAATTTTTATTAGAATGTAATAGCATTATACATGTCACTCTGTTTCTCTTTACACCATTGTGCAATGTCATAAATCACTTATTTTTCACCTATTCTGGTCTGGATGTTTATTTAGCAGTGTTTGTGAATAAAATATATTGAGCAGTATACAAGTGTTAATATTCTAACGAACATCAGACTAAGATGAAACTATTGAAGCTAGAATTTGTGGTGTGGTGACAGAGATACATAATTTTTCCCAATTCCTCGGGTTAGTGCTACAAGAGAAGGCATTACACTTTCCCAAACAGACACATGTCAACTGAGACTAAGGCCGGGTCTTGGGGAGTAGGGTGAGGGGAATGTAGTGGAAGAGTTTTTTTTCCCTAGTAAGAACCCTAAGGGAGTTGAATTTGGCATAGTTACAGATGTTCTCATTTTAATGCAACATTCAATATTTCAAGCACTGAAAGTTGCTGTGAATGCATTTGATATAGGGCGGCACGGTAGCGCAGCGGTAGAGTTGCTGCTGTACAGCGAATGCAGCGCCGGAGACTCAGGTTCGATCCTGACTACGGGTGCTGCACTGTAAGGAGTTTGTACGTTCTCCCCGTGACCTGCGTGGGTTTTCTCCGAGATCTTCGGTTTCCTCCCACACTCCAAAGACGTACAGGTATGTAGGTTAATTGGCTGGGTAAATGTAAAAATTGTCCCTAGTGGGTGTAGGATAGTGTTAATGTATGGGGATCGCTGGGCGGCACGGACTTGGAGGGCCGAAAAGGCCTGTTTCCGGCTGTATATATATGATATGATATGATATGATATACTTCAGTTGCCATTGCCACTTCTATATTAGGGCTGTGCAACATCACATAACATTCCTAGCACACTGCTAGCTCCAGTGGTAAACAAGTTGACATCTGATCAAGGTTCAGGATTCTGAATCCCATGCCTGCTTGCCCCTTGAACTCAAATGCTTTGGTTGGCTGAGTTTTGTCAGCATTCAGCCAGAATTTTAATAGGAGTGCTGTCCATAGGGGAGATGGTCCTCTTTATTGCAAGGGAAGGTTCATTTGCATCAAGGTGGCAACTACTAATGATCATGGTTATCATTATATACAATGTATAAAAATAATGAAAACCACATCCGAGGATAGCAACTCTTTCTGATGTTAGCATGTGATAATTCCTGTATGAAGAAGACGATTGCTACGATTATTATACAGACTCGATTTGACATGAACTTTACATTTATATAAATGACGCAGTTTGCACAACACAGGGAGAATTGAAACCAGTAGCCCATGTAACTGACAATGTTCATTGGCATTTCTATTATTCTGTAAAAGTCAGCTATCAGCTCGGGGTACTTTAAAAAGAATAGTAAATGCAAATCTTTGTCAATTTGCGCTTTATGCTGAAGCAAGTAAGCAGTTTTGCATTTTTAATTGGTCACTAATCACAAATGGCTTCTTGTTCAGGATAACCTATGCAGAATGAAAGTTGTCCAGATTCTGCAGGAATTTGCTGCAATATAACATTGATTCTCGGGACACAGAGAAATCAGTGAAGTGGTGGAAGGTGCGGTAACTTTAAAAATAGAATGTAATACCAACTTGGATCACTGAACATTAGAAGCCAGGCAGGGTAATTTTTTTTATCACTTAACATTATAAAATCTACGGGATTAGCAAACAGTCTTTTTTCACCAAATAAAGCATTTGAGAACATTTTCGTCAAACTAGAAATGGAAAGCAAGCATCCTTAGGTTTGAAAAAGTGTCTCAACCCAAAATGTCACCTATTCTTTTTCTCCAGAGATGTTGCTTGTGCCACTGAGTTACTCCACCATTTTGTGTCTATCTTAGGTGTAAACCAGTATCTGCAGTTCCTTCCTACACATCCTTAAGTCCCATGTTCATTACATCATTACAGCAACCAACAGCCCAGAAATGCAGATGCATTGCAGGTTTTCTCAGCATCACATGTATGAAAGCTGTTATTTTTTTCAGACTAGAATGCAACATTTCCAGAGAATACCAGGTTGTCACACCAGCAATAGAGAGAGTGGCATAGAGCTATACAGCACAGAAACATACCCTTACACCCACCTTATCCATCCTACTTGGTATACTGAGCTAGTCCAATAGACAATAGACAATAGACAATAGGTGCAGGAGTAGGCCATTCAGCCCTTCGAGCCAGCACCGCCATTCAATGCGATCATGGCTGATCACTCAATCAGTACCCCGTTCCTGCCTTCTCCCCATACCCCCTCACTCCGCTATCCTTAAGAGCTCTATCCAGCTCTCTCTTGAAAGCATCCAACGAACTGGCCTCCACTGCCTTCTGAGGCAGAGAATTCCACACCTTCACCACTCTCTGACTGAAAAAGTTCTTCCTCATCTCCGTTCTAAATGGCCTACCCCTTATTCTTAAACTGTGGCCCCTTGTTCTGCCGTCCAATTTGCATGCTTTTGTCCCATAGCCCTCTCAGCCCACTCTATCCAAATAACGATAGGAAATAAAGGCTCTTGAACACACTCCTGAATTTACCTGTTATTTGCCTTTGTGTATTCCCTAACACTGCATTGCTGAATTTTCAAAAGGTCCGCTGACAACCTAAATAATAACTGGTCCTGCACAGAGCAATCTTTCAGTGGGCCTGTGAGTGCACAATGAATTGCAAAATCAGACTTCATTTGTCCTTCAAATATCATTCTCTTGTTTTTACTTTTGACAGTCATCAATGAGGCTGGAAGAGACTTCATAGTTATTTTCATTTTTGTGTACTATGGCTCAGTATTTCTTCAATATTCTTCCATAGGGATAAAGACTCCTGAAGGACTTTGCTATTCATCTTTGATTCTATAATGAAAGTATTTCATATAAATGATAAGCATTACATTTTTTTCTTAATAATGCCGTCCACAGGGGTACCACTAGGGAAAGGGCTAGTACATTGAAGAATGGAAACCATGAACTATTCCTAAACATCCAAATCTGTGGAGGTGTAAATCAATTCATGTATGTGAGTATAATTCTAATTATTCAAGTATACAGCAGCTATTGATTACTGTTAAGTAAATCACAGTTGATGTGGCTCAGCATCAGAGCAGATCATTAAGCAAGTTTAATTTTAATGAAGATGAATTATCACAATACAAGTATGATTATTAGTGTCACGAATCAGAAATTTTGGTGATAAAGGTTGCCTACAAAGCTGAGAATGCAAATGATTATCAACAAAATATCCTCTGCCAGGACCACAAGAAATTGCAGAGAGTTGTGGACGTAACCCAGTCTATCATACAGCCCAGTTTCCCCACCATTGATTCCATCTACACTTCACGCTGCCTCGGGAAACAAGATAATCAAAAACTTGTCCCAATCCAGTCATTGCTTCTTCTCCCCACTCCTGTTGTGCAGAAGATTGAAAGCAGACTCCACAAGGCTCAGGAACAGTTTCTTCCCCTCTGCTATCAGCCTATTGAACAGTCCATCCACAAGCTAGGGTAGAGTCCAATTCTCCTCAAAGTCCAAGACATAATACTTTATCTCAGCAACTGTTGTTGTAGATGAGGTTAGGCAAGGTGCAACCCTCATCTGCTGCATCTAGATGTGGACTCCATAACTTTCCCCCCCATAACTTTCCCCCCCACTAACCTACTTATTTCTTCCCTCCCTCTCATCCCCTGTGCCCCACCTGGACTGGCACCCATTTCTCCCCTCCCCCTCCTACCACCTACTTCCACCTACATTCTAGATTCACAATTCGCAACTCTTCAATCCTTTTGTTTCACATCTTCTGTCATTTCATTTCTAGTCTTTCTCTAACCAGTTGCCTCGCAAAAAAACTCCCCTCACCTTTACCAACCTATTACATGCCAGATTCCTTTCACACCCCCTTACAAACGGTCCGAAGAAGGGTCCCAACCCAAAATGTCACCTATCCATGCTCTCCCGAGATACCACCTGAACCGCTGAGTTACACCAGCACTTTGTGTCTTTTTTTGTAAACCGGTATATGCAGTTCCTTGTATCTTTCATTTAAGACTTAGCCTGTTCATAAATTATTGGTCATTTATAAACATAAATAATCTCTTCCAACCTTCTAGCCTTCTTGTGGTTAGCATTCCAGAGAGCTGGCCCTTCCTCTAATTATCCTGCTTTTGCCCCACATTGGTAACAATGCCTTGAGTCATCCAGGTCCTGCATTGTGAAATTCCATCTCTGTACCTCTCTGCTTCTTTCCTCACCATAAAATCCACTCAGATACCAATTTATAAGCACATGATATTTCCTCAGGTTCAGCCTCTTTTTTTCTAAGCTACTTTCTATTATTGCGAGCATTATCTAAGAGAAGGGTTTTCTTGACAAAGACTTTTGTTTCCTAATGCCGTGGAATAGAATTGTGTCTCCTTTTCCTTCACCACAGAACTTCCTTCCCGGAACAGTACAACCTTCAAATCAAGGTGAGCAATGCTGCGGAAAACCAGTTTAAGCAAAATAAAACATTAGCGTCTAATGCACAGGTAATTATAACTTTTGAAGCATGTCTTAACATTCTGAGAGCATGCAAGTGTTCAAAATGTTCTCATAAAAATATATCTATTCCCAGTAATTCTATTGAAATTAAAGGGATTTTGAAATATTCAATACTTCAGTAAATACTGTATAACGGTACTTAAGTAAAAAGTGACATTTGTCCTATCAATTTGATAACCCACATTACTTTTAAATTTCTCATACAATGGGAATGTTATGAGCCTAAACATTTGAAAGTTGATAGATGAATGCAAACTATTTTTTTCAAACGTCCTTCATATGTCCACCTCTTCACACAACCCCCACCCAATTAACAAATAAATGGAGCACAATTAACCAGAGTACTTGGTCCATTTATAGTCAGCGGCTTGTCAATTAGCATCTCCAGCACAATTTCAATCTTACTCTCTTCTCAGTGACTATTAGGGTTGCCACTGGGAGGTACTTGGCCTCATCATGGCACATTAAACTATATTAACATAACAAGCATTTATTTCTCATACCCTTGAATTCCTCCTCACCCTTCCTGAATTATCCGTGGACTTTGACGTGCTTAATCACACTATTCTTTTCTAAAACCTCACTGTCATTGTACATCTGGGTGACACTTCAGTGGAAGGTATCACTGTGTATGATACTTAATCGGACAATTTTCACCATGTTTTATTGTCCAATCCGACCTCTGTCTCACCTCATCTAATGCTGAAACCTTCTTCCCTGCCTTTTGTTTTATCTGGAGTTAACTATTCCAATTCACTTCAGCCTGGTCTCAACCTGTCTTCCACAATCAAAGGTCAGCAAAACTGATTATGCCCTAATCCACAGCAGTTTCCTTCCTCCCATCATCCCTACACCTACTGATCTTCAATGGTTCTCAGTTAAGCAACACTTTAATTCTATAAAGATCTGCATGGTCTCACCTTCTCCTACAAGATGTCTATGCTTTCCATCAATGTGAAAATACATGGAACTTTAACACCTCTGCCATTGATAGCTGTGCTTTCAATGCCAAGGTCTTAAGGTGTGGAATTTCCTACTTAAGCCTCTCAACACTTTCATCCTTTAAGATGTGATCAAACCATACCCCTTGACCAATACCATGGTCAGCCACCATAATATCCCCAAAATATCAATACCTCATAAGAAAAGAAAATATGGCAAAAGAGGTGGGCTCAGTGTACCAATATTTTTTTCAAATTAGTGTGTTGGTAACAATTATTTGATAGAAAAAGCCACCATGAAAATGCTTTAACTTGTCTGGCAGATCTTCATACTTATTATTGAGTTCTCATGCTCAGTTATTGAAATTGGAGTTCAGTGGAGAGATGTGTCTTGGGATAAAGTCCTGTCCTACACTTCCCATACATGTTCCCTGATGCCATCCCTCCACTGCACTTTGCCTTCTGCCTGTGCAGTGCTGAGGATCTGTGTTTCAGAACTATATGTATCTCGAGCCAAGCAGGCCACATTCGGCTTGGCTAATTACCACCAATTCATCGACACTCAGTCATCAGCAAAACTATTAAGTTGCACTCTCTCACCAATTACTTTCTCACAGGTCTTTCTGCTACAACTATTCAGCTTCAGACCTCACTGTATCTTTCTTCCAACACAGACCAAAGAGCTGAAACCTAGAGTTGAGGTGTGGGTGTGCCTTGACAGCAAGGCAGTATTTGACTCAGTGTGGTATCAATGAGGCCTGATGGATATCAAAGTCAATGGATATCAGAGAAAACACTTTAATGGCTGCAGTCATAGATAGCACAAGGAGAGATGGATGTGAATATGGGAAACCAGGACATCATTGCCAGAATTCCAAAAGGTAGTGCCATAGACTCACAAATTTCAGCAAATTCATCAATGACCTACCTCCCGTCATAAGATCAGCAGAGGGAATGTTGACTGATGATTGCACGAAGATCAATTCCATTTTCAATTTTTAATTTCAAGCAGCCCCACCTAATATTCAGGCAGTGACCATCCCCAGCAAGAGAAAATCTAACCACCTGCCCTTGATCTTCAATATCATTACTATTGCCAAATCATCAGCATCAACTTGCTGGGGGTCACTACTGACTCGAAATTCAACTAGATCAGCCACATACATGCAATGGTGACAAGAGAAAAATCTTGGCTTCAATCAAACTTCCTCAAACTCAATTGCAACAAATCTGAAATCATCATCATTGGTCCAAAAACGCTCACCAAATCCACCCAAAACTTCATCCTCAACATTGATGGTCTCCCAGTATCCACCTCACCTCACATCCGGAATCTTGGAATCATCCTTGATCAAACCCTCTCCTTCGACAAACACATCAAACACATCACAAAGACAGCCTTCTTCCACCTCAAAAACATTGCCCGTCTCCGTCCATCCCTCTCCTCCACAGCTGCAGAAACCCTCATCCACGCCTTCATCACCTCCCGTCTGGACTACTGCAACAGCCTCCTCTATGGCGCACCCTCAAAAATCATCAATAAACTTCAATACATTCAAAACTCCGCTGCCCGTCTACTCACACACACCTCGATCCGTGACCATATCACCCCCGTCCTTTATAAACTCCACTGGCTCCCCATCCCCCAGAGAATCCAGTACAAAATCCTCCTCATAACCTACAAAGCCCTCCATAACCTGGCCCCATCCTACCTGACTGACCTCCTCCACAGGCACACTCCCACTTGCACCCTCCGCTCTGCCGCTGCCAATCTCCTATCCCCCCACATCCGGACTAAACTCAGATCCTGGGGGGACAGGGCTTTCTCCATCGCTGCTCCCACCCTATGGAACTCACTACCCCAAACCGTTAGAGACTCCTCCACACTCACCACATTCAAAACATCGCTGAAGTCTCACCTGTTCAGTACTGCCTTCAACCACTGAAGGTCACCTCACTTTCTGTCTCCTTTCTCTGTTCATTTATTTATTTACTTATTTATCTATTTATTCATTTCCCAATGTTCTCAAAATCTCTGTAAAGCGTCTTTGAGTATATGAAAAGCGCTATATAAATAAAATGCATTTTTATTATTATTATTAAGAGCAGGTCAGAAGCTGCTGTTGTAGTGAGGATAGCATTGAGAATGTCGCATTGAGGACAAGCTCACACTTGAAGTATAGGTAGAGCAACTAGCGATCGGCTAGTACCCAGGAACCCAACATTGACACAAGATGACACATTCAGGTGATGTGGAAAAGAATAAATGATTGTCTGATACCACTGTTAACAGTAACAATTACCCCATGGTATAAATGGTGCACTGCAGTTAAACGTTAAACGTTAAACGCATTGACAGGAGCCTGATGATTTATGCTCCAGAAATGTACAATCAATCAGAGTTCTTGTCTGAAGCTAGCAAGATCACATCAGTTCAAATCACATACTGCCTTATATGGTTGGTGGAGGACACTTTATTTAAACAATCTGCTCTCAGCTCCAGCAATGGACTTTAAATCTCTCCAACACAGATAATTCAGTTCCTAGTCAATACAAGTCTGCAGCAAGCAATTGAAAAGATAATGCTAATTGCTTTGAATTTTTTTTCATGAGAAAACCTTAGAGAAAAATGGATAGTAGGGGATATATCACCAAAGCTTCGGGGAAGAGTGCTAAGTCTGAAAGGGATTATTAACCTTATATATCTGGGTTGTGCCTGTTAGATTTGGATGTCAGATGGTAAAATAGAAACATTTTCAATTTCTGGCAATATTTTTGGGATGAAATTTAACAAAATAGGAATGCCTTAGAAAACAAAATAGGAAGATCTGCATATTCATTGTAGTGGGAGGTATAATGGCGCAGATTTTGTTCCGTGAGAATGCAATGTTAGAGTGTATTCAGTTTATCCATGTCAGCAGCTGTGCAAATGTTCAGTGCATCCACCTTTGGGCGGGAGTCCCAACGTTTCCACATGGCTGCAGAACTGCTGACAAGACTGCTGCAGCACCGAGTCACTGTTGAGTGTGTGCAGGAGTATTGCAAGTTCACAGTTTGTGAACAAGCAGACTATCTCCACAAACAACTGCAGGCTTTTCATCTTTGACTGCACGATGTGTGAATGCCAAAATTAGGCACCTCACTGTCTTGTGTTGATAACTTCACCATTACTATTGCAGAAAATATAATTATTGCACCATTATTATTTTTGCCATTGAATGTAAGAGTCATAAATGCATCTTGATAAAATATTGGTTGGGCTACATTTGGGGGTATGGTGTGCAGTTCTGGTTGCCCCATTACATAAAGATGTGAATGCTTTGGAAAAGGTGCAGTAGAGGTTCACAGGATGCTGCCTGGATTAGAGGGTATTAGCTGTAACAAGCTTGACTGTTTCCTCAAGCGTATCGAAGGCTGAGGGGAAACCAGAAAGAAGTTAACTAAATTATAAGGGGCATAGATAGGGTAAACAGTCAGCATCATTTTTCTGGGTTGGGAAACACAAATGCTAGGGAGCATAGCTTTAAGGTGAGAGGGAAAAATTTAAAGTCAATTTTATTTGTATAGCACATTTAAAAACAACCCACGTTGACCAAAGTGCTGTACATTTGATTAGGTTCCAATAGAAAAAAAAAATAGAAAAAAAAAAAAAAAAAAGAAGAAAAAAAAAAATGAAAACATACAGTAGCACGCAATCAGTTCACAGCGCCTCCTCAATGAGCCTCAAACGCTAGGGAGTAGAAATATGTTTTGAGCCTGGACTTAAAGGAGTCGATGGAGGGGGCAGTTCTGATGGGGAGAGGGATGCTGTTCCACAGTCTAGGAGCTGCAACCGCAAAAGCGCGGTCACCCCTGAGTTTAAGCCTAGACCGCGGGATAGTGAATAGCCCCAAGTCGGCCGATCTGAGGGACCTGGAGTTAGAGAGGGGGGTTAGAAGATTTTTGATGTGGGGGGGGAGTGTCCATTTAGGGCTTTATACGTGAATAGGAGGAGCTTGAAGTTGATTCTGTACCGTACAGGGAGCCAGTGGAGAGAGGCCAGAATCAGGGTGATGTGGTCCCTTTTACGGGTACCCGTCAGGAGTCTCGCTGCGGCGTTTTGGACCAGTTGGAGGCGGGACAGGGAAGATTGGCTGATCCCAGTGTATAGGGAGTTGCAGTAGTCTAGGCGGGAGGAAATGAAAGCGTGAATGATTTTTTCTGTGTCGTCGAATTGGAGGAAAGGTTTGATTTTAGCTATGGTTCGAAGTTGGAAGAAGCTGGCTTTTACCACAGCGTTGACTTGCTTATCAAATTTTAATGCAGAGTCAAATATCATGCCGAGGTTTTTGACATGCGGTTTGACTAGGCAGGATAGGCTTCCAAGACTGCCTGTTATCAATTTGATGGAGTCGGGGGGGCCGAAAGGCGATGTGCAGGGCGCGTTTATTGCACAGAGAGGGGTAGGTGCGTGGAATATGTTAGAACAGTCTCTGCTCATAAGAATTGGAGCGTGGACTTTGAAACTAACGGCAAAACATGGCGCCTCTTGCATGCAGATTCAGTATGTTGCTATTCCATGACAGAAAGGTTAAACTGGGAGTGGGAGGGGGAGTTGAAGTGTTTCCGTGACAGAAACCGGAAATTGGAGGAACAGCACCTCATATTTCGCTTGGGCAGCTTGCAGCCCAGCGGTATGAACATTGACTTCTCCAACTTTAGATAGTTCCTCTGTCCCTCTCTTCCCCTCCCCCTTCCCAGTTCTCCCTCTATCTTCCTGTCTCCACCTATATTCTTCCTTTGTCCCACCCCCCTGACATCAGTCTGAAGAAGAGTCTCGACCCGAAACGCCACCCATTCCTTCTCTCCTGAGATGCTGCCTGACCTGCTGAGTTACTCCAGCATTTTGTGAATAAATGCAGTCTCAGTAGATATTTCTTTACACTTGCTAATCGAGGATCGGGGATATGGCAATGCTCTACTGGACTGTTTAGATTAGATTAGAAGCAGGTAATTAAGATATTTGGAGATGCGTGGTGCAGGAGCAGCAGAAACAATGCATCTGCCAGGGCAGATCTGTTGGTGGATTTTGGGAAGGAAATGGATGCGGGCAGTGTGGGGCTAGGGAACAATAAGGTTGGAGGCTGTGCAGGAAGATCGCCAGATGTGATAAGATCGGAAATAATCTGGGAGATGATGGCCTGATGTTTGTCTGTGGGGACATGGTCAAGGGGTAGGTATGAAGGGCTGGCGCCTGGCCTCAGCAAGGTAGAGGTCAGCCTGCCAGACTACAATGGCACCTCCCTTGTCAGGTGGTTTAATAACAATGTTGAGATTGTGGCTGAGCGGCCGGAGCTCTGTGTGATCAGAGGGTGTGAGATTGGAGTGGGTAAGGGGAGTGGAGGCCAAGATGGTTGATGTTGCTCCAGCAGTTGCAAATAAAAAGGTCCAAAGAGGATGGAAGGGTGGCAGGAAGTGTCCATGAGGTGCAGGAATGTTGGAGACAGATGATGACGTTTTGATGAGATGTTGATGAGATTGTGTTATGATTGCATGAATATGCAAGAAATGCAGGACTATGGGATAAATTGCAGGCAGGAGTGGTTCATTTAATTTGCCATTGTGTTCCATACAGACCTGTTGGGCTAAAGGGCCTGTTCTTGTGCTGTACTATTCTACGTTCTATTTTAAAATTTTGACCAATATCATAAGCATTTAGTGTTAATAGGAATTATCTTAAAACATACAAAAAAACATTATTTCTGAAGTGCCATGAATGTTATGAAGCAATTCAAATAAAAGCAATAGTTAAAAATCCTAACTTTTTTACATCTCTTTTTCATTTGGATCTGGCAATATATGACTAAGTTTAATCACATTCTTAACAAAAGAAAAAAAGGCCTTGCATTCTTAATCACTGACAGCAGAGGGTGAAAATATTACATATTCCAACTTCAAATAATGATTTTTTTTAGAAAAAGTAAGAGCAGCTAGAATGGCGTTTTGATGTTTAGACAGTACCACTGCAACTAAACTGGTTTGTTCCAAAACTTTGAATAAAATGTAAAATGCTGAACCAGTTCCATTCATGCCAACTCACTCTTTGTATCTGCACCACCTCCTGGCACAAAATGGAACACCATGCGCCTGATAAATTTCAAAGAGCTCGGCGATCTGAGATCATTTTGGTGTTTGTTTATTATTGTCATGTGTTCTGATATTCAGTGAAATCAAATGTTTTGTGTGGGAACCAAGCAAATCGAACATAGATGGGTATAATCAAATCATACACAAGTACAATAAGTAGTGCAAAGAGAAAAATACCAGAATTCAGAATGTAGTGTAACAACATTATAGTCAAGAGTCAGGAATGTCTAATCTTCATGTGTAGGGCAGCATGGTGCCACAGCGGTAGAGTTGCTGCCTTACAGCACTTTCAGAGCCAGAGATGCGGGTGCTATCTGAAAGGAGTTTGTACGTTCTCCCCGTGACCACACGGGTTTTCCCCGAGATATTTGGTTTCCTCCCACACTCCAAAGACGTACAGGTTTGTAGGTTAATTGGCTTGGTATGAATATTAATTGTCCCTTGTGTGCATAGGATAATGTTAGTGTTCAGGGATCGCTGGTCGGTGTGGACGCATTGGGCCGAAGGGCCTGTTTCCACACTATATCTCTAAACTAAATCAAATGAAACTAATGTGTACTTGCAATGGCACAATAAAATTCTTATTTGCTACAGCTTTACAGGCCTATTAACACAACAACACAAGTAAAAATACAATAATCAATAATAAAATTAATTAATATTAGCTGTGGTGCATCCTGATAGGATGCTTTCTACAGTACATCTGAATGCGAAGATACAGTCAATAAATAGGAGGCTGTCGTAAATGTCCTTGTTATATAAATATCTCAGCGATGGCCAAGGAGATGGCATCTGCAGTGGACCTATTGCAATGATGGGTAGACTGCAGTGGATTAGGGCTGAAGATAGACACAAACTGCTGCAGTAACTCAGCGGTACAGGCAGCATCGCTGAAGAGAAGGAATGGGTGACGTTTTGGGTCGAGACCCTTCTTCAGACTTTTATTAGGCCTTTGGATAATGACTTTCTGCAAGGCTGGAGTTAATGTACACCTAGACCATCTTCTCAAAGTACCTCACGATGGTGGACGTCATGAGACACTGGACAGAGAGTCATTAGGGTACACTATCTTGCTGTTCTTTGGCAATGGTATGGTGCTTGTCTTCTTAACACAGGTGGAAACCTCAGAATATAGTTTAAAAGCCACATGGAATTGGTTTGCACGATGGATTGGGCTGTGTCCACAACTTCCTGCAGTTTCGTGTAGCCTTAGGCAGAACAGTGGGCAAGCCAGCTTGTGATGCCTCCCAATAAGATGCTTTGTATTGTGCATCCGTATAAATTGGTAACAAGTCTCGTTGGAGACATGCTGAATTACCTTTGTCATCTGAGGAAGTAGAAGCATTGGTGTGATTTCTTGACTGCAGTGAGTGAGATTCTGAATATTCATGGGACTTCAGCAGCTTTCCCGAAAAAGAACATGTCCACGCCTAGCATTCCAGAACTGCTGGGGTTGCTCTGCACTTTCTACATATGTGACCAGATCAGATTAATGAAGCTTGGGAGGAGCATTTTTCACTTGTGCAAATTACATACATAGCTCAGCAAGTAATGCGCTTCTCATATTCACAAGAGAACCCATGCATTCAATTACTGTACCAGTTCTGATTCACTGCTCACATAACCATTATTGTTTCTTCAGAAGCGGTCAGACAATATTCCTTATTCCATTTAGTAAGTCATTAGTAGACCACAATGATAAATTTCCAGTCACTGTAAAGCGAAAACTTCCAGTTGCTGAAAATATGTATTAAAACCAAAAATTGCTGGGATACTCAGTTTTAAAGAAAGAAGCAAATTATTGCTTCAGGTCGAAGACTCTTCGTCAGACACATTCACTTCATTTGAACACATTAGTACTTATTTCTTTTAAATTCCGAATTATGTTGAAATTCACAACTTACTAAACATTGGTTGAATGATATAAAAGTAGAAAATGCTGGAAACACTGAACAGGTCAGACAGCATCTGTGGGAAGAGAAACAGAGCTAACATTTCAGGTCAAAGACTCTAAGTCGGAACCTGCATTTGGAGTTTTTTATGTGTTTATTGTTCATATGATCGTGCATTGTACTGTTGTCCTGGCAAAATAATTATGTTTTGCCAGGAGGTTCCAAACATTTGCATTGGGAAGATAAGGGATGGCAAAGGCATTCTCCATCCACCTGAAAGTCTTAACAAAATGTTTTATTTGATATTTTAATTTTTCTATAGGTCGATAAAAACCCTTTAAAAATAACTGAGGTTTTTACCTCAAATGACATAAATATGCCTAATATTTTCAGAAGCCAATTTTGTTCTTTCTTGCTGTATTTCTTTCTCAATCTCAATTCTAGTTCAATGCCTCATTTTCGCTTGTATGATATTTTCTCTTCCCATTGCCCTTTCAGTTCTTGTCACTCTCCCTATTCAAGAGTCGCAATAAAAATACACGTCCTTTCCCCAATTAAATTACTTTAGATGGCATGGCAGCAGGCATTGAACACATCGTTACTTTCATAATTGTTTTCTAGATTTTGAAGGGTACAATCTGCCATTGTGCAAGATTTTTCTGTAAAGATAATACTGGACTCATCGTCAGAATGTGAAACTAATGCAAGTTATTTAAACTTCAAACATTTCCAATGGTGGAAATACTCAACGGTCAAGCAGCGTCTACAGCGGCATTAGATGTATGACAATTTTTCAGGTTGAGACCCTGCTTCAGGACAATCAACTCAATTTTAAATATCAACACACTCCTTTAGCCTCTGTGGGCACCACTGAGCTCTTCCAGTATCTGTCTGTTATTCCAGATTCCTGCATATTCAGTCTCTTTTGTCACGGTATTATTTAATCATGGTAGAAAAATAGAGTAATATTTTCAAAAATCAAGGGGTCTTTTGCACTCTTTAAGGAACCCATCGTTCACATTTTACCTTAAAACTAAGTGAAAATAGAGAAAAAACTGCAGATACTGGAAATCCTAAATAAATAAATACGCAGCAGGTCAGGCATCATCTACAGAAAGAGAAACAATTGATCCAAGGCTCCTTGAGAGTACTGGACCTCATAAGACCTCATCAGACCTCTCCGGTTCAAATGGAGGGTTGTGGCCCTGAAACATTAATTCAATTTCCCTTTTCCACATCTTCTGAATGCTTCCAGGATATTTTTATTAATAAAATCAAGTGTTTTATTTCCTTAGTTAGAGGTGAAAGATCAAAGTAATGCTATTTGAAGAAGTACTCTTCTGATGTCTTGGCCAAATTCATACTTCAACGTTGGTGGGCTTTGCTGTATATAAATTAGCTGCCACCTTTGTCTCCAAATGAATAATGACTTTAATGTAAGGGAGATTTGCTTCACTCTCTTGCATAAATCAAAGCGTAGCAACCAAAAGCAAATTTTCTCCAACATTACCACACCCTGTAGCGCAAGTTTGTGTTACAATCTAAGGAATTGCTTCTAGTTAAAAAATGGGAAAATATTTTCCTTACTTTTCTAAAAAATATGTATTTTCTCATCAGGCGTTGTTACAAGTTGAACTGCATCTCTGTCCAGAAGCTGAGGATTCTGAGGAATAGACATCGCCTTCCTTAATTGGAATGTGAAAGTAGACTACAGCATGGAATATTAAAACACCTAATAATCCATTCCACAGATCACACACAATCACAACATCACAGACCACAACAATTTACTTTTCTGAGGGAACATTTTGCATATATGTTTCATGAACTTCACATTAACGTGAGGGAAATTCACGACAGCCCCCGTATAATCAGTATCCAGGTGGCGCCGAGCGATGGCTGCCTCCCCCACGGTCTGTCTCGTCTTTTTCCTTCTTTGTTGTTTTTAGTCTGTTATTAAATGTATGTTTTAGCGTACCTTTAGTTTTGTATTATGTGGGGGTGGGGGAAACTTTTTTAATTTCTTTCCACGATGGAGATGCGACTTTTTTCCATCCGCACTGTGGCCTAACATTGAGGAGCTGGCAGCCTCTTGCTGGGGATCGACCTCGGGAGTTCCATCCGCGGGAGCCTGCGGACTTAACATCGCGGAGCCGGCGGTCCCTTGCGCCAGGGATCGACCTTGGGAGCTCCAACCGTGGGAGCCTGCAGACTTAACATTGTGGGGCTTGTGATTCTTTGGTCAGGGACCAACTTCGGGAGCTCCAAGCCGCAGGAGCATCGACTGCCCCAATCGTGGGAGCTTCGATCACCCTGACACGGGAGCTTCGATCGCCCCAACTGCGGATGGTTCAACTGCCCCGACCGTAGGAGAAAAGGAGGGAAGAAGATAAGGCTTTATTGCCTGCCATCACAGTGGGGAATGTGGTGGAGCCGCTGTGGTGGATGTTTATGGTAAATTTTATGCAGTTGTGTGGTTTATTGCTATTTTTGGTATGACTGTATGGCAAATCAAATTCATTGTATGTTGCAAAACATACTTAGCTAATAAAATTCCGATTGTGATTACGATTATAATTTGAATCAACTTCCCCACCCCACACTACAAAACTCACTACCTGCTTCCTTCAATATTATTTCACCCAGAGAATGTCAAAGTTATGGATCCTAAATAAAAACAAAAAAAATAGGAAATCTCAGCAAGTCATCTGCCTGAGGAGAGTTACCTCATTTTCTGCTCAGGCACGTTGCCACCTTTGGGAATCAATACTGATGTTTCAAGTCCAAGACTCTTTACCAGAACTGAGCCTCAATGAAGGGTCTCAACCCGAAAGATTAATTCTGTTTCTCGTTCTACACCTTCTAAGTGTTTCCAGCATTTTCTGTTTTTATTTTGCAAAAAATCATAGATTTAAAAAAAATCTCAGATGTGACAAGATCCAATTAAAACTATTTGACGGTAACAACAATGTCAGGTAAGTCTTTGTGTAGGAAGGAACGACAAATGCTGGTTTAAACCAAAGATAGACACAAAAAGCTGGAGTAACTCAGCATCCCTGGAGGAAAGGAATAGGTGACGTTTCGGGTCGAGACCTAGATTTTTCCATCTGTAATATTTACACCATTTGTTTACTCTCCACATTCACTGCCTGATGTACAGGGCCAGTTGAACATCTTATTCTTCGCATCAGTTCACTGCAACAGAACAATGCAGCATTTCATAGCTTTCATTAATCTATCAATCAATCAACTCAATGACATCACAAACTGCATATTTCCATGGCAACCCCAGCTTCACGCTATCAGCGATATTCCCCTTGTCCCTTGCAAAGATCCCCCTCAATCTCTGCAGCTTTAACTAGTTTACTCCTATTCCCAGTTCTGAGAGATGTTCTTTGACTTGAAGCATCTATATACTAAAACTCGCGTTTGTTTGTTTGTTTGTTCCTGAACTACAGCCAAAACGGTACACGATAGCACGACAATTGTTGGCCCACCTTACTCACCGTCGTCCCTTTTTGGTGCTAATAGGAGAAGTTTCTTTGAAATCGAGGGGGGAGGGGAGGGGGGGAGGGAGGATGGGGGAGAGGGGAGGGGGAGGGTGGAGGAGGGAGGTTAAGGGGGGTTGAGGGGAATGGAGTGGAGGGGAGGGGAAGGAGGGGAAGGGGATGGGGAAGGGGGAGGGGTAGGGGGAGGGGAGAGAGGGGAGGGGTGGAAGGGGGAAGAGGGGAGAGAGGGGAGGGGGGGAGGAGACCGTGCTGCACCAATGCAGGAGAGGTTTGGGTCCAACGGGTCCACTTGGTCTAGTTAACTCTATTTCCCTTTTCACACCTTACTCAATACAGTGCAAGTGTACAGTAGTAGTACACTGAGACAGTACACAGAGGCACCAGATTTGGCACGTTTTTCAAGTTCCAGTTATTATAGCTGTAGAGTTCTTAACCTGACCGTGAAGGCCCATTGTCTGGCGGCATTGCAGGGTCAGCTTGGTCAAGCGTGGCCATTGGTGTCCTCCACCACTACTCCGCTGCTCTGTGCCACTGCAGGCCATGTCCAGTCCACATGCTAGGTTACTTGGAGCGGCTCCCAGTCCCGCCGAATCCCCGGCTACCACAGGGCCTCCAGTGGCCCACTCCACCATCGAGACTCTGCTCTGCTTCCCGCAGCTGGTCCGCTTACTGGTCCTCTGTCCAACTCCCTCCTCTCTGGTCCATGGGGCAAGCATGGGCTGGGCTCGGTGGCTTCCTTCTCCGGATGGGTTCCAGGTTCCGCGGCGGGTGGCCCAGGCCTGATGTCGGGTGCGGCCGCAGCAAGCGACCTATTTCCCATGTTCCCCACTGATATATATGAATACATATCACTGATATACATGAAACACTGGTGAGGTGATGGAAGTCTGGAGTGTGGCTAATGTTGTGTCTCTATTTAAGAAGGGCTGCCAAGAAAAACATGGGTACTAAAACACCACTAAGACCAACATCTGTGGTAGGAAAGCTATTGCAGGAAATACTGAGGGATTAGATAGATCTGCATTTGGAAATCCAGGGGTTGATTAGGGATAGTCAGCATGGTTTTGTACATGGGAGATCGTGTCTGCTAAACTTGATTATTTGATGAGGCAACAAGGAAGGTTGATGAGGGAATGGCTATAGATGTAGTTTATATGAACTACAGCAAGGTCTTTGATAAGGTTCTGCACAGTAGACCGTGCTGGAAGGATAGAGCACATGGGATCCAGTGTTAGCTAGCTAATTAGATGTGAAATCGGCTTCATCATAGGAAGCGGACGTAGTGGTGGAAGGTTGTTTTTCAGACTGGAGGCCTGTGACTAGTCTAGTGCTTATGGAATCAGTATTGATTCTATTGCTGTTTGTCATCTATATCAATGATTTGATTAGGAAGGTTGCAGTTGATACAAAAATACGTGTTATCATAGGTAATACAGATTCTTGATTGGTACAGGTGTCAGAGGTTATGGGAAGAAGGCAGGAGCATGGGGTTAGGAGGGAGAGATAGATCAGCCATGATTGAATGGCGGAGTAGATTTGAAGGACCGCATGGCTTAATTCTACTCCTATCACTTATGATCTTATGACCTTATAGTGTAGATGGCTATCATGAAATTACAGCAGGATCTTGATCAGCTGGACAAGTGGGCCGAGGAATGGCGCATTGAAGTTTAATTCAGATAAGTGTGAAGTATTGCATTTTGGGAAGTCAAACCAGTGGAGACATTCACAGTGAACAAAAGGGCCCTGGAGGTCCAACTCACCTACACCGGCCAAAAATGTCCCAGCTACACTAGTCCCACTTGCCCACACTTGGTCCATATCCCTCCAAACCTGTCCTATCCATGTACCTGTCTAACTGTTTCTTAAACGATGGGATAGTCCCAGCCTCAACTACCTCTTCTGGCAGCTTGTTCCATACACCCACAACCCTTTGTGTGAAAAAGTTACCCCTCAGATTTCTATTTAGGGGACTGTGTATAGGAGTTGGGATGTTATCTAACAGTTGTACAAGACATTAGCGAGGGAACATTTAGAGTAGTGTGTTCAGTTTTGGTCACTTTGCTATAAGAAAATCTTGTGTATCTCTCTTTCATCTCCACTCTTTCCCTTGTCTCCTTCAACCCTATTCCATCCTCCAACTTTACATTTCACTCCACCTTGGCTCGAAGGGCCAAATGGCCTCCTCCTGCACCTATTTTTCTGTGTTTTCCTTGTCTTACACCCTTTTGACTCAACCAATTTTCCTAACAACTCCCATTTCACGTGTTTTCACCTATCATTTCCCAGACTTTGTCCCACCCTCACCTCTCTCATCCAGCTTTCTCCCCCCTACATTAGTCTTTAGAAGGGTCTTGATGTGAAAAGTAACCTGTTCATTCCCTCCACAGATGGAATGTGGAACGCCTCCAGGCTTTTGTTTTTTTGCAGAAGATTTCAGCATCTGCAGTTTCTTGTGTCAGCAGGAGATATCATACAGGGTAAGGGGAATCAGACACACGATCCACTGGTGAGCTGGTGGTTAGGTATTTGGTTGTGTAACAGTGATGGTATTGGAGACAAGGAGGCCCATAATTGGACTGAGTCCATATGATGGTCAAGTACATGTTAAGAGATCTGAAAAATACCAGCAATAATTTGGAGGAGTAGGCAGAGCCAGAGGGATGGGGGTCGAGTGAACAATCAGGGAATTGCTAAAACACAAACCTACCTGTGGGTAAATGTGGTCCCATTTGACTAATCCTGAAGCAGATCTTCAACGTGCAGAAGGCCAATCCCCAGATAAAGCCAAGAAATGCATTGCATGCTATTTGAAGGTACTGTGCAGGTCCACACTATTGGTGAATGAATTTCTAGCTCAGATTGTGCTGAGTTCTCTTCAGATATTCTTATAAGACATCTGTAGGAATAAACAAACATCAGTTGACTTAAATTAAATAAGAAGCTCTGCATGGCCAAACATTTTTTGTTGTATATTCAAGTGTAGTAATTTTGCTAGCCATCTGTTATGAAGATTTCCACATCATGTGTCATTTGCGTACGTCTACTCATGAGCTCCATTCTTACTTATCTCCTAAAATCAGCAGCTGCCAAGTGTAAAGCCATCTGAGCAGCACGCCTCCAGTTACCGGTTTTCCATTTGGTACCATTCTCCAGTACAAATGGGTTTTTTTTTATTCAAACTTTTTGATTATTAAGGAGATCCTGGAAAGAAAGTGGAAGAAGCTGTACAACATCCATCGTGTGATAAATTAATAAATAATTTTTAATATTAACACAGTTGGGGTTTTCAATAATATTTCAGAAATAAGGCAAATTGGTACACTTGCTAGAGACCTCTTCTTCGGCCCTAGATTCATGATTGAGGCAAAGTACATGCATCCATGTAACATGAATTCAAATCCCATATTCTCCACTTAATCCTTTAACAGATGGCATGAGAAATAATTGCTCTTAAAAGCAAATCAGGAAAATACTTGGCGACATTTATAGGATAGTGCATTGATAAATTAAATCAGCAGATGTTGGTCCAGATGTAGATTATTTTTATCTTTGATATCTCAATGATGTTTAAATGATGTTTAAATTAGGTGAATTCTTATCTACGTGACTTGACACCAAAAGAGTAAAATAAACAAGAGTCAAATAGTCTATATTTTCCAGCAAAATGTCATAAACCCGAATCTTTCAGTTGGGACTTCTTGATAGTAAAATAAAGTGATGGTGATCAAAAACCTAAGCAACTGGTAACAGTTGTCACCCTTCTAAGTATATTACTGTTGGTTCGCCTCACAGTGTTTAGTTTGCTTTGCCTGCTGCGAGCTGTCATTGTTGCTGATCCGCATGTCGCTTTGCATCATTTCTAGTTGCTAAGCACAATGACAGGACAATACATTTGCTGTAACTATTAATGTTCATCATCGTGGATCCCATTTTGTAAAACATTGTTTGCCATTGCAAAATACATTAAGTTACTTAATCTCTCGTAAAATGGTATTTAAATTATCTGCAATTAAATGGAGTTTACAGCAGTAAAACATGCTATTTGGCCAAATGTGTTTGTATCCGTGTTTAAAATTGACACAAGTTTCTATCCTATTCCCTTTCTATTCCATGAAATTCATTTCAGCTTTCCAAAATATTTTTCTCTGCCAATTTCTATCAAGCACTTACCTAGATTTATTTAAAAACATCAAAGCTTCTCATCACTTTCTGTGGCATAAGGTTCCACAATCTAACTCTGAGAAAGGGTAATCCTGATCAGTTCTACAGTGGACATTGGTAATTAATGGTATGAATTATCCATAGATTTCGGTCCTGCAAATGGAAACATCTTCGCCAAAAGCATTTTGTCCAACATATTAATAACTTTAAAGACGTAACAGATTACATCTCGCTCAGTATTATTCAGAAAAATAATTCATTTAGTCATTTGCAATTTCAAATGGTGAGATAGTTTTACTCTGAGTACTCTATATCGATCCTTTATGAAACTTTCACACTGGTTCATTAAATTGTTATATTATTTGACACTCATCTGACTGCTCTATCTATTCAAGAATAAGATGAAAATAATTTTCTTCAACCCAAAATATAACAAATCCTTGGAATTATCTACCTAAAAGGACTTTGGGAACTAAGTCATTGAGTAATATTCATGATAGGTTTTCAGACATAGCGAATCCAATCATATTAGTTCTGGAAAGTGGCATTGAAGTGAAAGTCACAAACTGATTGAATAGCAGCACCATTGGGGAGTCCATTCTTTCAAACTCTTGAGAGTAATATCTGACTAATCCCTTCCTCTGTCTACTTCTATTTCATGTTCTTTTGTAGCTTTGTCTACTGGCTTGGCATCACTGGGATCTGGAAGAGAGAGCCATCAGTCACACAGTCTGCCAAGGACATCGAGAGCAGAACTGTGAATATGGTAAGGCCATTCCAGCATGTCCACCTCAATCCTTGTGACATAGGTTGGGTCAACAGTCTGGTATAGGTGAAGAGCTATCCAAAATGCATTGAGGTACAGCAGGCATCTCAATAATTTCAGAGCGGCACGGTGGCGGCACGATGGCGGCACGATGGCACAGCAGAAGAGTTGCTGCCTTACAGCGCTTGCAGCGCCGGGGACCCGGGTTCGATCCTGACTGCAGATGTTGTCTGTATGGAATCTCATGAATGCATTCAGAGAATTGGCCTCCACTGCCTTCTGAGGCAGAGAATTCCACAGATTCACAACTCTCTGACTGAAAAAGGTTTTCCTCATCTCAGTTCTAAATGGCCTACCCCTTATTCGTAAACTGTGGCCCCTTGTTCTGCACTCCCCCAACATTAGGAAAATGCTTCCTGCCTCTAACATGTCCAATCCCTTAATAATCTTATACGTTTCGATAAGATCTCCTCTCATCCTTCTAAATTCCAGTGTATACAAGCCTAGTTGCTCCAGTCTTTCAACATATGACAGTCTCGCCATTCCGGGAATTAACCTAGTAAACCTATGCTGCACGCCCTCAATAGCAAGAATATCCTTCCTCAAATTTGGAGACTAAAACTGCACACAGTACTCCAGGTGCGGTCCCACTAGGGCCCTGTACAAATGCAGAAGGACCTCTTTGCTCCTATACTCAACTCCTCGTGTTATGAAGGCCAACATTCCATTGGCTTTCTTCACTGCCTGCTGTACCTGCATGCTTCCTTTCAGTGACTGATGCACTAGGACACCCAGATCTCGTTGTACGTCCCTTTTTCCTAACTTGACACCATTCAGATAATACTCTGCCTTCCTATTCTAACCACCAAAGTGGATAACCTCACACTTATCGACATTAAACTGCATCTGCCATGCATCCGCCCACTCACAACCTGTCCAAGTCACCCTGCAACCTCATAGCATCTTCCTCACAGTTCACACTACCACCCAGCTTTGTATCATCTGCAAATTTGCTAATGGTACTTTTAATCCTTTCATCCAATTCATAGTGATATCATGTACACAACATCTCCTAATTTCACTTTCAGCTGCTTGCATTTTGTTGAATAATTGATTGGAGCTTCCTTCACATGGAAGTAGCCCAGTTATACTGGAGAACATCATATCTCCCCACCTCTGTGTTTTTCCACAACTGCAAAGAAGCATTTTCTGCCCCTGAATGGTGGTTGCCATAGCAAACGTTCATTAATGCTGACTCTCTTCCTAGCAGTTAATGGGGCAATAATATGGCAGATGAAAGTCATGACCCTGACAGGAACTGACAAACTACCATTTCAACATGAATTCATGAACTGAACGCCATCTGATACCTTCCAAGCAGTTTTAGCACTTTGCATATTGCATTATTTGGAAACTGAGACATGGTGAAAAGAAAAAGTGGATGAACTCAATTTCCAAGTGATGATATTATGCACATCTTCTCAGCACACTGCAGTTGAACTCTGATCCAATTTTGCTTATCATGCTTTTCCCAAGAAGAATGCTTGAGAAACTATTCCACAATTTTCAATCATTTCAATTTCAGCAGCTTACAAATTAAAATGAGAGAGATCTTTTCTTACTGTCCAGCCTGAAAGATAAGTAGGTACAACGAAAGAAGCATCAAAGATGCAAGTACAAAAATGAATCAACGATTCGCACATTTTATTCTATGCTCCGCATCACTCCACCGCAATGATAACTCTGCTGACATCTCCAGGCAGGTTGCTGCTATGAAAAACAGATGCAGTATCAGGATCAGCATGCACATTGGCAAGAATTGTCTGAAATAAAAACAGTTTTGACAACAGATCCTCAATTTGAAACACTATGTTTCTCTCTCAGAAATGGTACCTTTGCCAGCAGAGTATTTTCAGCACTTTCTGTTTTTATTTCAGATTCGTCTGTAGTTTTTGAAGAACAGGGAACGCATTCCTTCCACTACCACAAAGTCAGGGTAAGAAAATTCAACGGGGATATATGAGCCTCAGCTGAAAGTCCCCCGACCGAACTAAGCTGGTAATTGGATTGCTGCCTGTTGTACAAAAAAACAGAAGCAGAGATTTAGTAGGTACTAAAGGGACTAGAATTTCTTACTCTGTTGTGAAATACCTTGGCATGAGGTTCAGAGATGACAATAACCTTAATGTAACAGTTGCCATTATGAAACCATCTTTACTCTTTACTTCTCCATGTCATGATCCAAGCACCATGTTCTAACAGCCACTCTGGAGATGTGGGGGTAGAGAGGATTGAAATCTGTCAATGATCCAATAAGGTAAGACTTCTGATGACTAAACAGGTCCTCTTTTCCTAACTGCAGTGAGTCACTCTCTGTCTCAATATTCCACCTATTGACTTCTGCTCGAGACTGACCAGATCACTTGGCCAGGCAACAGTACTCTCATGGGTAGACACAAAATGCTGGAGTAACTCAGTGGGACAGGCAGCATCTCTGGAGAGAAAGAATGGGTAATGTTTCGGGTCAAGAATTCTTCAGACTCATGTCAGGGAAGTGGGCGGTACAGAAATAAAATGTAGTCGGACACAGTAAGACTAGTGGGAGGTTGAAGGGGGAGGGAATGGAGAGAGAGGGAAAGCAAGGGCTATCTGAAGTTAGAGAAGTCAATGTTCATACCGCTGGAGTGTAAGCTACCCAAGCAAAATATGAGTTGCTGTTCCTCCAATTTGCACTGGGCCTCACTCTGACAATGGAGTAGGCCCAGGACAGAAAGGTCAGATTGGGAATGGGTAGGGGAGTTAAAGTGTTGAGCAACCGGGAGATCAGGTAGGTTAAGGCAGACTGAGCGGAGGTGTTCAGCGAAACAATCGCCGAGCCTGCGCTTGGTCTCGCTGATATACAGGAGTTGACACCTGGAACAGTGGATACAGTAGATGAGGTTGGAGGTAAACCTCTGCCTCACCTGAAAAGGTGGGGTCAAGGAAAGAGCGTTCACATCACGGCCCTGTTTCCACCAATCTTTCCACCACCACGCACAAGAAGCACAAGATGCCATTGTATGGAGATGCCGAGAAGTGTGTTCAGCTCTGGCTGACCAATTTCTAATCTTGTGATGTGGACTCGACAAGAAGATGCCTGAAAAGACTGTTGGGGTCCTTGGATGGAGTCGAGGGGGGAAGTAAAGGGATAGGTGTTGCATCTCCTGCGGTTGCAGGGGAAAGTACTTGGGGAGGGGGTGGTTTGGGTGGGAAGGGACGAGTTGACCAGAGAGTTGCAGAGAGAACAGTCTCTGTGGAAAGCAGAGAAGAGAAGGGTGGAGTTGGGAAGATGTGGCTAGTAGTGGGATCCCGTTGGAGGTGGCAAAAATGTCGGCGGATTATGTGTTGTAATTTCATGGTTGATCTCCTGGTGTATTTGGCAGCCAGCAAGCGGAGCAGAGTAGAGCAGCAACAGGAAGATTTAAAAGAGTGACATAAAAAAGAAACCAATAAGAAGAAATGTAGACATAGCGAAGCGCGTTTTGGAGTGTCTGTTTTGAGATAGGCTGTGTTTTGAGATCAGAGTGCTGCATTTTGAGTGTAAATGTTGAGGCTTTGGCTTAAGAGGCTTCAGCCAAGAGACTGAGCAAAGGCTGACAACAAGATATGGTAAGATCTTTTTGTAACTTTCTTCTTTCATCCAAGTACAGTCGGGATAGGAGTGCGAGCAGGGTAATGCTCCTCCTTCAGGATATGGGAGAGCAGGGGAACTTCCATTATCCCTGAGAATTACACCTGTTGGAAGTGCACCCAGCTGCAGCTCCTGACTAACTGCATGAGGAATAGGTCATGTTTCGTGTTGAGACCCTTCTTCAGTCTGAAGATGGGTCTCGATCCGAAATGTCACCGGTTCCTTTTCTCCAGAGATGCTGTCTGACCCGCTGAGTTACTCCAGCATTTTGTGTCTATCTTGTTTAAACCAGCCTTTGCGGTTCCTTCTTCCACATGTCTGTGTGACTATTTGGTTCAGGCTAAGTTGCTTAGAGATAGGAGGGGTGGAGGTGGGTTACTGTTAATAGGTTTCCGCACATATTCAGTTGATGGTACAATGCTTAATGTCACTACAAACATTCAGAAATCAGATGAAGAGGGTTATGTTAATTGGATTTTGTGATACAGTTGATTTTCTGTATGCAGAGGGATTGTTTTTTATTCTGTCTATGGGTTACTCAGCATTGAACGGAAAGAAAATAAATGGGGAAATAAACCATAACTCAGCCTAAAGCACTTCAACCAAAAGAATGTTTGGAAAGCTCATACTTAGACTTCTCTAGCAACAGGATATTTGAAATTGAGTTAGAATGTACAGTTTTATTAATAACTTTTGAGATGAATGAAATGCCATCTCCAAATTAACAGCGATTTGTCTTGAAACATCAATCTGGGCAATGTGTTGAGTTGAAATTAAAAACCAAATGAAACAATTCTTTTCAAATGATTATAACATCTATTCATTTTTGACGTGAGAAGTAGGACTGGGCTCATTCCAATGATTATAGTACCTATCAGAATGAAATGTCAATATAAACCATTCGTTTGTCTGCAAATCTCTCAATGGTAGAGTAGTAACTTTGTCTTATCTTCAGCTGCAATAATGGGTTTTTTTCCTTCCCCTTAGCCCCAAAGCCTGTGATAACTGGCCAAATGTTGACCAGCTCGCAATCTTGCCCCTTATCGACTGCAGGTTAGCTTTGCCTGTCAGCATGATTCTGGTGAATCTTATTTTGATATATTTCATGGTATCACAAAATGCTGGAGTAACTCAGCGGGTCAGGCAGCATATCTGGAGAGAAGTAATAGGCGAAGTTTCGGGTCGAGACCCTTCTTCAGACTGATGTCAGGGGGGGCGGGACAAAGAAAGGTTATAGGAATACATATATATTTCATTATATATATATAAGGATATAGGAATATACATATTGATATATTTCAATGCAACTTTGTCTTTGTTTAGTCCTTACCTAGGGACTTGTACACACTATTTTGTTGCCAATACAGGTAGTTCTGCTATAATAGAATTGGTATATTCCTAAGAAACACCAAGGTATCAAAAATTGGCTTAGAAAAATAATTGTGTAATGGAGAAAGAGTTAGGGGATGAGAGAATTTCAGAGGAATTCAGAGAAGAAAACATTTTCTTCCCTAAATCTGAGGAAACGTCCCGAACCAAAACATTGAAATCGAGGTCTTCCGGAGATGCTGCCTAACCCGCTGAGTTACTCCAGCACTTTGTGTTCTACGCAAGATTCCAGCATCTGTAGTTCCTTATGTCTCTTTTTTTCTCTGCAGATTGTCAAAATTAAAGGCCTTTATAAGACCTTTATATTTATTTTTGTTACTGTTGGCTAAACATACTGGCTAAAGCTGCTTGATACATTACTTTGAGCTTGAGTGCCTCGATCAACCCACACCTGCTGCAGATGTGGTCACCAGGAACCACCAAGGGTCCACAGTTCCCACAATATGCAACTACAGCACATCGTGTGATTCTGCACTAAATAGAAATATAAAAACAGTAAATGGGTGCAGGAGGAGGTCATTTGGCCCTTCGAGCCAGGCTAACTGGTCTATAATTCCCCTTTTTCTCTCTCGCTCCTTTCTTGAAAAGTGGGATAATATTAGCTACCCTCCAATCCACCGGAACTGATCCTGAATCTATTGAACATTGGAAAATGATCACCAATGCGTCCACGATTTCTAGAGTCACCTCCTTGAGTACCCTGGGATGTAAACCATCGGGCCCTGGGGATTTATCAGCCTTCAGTCCCATCAGTCTGCCCAATACTATTTCTCGCCTAATGCAAATTTCTTTCAGTTTCTCTGCCTCCCTAGATCCTCTGTGGTACATCTGGGAGATTGTTTGTGAATTTCTTAGTGAAGACAGATCCGAAGTATCTGTTCAACGCTTCTGCCATTTCCTTGTTACCCATAATAACTTCACCCGTTTCTGCCTTGTGGGCCCACATTTGTCTTTACTCGTCTTTTTCTCTCAACATACCTAAAGAAGCTTTTACTGTCCTTCTTTATATTCTTGGCCAGCTTCCCCTTTCAGCCCGTATTGCCCTTTTTGTTACCTTCTGTTATCCTTTAAAAGTTGCCCAATCCTCTGGCTTCCCGCTACTCTTTGCTATGTTATACATCTTTTCTTTTAGTTTTATTCCATTCCTAACTTCCCTTGTCAGCCATAGTTGCCTCTTACTCCCCTTAGAATCTTTCTTCCTCTTTGGAATTAAATGATCCTGCATCTTCTGGATTATACCCAGAAATTCCTGCCATTGCTGTTCCACCGTCATTCCTGCTAGGATCCTTTTCCAGTCGACCTTGGCCAGCTCCTCTCTCATGCCTTCAAAGTCCCTTCTGTGCAACTGCAACACTGACACTTCTGATTTAACCTTCTCCCTTTCAAATTGCAGATTAAAACTAATCATATTATGATCACTACCTCCAAGCGGTTCCTTTACCTTGAGTTCCCTTATTAAATCTGGTTCATTGGACAACACTATATCCAGAATTGCCTTCTCTCTGGTAGGCTCCAGTGCACGCTGCTCTAAGAATCCATCTCGGAGGCACTCTACAAACTCCCTTTCTTAGGGTCCAGAACCAACCTGATTTTCCCAGTCTCCCTGGATATTGAAATCCCCCATACCCACAGTGGCATTACCTTTGTTACATGCTAGTTTGAACTCCTACTGCAACTTACACCCTATATCCGGGCTGCTGTTTGGGGGACTGTAGATACTCCATTAGTGTCTTCTTACCTTTACAATTCCTCAACTCTATCCACATATATTAATGCACAAGACATCTTATGCTGGATTATATGCAGGGAACATCTTTTGCTGTACTAAATACACGGGACATGCTGCGTTACACAGAATACACAAGACATCTTATGCTTCATTACATACACAAACCATCTACTACACTAAATACACAGGACTTACTGTGCTACACTAAACACACAGTACTTACTGTGCTACACTAAACACACAGTACATTCTGTGCTCTTCTAAATACACGAAACATCTTGTGCTGCATTAAATACACAGGACATTTTGTACTGCACTAAATACACAGGATTTCTTGATTAGTACAGGTGTCAGAAGTTATGAGAGAAAGCAGGAGAATGGGGTTAGGATGGAGAGATAGATCAGCCATGATTGAATGGCGGTGTAGACTTGATGGACCGAATGATCCAATTCTGCCCCTATCACCTATGGTCTTATGATCTTATGATATCTCATACTGCACTAAACACAGGATATCTTGTCTTGCTCTAAAGATACATTGTGTGCTGTGCTTAAGAAACAAGACATGATATGCCACCAGTACCGCTTGCATTGAGCAGCACTAAAGACACAAGACATCTTGTAGTACACTACACAAATTGGTTCTGGATCATCAGCAGAAATGCATAGAGGTGTTCAGACAGGGGCACTGGCCTCAAATGGCTCCAGCTGGCTTATTTACAAACTCATGTAGAAACGGACCTTTGCAAGACATGTCCAACTTTCAAGGTAATCTGCCTGACCTCGCCCATAGCCATGTACTTGGTGCATGGATCAGTTCATGATGAGGTCTCTATACTTAACCTAACCCAGTTATCAAGTTCACTACCCTCCCCTGAATAGTTGATCATAACACCCTAACCCTATTACCACAACAAACCAAATCTCTTGTGCATATTTCCAGAATACCACAGAGGATGGAGTCAGGGACAGCGGTCGAGAGGAGCAAGGCCGATCACCTCTTCACAGCAAATCGTCGCCCACAGCATGCCGCAGCCATACCCGACAGTAGGCTTGGCTCGCCCGCCCTAGAGAAGAGGAAGTCGAATGGAGGGCTGATAAACGGACTGGCTGCAGGAGGCAGTACTCTGCCTTGACAGTGGAGAGGGCCATTGGATTTCGGCTGGACTGGGCGCCATTCCAGGAGGCCGAGCGCGTGGTCCGGACACAACTTGCAGCTGCCCGGAGTGGTGGAGCAGCGGAGGAGAAAAGCAACTGCCATGCTTGGCCAGGCCAACCCTGCAACGCTGCCATGACAACGGGCCTTCATGTTCAAGCCTTGAACTTTGCACTTACAACAACTGAGACTTGAAAATTATGCCAAAACTGGCGACTCTGGATACTGTCTCAGTGTACTACTACTAGACACTTATACTGCATCTGAGATGCTGATCTAACATATATATAAGTGCTTATGTATAGTGATACTGGTACTGAACTGTATACAAAAATGAATTTCACTCTACCTTGCTGCAGGTGACCATTGAACCATTGAACCATGAGTTGATACAAACTGTCCAGCATATGGTCAGTATATATCTGAAATATCTTATGGAAGCAACTTTTGTAAATTCTATCTGTGAATGCCTTAAATTAATGAGATAAAAAATGTGAGTTTGGATTGCACTGTGCAAATACACCTAATGAGTTCTCTGTTGCATCGTTCCGCTTAAAGGCCATATTTTACAACAGATCTTTCAGTTTAATTTGTCTTCTCTGACTTGCTGCAGCAGGCGTTAAAAAATAGAATCTCAGCAATTAAGCAGACGTGACTTGTGCTGGCCTCCAATTTTTACAGATTTCAGATTTGACTGGTCTCATAATGTTAAAAGTTAAGCAGATTGGTGGCCATTTGTCACATTGTCAGAGTTATATATCGACAACATCACCAGCCCCCCCCCCCCCCCCCCCCCCCGCCTCCTAAAAGGATGCCAGATAAGCTGGAAGTAAAAGCAATTAGATAAGATGTGAGTCTACCCTTTCTAGGGATAAAGCAAGACAGCAAATTGAACTAAGTGCCCCCGGTACACCATTAACTTATATTTAGAGTCACACTGAATACCATTCATTATTTGTCAAATCTTAAATGTGGCATATTGTAAACAGGATAAACAACACGTAGCATGAGAAACTGACGAAGTTGAACTTAGTCTTTCACAAACTTATTAGCCTAACAAAATTGCTGTTATTTTCAAGATAGGGTCAGGCACAAAATTCAGCAACAAGAGATTTCCCATTTTTTAGCAAATGAAAGAGGTAATCAAACAGATCAGGATTTATTTCATTGTCTAATCACAAGACTGTCTAATGGGGAGAAATCAGAAACGAGGTACTGATTCAAGATGATCAGCCATGATCTTATTGAATGGCGGTGCTGGCTCCAAGGGGGTGAATGGCCAACTCCTGCACCTATTTTCTATGGTTCTATGTTTCTGATAAGTAGGTATGAGAGAGTGAAACTTTGACTACCATCTTGCTTTGCTGCTGACATAGGAACATATCTTGTGACCTGCAAAAGGGAAACTAGCAGAAAAGTTATTAATAATGTAACAGAGTAAATAAATTAGAGAATATTATTTATGTCAATAAAATGATCTTTTCTGTATTTGTAATATTATTAATAGTATTTTCCATCATAGAAGGTAGACACAAAATGCTGGAGTAACTCAGCGGGCCAGGCAGCATCTCTGGAGAAAAGGAATAGGTGATGTTTCGCATTGAGACCCTCTTCAGGCTGAGAATCTGTCCATCACAGACCTGTGCCTCCAAAATCCCAAAACGTGAGCCTCTGGGATTCACCCCGAAATATGATAGTCAGCTAAGGACATTCAGTGGAGTAGCAAGCTACCATTTATCTGCATCTGCCCCCAGAATGGTTCAGCTGAATAAAGTTTACTGACCTGATTCCACAAGGAACTGTCAGTTGTTAGCTGTTTTGTGTTTCAGCAGAGACAGTGATTGAATGCTGCTGGATCTGCCCGAGCACTCACTTTTTGATCTAGTAGCAGAGCACCGATGACCTGGGCAGAGGGGCCAGATGCACTTCACATTTTGCCCCTATGTTCTCCACTATTAAATTGGATAAAGCTAAGCTTAGACGTGTTTAAGTTCATTTACTTGTATAGTTTTAACTTATTTTTTAGTTGAAAGATACAGCGTGGGAAATAGACCCTTCTGTCCGCGACTACGGCATACAAGCACCCGTAGTCAGGATCAAACCTGGGCCTCTGGCGCTGTGAGGCACCATCTTTATCGCTGCGCCGCCTTTGATTTTAAGAATATTAATCATTTGTTAATGTGTTCTTAATTATGTGTTCTTAATTATTTTTGTTTGCTAGCAATTATACAATTATTGAAATCTATTTATATGAATATGTTTAACCATCTGAGATATTTTAAAATAATTCAAAAGTTTCTGAAAGTTGCGAGAGGTCAGAGGTCAGAGACGAACAACTGGAGCCTCAGGATCCACTACCTGAGGCCTAGTTTTATCACTGCCATCCTATGCCTCATAGGACTAACGCCCTCATGTGTGTGGACCTTTATGGGCCTTTTCATGGTCATGTAGTTGAGTCTACCAATGTCTAACCCGGTTGCGATTGAGATTGAAAGTAAGAAAAGGCCTGCAAAGATCACACCACAATTTCCTGCAGATTAGCTCCCTCCCCACCAGAACAGGAAAAGGATTAAAAAGTTAGTATCTGTATTTTATCACCAGCCCCACAAGGAATTAACGGGAATGTTAAGATAAACAAATGACTGGTGCAGGATGGCGGTGAGGGGCTAGTGCTATTGTGAGCAGAAGAAGCCACTGCTTCCCAATGGGAATGGGACCAGTGACCCCATGGGAGTGGTTGGAACTGCCTTTGACAAAGATTTGCATTAATTTAGCAATGCATCGGTAGTCAATGGATCAGTGCTCAAAAAGGCATTTGGCACATTGGCCTTCATCAGTCAGAGTATTGAGTATAGAAGTTGGGAGGCCATGTTACAGTTGTATAAGACGTTGCTGAAGCCGCATTTAGAGTATTGTATTCAGTTCTGGGCGCCATGTTATAGAAAATATGTTGTGAAGCTGGAAAGGATACAGAGAAGATTTACAAGGATGTTGTCTGGACTATAGGGAGAGGTTGAGCAGGCTGGGTCTCTATTCCTTGGAGCACAGGAGGATGAGGGGTGATCTTATTGAAGTGTATAAAATCATGAGAGGAATAGATCAGGTTAATGCACAGAGTTTCTTGCCCAGAGTGGGTGAATCGAGGACTAGAGGACATAGGCTTAAGGTGAAGGGGTGTCAGAGGAAATAGTTGAGGCAAGGAGTATCCCAACATTTAAGAAACAGTTAGACGGGTATATGGATAGGACAGATTTGGAGGGATATGGTTCAAATGCAGGCAGGTGGGACTAGTGTAGCTAGGACAGGTTGGTCGGCGTGGGCAAGTTGGGCTGAAGGGCCTGTTTTCACACTGTATCACTCTATGACTCTACCTGAGAGATGTTTCCAAAGGGAGTGAAGACACATTGGACATGCATGGCAGGGGAAGAGTAGGTGAATTTGGAAGGATGAGGAAACTAGACAACAAAGATCTTCCATGGCAGTTGGTAGCACAGGTTTTATTGCAAGGAGTTTCAAATCAGCTGGTGAACTGACGTCTCCATCATTGTTCCTGTTCCCTCACTTGGTATATTACTCCATTTTACCATGGGAGAAAGTTCAGATTTAATGGTCTTGTTGTATTTTGTGAGAAGACTCCTTCCAGTTTTGACAGCATTCTCATCCTTAACATTTTATTGTGGCTGAGTTGATGCCCTGTGCCTAAAACTCGATATCATTGCAATTGCTGCAAACTCTATTGCTGTAAATTGTGAACGAGGTTATCTGGTACTCCAATCTAGGAAACATTATTTGCCTGTCTTTTTTTTAAACACTGTTAGCAATGGTTGAAGTAAATATGGCCCATTAAAAAAAGTTACTGCAGAAATTACACACACCAATTAGACACAGTTGCCAACAGGTCCATCTCAATTTTGGGTCCTCTCACCTCTGCTCCTGATGAGATTCAGAGGCAATGACTTGTCTGTTCTTAGTCATTGTTACTTCAAATCTAGACTGAGATGCATCACATTGTAAAGTAACTGTTACCCTAATATCAGCTGCAACCGTCAACCAAACCTAAGATACAATTAAAAAGGTTCCTTGCCTCGAAAACAGTCACATGCCAAACAAATGCCACACTTTGAAATGTGTTCTTTAATCTTGACTGTCATCTGAGGCTAATAGAAAAAAAACCTCTGACTTCACAAATGCAATCTTCTCTACCAATGTCTGCTGACTGAGCAACTGGCATTGTTTTTTTAATGTGATACATCTGTCACTGCAAATCACTGTCCTCTGAATATCAGGCTTCCTTGTGCAGTTTGTTCATTTTAAACTAAGGCCTGGTTAAGGCCATTCTTGTTATACTATTGTGATGGTGGTGGCCTCTGTGGCAGTGGCAACAAATGGTAGGTGGATCCAGGCGAGGAGGAGGTTAGTTTGGCAGATGGTTGGACATAGGATGGAGATGAAAGGACAAAGGGCTGTGTGATGAGGAGAGGATATATGGATAAGAGGAGATGTGGATAACAAAGGGCTCAGATGGTTATGAGCCAAGTGCAGGAAAATGGGACTAGCCCAGAAAGCTAACTTGAATGAAATGGATAACTTGGGCCAAAGGGCCTGCCTCCATGCTGTATAGCTCTACGACTCTATTACTCCATTACAAAACGACTTTTGTTTTGGTGACACATTGCACGACTTCTGAACCTTTCAAAGGGCTTTTGTGGCCAATGTGGTATCCATTAAGTCCTGATTAAATTAGTATTAATAGAACAATAATCAACACAATAGCAAATTACACCTTATCAGTCACGACACATGGAAGCCATAATGTACAAACACTTTCGACAATTGACTGGGAGTCATAATGCACTGACAATTTCAGTAATAGAAAGTTTTTAATGAATAAGTTTCTCTCTTAATGGATAAGGAATCAATTTTCATCCGTATGCTCTGTGATAGCAGTCTGAATGCATTGACACTTCCAAAATACGGAGAGTGTTTGAATGCATGATAAGTTTTATTCCCGCTTACGTTTCATGATGGATGACAGGAAAGATATATTGAAACAACGTGCCTTGTTATAAAGTCTTGGCATGCAATAATTAAATTTAGAATATTCTTTCAACAACAGCAATATAAACCTAAACACAGGGATCTGCAGATGCTGATTTGTAGGGGAGGATGCAAAGCGTTGGAGTGACTCAGTGGGTCGGACTGGTGCAGGAATAGGAAATGTTTAGCCAAATGTGAGCGAATGGGACCAGCTTAGATGGGGCATTTTGGATGGCATGGACTTTGGGCTGAAGGGTCTGTTTCCATGCTGTGTAACTCTATGACAAACTGTACTAAGACTTTGTCATAGCATTAAGACAATGCTATGATGCTGAATAATGAGGAGAAAACCAGTATAAGATAAAACAAACATAATGCAGATGGTGGAGCTATGTTGTGGCTTGTGGTCATCTGAGGATGGACTTTATACTTCAAAAGATATACATGCCTGGTAAAATGTATTTATAATAACAGGGGTAGTTTTGTCAAAAGCTTGGAAGGCGAGACCAAAATAAACCATTTCAGGTTGCCCCAAGATTACATTCTTAATTTCCAATTGCATAAAAATACTTCTTGCAAATGAAATTGTAAGTGAAACTCTAGACAAAGACAAAGGGTCCATATGTGTAATAGTATAACCCATAGTACATTATTTTTGATTGTATTTTTTTAAATGTAACAACAAAACATGGTGTTTTATATTAAAGTTAATGGAAACCGCTGTTCAAATACACCCAGCGAGAATAATGCCTTTACTTAGATAACCTTTATGAAATGCTTTCTCATTAAAAAAATGAACTGCGACCCTATGAAATTGTTTCCCCTGTTAGAAGAGCCTATCCACCACAGCTCTCCCTCTTTCTCGATGTTAACATTCATTTTTGCTTGTATCGTTCGTTCTTCATTTGGATATCTCTGAAGTGTTTCTGAAAATGCTTCCTCTCATGTCAATTCTTATTCCAGTAACTTGTACACCATTATACTGTTGACCCTATTACCACTAGAGGGCATCAACTGACGAAAGACTCTAAACCAAGGTTTATTACAACATAATCTTTATTAACACCCGAGTTACTTAAGCATGCAGGCAAACCACTGACTTCTAATAACTTCATTTGCTTTACTATTCCAGCTTATCACTTAAACTAAATCATAAAACTCATGTCCTATACTCAGATATTACCTATATGGATGAATGGACCAGATTCCCTCTGTTGGTAGGGCATTGTTTTCACTGAGCTTCAAACTCATATCCATCTTTCTTGTGATGTTTGTTCCCAGGGTTGTTGCTGCCGATGCCTCGGACTGCCCTTCTTTTATCTTATTTTTCTTTCCATCTTCTGAAGGAAGCCTTTATTCTAACCCAAGGCTCTCATGACTCTGAAGTCAATAACTTCATGTTTTCACTCCAAGGCCTGAATAAACAAAACACCTCCTTATTCTTTAACTAGAGGGTTTTTAATTTTTGTTGCCTGTTCATATTTACCTTCTCATTATACAGTTATTTTGCAAAATGGCCATTCGCAGACACCTTATCTTCTCAAGGCCAGAACGCATAGCCATGAAGATCTCTTGTTTCCCTTTCCCCTGACTCTAGTCTGAAGAAGGGTCTCAACCCGGAACGTCATCCATTCCTTCTCTCCAGCAATGCTGCCTGTCCCGCTGAGTTACTCCAGCATTTTGTGTCTATCTTCAGTTTAAACCAGCATCTGCAGTTCCTTCTGACACGTTGTCTTCAGCTCTGCTCCCACCAGATATTAATCATGTGACCGTTTTCACTGTGTTTCTTTATTCTGGTCCCAGCTTTTCTCTCTGTTTCTTTCTAGCTAGCAGTATTCTTCCAATGTTTTCTGGGATACTTGACGTCAAGTCTCTGGCTATAATACCATCATGTAAGCCATCGAGGATAACATTAGTTAGAGATTGGTCCAAAGTTCATTTTTTTCTTAAGAATAACTGGGCTGTAAGCTGCCCGTGAAATATGAGATGCTGCTCCTCCAATTTGCACTTAGCCTCCTAAATCTCCTCCATTGTCAGAGTGAGGCTAAACGCAAATTGGAGGAACAGCATCTCATATTTCACTTGGGCAACTTACAGCCCAGTGGTATGAAAATTGATTTCTCTCACTTCAGGTAGCCCCGGCATTCCCTCTCTCTCTACCCTACTACCCCCCACCCCCCCCCCCCCCCCCCCACCCAAGTTGCACTAGCTTCTCAATTTCACCCTACAAACAGCTAACAATGGCTTGTTTCTTTATCATCGTTATATTTTTGCATATCTTTTAATCATTGTTCTTTATCTCTCTACATCATCGTCAATATCTCTCATTTCCCTTATCCCTAACCAGTCTGAAGAAGAGTCTCAAACCGAAATGTCACCCATTCTTTCTCTCCAGAGATGCTGCCTGTCCCGCGGAGTTACTTCAGCTTTTTGTGTCTATCTTAGAATTGAACCAAGCGGTAGCTGCAGTGCTGAATTTTAGATGCTCATAACTTTATCTCAACTCACCTGGCTGCTATTCTGCGTTTAATCTGGTGGCAAATGATCGACCTAACTTAAAAGCATTCTGATAACCCTGCAATAACTGTCTCAAATCCTCACGGATCGTTATGATAGTTGGACTGATCAGTGTACTCCTGGGCTCTATTCTCTAACTTCCCAAAATAGTTATAATGGATTGGATTTTATGTTGAGAATAATTGTGAGGCTGACGGATCTCAGAGTAAATCTGACAGCAAACTCTGGAGTCCACACATGTACAGTCAAGCACAGAAATCCAGAAAATGCTGTTCATATTACATTGCTCTTCCAATGGCTGTGCTATACTGCTACCTGGACAAAGAGAGTTAGCCCTCAATTAAATTAAAGAACATAACTTTGCTGTAGTTAAACACTCACTTGCCAGTAAGCGTTGCAGAAAGATTTAAAGCTGTTGATTCAGGTGTAATACCAATATTTTGAAGAAGAGTAGCAAGTTAACCCCAGTGTCCTGACCAACATGTTTCCTTGAGCCAACATCAATAAAACAGATTAACTCATCTTTATCACATTACTATTTGTCGGAGCATGTTTTATCAAAATTGGTTGCCAGGTTTTCTACATCACAACGGTCAGTAAAATCCCAAGATACTTTACTGTTGTCAAGAATTTTGTGAAATACTGAGGTTATGAAAAGCACTACAAAAATATAAGTTATTTCAATTTTCTTTTTGCTATCTTGATTCAATTGGTAATGGACAAGCTCATTAATCAGGTCCAACCAAGTCCAGGATATTGGGCTCATGACACCACACTTCCACTCCATAATGGCACACAGAAGGAGTCATATTTCAGATAAAACATACTGACACAATATATTCAATTGAGAAGGTGGTATCCTGAACAACATCTGTCCTTTACTAAATAACACAAAAGGGAAATTAGCTGTTCAGTTCACCTTGTAGACTTTGCTCTGGAAAAAAGTAATGTTATATTTGCGGACAAGTAATATTAGCATTTCAAATCAATTGGCATGACATCCAGCAATATAAATATGCGCATAGCACATCAACAAAACGGTGTGCATCACGAACTCAGTGTAATGCAACAAAAGACGGCACAGCATCACAAATGATAGAGCTGCTGCTTCACAGCACCAGAAACCCAGGTTTGATCTTGATTCTGGGTGCTGTCTGTATGGAGTTGGCATGATCTCCCTGCGACTGCGTGGGTTTCCTGTGGGTGCTCGGGTTTCATCCCACATCCCAAAGACGTGTGGGTTTGTATTGTAATTGGCCTATTCCCCCTATTCCCCCTAATTCCCCCTATCGTGTAGGGAGTGGATGCAAAAGTGAGATAACATAGAACGTGTGAATGGTTGATCGATGGTCAGCGTGAACTCTGTAAACCGAAGGGTATGTATCCATGCTGTATCTCTAAACTAAACTAAAGTAAATTTATTAAAGCATCTTCAACCGAATCTGCAATCTCCTCATGCTCACCTCCAAATGCCCAGATTTGGAAATATTTCACTGGCCCTGCATTTTCACTGTCAAGATACTGTAACTCCTTATCTAACACAGCACTATTTAATTAATTTGGGAAGACTGCTCACTACCACCTTCCCAAGGGTAATAAATATGAGTTTTACATCTGTCTCACCTCTTGCTCTGCTCATCACTCCCCTTCACCTCTTTATACAGGCTATCTTTTCTCTTCTCTTTCAGTCCAGGCGCCAGCTTTCAACTTAAAATATTCCCCCACAGATGGCATTCAACCTACTGAACTCCTCAAGCTAATTATTTGTTGCAGATTCCATCATTTGCAATTTCATTTTGTTCCTTAGCTTTGGTAATGATCGTCTTATTGTATGTATGAAAATAAATTGTTTTAATTATCGAAAAAAGCACCATGTTTGAAAGAACATTTCTCAAAAATTATTCAGCAGATTCTGAGTCAACAATTCCAGAGATTGTTTATTGATCTCTTCACTTCAACATTTAAGCACTCCTCATTTGCAGCTTGCATGTATCATTCTTTTAGCAACATACTGGGGGAGGTGAACTCCCAGGTCACTGCTGAAGCCACAATGTAATCTTTACTGGAGGTTTGCAGAAGAATTATACAGGACATAGCGGAGAATGCCATCTTATTCATCTGACTATGTCTGCTTATCCACCATTAATTTATTTTCCATGCAAATCTATATACTAAAACTTTTGTTTGTTTGTTTGTTTGTTTGTTTGTTTGTTTGTTCCTGAACTACAGCCAAACCGGTACACGATAGCGCAACAAATTTAGGCCCACCTTATCACCGTCGTCCCTTTGGTACTAATGGAAGAAGTTTAATTGAAATCAGTGTTATATTTTTTAAGTTATTCACATTTTAAAGTTTAAATCTATCTCCTAGGGAGGGAGGGGGGAGGAAGTGGGGGAGGAAGTGGGGGAGGAGGGAGGATAAGAGTTGAGGGGGATGGAGTTGGGGGGGAGGGGAAGGGGAAGGGGAGAGGGGGTGGAGGGGAAAAGGGGAGGGGGAGGGAAGAAGGGAGGGGAGGAGGGAGGGGAGGAGGGAGGAGGGACGGGGGGGGAGTGGGGGAATGGAAGAGGGGGGAAATGGGGGTAGGCGGGGAGAGGAGAGGGGAGGGTGCTGAACCTATGCAGGAGAGGTTTGGGCCCAACGGTCCACTTTATAAAGGTACCACTACCAGAACCATTAGCTTTAGTTCCATTGTGTGATAGCATATTCCATGGACTCTAACCAGGAATTCTCGGAACCCACGTCCTCACTTCTCCATAATAGTGGGGAAGATACTCTGCCTTCTTGTTGTGCCATCAGTGTTTGTGGAGTAAGTTATAAATCTCTCTGTTACTGCTCATCATTACTCTGCCACAGGGCCAAACAGGGTGAGCTCGAATCCCTGAATAATGAATATAAATGCCAGTAAAAAAACTAAAAAGGTAGTTAATTAATAATGTACAGAACCGCTTTCTAAACAAAAACCCAGAGAAAATGGAAATATAGCAGAAATAAGTCATGCATAATGGAATAGGGTTGCAGAACACAGAACACTGACATTGAAATTATTGTTTGAGGAGAGGCATCTACAAAAGAATAACTCCTGCTGGCTACAATATTAAGGAGCAAGTTGCTGACTTTTGCCATAGATAATTGAATGGATGTATACTGCTAAAAGCTTTCCAGAATATTCATATCCATGTTACCTTTGCTTAGTTTTCCAAAAAAGAAATAATGAATTCACCTAAATACATATATCCATACTTGTATATCTACCTAAACAATAAATGTCCTCCCTTCTTCATCAGTTATCATAGAAAAAACTATATACCAGTTCAACATGTGGTCCAACTGAAAATTATAAGATGCTGGGATGCTAAATGAAAGATTATAAGATTAGCACCAAGGTCCTGTGAACATACTGATCTTTTGGATTGATTAGCAAGTTTTCAAAGCTAATTTTAACTAAATGACTCCAACATCCCCTGCAAAATGACTTAGTATTCCTTGTTCATCTTCCATGGTAAATTATCGGAATGTAAATGATAGTTATATAGAAAACCCAATCCAAAGAAAATGAAGGAAACACAATGGATAATGCTTCATTTTTTCTTTTAACATGCTGATTGATGTGCTACAGTACATATTTCCAGCTAATGTTTCCTGCAATGGCACACTCATACTGAATTCTGCTTTCCAGTATAAATAGAATGAATCATATTGCCCTGGGACCCCGCATTGCAGAGTTCTACATGCCAAAGCTACAGTTCCCTAAAGACATTTTCAGATACTCCAGCAGAAATAATGAAATCCATTAAATGGGACACTCTCTTCATGATACAATGTTTACCAACCCTTCCCGTTTATTACATACACGCACAAGACAATTACAAAAATTAGATTGCTTGCTTTCCCTGCGAAAGGTAAGTCACACACAGTTACATATTTTTTATTTCCTCCCCTCATGCAGTGCTGTTTATTGTGCTGCTGCTGAACCATTCACATGCCAATTTCAAAAATGCATAATGCTGACTTTAGACCTTCACCTCAAATTCCTGAAACTGCCCAAGAAAAGGAGCTGGAGCATGCTTACTCAAACAGCAGGCCTGTCACATCCAAATAGGATGTGTTCTTCGTGTTCATTTGCACACATTTATTAAATGTGTTTGATTCTTCCCCATTACAATACTAAACGTCAATTTCCCTTCTCACTTTGTTGCCATTGGTAAATCTGGACAAAATCTCAAATGCAGAAGCCATCTGTAAAAGCTACAATTAACCATTAATTAATATGTTCTTTAAAACTGCTCCAATGCACATAAAATATTATATGTCACTTTGTTTGACTTTCTCAATTACATTTGCTGATTGAATGAATCTGCAAAGTTGGAGGCAATGGAATTGTACTGGAACATTTAAGGTAATCTAATGGTCTTCCTTAATATTTGTGTTTAAGTTTGACAGAAACACAAATCAGAAAAAAAAACAGAATGAGTAATAGGCTCCATTTTGGAATTCCAATTGTTTAACCATTTTCTGAATAAACTCACTCAAACAACCAAGGTGAGCTGTTGACTTTAATCTTAATTGGAATCGCATTGGCTAAAATAAATGAGAAATCGGTGCACAGAAACTAGCAGGCTACATTTTTTTTTTAAACTAGATGCAGAAATTGTGATGTACAATTTATCTGAATCTGATTGGTATCAAAGCATTCTGGGAAGTTTAATGATTGCAGAGACTAGCGACCAGTGACCAGTGACCAGTCCATGTCGTCCGAAGATGCTACCTGACCCACTGAGTTACTCCAGTACTTAGTGTTCTATGCAAGATTTCAATGCCTGCAGTTTCTTGTATCTCAATCTCAGTATTGTTCATTGGTTGAACATTTCAGGAGAGTCCAGTATCATGGATGATTAGTTCTAGTTACAGCAAAATCCACTGTTTAAAGTCAGCCTGCACCTACTAAATAGAAGGTGTAGCGTGGCTGGTGCTGATAGGCATTCTACAATTGCGGCTAACTTAAAAAAACTATAAAGAACAGAACAGCTCAGGAGGCACGGGCTCTGTCATTTTCAGAACCTCCATTGGAGGTCTCTGCAGAGGAGGCTAAAGGCATGAGCGACATTTGGTCTCTGCAGAGCCCTCCAGACACGCTCCAGATGTTTTCTAGGTCAATGCCAAGAATCAAGCCTCAGGGAGTAGGAAGCAGTGCTGCAAGAAGTTCAATCACCTCTCACAATAGGACAAGGTCAAAGATCTTGGAAAACCAGGGATTGCCAACTGCAGATTTTGCCTGAAGGACAAAATAGTTCACCACACACTCATCACAAACCCACTATCATTCATCATTAACAGGAGCTCAAAACCAACATTCATACGCTTCACTGCAACCACATGCATTTCTTTGTGACACACGCTAACAGCTAGTCAACCATGATGGGTACATCACACAAATATACATCACCACTTTAAATGTTCATTACAGGATGACATACAATTGGACACAGCCTAACTAATATGATGTGCACCGTGCAAATATATGTCCTAACTTCCAAATGGCATTTATTAGGATACACAGTCCATAGCCAGCGGCAAAGCAGAAGCCATCAAAGACGATGATATCCTCAATCTTTATCCCCCTTCTCCTGTCCAACTTTGCTTTCACCCGGCCTCTTTTCTGATTTACAAGTTGCAGCTGGGAAGAAACATTCTCCTTTCTGCACACTCTGCCCAGAGCACAATATTGCCCCTGCGTATTGCGTTTCAGATATGGAAAAAGTGCAACCTGACAAGCTGTGCAAGGAAAGGAAAAAATGCAGCATTGGTGATGGCACATTGAAATTCCATCCCTTACACAGACATCAGTGCCAGTGTAATCAGCATGTTGGCACTGAGGTAGAGTCTATGCATGGCGAGAGACTGGGCATGAATAGTCGGCAGCCAGGGCAAGCAGAGAGGTTAGGTCCAGGTCCCAGCTCATCAGAAGGCGAAATGGCATAGAAGATATACAGCAATGGACGTGGCTGAAGAGTCCATGGAACAGGCTATAGAAGTAAGGTGTTCACAATGAAATGCTTGTTGCATCGCTAACCCTACTTCTGCACTGCCCTCCAAGATGATGCAATGATGGTTAACAATAAAGAGATTGAGGTAAGGGAGGAGATTGCGGTGATCTTGATCAAGATCCTAGCATCCTCTCTAACCACAGGCAAAATCCCAGAGGACTGAAAAATTGCCAATGAAGCTCCATTGTTTAAGACAGGAAGTAGAGATAATCAATGAAATTCTAGATAGATGGGCCCCTCGTCAAGGGAAGCACTTAGGTAGGATTCTTCGGGATAGGCTTTACTAATGTTTGGAAGAAAATGGGATAATAAGGGACAGTCAGCATGGCTTTGTCCGGGGAAGGTCCCGTTTTACTCATTTGATTGAGCTTTTTGAGGAACTGACAAAGGTAATTGATCAGAGGAAGGCAGTGGAAGCTATCTACATGGATTTTAGTAAGACCATTGATAAAGTTCCTCATAATAAGCTGATCCATAAGATTAAGATGTATTGGATCCACAGTGACTTGGTTGTTTGGATTCAGAACAGGCTAACGCATACATGACAGAGGGTAGTGGTGGAAGGGCATATTTCTAGCTGGAGGCATATAGTATGCTTGCCTTCATTGGCCAAGGCATCGCGTATAAGAATCAGGAAGTTATGTTACAGCTTTATCAAACTTTGGTAAGTCCACGTTTAGAGCATCATGTGCAGTTCTAGTTGCACATTACAAGAAGGATGCAAAGGCTTTGGAGAGTATGCAGAATGCTGCCTGGATTAGAGGGAACTTGCTGAAAGGAGATGTTAAACAAACTTAGTTTGTTTTCTCTGAAGCATTGGAGGTTGAGCCTGCTGGAAGTAAATAACATTATGGGAGGCATAGATAAAATAGACGGTCAAAAACCTTTTTTCTAGGTAGAAATGCCAAAGACTGGAGTGTTTAGCTTTAAGTTTAACCTGGGTCAATCCGATAGAAATGCTATTTCTGTTAATTTCTATTTGCACATGGAAATGTAAAGTTGTTCCAAAAGAATTATGACATAATCCACAGTATTTAGCTTTTTGATTCAGTGTTCAACTTCCTCTCTTCCTTGAGGGAGTTCTACCCCTTTATCTGAAGGGATTTTTATCTGTCACTTTTAGCATTGGTTAGTATCGACCAAACCTCAGAATGATGTCTGTCTTTCCTTGTTGTCTTTGTGTGTAAGTCAATGGCTCACTTTGTCTTTCCCTAATGAAACAGGAGCTAAGCAATCTTCACGTCGGTGTAATGGATGGGATGTCTATTCCAGTGTCTCCAAAAACATTGCAACAATCAGGCTCCCACTGTTTAGGTACATGAGATGTTTCCCATGGGGAGAGTTTGTGCACTCATAATTGAGCTACCAGAAAACTTATTGTGGATAGATTTTGCAATAACTTCATTTGGAGGATTCAGAACATGCCAATGCATTTCCATGTTTGTTAAATACCCAGCCAATGTAAACTTTTTTCTTTCATGTCAAGACAGTAACTTGTCAACATACAATACAATCAGAATACAATACAATACAATACATCTTTATTGTCATTGTACAGGGGTACAACGAGATTGGGAATGCGACTTCCATTCGATGCAATAAATTAATTAGCTAATCAACAGAAATTTAGACAACCCAGAGAAACAAAATTAGAAACAGTTAAAACAGTATAAAGTGCAAATAGGTCTGTGCCGGGTCGATGTGTGATGTGACCATCCGAAGGAGACAGTTCATGTGGGGGCCCTCAGCAGGACTGGTTCAGAGCAGCTATGGCTCTGGGGATGGAGCTGTTCCTGAGTCTGGAGGTGCGGGCGTAGAAGGCCTTGTAACGTCTGCCGGATGGTAGAAGTTCAAACAGATTATTGCAGGGTTGTGAGGAGGCTTTATAAATGCTGGTGGCTTTCCTGAGGCATTGTGTATTGTAGATGCCCTCCAAGGCTGGTAGCTGTGTCCCGATAATCTTCCGAGCTCTGTAGACTACCCGCTGAAGAGCTCTCCTCTCCGCTTCTGTGCAGCTGAGATACCACATAGAGATGCCATACGTTAGGATGCTCTCTGTGGTGCAGCGGTAGAAGGTCATCAGCAGCTGTTGGGGCAGACTAGTCTTTTTCAGTGTTCTCAGGAAGAACAGTCATTGCTGTGCCTTCTTGACCAGTGCAGCGGTGTTAGTGGACCATGTGAGGCAGTCTCTCCTGTTTAGCTCCTGCATGTCTTGTACTCGCTGGAATTTAGAAGACTGAGGGGGGATCTTATAGAAACATATAAAATTCTTAAGGGGTTGGAGAGGCTAGATGCGGGAAGATTGTTCCCGATGTTGGGGGAGTCCAGAACCAGGGGTCACAGCTTAAAGATAAGGGGGAAGTCTTTTAGGACCGAGATGAGAAAACATTTCTTCACACAGAGAGTGGTGAGTCTGTGGAATTCTCTGCCACAGAAGGTAGTTGAGGCCAGTTCATTGGCTATATTTAAGAGGGAGTTAGATGTGGCCCTTTTTGCTAAAGGGATCAGGGGGTATGGAGAGAAGGCAGGTACAGGCTACTGAGCTGGATGATCAGCCATGATCATATTGAATGGCGGTGCAGGCTCGAAGGGCCGAATGACCTACTCCTGCACTTATTTTCTATGTTTCTATGTTTCTATGTATGTCTTGGCTGAAATCTCTTAAGGCACAGGAGACACCAGTTGCTTGAACGTTGAACAAAAAAAGCAAATTGTTGCAGGAACTCAGCAGGTCATGTAGCATATGCAGAGGCAAAGATACAGTCCACTATTTCTGTTCATGACCCGGCATCTCTTTCTCTTTGCATTCAGTGCTCTCTTTGGTTTCCTCTGCGTGGGCAATCGTTCTGTAAGCACCTCTGCTTTGTCTGCAGTGGCTTTCTTGAGTTTCCAATTACATAGCACTTCAACTACTTTTACTGTTCCCACATCAACCTATCTGTCCTCAACCTTCTTCACAGCCAAGGTGAGGCCAAATGCAAACTAGAAGAACAGCCATCTCATATTCCATCTAGGTGGCCTACAACTCAATGTATGAACAATGTATGCGTTTTCAGGTAATTTACTTCCCCCGTGTTCCTTTCCCACTCCTACAGGTCTACCCAGGTTCACTCTCCCTTTATTCAACTTTCTCATTTCCATCTGTCCATCCATCTTAGTTTCTTCTCCTTTGGCCTATCCACTCCTATCCTGTTAAATCTACTGTCATCCTTCCCTTATACCATTCTGCATGTCTTCCCAGCCTTTATCTCCACCTCCCCACTGCCCTCCCTCCACCTGGCTGTATCTACTCACTGTTTTTTCTTTCCGTGTCTGTATCCACCTAACATCAACCAGCTCCTGCCTCACCCCTCCCTCTCATCTCCTTATTTTGACTATCACAACTATCAAGCAGAATTGTAAGTAAATATCAGAACTGAAGCTTTCATTTATTCATGCCTTCTATGCATCAAATCATTTCTTGCCTCTCTGCACTTCAGATTTTCAGTCTGTGAAGCCCTTGCAGTAATGTACACTGACATTTACATTTCTAGGTTAAGAAGGGTGGGGTTAACTCATTGTATTCAATGGGTCATAATCAATATTTTTCAGAGCTACATTTGAACGTAATGAGTAGTTTAGAAATATTCAGTTTTGTACTGTTGTTCTAAAAGATGTGCAATTGATTTATCTTCCATGATTCAATGCAAACATTTGTGTGTATAAAATGCGATGGATAATAAATATAAATTGCATTTGCAACTGATGACATGCTCAAAGTAAATGAAATCAAACCGGAACTGGAGAAGAACACTCATTTCTCCACCCAGTTCTCCATCTGGCTGTTTAAGCACATTTGTGATGACATTGCAAATCTCAAACCAGGCAGCAAATTAATGTTAATGTATAAGGTAATGGCACTCAAAATCTGACTGCATACGTTTAAAACCATACATAGCATATGTGCTGTCAAAATTCTACATCATAAATTTGCTTCTAATTGCTAATGTTTCTCAATAATAAAGAACAGTGTAATGGAGTGTTGCCAAATTTGTATCATAATTCTGCGAAGTTCATGTCCCATGCTAAACATCCTCTTTGCATTGTTCCCTCATTCTTACTTTGAAAATATTAGGCTCATTGGATGCTACATGCTTGATCCAAAACTTTCTGATACAATGCCTGCTTGCTTACTCACTCATTTCTTTTTGTAAATAAATGCAACTTTCTAAGTCGTTGCATCATATTGCTCCCACTTAAACTCATAGTTTGATGGAAATATTGACAGCTCTGTTGTCAGCCATGTTTTCTTGCTTTTCAATGTCTAGTCTGTGAAACTCCCACTGGCACCCTCCAGGATTCCCATTGCATCATTTTGTGAATCACCTCTCTACTTATTACAGAAGAATTATTTCATATAATGGCGAGCAAGAGGCCATTCAGGCCATCTATCCTATGCCAGTTTACAGACAAATCTGATTACTCAACTAATTCTTCACCATAATCTCATCTCTCCACATTCGCACCAATTCCTCCAGTTTCAGAATTTCACCAACGCATTAGGAGCAATACACAGCAGACTATCAACCCACCAATGAACCCATCATTTTCTGCATTTGGTGTGGCCTCCTTTGCGTCAGCAAGACCAAGCATAAACTAGGTGGAAGTTTCGGCAAACACTTACGCTCTGTCTACCAAGGCCTGTTAGATCACTCCGTCACTAACTATTTTAATTCCCCTTCCTGTTGTCATACCAACCTTTCTCTCCTTGGCCTCTTCCATTGACAGAGTGAGGTCATACACAAACTAAAGGAACAGCACCCCATATTCCACTTCGGTAGCCTACAACCCAACAAGATGAATATTGAATTCTCCAATTTCAAATAATAGCCCCATACCCTCTCACTCTTTTATGTGCATCTCACACCCCAGTGAAACCCATTTCTCCTACTATCTTTCATCCCCCCAAATACCCTGCTCCTTTCCCCACTTTGTACACTAACCACCCATCCCTGAGTCCATCATTTCCCGTTTATCTCTCTTCTTCCCCCCCCCCCCCCCCCCCCCCCCTCCCCCACTCATTGCCTTCCACCTGTATCAGCAACATTTAAAGTAGCAACTTAGCAACAGTAACTTCAGAAGCTTGTTGAGAACTGCATTTAGAAGCTTGGACTAGAGTTATTTGGTGGAACCAATGTGTCCTGCCACTGCTCAGAGGCTTGGCATAAGGTAAAGTCATGTGAGCATGTGTATAACAAGCATTTTTATACTTAAAAGCCCAAGCTTCTAAACTATTCTAAGAACAACAGTAAACTATGTTTTAAAAACCAGATATCGGAAAAAAACTTGATGTCGAAAACAAGATTTATTTGTCGCATCAGGCGCTGAACGAATCACAGATATCCTTGAGAAGCTATAAGTTTCTTTTAGTGACATTCCAAGTGACCTCATTATTTAGTGGTCTTCTTAGTTAGCCCAGGCATTTTCCCAAACATCTAATTATTTTACTAAGTGAGCCTGCTTGCTTGACATGTGGTGCTGTTAATATAGCTGAAAATCATGCATTTGGCTGTTAGCTGATGGCTCCAGTTTAGCTGACACAGTTTATTTAACTCTTATATAACACTTGCCAGGCTTTGTCCTGCCCCTACCTCTCTCTTCCAGCTTTTGCCACCCTACTACCATCAATCTGAAGAAGGGTCGTAACCCAAAACATCACCTGCCCATTCTCTCCCCCAGGTGCTGGCTGATCCATTGTGTTCCACCAGCACTTTGTGTTTAACCTGTCATTCCGTTTATTTTCACGATGTGGGAGCAAAGCAGGAGCACTTAGGATAAACCCATAAGGTAGAAAGAGTAAATTCCACACAGAAAGCACCAGAGATCAGGATAGAACCCAAGTCGCTAAAGTTGTAAGGAAGAAACGCTATGAGTAACACCACTATGCCATCTATAATTGGAGCATTTGGGAATGTAGGAAAGTGTGGAAAGATGTTAACGTCATGGGTAGATATGAAGGAGCAATAGGAACCATGAGTATATTAGGGAGCAATGTTAAATATTTGAGAGGCAAAGGAATAAGAGAATCCACTACAGTGAGGCTGAAAGGAAGAAACAACAATGGTCATAAAGAGATATACTGAAATTAGTGTAAACCCTGGAAAGAAAGATTACGGAAAGCTGTGCCAATGTTTGGGAGAGCTAAGATACACGGAATGAAGGAAGATACAAAGTCAAAATGTAATGTTAACAGAGAGTTTTGGGATGTAGTAAAGCACCAGGAGGACAAAGTAATTTTCAGAGGAAACAAAAATGGTGGACATTTGATGGGTGAATGCAGTGTGTGCCAAATGATGCTGTGAAGCAGAGAGTTAATGAAGGATGAACACCTGGAGAGGAGATAATGGAATTCAGACCCTACGGTACTTGAAGATGTAAATTAGAAGGAAAGAATTCTATTATGGACAGGATCAGTGCACCAACTCGCAATGTATTTTTCAAGCTCGTGGAATATTAGATGGCCTGACAAAAGCAGGATTGAATACATTTTATTTATAATCTCTTAAAAGCTCTCCTAATCATTTTCTTGGAGTTGAGATTCTAAATCTTCTTTCTATATTGATTTTTATTCTAATAAACATAATGGGTTCACGTTCTGCCAAAGAACAGATATTTATAATTAAATCCACTCACAGTGGGAGAATATTCCCTTAGAATGATTTTTTTGTGACTGTTTTTTAAGAACAGGGCACTGTTCTGAATATATGTGCCAGAGGACAACACAACACAGCTGTATTAATATCACATCAATATTTGCACAACATAACTTTATGGGAATTGAAACAAATCAATTGTGGCATACAAGGAGCCGAAGGTTCTTACCCAGGGGTGACATGAGTAACATTTGATTGACAATTGGCTTCTGGTACATGGCTCTGTGTCATGATAGTGATCATTTATTTGATGACATGTCTCAGGTAGTTCAAGCACAAAGATCCATTTCGTTTTTTAGTTTAGTTTTTAGTTTAGAGATACAACGCGTAAACAGGCCCTTCAGCCCACCGAGTCTGCACTGACCAGCGATCCCCGCACACTAACACTATCCCACGCACACTAGGGACAATTTACACTTATACCAAGCCAATTAACCTACAAACCTGAACATCTTTGGAGTGTGGGAGGAAACCGAAGATCTCGGAGAAAACCCACGCAGGTCAGGGGGAGAACATATAAACTCCATACAGACAGCGCCCGTAGTCAGGATCGAACCTAGGTCTCCGGCGCTAAGGGGGCGTGGCTGCGTTCTGCAGCTGCGGCTCACCGGCAGTCTCTCTGTCATTTTTTGGTTTTTGTCTATTGTTATCGTTTAAATGTATGTTTTGATCTATTTTTAGCTCTGTATATGTGGGGGTTGGTGGGGGGGTGGGGGAAACCTTTTTTTCCAGTCTCCTCCTCAAAGGAGATGCAACCTTTACCGTGTCGTATCTCAGTTCGCGCTACGGCCTAACACCGTGGAGTCGGTGGCCTCCAGCTGGGATGGACCTTGAAGACTCCGGTCGCAGGGCCTGGACTTACCATCTCGGAGGCTTCGGCCGTGGGCCCTGCAGACCGCAACATCGGGAGCTCGCAGGTCCCTGGCTGGCGACCGGCTTTCGGGAGCTCCAGCCGTAGCAGCTTCGACCGCCCCGGAGCGCGAGGTTTGATTGACCCGCTCGCAGGCCCCTCATCGCCCTGCATGGCCTGGCCACGGCACTTTCCATCGCCCGGTGGGGGCTCAGGACCTTCATCGGCCTGCTCGGCTCGGCCCTGGGACTTACCATCGCCCGGTGGGGGCTTCAAAAGTTGGGAGCCTCGATCGCTTCGTGGCACCATGGGAGAAGAATGAGGAGGAGATAAGACTTTTCTTTGCCTTCCATCACAGTGAGGGTGTGCCTGGAGATGGCTGTTTGTGTAAAAATTGTAATTGTGTGTCTTGTGCTCTTTATTGTCTACTGCCGGTCCCTGATGTGAGAGGACGCTGGCGCTATTTGTTCGCCGCTTCTCCGTCAGGACAGTTCGTTTGTTTGTTTTTATGTCTTGACTGTTTTTGTAAAGCGTCTTTGAGCATTTGGAAAAGCGCTATAAAAAATAAATGTTTATTATTATTATTATTATAACTCTACCGCTGTGCCACCATGCCACCCAGGGTTCTGAGCTCTTCCCGCAAAAACACTTGGCTCCAACAAAAAACACCAATTGGCAGGCATTTGCTGTGGGAGCAGAGGCAAAATTAAAATTAAGAACTACTTAAAAAATCAGTGTCAAATAAAGTGATCGATGAAATTGAAGTCTGGGAGGGGATGATGAGAGATTTTGTCTCTTTAATTACATTTACATTTCAAGTATATAATTTTACAACAAATAGCTTGGAGAATTATGAGGACACTGAATATTAATCAGCTTCATCAGTTTGTAGTCAGTGGCCTCCATATCACAGCTATGGTGAAGGTATCCTGTACAACAGTGTGTGAACAGAAGCCTTGATTGATTTATGTTGAGATAATCTCAGGAACTCCACCAAGGTCATTGGCACAAATCACCTTATTCCGAAAGATCTATTCTGGGTATTGTCTTGGACTGGCCTGAAAACAGGGGGTAGTAATGAATTGCTCATTTGTGATTTGAAAGGCTGTGACTGGTTGGGTCCCACAAGGATCGGCACTGAAGTCATAGCTCTTCAGAATCTATCTCAATCTGTCTCCAATGATTTGGATCAGGATAAGACATGTAATGTGTATAACTGATCCGGTCACATCTGTGGAAGGAATGGTTAGGCGACATTTTGGGTGAATGCCTGTAGACCTCTGTCTGACTTGGAAGGGCAGCTGGGCTCCTTGGATACAGGCGAGGGAGGAGGTGTAGAGACAAAGAGTTAAATCTCCTGCGGTTACAGGGCAAACTACCTGGGTTTGGTGGGAAGGGATGAGTGAACCAAGGAGTTGCTGAGGGAATAGTCTCTGCTGAATGCAGAAAGGGGGGGTGGGGGTGGGAAGTCTCATGGTGGAATCGCGTTTAAGGTGATGGAAATGTCGGAGAATAATGTGTTGGATGCGAAGGTGGGGTGAAAGGTGAGCACCAGGAGAACTCTACCCTTTACCGTCTGGTGGTAGGAGAAATGAGAGCAGAACTGTGGGACGTGAAGGAGATGTGGGTGAGGGTTCCATCCACAACAGCAGAGGGAGAAACACGTTCATTGAAGAAGGAAAACATCTCAAATTCCTTGAGTGAAAAGCTTCAGCTTGGGAGCAATGCAGCAGTGGCAGAAAAATGTCTCCTTTTCATCTCTAGACTTTACCCACCCAACTGCCAATCAAATCCCCCATCACATGTATCTACCTATCAATCAGTAGACACAAAATGCTGGAGCAACTCAGCGGGACAGACAGCTTCCCTGGAGAGAAGGAATGGGCGACGCTTCGGGTCGAGACCCTTCCTCAGACTGATGTCCAGCATTTTGTGGAAGGGTCTCAACCCGAAGTGTCGCCCATTCCTTCTCTCCAAGGTTGCTGCCTGTCCCGCTGAGTTGCTCCAGCATTTTGTGTCTACCCTCGTTTTAAACCAGCATTTGCAGTTCTTTCTTACACATATACTACCAATCAATTGTCAGGCTTTGTCCCATTCCCACTTCTTTTCCAGTTTTCTGCTCCCACTGCAATCAGTCTGAATAAGGGTCCTGACCCAAAATGTCACCTATCCATTCCTTCCACAGATGCTGCCTGACTCATTGAATTACACACTGCGAGTGTTTTCTCAAGATTCCAGCATCTGTAGTTCCTTGTGATTTTATAGCATATCCCAGTTTGGCAATGCAACTTTCAGGCAGACACATTGACTCTGAGGGGTTATAAAAAGGCCAAGTAAATGTGCCAAGATACAACAGATAGAAAAATGTGAGGTCCTCACTTTGGTAGAGAAAAAAGAAAATCAATATTTTGTGTTAAATGGTGTGAGGGATTGAAACATTTTAGTCTTCTGTGGCTTCAGAGTTCTTCAGTAATGAACAATCAATTCACAAATATGTTGACCTTTATTGCAAGAGGACTTGAAAGCAAGAGTAAAAATGTCTTGTCGCAGTTAAGTAAGATTCTTTTGAAAATTCACCTGAAGTATTGTATCTATGTCTGGTCTCTGTTTCTGGGGAAATATATATTACAGTAGCGGGTGTGCAGCAAAGATTAACCCAGTGAGTTCCTGGGATGAAGGACTTTCCCAAAAGGAGAACAACTTAAGAATGCTCAACCTGTTGAGTTTGGAAGAGAAATGCTCTGACTGCAATGTAGAAAACTCTCACAGGGATAGTTCGGGAATCACGGGATGTAGGGATGTAGGGATGTAGGGATAGTAAAGGAAAATGACTAAAGTATGATAGGCTTTTCTATGAGGGTTCCCTTGTTTCCTTGCAGGCAGTTGTTCCCTCCTCCACTCCTGGGGCGGTGATCCGTTCTATTCGGCTGGGCTTTCCTGGGTTGCCTTCTGCTTTCTCCTGCATGGAAGTGGAGAACCGAACATGCCTGAAACCATATTCATGAACGCAAGACCAATGGGTGCCATGGGTAAGGTTTAAATCAATATAGCGAGGGTGAGGGAGAAAGGCAAAGGGACAAATGCAATCGGAAATATGAATGAAACTTGAAGGGGAAAAAAAGTTGCACAAAACATCCACAAAAATAGTGTGATGTATAAATGGTATTTGACTTATAAGACAGTCTACAACGAGATGTACAAAATATTAACAATTAAATTGATGAGTTCCAGCAGGGTGATGGCTGTGGCTCCAGCAAACACAGGGACTGCAGAGGACTGTGCCTGAATGCAAAATATTCATTGAGGTGAAACATACAAAAGGGATGGCTGGAAGACTTAATCAAAGATTCTATTATGGAAAGGGAACATAAGGATAAGGGAAAAACAGAGTCTATTTTGTCAGAATAATTGATTAGGATGGGGCATCATACTGTGTTGTGAATATATTGTCGCCACCAAACCAGGTAGATGAGATACAGGAGAGAGAGTATATGTTGACAAATTACAGAAAATGCCGAAACAACCTCATCGTAATAACAGGGATTTTTAAATATGAAGTAGACTGAGACAAGAATTGTGACAATGGATGTAAAGGAGAAGTACTTCTCTGAGGCGTTTTCAAAATATTTTTAACCCAGGAATGGGAATAGTTAAAGAAAAGACACAATGATAGATTTAGAAAATACTAGACCAAGTGAACCCGTTGGGCCCAAACCACTCCTGGTGCAACACCCTCTCCTCCCCCACTCCCCCCTCCCCTCTCCACCCCCCCCCCCCCCCCCCACTCCCCCTCCCCTCTCCTCCTCCTATCTCCCTCCCCCTCCCCCCTCACCTACTTCCCCTCCCTCCCCCTCCCCCTCCCTCCCCCTCCCTCGCCCCTCCCCCCCTCACCCCTTTCCATCTCCCCACCCCTCTCCCTCTCCCCACCCTTCCCCCCCTCTTCCTCCCAACACCCCCCCCCCCCTCTCTTCCCCTCCCCCCTAGGGTTGCGTCACCAGCATTGGTGCAGCACCTTCACCACCCCCACTCCCTCGTCTCCCACTCCCCCCTCCCTTCTCCCCCTCTCCTCCCCCCTTCTCCCCCTCCCCTCCCCTCCCTCCCCTCCTAAACCCCCTCCCTCCTCCAAGCCCCCACTCTCCCTCCTCCCCCTCCCTCCCCTCTACTCCACAAACCCCCCTCCCCTCTCTCCTCCCCGTTCACTGCACCCCCTCCCCACCCTCCCCCCCTCCCTCCCCATCCCCCTCCCCTCTCCTCCCCGCCCTCCCCACCTCCTTCCCCCTCCCCCCCTTCCCTCCCCCTCCCTCCTCCCCTCCCTCCATCCGCCCCTCCCTCCCCCCATCCCTCCACCCTCCCGGGAGCAACCCGCGGTTGCCATAGCAACCCACCTCCTGGCCCAGGCGGCCGCCATTGGTGGAGCGGGGATGGGGGGACGGACGGGGGAGAGCCTGTCCTGTCCCAGTGTAGGGATGTTCAGTGGTAAACGGCAGCGGCTTTCCCACTGTTGCTGAGCCCTGGACTCTGGGCAGCGTGGGGAAGGCGCTGAGCCGGCCGGGGAAAGGAGGGGGGACGGGGGAGCCGAAGGCAGGCCCAGCGCCAGGCCCAGGCCTCGGCCTCCACCTCCACCAACGCCCGGCCTCAGCTGCTGCTGCTGCTGCTGCCTTTCCCCTTAGCCCACCTCAGGCTCGCAGTTACCTGATCACGTCCAGGCCCAGGCCCAGGCCTGCTTCCCCTCTACTTCCCCTCAGCGGCAGTAGGAACTGCTTCCCCCGGTACCAGGCCTGGCTCTCCCGCCGCTATGGTGCCGGCAAACCCACCCCCAAGAGACAGGCGGCCGAGCCCTGCTGAAAGGGCCCCAACTGTACTTGGGCGGAAGCCTTTGTTCTGCGCACGCGTGGATGCGGCAGCCATCTTACATAAGTACCTGATCAATGGAGCCCCAACTTGGCATGCGGGTTTTTTAAAACTTTAAAATGTGAATAACTTTAAAAATATAACACCGATTTCAATGAAACTTCTTCCATGGGACCACGGGACGACAGTGAGTAAGGTGGGCCTAAAATTGTCACGCTACCGTGTATTGCTTTGGCTGTAGCTCAGGAACAAGCGAACAAACGAGAGTTTTAGTATATAGATTTCTGGAAAATGTAATATGAAGGCAGCATATAATCCGACACATAAAGGAAAAAGAGAGAAAATCAAAGATAAAACAGTTCAATGAGAAAATGAAAGTTCAGCAAAATCTAAAAATATCTAGCCCAGAAAAGACAGATAAAGCTATTACCAACTAAAGCATTAAAAATGTGGAAGTATTGAAAGAAGAAGTAAATGCTATATTGAAAAAATACAACAATGGTTTTCTAACTCAATACATCAAAGAAGTAGAAAGATGCTGATTTTCGACCTTGAATTTGCAGATTACCGAAAGAGTTCAAAAACAAACTCATAGCAGCCCTGGAGAATACAGCATTTTTCACCACAGTTATCATAAATTGCCAGGATCTAGAGGCAGCTATAGGATTTGGAATAAGTGGATGTTGTCTCTATGGATTTTCGTAAGGCATTTGAAAAAGTCCCTCATTATAGCTGAACCAGAAGATTAAGATGCATGAGATCCACGTTAACTTTGTAGTTTTATTCAGAACCGGCTTACCCGTAGACAGAAGAGGGTAGTGGTGGAAGGGTGTTATTCTGGCTGGAGGTCTGTGACCAGTGGTGGTTCACAGGGATTTGGGCCAGGACCTTTCTTGTTTGTGATTATTTAAAACAATTTGGATGTAAATGTAGATGGATTAGTTTGTAAGTTTCCAGACAACCCCAAAATTGGTAGCATTGCAGACAGTGAGGAAGACTGTCAAAGGATATAGCGGGTTAAAGATCAGTTACAGATATGGACAGATGGCGTTTAATCCAATTAAGTGAGGGCTGGGTTAGATTCACTCGCGCGTGGGCGGCTGTGAGCAAGAGCAGCGTCGGAGATTTAAAAAGCAGCTGTTAGCTTCCCAGAGTAACTACTCTTCCAGGTTAAGAAATGGAAGGCAGGCGCTAGCAGAGCCACCTATTGGGAACAGCCACATTGAGAGAGGCTGTGCTCTGAGATGCAAGTACCCTGTGTATGATGGTAAGTATTGAAATATGAGACTACGGCCATGAGACTGAGCGGAAGCTGAAGGCAGGATAAGGTAAGTCAGTTTTTAGTCAAGTCAAGTCAATTTTATTTGTATAGCACATTTAAAAACAACCCACGTTGACCAAAGTGCTGCACATCTGATTAGGAAAAAAAAAAAAAAAGAAACATACAGTGACTTCCTAAGTGCAGTAGGGAAGCTACTTAAGGTGCTGGTATATTCCTCCAGCAGGATGTGGGTAGTTAGGGAAACTTCCAGTGTTCCTGTGGACTACACCTGTGGGAGGTGTAGCCAGCTGCATCGCCTAACGGACTGCGTGAGGGAAATGGAGATACAGCTGGAAGACCTCAAGATCATCCACAATCATCCTATCATTATCGATAGGAGGAAAAGAGAGGTGGTTACACTTAAGGTGCAAACAGAAAGTAGATAGGAAGGGGGTCGACAGAGAATGCAGGAATCTGCTGTGGCGATTCGGCTACAAAACAAGTAGACCCTTTGGATACAGTTTAGAAGAGAGCAGCAGTTGGCAGGTCTGTGGCACCAGACCTGATTTTAAGGCATATCGGGACAGGGTGAAGTTAGTCAGAACTATTGTGATAGAGTAGAGAGTCATAGAGTCATATAATGTGGAAACAGGCCCTTTGGACCAACTTGCCCACACTAGCCAACATGTCCCAGCTACACAGTCCAACCTGCCTGCATTAGGTCCAAATCCCTCCAAACCTGTCCTATCCATGATCAGAGACTCTATACATAGGGGGATAGACGGAAGATTCTGTGGCAGCAAAAAGGACTCCAGGAGGGTGTGTCTTCCTGGTGCCAGGGTCCAAGATGTTTCAGAACAGCAGCAGAGCATTCTCAAGGGGAAGGCAGGGCAACCAGTAGTCATTGGGCATGTTTATACAAATGGCGGAGATAGGAAAATGGATGAGGTCCTATGGAGTAAAAACAGATTTAGACAAAAGATTAAAGAACAGGAATGTCGAGGGTAGTAATCTCCGATTACTCCAGGTGCCACATGCTATTGAGGGTAGGAATAGGAAGATAGGACAGATGAATATCTCCACACCTCCCCAACAAGCACCAAGCCTGAAATCCTGAAGTCAAGTGATTTGCACAAGCCCCAGAGTTGAGTGACTTTCTCAAGGTCGGTGACACTTGCAAACTCTGTGGTGATCTGCAACGGCCCCAAGGCCAGGCGACATCATAAGGCCCAAGGGGCAAGTGACATCCATGTGGATTATAATCCCCTTAACACATCCAAAGGAAATGTACTTTATGTTTATTTAATTTGTTGAAGCTCTATTTAATATAAATGTACTTTATATTTATTTAATTTATTGAAGTCCAATATCTGTGTAGAATGCCCCAACCTTATACTGAGGCAGAAAAGACTGGGATATTGGAAGGAAAAACTTAAGGAAGTCCCACAACCTCACCATGTCAGTCAGCATCTGCAGAATGAGAAACAAAGTCAACATTTTCAAGGCAATTAACTTTTATGTTCAAGCAAAAACAATAAAGGATGGAAGGCCCGAGTGATTAAAGGACAAAACATTTGATTGCGCAAAGAGGTGGAAATGAAAATGTATCTAAAATAAACAAAGGGGCACTGAAAATCTGAAATGAAAATCTTGGAAAAGAGGACTGTATTCTCTGTAATTTGCCTAATGCGGCTGCAGTGTCAGATATAAGGTTCATGGCTTCGTACTCTGCACCTCTTCCAGATAATTCCTAGGAGTCACCCATTCCTTCTTTCCCGAGATGCTGCCTGACCTGCTGAGTTACTCCAGCATTTTGTGAATGAGGACCTCTCCTGGTCGGCCAACACCACTGCAACTTTCAAGAGAGCACAACAGAGACTCCACTTCCTGAGAGTGCTCAGGAGGCACGACACCAGGAAGGAGCTGCTGGTGGCCTTCTATCGGGCGACTATTGAGAGTCTACTGACATATTGCATGTCAGTGTGGTATGCCAGTTGCTCTGCTGCAAATAAGAAAACGCTCCAAAGAGTGGTAAAAACAGCCGAGAGAATCACCGGCTGCCCACTGCCCTCTATGGAGGATATTGCCATCTCACACCACCTCAGCAGAGCCACTAACATCATTAAAGACTCCACACACCTTGTCACCACCTGTTTGAACTGTTGCCCTCTGGCAGGCCTTACAGGTCAGCCAAAACACGCACCTCCAGACTAAGAGACAGTTTCTTCCCCAAAGCAATCTGCACACTCAATAAAAGATACTGAGTATTACTCATGCTGCACTCTTCCATGCTGCTACCTATCTCGCATTTTACCTTACTATCACCATTGTTTATTGATATATTGCAATATTGATTATTTATTTATCTTAAGCCCTAGTTAAATAACATTGTTTTTAAAATGTGTCCTGTGCTTTTATGCTAGTATATTATGCACCAATGGAGTGACAATAATAATTTTGTTGTATGCAGTGCTTTCAACGACAAGTAAAGGCATTCATCATAATGCAACCCGGATTGTTTCCAAGCCAAGGGATGAAGATCTATTTCCCTCTCACTGAGTGTAATAACAGTCAAGACTGGACCCAAGGGCACATAAATTAAAGCTGGGGAAAGGCACCCTGTGTTGGTGAAAATTGATTGCTTCAAATTTGACAGGTACACACATAAAGCTCCATAATTTATTTCATCAATTTATTTAAGGCATATTATTTAAACAATTCCATTTCATGCTGTTCATGATTACAAAGGGCCAGGCTTTTTTTTGTCAAACCCAATGAATGTAATTTACATGACAACATGAGAAAGTCCATTCAAAGAATACGCTTGTTCTTTGATTCTGGCTATTGATTGTTTTTGGCTTTTAGTGATATGTAATTTGTTTTGTTTAGGGAAGCCCATTGTGTCCCTACAACCTTCACTGAGATTCCTCATAATCTCCTGTCAAGTAAGGACATGTGTAGTCTCTTGCATTTCATTCATCGGCAGCTAAATCTGACTATTTTGCCACAGCAGCAGAAACTTGTTATTCCAATGCAAAAGAGCCTTTCCTTCGTATACAACGAAGTTTACAGAGATTATGTCATTTTAGGATTTTGCTACATGAAATTCTGTGAGCATTACTTGTATTTGGGACATAATTTGCCATAAATCATTTGCATTATATGAAACTAGAGGATGCATATGTTCAGGAAATTATGTGTTTAATGGTTGTGGATTTAGCTAACAAACAAGCATGTTGCGGTTTGCTGGTTATTGTTTCTTCGTAAGAAATCCAGCTGCCATTTGTACCATCTACTAGTTGCAAACTGCAGCATAAAAAGAGCTGAAATCTGGAGCTGTCACATACAGAAACAAACAAAACAAATTGGGGGAAAAAAATGATTGCTCCCAGTTCTCACATCAATTCATGACAAAAATGAAATCCTGAATTATGAAATGATATTAAATTGTCAAATCAAACTACACGTTAGTGGATCGATTTCTTGTTTTTTGTACATGATCATGCATAATGGATATATACAGTATTTAAAGATGTTACCTGTATTGTAAATGAACATTAAATCATTTAACACAAAGTGATAAAACTACCTTTGTGCTCATCAATATGCATTAAGTAACTCATTAGATATTCAATCACAGGATCTGTGAGAAGTTACACCATTGTTTATCTTCTTAATGTAAACCACTAACATTTTTTCCCACTACCTACTGGCAAAAACATGCCATCTTTATCATCAGAATGCTTTAAAAAGACAGTTAAATTTATACAAGATGAATTTTTCTCATGTACTACATATTCATTCAGAAGGTACCATGCACAATATGCTCTATAAATTTTATCATGCTCAGATCAAAGTTCTCTCTCTTCTATTCTAACAGGGCATAAATCCACATTTTTTTACATTACTGAATTATACAGGAATTGATGCACTTCCCCCAATCAAGCTTGAATATGTCAGAATCTGCTGGTATTTAAACTCCTTACGAGTTTTCTCCTAATTTCTCATCCTCAACTATCTTCTCGACTCAGGTAGTTTAATTCCAAAGGCATCAAAATCATTTGCCTTAATCCTCCCTGCAGTTGCAATTTCCAGCTACCACTTTCAGTAAAATAACTGCTTTATTTCTCCACTGGGTTTACTTGGAAACTGCATATTATTCATGGCCTCAAGTTCTACTGTATATTCTCTTTCAAGTGGAAGCAATCTCTCCCAACTATCATTTAATTCAAGCAAAAGACGTTCCAATTACTTCAAAATTTTCCACCAATCCCTTGGTTCTGATACTGTCCTTGATGACATTACTTGCACTTTGTCCAGACCTTCACTAAAGTCTACAGTCTAAAGCTTTGAAGCAATTTCGTATTTAAGCGAAATCCGGAATAATGCGGAATCTAGAACTCTGCGCATTATTCCAGGTGCATTCTAGCCAATGACTTGTACATTTAATCTCACCTCAATCCTTCTCACATCCATAGAACAAGTAATAAGTCAGAGTAATCAAAACATTATTTTTAAAACTGCAGATGCTCGAAAGCTGAAATAAAATTAGAAATTACTGGATTGCTGGAAATAGTTCATACAGCATCAGTGGAGAATGAAACAGTGTTAATGTTTCAATTGGATAGTTCATCAGAACTGGGGAAAGCTCCAATGAAGTTTCAACAATCTGGAATGTTAATTTAAAGATAATATTGTAATGGCTAAACTGCTTTGAACTCTTTGTTCACAACTGCCTTTGATTCTAAAGTGTCCATAATGTTTCCATTTAGACTACTAAAGTGCAACATCTTACATAGAGCTATATTAAACTTCATTTGCCATGTAAATGGCCGGTCTGTAAATTTTGAGTCTGAAGAAGGGTCTCGACCCAAAACGTTACCCACTCCTTTTCTCCAGAGATGCTGCCAGTTACTCCAGCATTTTTGTGTTCACCTTTCTCCTGTCTTGTACGATAATGATTTTTTTCTTTGGTGATTGCTACATACTGTATGTATGACATTACTCCTCTGTACTCTTACTTTTAACTCTTATCAGTTCCACCACATTAGTTCAGTAGTTAAGGGCGGCACAGTGGTGCAGCAGTAAGTTGCTGCCACACAGTGCCAGAGACCCGGGGTCAATCCTGAGTACAGATGCTTGTCTTTACAGAGTTTGTACATTCTTCCTGTAACCGCTTGGGTTTTATCCGGATGCATTCCACATTCCAAAGACGTACAGCTTTGTACATTAATTGGCTTTGGTAAAAAACTGTAAATTGTCCCTGGTGTGTAGGATAGTGTTAGTGCGCGGGAATCGCTGGTCAGCGCGGACTCAGTGGGCCAAAGGGCCTGTTTCTGCATTGTATCCCTAAATTAAACTAAACTACAATTTAGCCTTTTGGAATGCATGCTGAAGCATCTTTAATTTCACTTTCTGTCTCCAGACACTCTTTTATTACTCTTTTAGTGTTGATTCTAGTATTTTTCTGAACTGCCAATAAACAGACTGACCTGAAGTTCACCCTCCCCTTTTGTATACTGGAACAATACTTTCTGTTTCTCAATTCACCCTATCCTTATTGAATCACAGAAAGAGATATGTTAGCCCATCGAGTCCACACTGACCATCAAGCACTCATTTGCACCAATCCTATACCCATCCCATTTTATTCTCCCTACATTCCCATTAACCTTTCCCAAGTTCCACCATTTACCTATGCAGGAGCAACTTTTACAATAGCCACTTAACCCACAAATTGCACAACTTTTAGATGTGGAAGGAAACTGGATCACCCAGAGGAAAGCCACATGATCACAGGAAAACATGCAAACTCCACACAAACAGCGCTGGAAGTTAGGATTGAATCTGAGTCACTGGAGTTGTGAGGCCACTCGTAAGTGGATGATTGTGCAATCTCCCTGTAGAATACTGGTCTAATATCTGCAGTCTAATTACTATAGTTGATAGCTGCATGCCATCACGACTTATTCTACTCTTAGTTTCCAAATTTTGAACATTTTTCTTACCTTATCTCATCCTAATATGCTTTTCAAGCTTATCCTCTGGTAGTGTTATTTTATGATTAAAGAGGAAGCCCGACCCAGAGCATCGTCTGTCCATTTCCCTTCACAGATGCTACCTGACACACTGAGTTTCTTTAGAACCTTGCTTTTTGCTCAAGATTCCAGCAGACTCTTATGTCTTCATTTTATGGTCATCTTTGGAAAAAATGAATTGCTTGATGCTTTTTGCCATTTCTCTGTCAATATCTCTGTTTATCTTGTCTATTCCTACTTTCATTTTATTTTTCATATTTTAATGATTTGTTGATTTTATATTTCCTAATTTTTTTGATTTTGTGATTCATCTTTGCTCTTAGCTTCTCCTAAATTGTTCTCGTTATCCTTTGCTACCTTCCTTCATGGTATTAAATTACATCCTGTATAGATGTCCACAACTAGGAGGCAAGGTTTATGGTAAGGGGAAGAGATTTAGAAGGGATCTGAGGAAGAACCTTTACAACCCGAGGATTGTTGAAACCTGGAGCAGGCTGCCCGAGGAGCCGGCCGAGACTCTCACAACATTTATTTTATTTTATTTTATTTTAATTTCAGATACAGCGCGGAAACAGGCCTTTTCGGCCCACCAAGTCCGCGCCGCCCAGCGATCCCCGCACACTAACACTATCCTACACACACTAGGGACAATTTTTACATTTACCCAGTCAATTAACCTACATACCTGTACATCTTTGGAGTGTGGGAGGAAACCGAAGATCTCGGAGAAAACCCACGCAGGTCACGGGGAGAACGTACAAACTCCGTACAGTACAGCGCCCGTAGTCAGGATCGAACCTGAGTCTCCGGCGCTGCATTCGCTGTAAAGCAGCAACTCTACCGCTGCGCCACCGTGCCGCACTATTTGAGAAGCATCTGGATAAGCACTTGAATTGCAAGGGCTAAGGACCATGCATTTGTAAATGGGATTAGTGTAGATAGATACTTGATGTTTAGCAGTAGGGGTGAAGGAGCTGTCACTGTGCTATTTGAGTCTATTACTCTCTTTTTCATTAGATTCTATTTTCTTTTCTAATTATCTAAAGTGCTACAAAATTAGATTGCTTGTTTTGGCTTTTACTGAAATGCATTTTTCTTCAGCTCTATTGATTTTGCAGATATCCCATGAATATAAAGTTATGCATGTTCCTCACTTTGTGGATATGCCTGCATTTTCTTTCTCTGCTTCCCTTTCACTGTTTGACAGAGTGCAGTATACCCAGCCTGGGGTAGGGCCCATTAATGACCCATTCTCAATGTATATCTATCTTGCCATTAGTTATATCCTTTTATACTATTGCCATTGTCCAATACAGCAATTCCAGCTCCCTTCTTTGCTTCTGAAACATGTCATAACACATGCCAATCCTGTTCTCTATATACCCTTCTTTCTTTCAATCATTCGTCCCATATCTCAGCCTCTTGAATAATTAATTCCTGCATTTTGTTTGATCGCTGTGTATGTTACATATGAATAGAAACATAGAAACATAGAAAACAGGTGCAGGAGTAGGCCATTAGGTCCTTCGAGCCAGCATCGCCATTCAATATGATTATGGCTGATCATCCAAAACCAGTACTCCGTTCCTGCTTTCACCCCATATCCCTTGATTCTGTTAGCCCAAAGAGCTATATCTAACTCTCTCTTGAAAAATAGTTTAAATTGTTTTTATTAATCTGCTCTGTTTGCCTTTGGTAGCATTATATATACACAGTAGTTGCAGATATATACACCAATGGCTCTAAATGGTGATATATTTACCATTGCAGACCGCAACATCGGGAGCTCGCAGGTCCCTGGCTGGCGACCGGCTTTCAGGAGCTCCAGCCGTAGCAGCTTCGACCGCCCCGAATCGCGAGGTACGATCGACCCGCTCGCAGGACCTTCATCGCCCTGCGTGGCTCGGCCGCGGCATTTTCCATCGCCCGGTGGGGGCTATGAACCTTCATCGGCCTGCTCGGCTTGGCATGGGACTTTCCATCGCCCGGCGGGAGTTTCAAAAGTCGGGAGCCTCGATCGCCTCGAGGCAGCAGTTTGACTGCCTGACCACGGGAGAAGAATGAGGAGGAGATAAGACTTTTCTTTGCCTTCCATCACAGTGAGGGTGTGCCTGGAGCAATCACTGTGATGGTTGTTTGTGTTAAATTGTAATTGTGTGTCTTGTGTTCTTTATTGTTTACTGCCGGACCCTGACGTGAGAGGACGCTGGCGCTATTTGTTCGCCGCTTCTCCGTCAGGACAAATCTTTTGTTTGTTTGTTTGTTTTTATGTCTTGTTTGCTCTGTAAAGCGTCTTTGAGTATCTTGAAAAGCGCTATATAAAATAAATGTATTATTATTATTATTATTATATAGTTCCACTGTTAGTGTTATAATTGCAAATAAACTGTGCCATGCTGGTTAGGCGGCACGGGTCATTTGAGGGTGAGAGTGTTAAAAGCAGCCACATGTCAAGGGCACTAACTCACACCTAATCTCTGAAATTACTCTCTTCGTTCCACATTTTGACCAATAATTGTATGGTTGAAATCGGAGTTGTTACAGCGAAACTCAAACCGAGCGTCAATTACATGACCATGCTTCCAATGATATTTTCTATCATCTATCTGATGGTTGAGAGTTGATAACTTGATGATATTTGGGTGGATTGGAGCTGTCGCAGAGCTAGTGTTAGACCTGAACCCAGCTAAAGAGAATGAGAGAATGAGGGAATAGCTGGGCAGTTACGGATTTGATCCATAAGGAACAAGCAGGATGTTTTTTTGATGTCATAATTTGTGTCAATGTCTATCACCATAGAAAAGAGAGGATCACTGATGTGTTGGATCTTTTCCTCGCAGAGCACAGTTAGAGTCATAGTCATGGAGTCATAAGGGGTGGAAACAGGCCCTTCGGCCCAACCTGCCTACACTGACCAACATGTCCCATCTACACTAGTCCCACCTGCCTACATTTGGCCCATATCCCTCCAAACCTATCCTATCCATGTACCTGTCTTTCTTAAACATTGCAACAGTACATGCCTCAACTACCTCCTCCGGCAGCTCATTCCATATACCCACCACCCTTTGTATAAAAAAGAAACCTCAGGTCCCTATTAATTCTTTCCCCCCTCATCTTAAACGTATGTCCTCTGGTTCTCAATTCCCCTACTCTGGGCAAGGGACTCTGTGTGTTTACCCAATCTATTCCTCTCATGATTTTGTATATCGCTATATGATCACCTCTCATACTCCTGTGCTCCACGAAAGAGAGTCGTCGCCTGCTCAACCTTTCCCTATTGCTCAGGCCCTTGAATCCAGGGAACATCCTTGTAAATCTTCTCTGCACCCTTTCCAGCTTGGCAGCATCTTTCCTATGACATGGTACCCAAAACTGAACACAACACTCTAAATGTGGCCTCACCAACATCTTATATAACTGCAACATGACCTCCCTATGTCTCTGCTCAATACTCTGACTGGTGAAGGCCAATGTGCCGAAAGCCTTTTTGACAACCCTATCTACCTGTGATGGCACTTTCAAGGAACTTGAAGGAACTTTCAAGGAAGGCACTTTCAAGGTACCTGCGTAGGGTTCCTTTCATAAGGTATGGACAAGACTGCATGGAGCAGGATATATATTATTATTATAATGTTATATGTCTTTGATAAGACCACACCTGGAGTATTGCATACAATATCAGTTTCCTTACGATAAAGCAATATGCTTACTACACAGGTGTACTGCAAAGATTTCTGGTTTCTAAGATGACTCACTGAGGAGAGGTTGCATTGGTTTGACCTCATTTCTCTGGAGTTTAGAAGATTTGGAAGCTATTTAATTAAAGTGTATAAAGTTCTCAAAGGACTCATAAGGATGGATATGGAGACGATGTTTCCAATATCTCATTAAACCAGGGTAACTGGCTATCGCTGATACTGTTGAAGAGACAGACGTGCAGTTAGACTGTAACTGCAATTATACACCGATCAGCCTTAACATTATGACCACTGACAGGCTAAGTGAATAACATTGATTATCTTGTTACAATGGCACCTGTCAAGGGGTGGGATATATTAGGCAGCAAGTGAACAATCAGTTTTTGAAGTTGATGTGTTGGATGCAGGAGAAATGGGCAGGAGTAAAGTCCTGAGTGATTTTGACAAGGACCAAATTGTTATGGCCAGATGACTGGGTCAGAGCATCTCAGAAACGGCAAGGCTTGTGGGGTGCTCCCGGTCAGCAGTGGTGAGTACCTACTGACAGTGGTCCGAGGATGGACAAACCACAAACCGGCAATAGACAGGGTGTTGGGCGCTCAAGGCTCATCAATGCGTGAGGGCAACGGAGGTTATCCCGTCTGGTTCAAACCGACAGAAGGTCTACTGTGGCACAAGTCAGAAAATTTTAATGGTGGTCACAGGAGGAATGTGTCACAATACATAGTGCATCGCACCCTGCTGCGTATGGGGCTGCACACGGAGGACCAACAGCATATTAGGCAGATGGTCATAATGTTTTGGCTGATCAGTGTACATTGTAATTATAAACTGCTGCTATCCTTCTATCAACTAGCACTAAATGCCAGGGCAGCTGTAGGCAGTTTGAGTTTCGTGGATGGATTCTTGCCTTTTGGTCAGAAGGTGTATTGTTTGAGCCGCTGAAAATCCTGGCCAGCATATTCTACATCTGGCATCAATATTTGAGGCTGAAATTGAAGAGGATTACATAGATGTGAAGAACCACTCATCATATAGATCATTGGAGCCTTCTCTTGTCATGTTGGAGAAGTCACGCTACTGAATAAATTGATTTCAAGAGGGAGTGTTCACAACATAATTCTTCATAATTTCAAATTAGTTTCCAAAGATACGAAAACAACCAACACATTAATTATAAAAGGGAAAAACAGCTATTAAATGTCATATCACTGTCTAGCAAGAAAATTAGTTGCTGACAGGGGAAAGGTTCTGTTCATATAAAGCAGCATATTCTTTGGGATTCTGAATGATCAGTTTGGTTGTAAGCTGCTGGTAACCAGTTTCATTCAACACAAACATTCTGGGAATCACAATAGATATGCAGTTACCCTATCCTTCTTAGCCATTTCTTCAGGATCAAGGATGATTTGCCTCTACCTCACTCTGGTGGATTCTGGGGTCGTTGATGAGGCCATTCTGGGCTCCTCAGACCCGCCATTGGTGACACATGGCAGGGTGGATGGTTGGGTGGTTTGGAAAGTTGAGCGCTCCTGTTTATGCTGGGCCTCTGGGTTCCCAGTGTGTTGACATGAGGCTCTCACCACCATCCAGAATGCCGACACCCCACCTAGTAATTTCTTCATCAACAATATGGACAGAACTAGGAATGGAATGTCAATTTTGAAAGTCACGCAATTGGTTTGGCCTGTCAATTAAGGTTTCTCTGTAGCGTTTAGGATGGGGTAGGAGGCCAAGATTACTTCCTTTGCAGGACGAAGTCGTCTTGGCGTCCTACCCGTCCTATCCTGCCTGGGATAGGAGGCCAAGATTACTGCTGCCCAGAAGACAATGAGTTTTGTGGCAAGTGTGGAGGACTTGATCTTCACTCTTTTGCTCAAACAACCACAGGTTCTGTTGGTGCATTGAAGACAATAGTGAATTTATCAACCTCTCAGTCTTCCTCACTGCAATGCTGCGGCTCACCTCCTACAACCGATTATCTACATGAGAAGGGGGAAAGTTCTCAACCTCTGTCATCTCTAGCATATAACCAGTGTCACCCCAGGTTCAGATGCAAAGCTGCAGTATTAAAACAGTGCTTGCTTATGCACACATTAGCAGGTTGTGCACAAGGTCATTGTCCACGCTTTCACTGACGTATATAGGGGAATGCGTGTTATACGTAACAACCACAAAACTAATATCCTCTGTTACCTTTCAACACTACCCTCTGACAATAAAGATCCATAACAAGACCCTGCAGCACCTCGTATATGTCAAGAGCTATCCCTCAACAATATGGAATTATACATTTTTGCAATACTAAGGTTTCGCTAAGACCATGCATGTCTTTCTTCAGCAGTATCCATTGAGCATAAGTGCAGTCACTTTGAGCAACGACAAAGGACAAGTCAGACAAACACGAATAAAATCATTGAGGTACTAAAGGAAATAATTTGCTCCCTTGAAGGACACAAAGTGCTGGAGTAACTCAGTGGGTCAGGCAGCGTCTCTGGAGAACAAGGTGACGTTTCAGGTTGGGACGCTTCTCAGTTTTCAGCCTGACCCATTGAGTTACTCCAGCATTTTGTGCCCTTTTGTGTAAATCAGCAACAGTAAGTTCCTTGTCACAATTTGCTCCATTGAGTCCATGTTGATTTACTATAGAACAATCCTATCACTCCTCAAATGGCAAGAAACATAGAACTGTAGAGCCCTACTGAAAATTCTCTTCAAATGATTAGCAGGATATTGACCTCCGCTCAGTCCGCCTAAACCTACCTGATCTCCCAGTTGCTAAACACTTTAACTCCCCCTCCCATTCCCATATTGACCTTTCTGTCCTGGGCTTCCACCACTGTCAGAGTGAGGCCCAGCACAAATTGGAGGAACAACACCTCATACTTCGCTTGGACCGCTTTCATGCCAACGGTATGAATATTGACTTCTCTAATTTCAAGTAACCCTTGCTTTCCCTCTCTCTCCATCCCTCCCCCCTTCCCAGTTCTCCGACCAGTCTGACCATCATCATTTACATTTTATCTGTTTACTTTATTGTTACCTTCTCCTAGCTAACAATGATCCATTCTACATTTTCCTTGATTTCCATCCCCTTTGTCTTGTTTTCACACCTTATATTTCCTTATCTCTGTATCTCCCTCTTCTCTTTCTCAGTCTGAAGAAGGGTCTCGACAAAAGTTACCCATTCCTTCTATCCAGAGAAGCTGCCTGTCCCGCTTAGTTACACCAGCATTTTGTGTCTATCTTCTATTGACCAGTTACCTTGGTTTTCTATCAACAAGATCATTTTGAATCCATTATAATTTCTCTTGGATCCCGTGAACTAACGATTTTCTTTATTCAGTTTATCATGTACTTACGGAAATGCTGTTAAATTTCTATATTTCCTATCACAAGTATGAAACTCATATTGATCCTTCTCAAAAAACAAATATATTAGCCAGACCCAACCTTCCCTTAATCATTTCATGTGAATTTTCCTTAATTAATCCGCATCTTTCTGAATGATGATATCTTAGAATTCATTCCAATGATTTGCCCAACACTCATGTTAGTCTGAATTCCATTGAAATACTTATTATCCTTTTCTCCTTTCTTTAAACTTTAGGAATAAGGTCTGAACATCTCATCTCCCAAGACAAAGCATAGCAATACACATACCCCAGTATACATTGACGGCGTTGAAGTAGAGGTGGTTGAAAGCTTCAAGTTCTTAGGAATAAATATCATCGGCAACTTGTCCTGGACCAGCCATATTGAAGCAATGGGTAAAAAAGCACACCAAAGCCTCTATGTCCATAGAAGACTTAGGAAATTTGGCATTTCCCCAACAACTCTCACCAACTTCTATGGATGCGCTGTAGAAAGCATTTTATCAGTTTGCATCAAAGCATGGTTTGGGAACAGCTCCATCCAAGTCCACAAGAAATTGCAAAGTTGGGGATGTAGCCCAGACCATCACGCAAACCAACCTCCCTTCCCTTGATTCTATCTACCTTTCATGCTGCCTCGTCAAGGCCATTCGCATAATCAAGGACAAGTCTCGTCCCGGTCACTCCCTATTTTCCCCTCTCCCATGAGACAAGAAGCACAGAAGTTTGAAAATGCGTGCCTCCAGATTCAGGGACATTTTCTTCTCCTGCTGTTATCAGATAACTGTATCATCCTATCACCAACTAGATCAGCCTGACCTACCACCTACCTCATGGGAGACCTTCGGACTATCTTTAATCAAACTTTATTGGACTTTACCTTGCATTAAACATTATTCCCCTTATCCTGCATCTGTACATTGTGGACAGCTTGATTGAACTCATGTGTAGTTTTTAGACTGACTGGTAGCACACAAGAAGATGCTTTTCACTGTACTTTGGTACCCGTGATAATAATAAACTAAACTAAACTAAGTTAAACAATTGGAATTGGAATTGGAATTGCTCTCTGGCAGTCTGTTTTTTCCTTTTTTTTTGTTTGTGTCGGTGTTGAGATGGTTTTTGTTTCTGTTTTTGGCTCTGTATGTGTGGGGGGGTGGGGTGGGGGGGGTGGGTGGGGTGGGGGAAACCTTTCTTTTATTAGGTCTCTTCCCCGGGGCGCAGCTCGGCCGCGGGGCCTTCCATCGCCCGCGGGGCCTTCCATCGCCCGGCGCGGCTCGGCCGCTGGACTTAACATCGCCGGCGCGGCTCGGCCGCGGGACCTAACAGTGCCCGGCGCGGCGCGGCCGCGGGGCCTTCTATCGCCCGATACGGCCGCGGGACGGTTCAGCGCTCGGTGCGGCTCGGCCGCGGGGCCTTCCATCGCCCGGTGCGGCTCGGCCGCGGAACGGTTCAGTGCCCGGCGCGGCCGCGAGGCCTTCCATCGCCCGGCACGGCTCGGCCGCTGGACTTAACATCGCCGGCGCGGCTCGGCCGCGGGACGTTTCAGTGCCCGGTGCGGCTCGGCCGCGGGGCCTTCCATCCCCTTGCGGGGGCTGTGCGTGTCGGTCGCCTCGGTAGGGGTCGAGCTGCCTGTCCGTGGGCGCGGGGGGAAGAGAGTGGAAGTTTTGTTGCCTTCCATCATAGTGAGGGGTTGTTTGGAGTCACTGTGATGGATGTTTATGTTGGGGTCGTGTGTCCTGTGTTCTTTTCTTTTTTGCTGTGTCTTGTGACTGCTGAAATTTCGTTCGGTATTTATACCGAATGACAATAAAGTTCTGTTATACTGTGTTATACTGTTATACTGGAAGATAGTATTTGAAGTCTCCATACTCCATACTCCATACAAGTCTCCCTTATTCTTGTTCAGAGCCTGATATAATTTGCTGGGTCTGGTGACTTAAAGATATTGAGACCTTTGACACTTTATTTTTCAAATCTAATACTTTGCAGATTTCCTCCTCAACATCAATGTGTTATCCTTTTTTTTCTGAAGACAGAAAGAAAGTATTAATTTATATCCATAACCCCTCCACACACAGGTTCCTTATTTTGTCTCTAACAGCCCAGAGTCTGTATTTTATTTTCCTTGTGCCCTTTGGATTTTCCTTGAACTTGCCAGACAATATAGTTTGTGCATTCCCTTCACTGTTCATATTTTTATTTTTTATTTCACCCTGCATTCTCTATATGCCGCGAGGTTTTCTGCAGTCTTGACCTCTCGATATAAGGCAGAGGTTATTTTTGTTTTGCAATGTAACACCATATGTGCTCCACAATGTCCAGGGACTTTGCCTCTGGCAGACCCACCCTTTCTCTTATCGGGAACATGATTTTCTGAACCTTTACTCAACCCTCCTTGCATATTTCCCACTGCTTCTTCATCATCTTGTTTCCTGAACACAGTTACTGAATCAACTATGTTTTGATCATATAGTGGCATTTAATGCAGAATTATTTCTGACGATGACAAATGAGAGAAAATATATGTTTCCAAAAGATTTTAAAAGTTAATCATTCAGCAGTGATAGATTAAATGCAGGTCATCAACCAAAAAGAATCTTTGTATGTTGTTTTATATCATCTAATAGAAACATAACATTTTAATTACAATGAGATTTCATTGTCTAAAATGATTATAGCACTGTATGTCAAGTTATTCCTCTTTTGCAACTGTTCACAATTGTTTTCAACCCAGTGAGGTGAGAAACATACCCCAGTTTTTGTGAGGCTGGGGTTCCATCTGGTGGTCAATGGGAGAATTGTTAAGGCAGAGACCAAGGGACGCAGAGGATCATGAGAGAGGGCAGAGTTCGCTGGATCAGGTATGAGAGAAAGCAAAGTGGGCTATGGAAAAAATATGGTTTAAAAGATTAAGGAGTGCAGATGATGGAGGAACAGGGAAGAGATGGAAGAGGGACCGAGGAGAAATTTGGGAGACAAGGTAGTAATTTTGAGATCAGAGAGATGATCATGGAAAGGATGGGGATAATTGATGGGGCCGAGGTGAGCTAAACTAAAACCAAGGAGAGCAACATGGAGGACGCTGAGATCAGTGTGAAGTATACTAATATGCAAGGGCAGTTTGTGATTAATGACGAGGTGTTGGGGCTCTTGAAGAGTATTAAAATGAATAAATCCCAGCATCCTAATGGGATCTATCTCAGGTAATTGAGAGAGGCCAGAGGTATGGGATCCTTGATGAAGATCTTTGCTTCTTCTCTAGCCACAGGGGCGGTCCTGGGGGACAAGAGATTAGCTAATGTTGTTCCTTTGTTTAGAAGGGAAGTCGAGAGAATCCATAGGCTGGTGATCCTCACATCAGTGGTCGGGAAGCAATTGGAGAGGATTATTTTGGGATAGGATTTACTCCTATTTGGAAGAGAATGGGCTAATTAGGGACAGTCAGCATGGTTTTGTACAAGGCTGGTCATGTCTTATTAACTTGATTGAGTTTTTTTCAGGAGGTGAAGAAGCTTATTGATGAAGGTGGGGCAGTGGATGTTGCCGACAGAGATTTTTGGCACGTATTTGATAAAGTCTCCTATGATCCAGAACATTAAGATGCAGTGACTTGGCCGTATGGATTCAGAATTGCCTTAGTGGTGGAGACAGAGGGTTGTATTGAACAGACAATATTCAGAATGTGACCAGTAAAGTTCCGCCAGGGATCTGTCCTGGGGCCTCTCTTGTTTGGTCTCCAAATTTGAGGAAGGATATTCTTGCTATTGAGGGCGTGCAGCGTAGGTTTACTAGGTTAATTCCCGGAATGGCGGGACTGTCATATGTTGAAAGACTGGAGCGACTAGGTTTGTATACACTGGAATTTAGAAGGATAAGAGGGGATCTTATCAAAACGTATAAGATTATTAAGGGGTTGGACATGTTAGAGGCAGGAAACATGTTCCCAATGTTGGGGGAGTCCAGAACCAGGGGCCACAGTTTAAGAATAAGGGGTAGGCCATTTAGAACAGAGATGAGGAAAAACTTTTTTAGTCAGAGAGTTGTGAATCTGTGGAATTCTCTGCCTCAGAGGGCAGTGGAGGCCAATTCTCTGAATACATTCAAGAGAGAGCTAGATAGAGCTCTTAAGGATAGCGGAGTCAGGGGGTATGGGGAGAAAGCAGGAACGGGGTACTGGTTGAGAATGATCAGCCATGATCACATTGAATGGCGGTGCTGGCTCAAAGGGCCGAATGGCCTACTCCTGCACCTATTGTCTATTGTCTATTGTTTGTGATATTTTCAATGACTTGGATGTAAATATTGGTTAGTAAGGTTGGTTAGTAAGTTTGTAGATGGCACCAAGATTGCTGAAGTCACGGACTGAGGGGAAGGCTGTCAAAATTCACAGCAGGATACTGATCAGGTACAGAAATGAGGAGAGAAATGTCAGATGGTGTTTAATCCAAGCAAGTTTGAGGTGTTGAACTTTGGGAGGTCCAATGTAAGGGGAAAACTTATAATTAATGGTAAGACCCGTAACGCCATTGATGTACAGAGGAATCTTTGGGTTCAAGTCCACAACTCCCTGAAAGTGGCACATTGAGCAGTAAAGAAGGCATATGTTGTGCTTGTTTTCATTGGTCGCAGCATAGAGTATAAGAATCAGGAAGTCATGATGCAGCTTTATCGGACCTTGTTTGGGCTGCACTTGGAGTATTCCCGCAGATCTGGTCCCGCAATACAGGAATGATGTGGAGCCTTTAAAAAAGCGTGCAGAGGAGCCTTACCAGAATGATATCAGGAATAGGGGGTATGAGCTACAGGGAGAAGTTTCACACACTTGGATTGTTTTCTCGGCAACACCGGAAGTTGAGGGGTGACATAGAAATATGTAAAATTCTGAGTGACCTGGATAGGGTAGACATGGATAAAGTGGTATAGAGTTGAATAAAACCACAAAGACATGAAGCAATGGCAGTGAGGAATTTATACAAAAAGCTTTTATGCCAGTGAGGCACAAGGTTGGAGTTCTTGTGCGTCCATGACACCTGAAGTTGAATTATCAATATTAATGTGAGTATGAGCTTTGGAATATCATATGTACTGATGTAAATACATCTTCATGTCCTTTTCAGCTGACTGGATCAATGATGGTGACGAAGGCAATGGATATTGTAAGAAAATAACTGCAGATGCTGGTACAAATCAAAGGTATTTATTCACCAAATGCTGGAGTAACTCAGCAGGTCAGGCAGCATCTCAGGAGAGAAGGAATGGGCAACGTTTCGGGTCGAGACCCCAGTCTGAAGAAGGGTCTCGACCCGAAACGTCGCCCATTCCTTCTCTCCTGAGATGCTGCCTGACCTGCTGAGTTACTCCAGCATTTTGTGAATAAAGGCAATGGATATAGTCTATATGGATTATATTAAGGCATTTGATAAAGTGGAGTCAATGGAACGGAGGGAAGGCAATGGAGGTTGGTTTATGTGATGGGCTGAGCTACATCCACAACTCTCTGCGATTTTTGTACCTTCCTGTACTCGGTCGCATCATTATTTGATATCTGGCCCACTACGGTAGTTGCGTCTGCGAACTTGTTGATTAAGTCGGATTGGCATTTGGCAGCACAGTCATAAGTGTATAAGGTGTGTAAGGTGTATAGAGGGGAACAGAGAACGCAGTCTTAAGGGTCACCAGTGTTGAGATTTATCATGGAGGACGATTTGTCACCTATCCTCACTGTTCATGGTCAGTTGGTCAGGAAGTCAAGGATCCAGTTGCAGAGGGGAATGTTGACTCCAAGTTTCACGGGCTTGGAGATGATCTTGCTTGGGATAATGATATGGAAAGCAGAACTATCGTCGATGAATAGGAGTGTGATGTAGGTGTCCGTCTTATCCAGATGTTCCAGGGATGAATGCTGGGCCAGGGAGTAGGGCCAGAGAAGCTAACTGTATTTTCTAATTTTTTATTTGGTTTATTTTGTGGAGAATTGTTCCAATACCATTAACATACCAATTGATGTAAAGCTTTATAGTTGTTCACAAATAATGCAGAGTACCAGCAGGTAACTTTCTGAATACCCTTAATATTCAAATTTTACGCAATTTCACCTTTCTTCAGACAGTATGAGGACAGACAAAATACAATCAATTGTACAGATTAATGTGAACAGGTGTGACATTTGTTCTTCACTCATCCTCTCTTAAATTAAATCTCACCGCATTTTATCAGAGTAAATATTTTAAACCATATCTTGCAAAATGCGGTGATAAATTGGGTGAGATAATGATTATATTCTTCGTCTACTTGGGGGTTTTTGGGGTTGGGTAATTTGGGTGCCTGTTTAGTGCTTTTATTGTTGGACTGTGTTTTTGGGGGGTTTTTGGGGGTGTAATTTTGATGCTTATTTAATGCTTTTGTTGTTGGACTGTGGGTGATTGAATTAACATTTTGTTCAAGATGGCCGCGCCGTTGTGTTTGGCTGCCTGCCACTGTATGTTTCTTTTTTTTTCCTAGTCAGATGTGCAGTACTTTGGTCAACGTGGGTTGTTTTTAAATGTGCTATACAAATAAATTGACTTGACTTGACTTGACTTGACTTCTTCAGCAGTCCCTTGGGATCAAGGATGACTAACTTTCCTTTGTGTTTTGTGGGTTCTGAGGTAGATGATGAGGCCCAAGGTGAAATGATTTTATAAAATGTAACACAATCATCATATTAAATGCATAGAGATCAGTTAGGTCTTCAGTAAACCACCAGATGGTGCAATTTCACCGCAGAAAAAAATAAACCAATAAAAAAACAAAATAAATACATTTTTTAAATGTCATTAAGGTAAAGCTGCAAAATTTTTAGATTTTAGAGATACAGCGCGGAAACAGGCCCTTCGGCCCACCAGGTCCGCACCGCCCAGCGATCCCCGCACACTAACACTATCCCCGCACACTAACACTATATTTTAAGTAATGTTAGGCTTGAAATGACCCACAGAATTAGAGACATTTGTAATTCAATTTCTCAGATATTAAAACATTCAATTTCTGGCCTTTGCATCTTTGCTCACCTGGTGCTATGTAGGTACTGGGCGACTATTTGTCATCTCCCTCAGGATTGTTATTGGAGAGAACCTATATAATGTTGCAGAAATCTATCTGCACAAAATGCTTAAACCTGAGCAAACAAGAGTAGCAATCATGAGGAAGAAGACAAACAGGAGCCCAGTGCTTACGTAACACTCGAGCAACCGAGTCGTGCAGTGATAAAGTTGCTGCCTTACAGTGCCAGAGTACTGGGTTCAGCCCAGGTGCTGTCTGTACAGAGTTTGTACGTTCTCCCTGTGAATGCTTGGGTTTTCTCCGGATGCTCTGGTTTCCCCCCACATTCCAAAGAAATGCAGAGTTGTAGGTAAATTGGCTTCTGTAAATTGGCCCGAGTGTGTAGGATAGAACCAGGGTACCGGTGACTGGTCAGCATGGACTCGGTGGGCCGGAAGGCCTGTTTCAACACTGTGCCTCTAAATGCAATGGGCAGCAGTGGAAATGTTTAGATCTGAGAAATTGAAATACAAATATTTCTAATTCAGTGACACGTTTCAAGCCTGACATTACTCCACTCTGTTGTGAAACTTATGCTTAAACACATCCCATCCACAGTTCTGCCTATCCCTGCTGAACCACAGGCTCCAGATCGCAGGAAGAAACAATCACCTTGATCCCAGGAGTTTGTTATAGACTGTGTTCCTGCCAGGTCTTATAGTTGCCTATATTTTTTGTGATTTTTACCAAGCTTTACCGTGAAATAAAAATTACATGGTGAATACAGCCTACCTTTCAATGCCACTGCTGCCACCCTGTCCACGAGTCAGGATAGTAGCCCAGGTCAAAAAACCTATCTTCACGAAGTCACCATCCTGGCAAAATCTTCACTGACATGCTCCATGACGGAAGCCCAGAACAGGACAATTAATGACTCCTTCCGCAACCACGGCCCCATCATTCAGAAACTGCAAGAGTGATTTCAGCTGTGTGTTTCACATACTCCACATATAAGCCTGCCTTACACACAGGTGAATGCAATTACTTTTTCAATAACAACAGGAAGGTTTTGTTAAAAATTAATTGAATTTCTAGAAGTCAACGACAGGACAGGTTTTTTTGCCCTTCCCTTATTGCTCTTGGGAAGGTTGTATTTATGCACTGTTTCAGTCCATGTGGTGAAGACACTCCTAAAATTTGTCAGGGATAAGGAATTTCAGAATTTTGACTCAACAGCCATGAAGGAGGGGCAATCTATTTCGGAAATGTGGGTGGAATTAAGTGAATTAACCGGTTGATCTTCCCTTTCCCCATAGAATATTCCCTATATATTCACAACTGATGGTGATAGGCAACCAAGGTTTTGATATATCAGCATTTTTTAGGATACCATTATGGCTTTCATCTAGTGAACCAATAGTGAAAACAAATATTCTATATTTAGAATTCTGACTGCTCTTTCTAATAAGGAAGTAGACCTTGTAATGGTTATCTTCATCTATTAGCAAAAGTAAGAACTATTCTGCACAGGAACATTCCACAAATAGTGATGAAAGGAATGACTGGTTATTTTTCTTTGACCTTCTGAGATGCATATTAATCAGGTCACCAAACAGGAATTGCCTGCTCGTCAAGTTGTGCCATTTGATCCCTAATATCTAAATCATGATGCAGCTCAAAAATACTTTGGTTAGGCCGCATTTGTGTTGCATGCAGTTCTGGTCTCTCCATTACAGGAAGGGTGTGGAGGAGGTTTACCAGAATGTTGCGTGGATTAAAAGGTGCAATTTACATGGGAGGTTAGATAAACTTGGATTATTTTCACTGGAACGTCAGTTGAGTGAAGACCTGATAGTAGTGTATAAAATTATGAGAGGCATAGATAGGGTAGACTGTCAGAACCCAGGGTCCTAACCTAGAGGGCATAGCTCAAAGGAGTGAGGGGTAAAGTATAATGGAGAAGTGTGGGACAGGTTTTTTTTACACGGAAATTGGTGGGGGCCTGGAACGCATTTCCAGGGGTGGTGGTGGAGGCAGGTGCAATCATGCCATTTATGAGATTTTGAGGTGGGCATCTGGAAGTGCAGGGAATAGAAGGAGATGGATCGTGTACAGACATGAGAGATCAGCTTGGCATCATCTGAAGAAGGGTCTCGACCCGAAACGTCACCCATTCCTTCTCTCCCGAGATGCTGCCTGGCCTGCTGAGTTACTCCAGCATTTTGTGAATAAATTAACTTGGCATCATGTTTGGCACCGAAGGGCCCATTCCTGCGCTGTACTGATCTATTTTCTATGTTCTAATACATCTACCACAATAATTCTTAACACCAGTGCCTCACAAGCATGAAGTCTCAGCCCCATAGAATATTCAGCCCCATAGAATATTCCCTATATATTCACAACTGCTCTATCTCCATCTACTAGTTATGGACTGAACCGGATCTCAAACAATGAGACAGTGTACAAGAAAGTGAACGTAAGCTGATGCAACAGACTCTCCCTCAATGTCAGCAAGTCAACAGAACCAGTTATTGAGGAAGCTTGGCAGATAACATGTCCCAATCAATATCAATGGTGCCAAAGTGGAAATGGTTGAGAGCTTCAAGTTCCTGGGCATAAATATTACCAACAATCTATCCTGAACCAACCACATTAGCCAAAAGGGCACAGCAACACTTTTGTTTCCTCAGGAGACTAAGAACATTTGGCATGTCTCCAATGGGCTCTTACCAATTTCTACAGATGCGCCATGGAGAGCAAATGATTGGGTTGAATTGCATTTTGTTTTGGAACAGCTCTGCCAAAAACTGCAAGAAATTGCTGAGAGTTGTGGTTGTAGCCCAGTCCACCACACAGAATAGACTCCCCCAACATTATTTCCATCTACACTTCATGCTGCTCCAGAGGGCAGCCAACATAGTCAATGACATGTTTCACCCTGTTCGTTCCCTCTTCTTCCCACTCCTGTTGGCCTGAAGGTAGAAAACCTTGAAAGCACGTACCACCAGACTCAGGAAGTACTTCTTCCATTCTGTTATCAGACTTCTGAACATTCTTCCAAGAGCTAGAGTATAGTCCCAATCCTCGAACCTATCTCATTGTGTATCTCAAACACAAACCCAGGCAACTCTTGGTATACTGGTCCCAGAAGTGGATCTGCTGTCATATGTTATAATCGCTCCACTCTTTTAAATCTTTATTGCAAAGCAACATTTCTTATACTAACTGTGCTCTTCTTAATTTCTTCTCAGATCTGTCAATTCTCCAACTCCCAGGACCTCCCTGACAAAAATACCTCTCGGAACGACTTATGGGGCCACAAGAACCCAACCAGCAAGATCTACCCAGACCATCAAGTCCCGCCACGTAGTGAGGAATCGAGGAACGTGTACTGGGCTGCAGGTGAGATTGAAACAAAGTGGCATACTACTGGCTAATGTGCAGTCTATGGAGAACACGCTGGATGAACTTAAAACCTGAGGACAGAATTGAGAACTTTTTCATAGGGACACGGCTCACCCCTGACATACCCACTGTGCCATCCAGCCCTAGGGCTTCTCCCTTCACCTGATGGACCGCACAGTGTTTTTGGGCAAGGTTAGAGGCGGTGGGGTCTACTTCCTAATCAAAACCTCATGGTGTTCAGACGTGGCGGTCCTGGCTGGCTCATGCTTCCCTGACCTGGAATATCTAACTGTGTAGTACCGTCCCTACTACATGCCAAGGGAATTTACCTCAGCTATCCTGACAGCAGTTTACATCCCTCTCCTTGCAGATGTCAAGCTTGTTCTGAATGAACGGTACTCCATTATCAATAGCCTTGACACAAAACATCCCAACCCCTGATCATTGTAGCCGGGGACTTCAATCAAACCAACCTCAAGAATGTATTACCAAAATATTATCAGCGTGCCTCTTGTTCCACCAGGGGACAGAACACCCTCGACCACTGCTACACATCCACAAAAAACACTTATCATTCCATTCCCAGGCCACATTTCAGGAAATGTGACCATCTAGCTGTGCTTCTATTCCCTGCCGACAAACACTGAAGCAGGAAGATCCGGGACAGGAGGTTGTTCAAAGCCGGTCTGCGGACGTGGATGACATCCTACTCGACTGCATTGAGTCAGTGGACTGGCCCATCTTCCGGAAATCTGCAGAAACCTGAATGAGTGCACAGTGCTGTGACTGACTTCATCAGCAAGTGCGTAGAGGAGTGCGTGCCGAAGAAAGCAACACAAGTGTTCCCCAACCCAAAACTATAGATGAACCATGGGGTACATTCCCAGGTGAAGGCTAAGACCACTGCATACAAGTCAAACAATCCCGAGCGGTATAAGAAAGCTAGCTACGATCTTCACAAGAACTGAGTGGACCAACTAGCGGCAGTGTTCACAGACATATTTAATCTCTCCCTACACCATTCTGAGGTCCCCACCTGTTTCAAGAAGACATCATCAGTCACAGTGCAGAGACAAGCACAATCTCATGCTTTAACGATTGTGGTTGACTTCAGGAAGTGATGTAGTATACATACCTTGGTGATACATTCATGGCACCGAAGTAGAGATGGTTTAAAGCCTCAGGTTCCTCAGAATAAATATCACTGGCAATTTGGCCTGGATGTGCCACATTGAAGCAATGGCCAATAAAGCACACCAATGCCTTTACTTCCTTAGAAGGCTTAGGAATTTTTGCATGTCCCCAACAACCTTTACCAACCTCTACAGATGTGCCGTAGAAAGCATTTTATCAGGATGCATCACAGCATGGGTTGGGAACAGCTCCTTCCAAAACTGCAAGAAATTGCAGAGAAGTGCAGACGTGGCCCAGACCATCACGCAAACCAACCTCTCTTCCATTCACTCCATCCACAATTCACACTGCCTCGGCAAGGCCACCAGCATAATCAAGGCCCGGTCACACTCCAGCCACTCCTTCTTCTCCTCTCTCCCATCAGGCAAGAGGTACAGACATTTGAAAATGCACACCTCCAGATTCAGGGACAGTTTCTTCCCAGCTATTACCAGGCAACTGAACCAACCTCTCACCAACTAGAGATTGGCCCTGACCTCCCATCTGCCTAATTCAAGACCTGTGAACAATCTTTAATCGGACTTTATGTTGCATTAAGTGGTACATCCTTTATCCTGTATCTATACACTGTGGATGGCTTGATTGTAATTATGTATAGTCTTTTCGCTGACTGGATAGCACGCAACAAAAAGCTTTCCACTGTACCTCGGTATGACAATAATAAACTAAGCTAAACTTTTCCTCTGGAACTGTAATGCTACGATGCTGTAAACTATAGTCTCCACTCTGGTTTTTTTCTCTTTGCTCTACCTGTTGTTCTTGTGTATGACTTGATTGTATTCATGTATAGGATTATCTGATTTAATTGGATAGCACACAAAGAAAAGCTTTTAGCAATATCTCGGTACATGTGCCAATAATAAACCAATACCAATACCAAAACATCTAAGTCTTTGGACAAGGCAGCATCCCATGTTCAGTATCTCAACAGCCATGCACAGGTCATAGGTCACTTGTGCTAAACATTCTCGCCGGCTGAGGTGCTGCGTGCATACAGACCTGCGTTTCTTCCGTATTTTCCAGTTTTGCTTCTTCGTGGTAAGAAAATACTGCTTTCAAAACTATTAATTAGGTGTATTTATGGTTAATTTGTACAAAGCTTCGATGATTTTGTGGGTTTTATTGCTTTATGCTTCGGTGAGTGGGCGAGATCGTGACGATTTTCTTTTGCATTGTCACTTGTACCGGAGCTGCTCCTCAAGAAGGAATATGTCACACTTCCCAAACCATGAGTTATTCTTGGTTTTCTCAATCGTTCTTGGATTGTTGGCGATGCAAAAGCAAAATAAACATTTGAGTGAATGAATTGCTGCTTGTGTGGGCGGTGACTACAGTCCGGAATGTCAATGGATGACCACTGTTAACTTGAAGCTGTTGTTCGTGCAGCGATTAAACAGCTGCAGAGGTCAGCATCCAGCGGAGCGATTTGTCTGATCAAACCCTTCCTATAATATCACCCAGAAACACATCACTCTGGCGGACACAAAATGCTGGAGTAATTTACAGGCAGCATCTCTGGAGAGAAGGAATGGCTGACGTTTCAGATCGAGACCCGACAGGAAGGGTCTCGACCTGAAACGTCACCCATTCCTTCTCTTCAGAGATGCTGCCTATCCCGCTGAGTTACTCCAGCTTTTTGTGTCTAGCATCTGTTAAAGACATGGATAGGTGATGTTTCAGGTCAAGACTCTTCTTCAGACTCTTCTTCATCCAATCTCTGCAAAATCTTTTGATTCCATTTATTGTTCTCCTAAAGTGTTGTTAATATCAGGACTAAGCATGATGCTGCGGGTAGACCTGTTTCCCCACAGCCCCTGCAACCCATGTTCAATCCTGGTCTCTGATGCTGTCAATATGGAGTTTGCATGTTTCCCCTGTGATTGTGTAGGTTTCCCCTTGGTAGTCTGAAGAAGCGTCTCGACCCAAAATGTCACCCATTCCTTCTCTCCAGAGATGCTGCCTGTCCCGCTGAGTTACTCCAGCATTTTGTGTCTACCTTTGTGTTTCCCCTTGGCACTCCGGCTTCCCCCCACATCTTCAAAATATGTTGGTGGCAAGTTGATTGGCCACTGTAAATTACCCCGACTGTTTCAGAGATACAGTATCTGTGAGAAGTTGGTGTGAATTGGGGTGAGATTAATGTAAATCAATGCCTCATATCAGTAGGGACTCAGTGGGCTAAAGGCCCGATTTCTATAATCACTATGACACCATGGGTCTATAACTCTATAACCAGTCTTGTGCATAGATTAACTCTCACTTCTGTCTTTGACAATTGTAGTCCTTTGTTTACATGTGGCCATGTGTTGACGTGTCCCAAGATGTTAGCGACTCTTCTGGTCTTCCCACACATAAATAATTTCCTTTGAAATAGTATCATGCTGGTATATCTCATTTGTACCCTTACCCTGGCTTGACATTCATTCTAATGCCAAGAAATAAAATGAGTACTCCAGATGAATCCTAACCAATGATTTGCAAAGGTTTGTCATAAATTGATTGCCTTGGTGTCTCTGTTTATAAAACCAAAACATTTTTATACATTAACTTTTCCAGGTCTCCTCAAAGACTGACATATGTGACTACTGGATCTCTGGGCTCTGTCTCCCTTTGGAATTGTTCCTATGAATTTTAATGCTTCCTCTGGTCTCCAGCAAAGCTGAAATTTAATCAGGAAGTTAGGGCCAGTGGTGAACCCTGGAACAGTTTACGCAAGTGGTTTGTTGCTTGCAGCTGCAATTAAACCATAAAAGGTAGTAAATACCTGATAAAACCATACCCCTCGTGTTCCTTGTAATTCCCTGCTTGAATTCTTTCTTGCATGCTTTATATTCTTCAAAGGCCCTATCTGCTTTCATCTTCCTAAACCCTATATATCCTTTATTTTTTACCAAAATTACAATCTCTCTGGTCACCCAACATTCTTTTATCTTGCGATCCTTACTCCTCCTCCTTACTGGGACATGCTAGTCCTTAGACAACATCTTGGACTTCAGTCTGACTTTAACTTACCCAACTACAGCTAGTTCCAATTTAGTCTTAATTTATACTAATCCTATTCTAATTCTGTTTTGTTCTCCTTATTGGCCATCCAATGCCCCGTAGTCTGTCACTCATCGAAACAAGTGGTGGAATTTAAAGAGGTCAATTAACCTACCATCCACGCATCTTTGGGACCTGGGAGGATACTGGAGCCTTGGAGGAAAAGGGAGAATGTAAAAACACTAACAGACAGCTCTGGAGATCAGGATTGTACACGGGTTGCTGGAGTTGCCAAGCAACTTCACTACCTGCTCCAGAGTGTAACAGCTGATGACATCCAAGTACTGCCACAGATAAGCATCAGTTACTGAGCACTGGAGGTTGTTGCAAAAATAGCTGTTTGTTCGATTTTACCAGATTCTTCAGTACACATAAAGAGGGCACATTAAAGCACACTGAGTTTTTTTTTTTTAAATAAAGGGGATCCCCTCAATTGTGCCTTGCATGATGGATTTGAAAATCAGAATGTGCACAAAATCACCTAAACGTTCAAATTCTTGATGTGAGCAATCTAATTACCTCACATGAAAGTTGAGGATTACAACTCCTTTGTAAATAGATTTTTTTTGTGGTACAATGATAAGATTCTTCCCATGGTATTATTTATTTAAGGCGTACAAATATAATGCAAGAGAACACCATCAAACTTTCACCTGAAACTTTCAAAGATAGGAGTTTCGCCATCAACATAGGCAGTTATTCCTCTTCTCCAGCTAGCCTCTCCTGCGGAGTTCCACAAGGCTCCATCCTAGGCCCCATTCTCTTCTCTCTATACATGCTCCCCCTTGGCCAAATCATTCAAAGGCACGGCATTTCTTTCCACTGCTATGTCGATGACACACAGCTTTACCTCCCCCTGAAACCCAACAACCGGTCAAATCTAAACAGCCTCTTACACTGCCTTGAGGACATAAAATGTTGGATGGCACAGAACTTCCTCCAATTAAACGAGAGCAAGTCTGAGGTCATCCTATTCGGCCCCCCCAACTCCATCAAATCGATAACAGGCAGTCTTGGAAGCCTATCCTGCCTAGTCAAACCGCATGTCAAAAAACTCGGCGTGATATTTGACTCTGCATTAAAGTTTGACAAGCAAGTCAACGCTGTGGTAAAAGCCAGCTTCTTCCAACTTCGTACCATAGCTAAAATCAAACCTTTCCTCCAATTCGACGACACTGAAAAAATCATTCACGCTTTCATTTCCTCCCGCCTAGACTACTGCAACTCCCTATACACTGGGATCAGCCAATCATCCCTGTCCCGCCTGCAACTGGTCCAAAACGCCGCAGCGAGACTCCTGACGGGTACCCGAAAAAGGGACCACATCACGCCGATTCTGGCCTCTCTCCACTGGCTCCCTGTATGGTACAGAATCAACTTCAAACTCCTCCTATTCACTTATAAAGCCCTAAATGGACATCCCCCCCCCCCCCCCCACTACATCAAAAATCTTCTAACCCACCTTTCTAACTCCAGGTCCCTCAGGTCGGCCGACTTGGGGCTACTCACTATCCCGCGGTTTAGGCTTAAGCTCAGGGGTGACCGCGCTTTTACGGTTGCAGCTCCTAGACTGTGGAACAGCATCCCTCTCCCCATCAGAACTGCCCCCTCCATCGACTCCTTTAAGTCCAGGCTCAAAACCTATTTCTACTCCCTAGCGTTTGAGGCCCATTGAGGAGGCGCTGTGAACTGTTTTGTATGTGCTGTGAACTGTTTGTGTGCTACTGTATGTTTCATTTTTTCCTTAGTACCTAAACAGATGTACAGCACTTTGGTCAACGTGGGTTGTTTTTAAATGTGCTATACAAATAAAATTGACTTGACTTGACTTGACTTGGTTTATTGCTCCATATAAATACACCTGTAACTTTTCTGATGCTATTAACAGATTGAGGCAGGAATCATCTGCAAGAAGTACCAGGAACTCAATACTTATAAATAATGCGGTGCAGCTCAATGGGGACTTTCAGTGAGAATTAAGGGTCAAGGGTCATCATTAATATTTACAGGAGAGGTTAATTGACCCTATAATTAAGATATGGAAAGAAACAAGGATAATTTGTTTATAAGACACTTTGCATTATCAGACTGTTCAATTATTCGATTTACCTTTGAAACTCATTATGGTTTAGTTTCATGCAGAGCAAGGTCCAACAAACAATAAATACCCAGTTAATTCTGTTTGTAATGTCACCCAGAAACACATCACTCTGGCGGACACAAAATGCTGGAGTAATTTACAGGCAGCATCTCTGGAGAGAAGGAATGGCTGACGTTTCAGATCGAGACCCGACAGGAAGGGTCTCGACCTGAAACGTCACCCATTCCTTCTCTTCAGAGATGCTGCCTATCCCGCTGAGTTACTCCAGCTTTTTGTGTCTAGCATCTGTTAAAGACATGGATAGGTGATGTTTCAGGTCAAGACTCTTCTTCAGACTCTTCTTCATCCAATCTCTGCAAAATCTTTTGATTCCATTTATTGTTCTCCTAAAGTGTTGTTAATATCAGGACTAAGCATGATGCTGCGGGTAGACCTGTTTCCCCACAGCCCCTGCAACCCATGTTCAATCCTGGTCTCTGATGCTGTCAATATGGAGTTTGCATGTTTCCCCTGTGATTGTGTAGGTTTCCCCTTGGTAGTCTGAAGAAGCGTCTCGACCCAAAATGTCACCCATTCCTTCTCTCCAGAGATGCTGTCTGTCCCGCTGAGTTACTCCAGCATTTTGTGTCTACCTTTGTGTTTCCCCTTGGCACTCCGGCTTCCCCCCACATCTTCAAAATATGTTGGTGGCAAGTTGATTGGCCACTGTAAATTACCCCGACTGTTTCAGAGATACAGTATCTGTGAGAAGTTGGTGTGAATTGGGGTGAGATTAATGTAAATCAATGCCTCATATCAGTAGGGACTCAGTGGGCTAAAGGCCCGATTTCTATAATCACTATGACACCATGGGTCTATAACTCTATAACCAGTCTTGTGCATAGATTAACTCTCACTTCTGTCTTTGACAATTGTAGTCCTTTGTTTACATGTGGCCATGTGTTGACGTGTCCCAAGATGTTAGCGACTCTTCTGGTCTTCCCACACATAAATAATTTCCTTTGAAATAGTATCATGCTGGTATATCTCATTTGTACCCTTACCCTGGCTTGACATTCATTCTAATGCCAAGAAATAAAATGAGTACTCCAGATGAATCCTAACCAATGATTTGCAAAGGTTTGTCATAAATTGATTGCCTTGGTGTCTCTGTTTATAAAACCAAAACATTTTTATACATTAACTTTTCCAGGTCTCCTCAAAGACTGACATATGTGACTACTGGATCTCTGGGCTCTGTCTCCCTTTGGAATTGTTCTTATGAATTTTAATGCTTCCTCTGGTCTCCAGCAAAGCTGAAATTTAATCAGGAAGTTAGGGCCAGTGGTGAACCCTGGAACAGTTTACGCAAGTGGTTTGTTGTTTGCAGCTGCAATTAAACCATAAAAGGTAGTAAATACCTGATAAAACCATACCCCTCGTGTTCCTTGTAATTCCCTGCTTGAATTCTTTCTTGCATGCTTTATATTCTTCAAAGGCCCTATCTGCTTTCATCTTCCTAAACCCTATATATCCTTTATTTTTTACCAAAATTACAATCTCTCTGGTCACCCAACATTCTTTTATCTTGCGATCCTTACTCCTCCTCCTTACTGGGACATGCTAGTCCTTAGACAACAACTTGGACTTCAGTCTGACTTTAACTTACCCAACTACAGCTAGTTCCAATTTAGTCTTAATTTATACTAATCCTATTCTAATTCTGTTTTGTTCTCCTTATTGGCCATCCAATGCCCCATAGTCTGTCACTCATCGAAACAAGTGGTGGAATTTAAAGAGGTCAATTAACCTACCATCCACGCATCTTTGGGACCTGGGAGGATACTGGAGCCTTGGAGGAAAAGGGAGAATGTAAAAACACTAACAGACAGCTCTGGAGATCAGGATTGTACATGGGTTGCTGGAGTTGCCAAGCAACTTCACTACCTGCTCCAGAGTGTAACAGCTGATGACATCCAAGTACTGCCACAGATAAGCATCAGTTACTGAGCACTGGAGGTTGTCGCAAAAATAGCTGTTTGTTCGATTTTACCAGATTCTTCAGTACACATAAAGAGGGCACATTAAAGCACACTGAGTTATTTTTTTTTTAAATAAAGGGGATCCCCTCAATTGTGCCTTGCATGATGGATTTGAAAATCAGAATATGCACAAAATCACCTAAACGTTCAAATTCTTGATGTGAGCAATCTAATTACCTCACATGAAAGTTGAGGATTACAACTCCTTTGTAAATAGATTTTTTTTGTGGTACAATGATAAGATTCTTCCCATGGTATTATTTATTTAAGGCGTACAAATATAATGCAAGAGAACACCATCAAACTTTCACCTGAAACTTTCAAAGATAGGAGTTTCGCCATCAACATAGGCAGTTATTCCTCTTCTCCAGCTAGCCTCTCCTGCGGAGTTCCACAAGGCTCCATCCTAGGCCCCATTCTCTTCTCTCTATACATGCTCCCCCTTGGCCAAATCATTCAAAGGCACGGCATTTCTTTCCACTGCTATGTCGATGACACACAGCTTTACCTCCCCCTGAAACCCAACAACCGGTCAAATCTAAACAGCCTCTTACACTGCCTTGAGGACATAAAATGTTGGATGGCACAGAACTTCCTCCAATTAAACGAGAGCAAGTCTGAGGTCATCCTATTCGGCCCCCCCCAACTCCATCAAATCGATAACAGGCAGTCTTGGAAGCCTATCCTGCCTAGTCAAACCGCATGTCAAAAAACTCGGCGTAATATTTGACTCTGCATTAAAGTTTGACAAGCAAGTCAACGCTGTGGTAAAAGCCAGCTTCTTCCAACTTCGTACCATAGCTAAAATCAAACCTTTCCTCCAATTCGACGACACTGAAAAAATCATTCACGCTTTCATTTCCTCCCGCCTAGACTACTGCAACTCCCTATACACTGGGATCAGCCAATCATCCCTGTCCCGCCTGCAACTGGTCCAAAACGCCGCAGCGAGACTCCTGACGGGTACCCGAAAAAGGGACCACATCACGCCGATTCTGGCCTCTCTCCACTGGCTCCCTGTATGGTACAGAATCAACTTCAAGCTCCTCCTATTCACTTATAAAGCCCTAAATGGACATCCCCCCCCCACTACATCAAAAATCTTCTAACCCACCTTTCTAACTCCAGGTCCCTCAGGTCGGCCGACTTGGGGCTACTCACTATCCCGCGGTTTAGGCTTAAGCTCAGGGGTGACCGCGCTTTTACGGTTGCAGCTCCTTGACTGTGGAACAGCATCCCTCTCCCCATCAGAACTGCCCCCTCCATCGACTCCTTTAAGTCCAGGCTCAAAACCTATTTCTACTCCCTAGCGTTTGAGGCCCATTGAGGAGGCGCTGTGAACTGTTTTGTATGTGCTGTGAACTGTTTGTGTGCTACTGTATGTTTCATTTTTTCCTTAGTACCTAAACAGATGTACAGCACTTTGGTCAACGTGGGTTGTTTTTAAATGTGCTATACAAATAAAATTGACTTGACTTGACTTGACTTGGTTTATTGCTCCATATAAATACACCTGTAACTTTTCTGATGCTATTAACAGATTGAGGCAGGAATCATCTGCAAGAAGTACCAGGAACTCAATACTTATAAATAATGCGGTGCAGCTCAATGGGGACTTTCAGTGAGAATTAAGGGTCAAGGGTCATCATTAATGTTTACAGGAGAGGTTAATTGACCCTATAATTAAGATATGGAAAGAAACAAGGATAATTTGTTTATAAGACACTTTGCATTATCAGACTGTTCAATTATTCGATTTACCTTTGAAACTCATTATGGTTTAGTTTCATGCAGAGCAAGGTCCAACAAACAATAAATACCCAGTTAATTCTGTTTGTAATGTAACTTCAGGTATGGATGTTGATCAAGTTTCAACAGTAGAACTGCTCTCTCTTTTTTAAAAATGACTGAAATCAACTTTCATTCCACGAGCACATGGATTCAGTAAAATGCCTCATACAAAAAAATCAACTGTGAAGCACATTCTCAGCCCAATGCAGATTTGATGATATTTGATGATATTTGATTCTATCCCTTTCGCAGTCCAATAGATGTTCAAAAGAGTTAAGGCCAACATTAAGAGACATGAAATCCAGTTGACAGGGAATGAAAAACCATTGTGGATTCTTACGATTATTTACAAATGCAGTCACAGGAACATAAAAAGCACTAAATTAATGCTGGAAACAGTTAACATGCATTGCAAAAGACTAGATTACGCTTAATTAACAGGAATTCTGTGAAGAGTCAATGGAAAGAATAAGAAAGGATTATGTCGTGGGTGTTAAATTTGAAGGTTCATCTGTCCTAATCAAGTGATGTTTTCCCTGCAATCTCCTGGTTTTGCAAATGTCAGAAATTGAGGAGGAAAATCGTAGGACAGGTTGGATTCTGTGCGAGGAGTGAGGGAAGGAGGTATGTCCCACCGAATTAATTTCCACATACCTTGACTCCATCCTATCCCCCCTTGTCCAATCCCTCCCTACCTATGTCCAAGACACTTTACACGCTCGTCTCCTCAATGACTTCTGTTTTCCAGGCCCCCACTCCCTCATCTTTACTATGGATGACCATTCACTGTACACCTCCATCCCTCACCAGGAGGGTCTTAAAGCTCCGTTTCTTCCTCGTCCACAGAACCAGCCAATTTCTATCTACCTATACTCTCCTCCACCTAGCAGAGCTGGTCCTTACCCTCAACAACTTCTCCTTCGACTCCTCCCACTTCCTCCAACTCCAAGGCGTAGCTATGGGCACTCGCATGGGCCCAGATTATACGCCTGCCTCTTTGTAGGGTACGTCGAACAATCCCTGATCCAGGCGTACATTGGCCAAATCCCCGAACTCTACCTCCGCTACATTGATGACTGTATTGGTGCTACCTCCTGCACCCATGCAGAACTCACTGACTTCATCAACTTCACCACTAATTTCCATCCTGCAATCAAATTCACTTGGACCATCTCCGACATCTCCCTACCATTTCTAGATCTCACTGTCTCCATCACAGGAAATAGACTATTGACCGACATCTACGACAAACCAACTGGGTCTCATAGCTATCTTGACTACTCTTCTTCCCACCTTGCTTCCTGTAAAGACTCTACCCCCTACCCCCAATTCCTCCATCTATGCTGCATCTGCGCCCAGGATGAAGTGTTCCATACCAGGGCATGAGATGTCCTCATTCTTAAGGAAACGGGGGTTTCCCTCTTCCATTACAGATGAGGCTCCTCGATATCCCACAGCTCCGTTCTTGCTCCCCCTCCCCCCATTCGTATAAGGATAGAGTCCCCTTTGACCACGCCTTCCACCCCATCAGCCGTCGCATGCAGCATATAATCCTCCAACATTTTCGCCACCTTCTTAGGGATCCCACTACTGGCCACATCTTCCCATCTCCACCACTTTCTACATTCCGCAGAGACCGTTCCCTCTGAAACTCCCTGGTCAACTCATCCCTTCCCACCCAAACCACCCCCTCCCCAGGTACTTTCCCCTGCAACCGCAGGAGCTGCAATACCTGTCCCTTTACCTCCCCCCTCGACTCCATCCAAGGACCAAACAGTCTTTCCAGGTGAGGCAGAGGTTCATTTCTACCTCCAACCTCATCTATGTATCCGCTGTTCCAGGTGTCAACCTCGACGAGACCAAGCGCAGGCTCGGCCATTGTTTCGTTGAACACCTCCGCACAATCCGTCTTAACCTACCTGATCTCCCAGTGGCTCAGCACTTCAACTCCCACTCCCATTCCCTATCTGATTTTTCTGTCCTGGGCCTCCTCCATTGTCAGTAAGGCCCAGCGCAAATTGGAGGAACAGCACATCATATTTCACTTGGGTAGTTTACACCCCAGCGGTATGATCATTGACTTCTCTAACTTCAGATCACCCTTGCTTTCTCTCTCCATCCCCTCCCCCTTCCTCCCACTAGCCTTACTGTCTCTGACTACATACTATCTTTGTCCCGCCCCCTCCCCCGACATCAGTCTGAAGAAGGGTCTCGACCCGAAACCTCACGCATTCCTTCTCTCCAACCCATTCCTTCACTGCAGAGATGCTGCCAGTCCTGCTGAGTTACTCCAGCATTTTGTGTCTACCTTCGATTTCAACCAGCATCTGCAGTTCTTTCCTACACAAAGAAATCTCCTCTATTTCTTCCATAAAACTGTCACTCTTCTTAAAACTTGCAGCACCAAATTGGACATTAAGTTCCAGCCTGGAGTGAACTAATAATTTTTCTTTACACGAGATTCATGAGAATATGTTATTAATGCAATCTGTGTAGATTATTTTAGCAGGACACTTGCCAAGATCCAACAAGGCCAACTGATATGTAAAAATTCATTGGATCCAAGGAAATATAGCAAGTTGAATGCAAAGCTGGGTCAGTGCCAGACAAGGAGTTGACTTTATTTTTATTTCCATGAAGATTGGAGCAGTGTATTTTAGCAGAGCTCTATATTTTTTTGTTTTAAGTCAATGACTTCAACTTAAATAGAGAAGTAGAATATACCAATATTACCAGTGGCTGATCACAAGGAAGAAAGCTCTAGACTGCAGAAAGCTTATTCTGGTAATGCACGAGGGGAAGGCAAGCAAAGCAAAGTAACAAACAATGATAAAATGAGAAGTGTATCAGAATGGAGAAATCATGGCCTGAATCCATTGTCCCTCGAAGATAGCAGGACAGCAAAGAAGGTAACATGTTCAATAACGCAAATAGGATGCTTCCAATTATTAAACAAGGCCAAAATTTGCACAGGGGACTTGCTGGAACTGAGAAATTCACTATTTTGGCCACAAAGTTGTACATTGTCCAGTTCCCGTGAACACAGTTCAGGAAGTAGGTGTTCAGGATCAGGATCCCATTTCAGGATTATAGCAATACAGCGGATGCAGAAGAGATTTATAAAGATGCTCAAATTGGGGAGTTTTAAATATAAGTAGAATGTCCGGGCATTTGAAACAATTGAATTTAATAAAAGACTTAATCAAAGTGTATATAATTTTGATAAATCTTGAGAGAGTGAACAGAAAGGTTTTGTTTCCTTTAATAGCGAGAACAATAACCAGGAGGCATTGATTTAAGGTAATTTGTATTAGGATTAGAGGGAATTACATTGATAATCTGCCCAGTCACAAAGGTTTGTCTCTCTGGTCTTGTTCCACGTTTGGAGTTCCACTACTTATCAACATTTAACTCCCTACACTTTTCTATCAGATTTTCATGGGCCAAATGTCAACTTGTTTCAACTTCCACTCCACAAATTCCCACCCCCTCAATCCTTGCTTCCAGCATATCAAGTACCTCCCCAAATGTATCTGCTGTACTGGCATCATCACAAGCGTAGAAATTCAGGCCCATTGTTGGGTTGCATCACAGCCAGGTTTGGGAACAGTTCTGCTCAAGACCACAAGCAAAATACCTGTACTAACAAACATAAAGGGTCATGATGAAATGGATACAGTTCGGTCTGGTTGATGAATGGCAGAACAGGCTCAATGCAAAGTGGTCTGTTCTTTTTGCTGTTTTTCTATCCTCCACAGATAATTACTTCTGCCAAATACTTTTGTTCATTCTGATCCCCATGCAAAGTATAAGGAGTATATATTTTTTGGTTTTGATCTTTTGGTCTGCATCTCTGCAGCTGTTTATGCCAAAGACTTCCCTTATTTCTCTCTCCATTCAACTTCCCAATTTAGTCTAACAAGCTGTACAGTTATGAATTGTTAACACTTTGTATTTCATTTCCACTTTCCACTGTCAGAGGCATGAGCGTGTTTGACCTGCACCCCGAATCTGGCTTTCACATGGGGTCCAATCACCCTCTTATTTATGGCTCAGATTGAGACATTACACAAAGTGGCGAGTTTCTCAAAGCAGTTTATTCAAGCTTTGAGAGTACATACTGGGAAGGACTTTGCAAGAGGGCTTAAAATGTTTCAGTTTCAAAACTTACAGAATGTATAGTATACGTGTTACAACGGTTACATGTGGATTTTACATTTTTCAGTAATTCACCAGAAACACACTTTTCTTGATCCTTGTTTTATCTCAGATGGGATTGCCTCTATCTCTGACAGGTGGCACTTTTCTTTTGCCTAAAAGTCTTTTCCCCATTTGCTCTGTAAATAGATGCCATGATGTTTCCTCTTATGATGTGATCTACTTTATTGCACTTAGCCTGGTTTACAAACACTGTCTGCAATCTAAACTTTGGTATCTAAACACTTCCCTAATTGAATTACTGCCTCTTCTAACATGACCTTTAAGTTACCTTCACTATGTTGGCCTAATTTCCCATTATCCTTTTCCAATATCTAAGACTCTTGGGTTAACTATATTCCAAATGTGTCCAATTTCCTTATAATTTCCAGAAATTCCTACATCGCCAACATTCCTTTCCCTGCAATTCCAAACTTATATTCTCCCTGAATTACATTTGCTCTTTCCTTGATTCCCTCCTCATAACTAAAAGCTGATTTTTAGACCTCATAACTGCCAGTGATGCTTGATATTACTAAGCCATGTGATCATTCCTTCAGGTTTGTTGGCGATCTCGGGAAGAATGTTATTAGTCAGAAACTAGTTAGAATCTGGGGTGAAAGAAGCCTGAAAGAGGTACTCTCGTGTTTACTAAGAATTTGAATTGCAAGACTTAGAAGGCTGGAGAATAGAATTAGTAATGTCTGAGGCAGCATCCCGACCCAAAGCATTACCTTTCTATGTTCTCCAGAGATGATGCCTGACCCACTCCAGCACTTTGTCTTTTTTTATAAACCAGCATCTGCAGTTCCTTGCATCTCCTAGTAATAATGGGTATTTGAAGATTACCATGTATATGGTGGGACAAAGAGCTGTTTTTGTGCTGTCTTTCTGGTCCTCAAATGGCATAAGGCGTGAGATTTTAGAAGATATTTGTGTTTTCATACTAAGAAAAGCAATTGATCATTTCAATGAAACTGTGAAGACAATTTCTAACTTAGGTGAAAACAAGGATTGATGTCTGTGGCATTTCTGAACTTAAACAATTCCTGCAGAGCTACTTATGTGATAGCAGGTGCCTGCTCTCCCACTCAACAAGACCATGATGCCCCCCCCCCTTACTTCAAAAATAATCTTCCAACTCAATCCCCATGTTATTTTAATATGCAAATTTATCAGTGTTTTTGAGTGTAACTATCGGCTAGTCCCCCACAGAGTAAGGAATTGCAGACTCATCAATGGACTTTAACCTAAAACATCAACTTTGTTTCTGTTCCTCTTCCCAACGATGTTGCCTGATCTGCTGTGTTCCCACCACTTTTAGGTATTTATTTGAGGTTTCCAATATATGCAGTGTATTGATTTCCATTGTACTAAATTCTATAGCGGCCTAATTTTTCAATCGCTCCACAATGACAGATTTGGCATTCCACACCCATTCTAGTGAATAGTCGAATTAGTATATGCGTATATGTTAAGTAAGGCAACTGAATCATACACAATACTGTAGATGTGGTCTCATCAAGGCCCTTTGCAATTTTTGTAAGATATCTCTACTCTTGCATTCAACCATTCTTCCAAGGAAGGCCAATATATCTGAATAAGATAGACACAAAAAGCTGGAGTAACTCAGCGGGACAGGGAGCATCTCTGCGAAGAAGGAATGGGCGAAGTTTTGGGTCGAGACCCTTCTTCAGACTGAAAGTCACTCACAGGAAAGGGAAACGAGAGATAAAGACGACGATATAGAGAGATAAAGAACAATTAATGAAAGATATGCAAAAACAATGACGATGATAAAGGAAACAGGCCATTGTCAGCTGTTTGTTGGGTGAATAAGATTTTCGATGATACAAACAGAACACCATTGCAGCTCAAATACTTCCTTCCCCCACTTGCACAACCATTGAGCAAGCAGTTCACTTGCCGCTCCCACCTGTGGACCGTCCCAGTAAGCGGGGCACCTTGGGTCAAGTTGTAGTTCTACGTCGGCATCCCAGCCAGGCAGAGCATTGGTGGTGAAGACTCCAGCTCCCAGAGGGCCGTGCGCCGGGCGAGTGACGCAGGCGGGAAGTGGAGCAGTGTTCTTGTGGAACGTAGCCCGGATCCCCAGTCCGCGAGCCACGCTCGGCAGCCGCGGGGGGCGGGGCGGTGGGCGGAGGCACCGGCGACCAAGCAGCCGCTTGAAGAAGGGAGGCGAGGGAGGACGAGGAGACTGCACCGGCGGCCGGGCAGCTTGATCGGCTGGCTGCAGTAGGAGGAGAGGAGAGGAGAGGAGAAGAGAAGGGAAGGGAGGAGAGAGGAGAAGAGAGGGAGGGAGGAGAAGAGAGGAGAAGGGAGGGAGGAGAAGGGAGGGAGGATTGGTGCTGGTACCGGGTGAGGGCTGCGACCTGCTCCGTCCGATAACACTGCACCAATCCGCGCCAGTTTACCGTCGCTCGATCGTGACAACCCCTTCCTTCCTTCCCTCCCTCCCCGGCCTCGGGTTAATCCGTTCAACCCCCATATATCAAATAGGGCTGAGGCGAGTCCAGCTGGGCTTCACGGTGCTGCTGGTAAATCATCTGCTAATAAAACCGCGACATGAAGATCAAGGACGCCAAGAAGCCTTGTGAGTTTGTTAATTTATTGGTCTTTTTAACCTCGAACAATAACGTCATTACACGTTACAGTTTTGTGGGTGGGAATAGTTAATGTTGCCATTTATTCTGCATCGCAGCAGTATTAGACGGCCAGTCATTGCGCGATGCCTTGTGTTCCGGCGGGGTTTTTTTTTCTGCACGAAAATGACAATTGGCAGTGAATCGAAGTGAGACGTCCACTGTAATGAAACGACGTCTGAGAACCATCTTTCAGGAAATGGCCATTCGCAGCGTTGTTTCTTCCCTCCTCCTTCCTCAGGAAGTGGTGCCACCATGGTAATGGAAGAGACCCGCTGTATTCTCATTTGCAACAAATGTGCAGATTGGTTTGATGTTCCGTGATAGAATGTGTTTGTCACTCACGACCACATCAGCGACGAGAGATCCCTTGTACTGACACAACACGGATTGTCAGATTTAGATTTTATTCTCCATTTTCTTAATCTTTACCGGGGTAAGGTTTTATATACGTGTGTTTGGTCAACGTTCTGAAACATCATGCAAGCTGACATATTTATAAAAACCCTGTGTGGGAAGGAATTGCAGATGCTGGTTTACACCGAAGAAAAACCCTCTTGTATAAAAATGACATTAAATGATTTTAATTACATTGATTCCTGCCATTGTAATGCGACTTGGAATTCATTTGGGGAATCATGTAAAATATTTCTATTTCTCTGCGTTTCTATGTAATTATTGGAAAACTATATACTTGCTTTACATGACATTAGAGAACTGATTTTTTTGGGGGGGGGGATATTCAATGTACTTCTCTTTTAGCACTTTTTAATGGAACATAATTTGCTGTTAAAAGCTGGCACCCAATGACATTTTCAGAGAAATAGGAATAGAAGTAATTCAGGGAATCTTCAGAAATGAATACTTAATGCTTAATGACTTGTATATTATATAGTTCCAAACATAAGTGCTGTTCAAAGATCTGTTTCCATCGTTCCAAATGCAAGTGTTCAACAATCTATTTCCATAGTGGACATGCCCTGCAGTACTATCTTCCTTACACATTTCTTATTCAAGTTATTAGTAAATGATAATGCTACAACTACTGGATTGTCATTGTAAACCCATCTCTTTCATTCATGTCCTACAGAAGAGGAAATCTGGCCTCTTTACTCTGTCAGTTGTGATCTAAAAATTTCCATTGTTCTGTCATTTCCATCGGTATTTAGAATAAGTCAAGCAGTAATAGAGCATACTGACAAATAAAGAGTTTCTTAAGGTTGCTTAAAGTCTGTCCATTTCTATTTAATCCTCTTGGAGGTAGACTTCTGTACTTTGAAATGTAAACAGGTCAAGGGCAATTGAATCTTTTTTTTAAACCTGGTATACTAGAAATCTAAAAAAAATCCGAGAAAATATGGGTCTATGGTCTAAACCAACATCTGCAGTTCCTTCCTATATATTTTCTTTGAGATTGGTTGAAAAATAAATATTAGCCAGAACACCCGTTGCTTTTTTAAATTAGTGGATTGAGACAATCCACAGTTCTGTGCCAAATGTTTCTACTCTTTTGTGAATGCTGGACATTTGACAATATATACCAAATATGGAGATCGATCGGCGTGCCCTTTGCACAGTAAACAAGCAAATTATGATCCTACTTAAACATTAATCAAGATGGCTGCCACAGTCATGTATCTCATAGAACTCATGGCTCTAGTGGCCTGCATTTGATCCTAAATTCTGATATTGTGTGTGGAGTTTGCATGTTCTTTCTGTGATTGGAAGAGATTCCCCGGGTGCACTGGTTTCCTTCCCCATCCCTAAGAAGTGTGGAATTGTACGTAGTATAGAAGTTGGGAGGTCATGTTGCAGTTGTATAAGATGTTGGGGAGTTTAACGAGATCTGGGTGTCCTAGTGCATCAGTCAATGAAAGGAAGCATGCAGGTACAGCAGGCAGTGAAGAAAGCCAATGGAATGTTGGCCTTCGTAACAAGAGGAGTTGAGTATAGGAGCAAAGAGGTCCTTCTACAGTTGTACCGGGCCCTGGTGAGACCGCACCTGGAGTACTGTGTGCAGTTTTGGTCTCCAAATTTGAGGAAGGATATTCTTGCTATGGAGGGCGTGCAGCGTAGGTTCACTAGGTTAATTCCCGAAATGGCGGGACTGTCGTATGTTGAAAGGCTGGAGCGATTGGGCTTGTATACACTGGAATTTAGAAGGATGAGGGGGGATCTTATTGAAACATATAAGATAATTAGGGGATTGGACACATTAGAGGCAGGAAACATGTTCGCAATGTTGGGGGAGTCCAGAACAAGGGGCCACAGTTTAAGAATAAGGGGTAGGCCATTTAGAACGGAGATGAGGAAGAACTTTTTCAGTCAGAGAGTGGTGAAGGTGTGGAATTCTCTGCCTCAGAAGGCAGTGGAGGCCAGTTCGTTGGATGCTTTCAAGAGAGAGCTGGATAGAGCTCTTAAGGATAGCGGAGTGAGGGGGTATGGGGAGAAGGCAGGAACGGGGTACTGATTGAGAGTGATCAGCCATGATCGCATTGAATGGCGGTGCTGGCTCGAAGGGCTGAATGGCCTACTCCTGCACCTATTGTCTATTGTTGGTGAGACCGCATTTAGAATATTGTGTTCAGTTCTGAGCACCATGTTATTGGAAAGATATTGTCAAGCTTGAAAGGATTCAGAAAAGATTTACGAGGATGTTTCCAGGACTAGAGGGTGTGAGCTATAGGGAGAGGTTGAGGAGGCTGGCTCTCTATTCCTTGGAGCGCAGGAGGATGCGGTATGATCTTAGAGGTGTACAAAATCATGAGAGGAATAGATCGGATAGATGCACAGAGTCTCTTGCCCAGAGTAGGGGAATCGAGGACCAGAGGACATCGGTTCAAGGTGAAGGGGAAAAGATTTAATAGGAATCCGAGGGGTAATTTTTTCACACAAAGGGTGATGGGTGTATGGAACAAGCTGCTAGAGAAGGTAATTTAGGCTGAGTATTTCATAGTTTAAGGAAAAGTTAAACAGCTACATGGATAGGACAGGTTAGGAGGGATATGGACCAAGCGCAGGCAGGTGGGATTAGTGTAGGTAGGACATGTTGGCCAGTATGGGCACATTGGACCAAAGGGCCTGTTTCCACACTGTATCACTCTATGACCATTGGGTTTTATTTTAAAAGTCACCCTTGTGCAGGTGAGTGGTAGAAACATGAGAGAGTTCTTGGAAATGTGTGGTGAATAAAATGGGATTGATGTAGTGTTGGTGTAAATGGATGGTTGGTGCAGAAGGTGGGCCGGAGGACCTTTTCCATGCCTTATGACTCTACGAAGATCAGTGGATTACTAAACACAGACGTGATCCGTTTGTCCCAGGGGATCAATTAGTCCTAAATACTTTATGCAACTGTCCATCAGCACCAAAGTTGGGGTAGTCTGTTTAATCAAAAATAATGATTTAAGAATTGCCATAAAGAGCTGGACGCTGATTTTTTCTGCTCCTTTGTATAGTGATTTAATGGTGCTGCCTTGTCATGTCATGAATCTTGAGCGCTATGCGATAATTACCAAATCTTGCATCTCATCAGATGATTTGTAAATTGGTCATTTTTTTCACTTCTTACTGGTGAGCAACAGGAACTCGAGCAGTCGCCCCTTCTGACGCGTAAAGTGTTTCCTCATCATCCATGAGCCATTTCAGCTTGGTCACTTGACCTATTTTCACTGGCGTCCTATCACCTTTGTTCTCCAAGCCTGTACTGGCAGAATGTGCAAATAGTTCCCCCCTACTTGGAAGTTGTGTCCACCCTTTCAGAATCCCTACATCTGTCCCCTTTTTTATTAATGACCATGACATGTTTCATGCCAGCTGTTGTTTAGCTGTCCAATTGCTTTTCTTCTGACTCTTTGTGCTAAGTGGGCCCTTTAATTCCAGGTATATCAAATCCACTATCTCCAATCCAACCATGATGTAGCACTGAAAGTTTCCACTTTCCTCATGACTTACTGTGACATAGTGACCTTTATCAATGTTTCTGCAGCACTGCCAGTGGTTGACTAACTGTTTCTATGCTGTCCAGCTCTAGAGGAGATTCAATTCAATTCCACTTTTAACATACTCTGTTATTACTGGGATATCAATTTCATCTAAGATACATATTAAGATGTGCACTCCTGGGCTCTTCAAGGTTCAGTCCTTCCTCCTACCTTCTTGATGTTACTTTGTTGTATCATTGTGAGACATGATGTTTGTTTCGTTGACAGAATCCTCTACCTGTCCACTTTTCCTGAGCTATTGGGCTGCTTGACCAAAGTACAATTTTGAATAAGTCTCAACTTTCTCGAACTAATTGAAAAAGTGAAAACTCTCATCATTCTGCCTTAAACTTTCTCTCTAAATAACATCCTGCTGTTTAAAACTACTGTATATTTTAGGCTATAACTTTATGTTCAATATCTTTTCCATCGCAAAGACGTGGATTTAATCTCCGTAACTAAAGTGCATTTTATCTATCTGCTACTGAAACTCGGCAGAACAGCTTAGTTACATCCGGAGTCAGCCCCCTAAGCTTGTCCTGTGGTATCTCTCTCTTCATCTGTCATCCACCCTGGCTCACACAAAACTCCTATCTGGTTCTGACATCTTCTAGTGTGTCTCGTTTACCTGATGTCAACTTTGGCCTCTTGGAGCTTCAAAATTAAAAACAAAATTGAACTTGTCTCTACAGCTAAGTACACATCTCCTCACAATCATCCATGTAGCTATGTTTCTGCAGACTTAGACTTTCAGATGCAGTGATATGAGAAATCTAGCTACCAGAAATGGAGCCCTCCACTTCAGTGCATGGACCACTGTACAGAAGGTGAAGGTCACTTTTGCCTTAAAGTTCCTAACCTTCTCATTATTGGCTGATATGTGTTGCCTCGCATCAGAGCAGTGTTGATGTCACGGGCTCCTCGCCCAAAGAGAGGGAAATTCATCTCCTGTCCAGAGAGCGTTAAGTATCACAGGCAAAACTGACTTGCTTGGGATTTGGGTCTGCCAAAGATTCAGAGTATAAGAAAATAACTGCAGATGCTGGTACAAATCGATTTATTCACAAAATGCTGGAGTAACTCAGCAGGTCAGGCAGCATCTTTCTCCCGAGATGCTGCCTGACCTGCTGAGTTACTCCAGCATTTTGTGAATAAATCGATTTGTACCAGCATCTGCAGTTATTTTCTTATACTACTGGTTGCTCCACTGCGATTTCTCTTCGAGGTATGTCCACTTTGAAGAAGTTCTCCTCCTCTCTTCGACGAGAGTTTAGCAACATGCTCTCTCGCTGCTCTCCCGGTGGCCCAGCACTTTAACTCCCCCTCCCATTCCCAGTCTGACCTCTCTGTCATGGGCCTCCTGCAGTGCCATAGTGAGGCCCGCCGGAAATTGGAGGAACAGCACCTCATATTTCGCCTGGGCAGTTTGCGGCCCGGTGGTATGAACGTCGACTTCTCCAACTTCAGATAGCTCCTCTGTCCCTCCCTTCCCCTCCTCCTTCCCAGATCTCCCTCTATCTTCCTGTCTCCACCTATATCCTTCCTTTGTCCCACCCCCGACATCAGTCTGAAGAAGGGTCTCGACCCGAAACGTCACCCATTCCTTCTCTCCCGAGATGCTGCCTGACCTGCTGAGTTACTCCAGCATTTTGTGAATAAAAAGATTCAGAGAGTGATAGACTGCATGTGTGGTTCTGGGGGCATCAGATGTGAACCCTGAAATGTTTGTCAACTGAAGCTGCTATCACTCTAGTGAATGCAAATTGGGGTTGACTCCCCGCCCCCCCCCCCCCCCCCAGTTTCTCTCTACACCCAACTCTGTGTATCTGAGGCAATAATCTGGGGCTCCTTAGGCAATACACTGGGGCTCTTGGAACCACCTCCCCTCTCCATGGTTCCTCTTTCCTGTGCAAATTCCTGGAAATGGGGAGCACATCAGAGGCTGATAATGCGGAAATGAAAGTCTCAACGTCTTGGAAATACCACCCGCCATCCAAAAGACACTGGCAGGGTTGGGAGAGATCTTCTCTGCAGCTGCAATTTAATTGAATAATGTTCTTAATTTGTCTTGGTGTGTAGTTGCAAAACTATTGAAAAGGCTTTGACGGTTTCAGTACAAAACAACTTGTCAATTACCTTAAGCTAGGGGAAACCCGCACGGTCATGGGGAGAACGTCAAACTCTGTACAGACAGCAACCATAGTCAGGATTGAAACCCGGGTCTCTGGTTCTGTGAGGCAGCAACACTACTGCTGTGGCACCGTGCTGTAGCTGATCTGCATCAGCTGAAAAAGGCAAAGGCCGTTATAACTTGGTTATTTTGATGCCTGCAAGCTGAATTTGACTTGTGCACTATGCTCCCTTGGACATAACCCTCCCCATTGCTGTGCTCCTTCATGTACATTGTTGGAGTGGCACTACTCACCAGAAGCACAACAGCCATTCGGGATATCATAGTATCTAAGGGGTATGGGGAGAAGGCAGGCACAGGTTACTGATTGTGGATGATTAGCCATGATCACAATGAATGGGGGTGCTGGCTCGAAGGGCCAAATGGCCTCCTCCTGCACCTATTTTTTATGTTTCTATCTCACCACTTCAATAGTAGAAAAGATGACTTACCTTCCAGCAAAGTCTACTAACCACAAGGAACAAAAATACGGAATTCCTCAATGATACAGTTCCCACAGACTCGACCCTTTGCTACTGATCACCTCCATGTTGAAAGCCAGGTGTAAGTTTGTGTATGTCTAGACCACAAACTTATTTATTATGTTCACAGTTTCTTCTCCCAATGGCTGGGTCTTTGATGCATAAGGAGTCATGTGGCCATCAAAACAAAATTCAGCTGTTTGCAAGTTGTCTTTTTTTTTTGAATAGCAGAAACAGGAACAGTAATGAACCCCACAATCCACATCTTTGTGCTACTTACCTGCTCTTGTACCTCGCCTTCACCTTTTATTCACATTTTCCAAGATTCCTGTGCTGTTCAAAAACCTCTCACTCAGTCGTGACGATATTTAATAGCTAAGCACTCTCTGTCCTCTGGACTGAAGAATTCCAGAAGATTCCCAACTCCCACTAAAGGGGGATTTGTGTTATGCATTGTTTGGTTGCTCTGCCCCCTGAATGGTCATTTACATTGTGTGTATTACAAAAAGCTGGAGTAACTCAGTGGGTCAGGCAGCATCTCAGGAGAGAAGGCCGTTGCGTATCACTGAACTCAATGGGTGAATGAGACAAACGTGAACATTTTCTCATTTCAAACGTGCATTTTGTACCTAGATATTTTAACAGTTCACACATACTACATGAAGTTACTGCACAAGCTTTGAGTCGCTTCACTGGCTTGCATTTTGCAAATGGATTTCATAAAGCATGCAGTCCCTTGGTTTTGTTTATCAAAAAAGTGCATACATCGGAATTTATATAAGAACAGAATGATGGAAATACTCAAGTCAGACAGTATCAATGGAAATAGAAACGAAGTTAGTGCACTGACAAGAGTCTTTAACATGAAACAATAATTATGGTTCTGTAAATGTTGCCTGACCTGACAAGTGTTTACAGAATTTCAATTTTATTTCTTGGTCCTGTGTACCCTGTGTCCACATTCAGTGAATTTTTTGTTCAAGCACTTAACTTTCACATCGTGAACAGAAAATCTAAGTGCATTTTTAATCTGGGGTATGTCAAGATGTGTTTTAGTAATTTTAAATATCAATATTCATTGACTATAGGCAATGATGAGAGGTTTCTGTTAACATATGGTATATAACATATTTTGCTATTCCTTTGCAGCATTCCCCTGGTTTGGGATGGATATTGGTGGGACTCTGGTGAAACTGGTTTATTTTGAACCAATTGATATCACGGCTGAGGAGGAGGAAGAGGAGGTAGAAAGCCTAAAAAGTATTCGCAAATACTTGGTGTCGAATGTTGCCTATGGGTCTACGGGCATCCGAGATGTGCATCTGGAGCTCAAAGACATGACACTCTGTGGCCGCAAAGGAAACCTGCACTTTATCCGATTTCCTACACATGACCTACCTACCTTTATTCAGATGGGGAGAGACAAGAACTTTTCAACACTACATACTGTGCTTTGTGCCACTGGAGGGGGTGCTTATAAATTTGAAGAAGAATTTCGTACGGTAATAAAATGTTAATGACATCTTATACTAAAACTAATCGTATGTGAAGATAAAATGCATTCTTACCAAGCTTAATGGATAGCGATGATCGAAAGGCTCCCAATTTAATTCTTTTCCATCCCATTTATGGCTGTGGGGTGTCCAGGATTGAGTTCAATTAATTGCCTGGTGATGCTGTCTAAAATTAGTGCCTTTTATAAATAACCACTTGAATGGGACGGTAATAGGTCCAATTACCATCCTGCAGATTTAGTATCAACGAAACAGAAAAAGTAGAAAGAATAGAATATGGAATGGTGAATGATGTCAGATGTATTGTGTACAATAGAATTGCTGCAATATCATTGCATTGTTCTTTTTTAGAAACCTCAAAACTGTACAAAAATACATTTATCCATCCCACAATCCCGGCAGGGAACTCTGCTCGAATGGAACCTGAGTTAACCAATACTCTACCACAGCATGAAACTGTTTCTCTGCCACAGTCTGATGACACACCTTTTTTTTGCATTCTGCACGGATTTAAAACCCAATCTTAATTTATCTAGTATTATCTGTTGCCATACAATTTAATCCTTGACCTCTAACCTCAACAATAATAAATTAAAGTGACTGCAGAACACTGGTGTTGCAAAGACTGTCTACTTTCACAGCATAATTGATTGCAATCCAGTTTATAGCATACTAGGATCATGACATTAAGCACCATGGAAACATTATAAACTTGTAATTATAATATTTTGTTTGGTGGGGGGAGGGAGGTTGGCACAATGGTTTGTCGCACAAATGGAAAGATTACACTCTTCCGATTCAAAGGCTGCAATGCATTTTCATTTGGAACTGAAGTGAGGTGGTGCACTACAGTAGCCTACGCAAAAATTGTTTCTGTTGGTTCAGACTTTGGTGTTATTTTAGTTTTGAATAATGAGTGGCGGTGTTGTGTCCTCCAATCCCCATAAACCACCTATTCAAAGCCGTGCTCTCTGTACCTATCCCAGCCAAGTCCTGTTCACTTATCACTTTCTCCCTGCTGTCTTGCATTTAACTCACAATGCCTGAACACTTGCAAATTGAAACTCCCTTGTGCTTAACCTCCTTGATGCACTCAATCCTTTCACAATCTGTTATCTCCCCACCTTTACTTTAACCCGTAAAAAGAATAATAATTAAAAAACAGTTGTGCAGCGGTAGAGTTGCCACTTTACAGTGCCAGAGACCGGGGTTCGATCCTGACTATGGGTGCTTGTCTGTACGGAGTTGAATGTTCTCCCTGTGACCTACATGGATTTTCTCATAGAACTTCTGTTTCCTCCCACATTCCAAAGACGGACAAGTTTGTATGTTAATTTGCTTGGTATATTTTTTTTAAATGTAAAAATTGTCCCTAGTGTTAATATGCAGGGATCGCTGGTCGGAGCGGACTCAGTGGACCAAAGGGCCTGTTTCCTCGTTGTATCACTAAACTAAACTACTTTCCTCCACACGTGCAATCAATTTATTCAAGTAACTCTGACCTTTTCTGCATCTCCTCAATGATGACAATAGCCTTGTTTTCAGCTACCTAAATTGCAAACTATTGGATATCCATCCCACATTCCTGTATGAATCCCCCCCTCAAGCCTTTGGTCACCATTGGTAATATTTCTGGTTTTGTCTTTGATTTTGTGTGAATACCCAGAATAAAACAGTTTGAAGGTTACTATATTTGAAAATGCCATGTGAAGCACTGTAAAGCATGTTTTGTACTATGTGCAGTCAGCAGTACAGTAATGGACTCTGTTCTTGCTTGCTCAAGACTCAACTCATTAGCAAATAAACACTAAATCAGGGTGAAGTCATAGCAATTACAGTTCAAGTACTGGAGTGGAAATTATAGAGCATTTTAGATTAGTGAATTCAAAGTGTCACATAATGTCAAAACTGAAGGCAAATTCTTCTCATTATTGTTATTCTGGTACCAGTTCATCCACGTAGTGATAGATATTCATACTGTTCCGCAAACAGACTTGAAGTATCAATGGTTCTGATAAAATGTACAAAAGGCAATTTCTGGCTTGTCATTTCTAGATGATTTCCTGAACTAGTTGTTGTTCTTAAAGACCCAAAAATCGAGAGCATAAACTTGAAGAAGCTATTAATTTGTAGGAAAAGCAGACACTGCTTCACGGTCACCGTGGCGTAGCAGTAGAGTTGCTGCCTTACAGAGAATGCAGCGCCGGAGGCCCGGGTTCAATCCCGACTACGGTTCTGTCTGTATGGAGTTTGTACGTTCTCCCCGTGACCTGTGTGGGTTTTGTCCGAGATCTTCGGTTTCCTCCCACACTCCAGGGCTGGGAAATGAGCATCAGGAGGAGGGGAAAGGTACAGGGTGAAGGGTTGGTGGGGGAAATGTGTGTGTATCGAGGAGGAGGGTGTGTGGGATGGGTGTGGGAAAAGAAGGCAGAGTAGGGAGTTATTACTTGAAATTGGAGTCTTTGTTGTGTGTACTGTTGAGTGGTAACCTACCCAAGCAGAACATGAGGTGTAGTTTCTCCAGTTAGCAACCAAGAGCACCAGCAGGCATTAGCAGACAGCGCGCAAGTGTTCAACAAAAGTGTTCTTTCCCCCTACTCTATTGGTCTCGAGAAGGTTTCCAACCGAAAACACCGTCTCTCTTTCCCTCCGCAGATACTGTCTGACCCGCTGAGATTCTCTCGTAGTTTGTATTTTGCTCAAGATTTCGGCCTCTGCAGTCTCTTGTATCTCCATGTTAAATTTATCTGTCTACTGGTGCAGCCTGGTCCGATAGGCATTTCCAGCACACTCTCATTTCGCATTTCCAACAACTGCTCAGTACCTTAGAGTTCCAAATTTGTTTTTTTCTCTCTCTCCTCCTTTCTCTTTCATCTCCCTGTCAGCAAATGGCAAATACCAAGCTTTCATCACTTTCTCCGTTGTATTTTTTTCTCACACTCAATGTTCGTAAGAAGCTGATTAGGCCAACTGTAGTCATTTTGTCTTTAATATTTGTTTTCATGTATGGTAATAAGCCTTGTGCCTTACTCTTGGTAACTTTACTGAGCAGAATTATAAAGCTGCCAAAGTTTTACCCTCTGTCGCGTCTCATTAATGGAGTCATAAAATTGAACGAAAGGGATGGTAGAAATTCAATTTCATGTTGTTGATCATTATCAAGCAGTAATCCTGCATCACTTTTCCAGAGAATCTAATGAGTTTTATTTATTTCAGATTGGTAATCTGCAGTTACACAAACTGGATGAACTGGACTGCCTGGTCAATGGCCTTTTGCACATTGACTCTCTCAGTTTTAATGGCCAGGCAGAATGTTACTACTTTGAAAATGCCTCTGATCCTGAGAAATGCCAGAAGATGCCTTTCAACCTTGATGACCCCTACCCTTTGCTCGTGGTGAACATTGGTTCAGGAGTCAGCATATTAGCTGTGTACTCAAAGGACCATTACAAAAGAGTAACTGGAACAAGGTAAGATGTTAAAAGTAATGAGAACTCTGTTTTAAACTGATAAAACTTGTCATTTGACATCATCAGTGTGCATGTATTTAGGTGCAAGTGCATTTGATTAGAGTCTGTCCACCAAACCTGCCATATGAAGCCGGCAACGTGAGGCTCTGCCTCGCATTGCTGTAATCACAAACTGGTCTCAAACTGTGGTCTTTGCACAATGTCTCGCTCCAAGCTTGGAAGTGGAGAAAATCAGTGTGGCTTAAGGACGAATGAGCCCAATGTGAGCCAACTAGCATTAGATGTGAGGAAGAGGGCCATTTACTTTCAAATACTCTGTTTACTCATTCTAAAATACCCTGTCTTGCATCAGATATTAATACTTTTGTTGCTTTTGTTTTAGTTTAGGAGGTGGAACCTTCCTGGGCCTCTGCTGTTTGCTTACAGGTTGTGAGACTTTCGATGAAGCTCTTGAAATGGCCTCAAAAGGCGACAGCACTATGGCTGACAAACTAGTACGGGACATCTACGGAGGGGACTATGAACGATTTGGTTTGCCAGGATGGGCAGTAGCTTCCAGGTAGGAAGTGATACATGTGATAGGCTAATGGTTATTTGTAATATTGTAATTTGTAGGCATAATTGTAAATGATTTAAAATAGTCTTTTAATCCCCCTTAAGTAGTTTAACTTCAACATTTTATGCAGGTTTGCATTACTTGAACAACAAATAACACTTCATTCTGAAATTAGAGAGTGCTCTACAGAATATCATTATTTTAGTGAATAGAAAAAGCTAAAAATGCACACAAGGCTTGTGAGGAAACAGTTGGCTGGGAGTTTTGCCTATAATGTCAGCCTAGCGTTGTTATTTGAATTTTGGGGGGGGGTTTTGCAACTTTTTACTTTCAGTCGCCATTTTTTTTGTCTTTCTGTCTTTTCCTTTTGAATTACCTGACTGTTTCTAATACAAGTAGTGTATATAGTATTTGAAAAGCAGCCATTGTATCTGTTGCAGGGGGAAACACAAGACCAGGAATGGCAAATGCAATAATATTTATTGAATCAGTTTTAATTAAAGTGGAAATTCAAAATCTATTTGAAGGGTACATATTTTGCACTGCCGCTTAAATATGTTTAAGTATAAATTCCCATATTTTATCAAATAGTTTAATGAATATTTACATTAATGATCTGGATGATGGTGTGGCAAATTGGATTAGTAAATATGCAGATGATACTAAGATAGGTGGTGTAGTTAATAATGAAGTAGAGTTTCAAAGTCTACAGAGAGACTTGGGCCTTTTGGAAGGGTGGGCTGAAAGATGGCAGATGGAGTTTAATGCTGATAAGTGTGAGGTGCTGCATTTTGGTAGGACAAATCAAAATAGGACGTACAGGGTAAATGGTAGGGAATTGAGGAATGCAGTGGAACAGAGGGATCTGGGAATAACTGTGCATTGTTCCCTGAAGGTGGAATCTCATGTGGATAGGGTGGTGAAGAAGGCATTTGGTATGCTTGCCTTTATAAATCAGAGCATCGAATATAGAAGTTGGGATGTAATGTTAAAATTGTACAGGGCGTTGGTGAGGCCGAATCTGGAGTATGGTGTGCAGTTCTGGTCGCCAAATTATAGGAAGGATGTCGAAATGGAGAGGGTACAGAGGAGATTTACTAGAATGTTGCCTGGGTTTCAGCACTTAAGCTACAGAGAGAGGTTGAATAGGTTGGGTCTTTATTATTTGGAGCGTAGAAGGTTGAGAGGGGACTTGATAGAGGTTTTTTAAATTTTAAGAGGGACGGACAGAGTTGACGTGGGTAGGCTTTTCCCTTTGAGAGTGGGGAAGATTCCAACAAGGGGACATAGCTTCAGAATTGAGGGACAAAAGTTGTTATATGGTTATATGGTAATATTGCACCAGAGAGTTGAATGTTTACAGTGTGGAACTTGGCCATTCAACCTTGTGTCTGTGCAGGGTGTCTCATCCTTTCTAACTCTTCACAACCTTTATAGGTTTAGTATTTCATTCATGGAGTTCTGGTTGTTCCATTACAGGAAGGATGTAGAGACTTTGGAAAAGGTGCAGAGGTTTAACAGAATGATGCCTGGATTAGGGGTTATTAACTACAGGGAGAGGTAGGACAGGCTTGGGTGGTTTTCTCTGGAACACCAGAGGTTGCAAGAAGACCTGATAGAAGTACATACAAAATTATGAGAGTCATAGATGGGGTAGACAGTCAACCATTCCCGCAGGATGAAAAAATCAAATACTACAGGCCATAGCTTTAAGGTGAGCGAGACAACGTTTAAAAGGGATGTGTGGGGCAAGTTTTTTATGCAGATGGTGGTGAATGCCTGGGACATGCTGCTAAGGGTGGTGGTTGAATCAGATATGATAATGGCATTTAAGAGACTTTGGGTTGGCATATAGATATGCAGGGAATGGAAGGATATGGATTATGTGCAGGCAGAGAAGAGTTGGGTTCAGCACAGACATTGTGGGCCAAAGGGTGTGTTCTTGTCCTATACTTATCTGTCTCAACCTGGTGTTTTTTTTTTATGCATTGAAAGTTCGTGCCTCTACCATGCTTTCAAATAATGAATTTGAGATGTTCTTTTAGATAAAAAAATATCTTGTTTATCATTTAATCCTCCTACCAATTGCTTTAAAACTATGCGCTCTCTAGTGAGGGAAGCTGATCCTTCCCATTATAATATCCATCAGTTTGTTAGTTACAAACAGCAACTGCGGTAGATATGAAACGAGATAATAATGGCAACAGTTTGTCCAGAGAAGAACGTGTTTAGTTTTTCCTTGTGAAGTAAGTCAGCCACTGTTGTTTTTGATTTCTTGTGATTATATCGATGAATTGTGTAGTTTAAGTCAGGTGCTATCTGAATTATATCATATAAAAAAAACAGCAAAAATGCATTAAAATATGTTGAGTTTCTTCTTGGGCATTGGAGCTGCATAAAGCTGTACTTTTGAATCGGTTTTGAAGTTCGAGAGCTGGTCTCCATCCTTTATTGCCTTTTCCATTTTAATTATTCATTAATAATCACCACCGCAATACCTACCTATGACAGTCAAGGCCACCATTAGGCTAAGCTGTAACAACCCCCACAGTTCACCAGTACTGCTTATAATGCTTTTTCAGAATAGCATTTGTATAACGATCACTCTGGTTTTCTACCTGCGGGTACCCAGCAGCTTCAGAATTTATCTAGTTTTTGGCGTAAAAACAAAATAACAGTCTGCTCACTTTGTTTAGTTGCTGTATGTTTCTGGTATGTACATGTGTAGTAGATGCCTCAAAAATATTCACAATTAAGATGGATGAGGTTTGGGTGTTGAGGAAGAGTTGGTCTGATTCACTTTGTTTAATAATATTTTGTTAAATTCTAAATAAATCATGTTGGCTATAAGTGGGTCTTTCTTTTGTTTATTCCTTTGCAGCTTTGGCAACATGATTTGCAGGGAGAAGCGTGATTTAGTTAGCAAAGAAGACCTAGCAAGAGCTACCTTGGTCACCATCACAAACAACATAGGATCCATAGCTCGTATGTGTGCACTGAATGAGGTATAGTGGCTTGGTCCCCTTTTTTTGTAGTTTTGACGTATTGTGTATTTCCTGGAAGTCCTCTGAAAGGCAGAATATACCATAATTGAGAAAAGTTCAATTTGATCGTGTTTATCTTTAAATTTAACTTCGCGCTTGATGCTCAGGTGTTGAAGTATCAGGTAAGTTATTTTAATAACTTCATAAGTTGTAGGAACAGAACTTAGTTGAGTCTAGTCCGCCATTCAATCATGCTGCTCTATCTTTCCCTTTCAACACCATTCTCCTGCTTTCTCTCCATAACCTTTCACACCTGTATTAATCACAAATCTGTCAATCTCCACTTTAAAAATACCCAATGACATGGCCTCCACAGCCATATGTGGCATGAAGTCATTAAAGTAATCTATTAACCTTCAATTGTACTTTGTTGCTTTGACGTCCTAAATAAACTGTCATAATAAATAGTTGTTCTGCTGCTGAGATTCCTATTTTACACAGAACTGAACGGGGTAACGTTTGGCCTCGGGCTCTTCACTGTGTTTACTACAACTTCTTCACTACACACTGTGTACTGCATTGCACTTACAGTTGTAACATATTAAATACATTTCCTCCTCACTCACTCTTCACGGTGGCTACTGATTAAAAGGTAGCAAATCCTAATGTTTTTATTCTTTCTTGGGAATTATAACATCAGTTATCCTCTGTTTATGTAATTTCTGCTGCATTAGTAATAAGTTTAAACTAATTTCTAAATCCACATTTACCTTGGTAACACTGAAACTGGAGGCAGTTTAAATTGTGCTTCTGATGTTTAAATATTTGATGCAAGTTTGGACTAAATTGTATTTTATTTAACTACTCAATTAAAATTGTTGCAATATCAAAAACTCTGCATATTTTATGTGTCACAATTTTAGAACAAAGTAATGTGTTCAAAAATGAGTAACATTACAACATTCATTTGAATGCCATGTGGATGAAACTTTCCTATTTTGGAAAGAAAAGTTTCCATACGCCAAGTTCCATATGCTATCAAGATGGACATTATTTTGGATACATGTCTGCTGTGATCTTCATCTTAATATTTTCTGATCAGAAAGCCTATGTGTACACACAGAATAATATTTTTTCTCGAAGTTACAACGATGGCCAAAAGCAGTGAAAAGATCTTAGAATCTCTATATTTTCGGCTTCTTTACAGTGCTGCCTTGTGACATGAAAATCAAGCAGCATTGTACAGGGCTATGAAAGTACGGAGACTTGGCACCTTTGCAGACTAGAAGGAACCCTCTCACTGCAGCCTTGCTTCACCAACTAAGTTGCCCAAGTCCATATCTATTCATGTAATTCCATTGTGAAATCTGCACAAAGCTGTTTTTTGTGAAAGGCATAATAAGTTTATAAATTAACTCTAGCAGAACCACAGAGACCAATGTTAATACAATCGTGGTTTCAGTGGGGGAAAAAACCATGATCCAAGTGAAAACGAAGTAATGTGAAAATGAGCAAAGATTTAGAAGGTGACTTCTACAATCTGTAATACGAGCTCAATAAATGCTAACTTCTTGAAGTGCAAAAAAAACTTCCTGCTTGGTGATATTTTTGGAGGCCCATGTACTTCAGTCTGATTCAAGCTTTACTTGCAGGCATGAAGTTCATCTGATCTCCTTGTGCACAATTGACGTCAATCTCCAAAACATATTTTCTTTTTGCACAAATGGTGTTTAACCTCCATTAAGTCCCAGGTTAACATCCTGAAAAGTGTTCATTGGAAAGCATTCAATTTTGTGTACATTCTCAATGATCGACTGTCAGGGTCAAGTGATGTTAAGAGTAAACTGAGGTGATATAAACATTTACTTTGAAAGTTTAACCTTTGAAAACAATCTTCCTTGTCTCCTTGTGTAGGAAAGAACTGCAGAAGCTGGTTCAAATCGAAGATAAAGACAAAATGCTGGAGTAACTCAGCGGGACAGGCAGCATCTCTGGAGAGAAGGAATGGGTGACGTTTCGGGTCGAGACCCTTCTTCAGAAGGGTCTTGACCCGAAACGTCACCCATTCCTTCGCTCCAGAATCTCCACATAAAATATGCTACCTGTCCCGCTGAGTTACTCCAGCACTTTGTGTCTAGCTTCCTTGTGTCTAGCTTCCTTGTGTCTAGCCTCCATCTTAATTGATGGAGAAATATTTTTTTTGGAAATAACTATCTGTTAAAAAAGATCATTCAAGCACACAACTTCAGGTTGCATTGTTTTACATTCTACCGAATCAAATTCAGTGCTTCATTCCTTTGTGATTCTGTTGCTTGCAGAAGATAAACAGAGTTGTTTTTGTTGGCAACTTCCTGCGAGTGAATACACTGTCAATGAAGCTCCTGGCTTATGCATTGGACTACTGGTCAAGAGGACAGCTGAAGGCATTGTTTCTCGAGCATGAGGTACATAGTTCAGTGGATGGTTTGTTGTCTAAAATGATATTACTATAATCCTTTGCGTCTTATCCAAATTAAAAATGGAATTTATATTTAGTTTATAAACAAAGTGTACACATTATAGGATGCATTACTATGGAATCAAATCTATGGACTTATTCATTTGGTGTATTATTATGTTTCATGATACTCAGCCTTCAAGGTACTGTCACTTTGAAAAGAGTGTTTTGATTCTGATTATTGCTTGATACCTGTTGGCATCATTTGATGTGATGAGTGACCAGGCCAAAAGAGTCAGCAAGATGAGACCTAAGCACTAGTTTTGGAAAGATAAAACTTAGCAAAGTTGATTAATTCGGATCCTCGTACCATTCGTACAAATGAAGATTACTATCATACATCAAAAATAAGACCATCAGGCATGCAAAAAGTCAACTGTGTTTACTGTACCATTTTCGAACTGCTTGACACCAACCAAACGGGTCCCAGCTTTGTGGCATTGAATGTTCCCACTGAGCTCATCACTGCTTCGTTTACAATGGAAGGCTATAATAAGATTTAGTGCCCCTGGTAAGGAGGACTGAAAAAAAACACTTTGTTCATAGCAGCAGTTTCTTTCAGACTATGTAACAAGGTCACAGCAGATCTGCACTTCACTCTTTCCATCATCTTGGAGTTTAAGAATTTGACAGACCAAGCATCCAAGTCTGTAGGGAGAGAGAATTATAGATCTACTCTACACTGTGTGTGAAAATGCTTCCTGATTTCACTCTTGTGTGGCTCTGTAGACTTAAGCTCCTCTACCCTTCCTGGACTCCCCAATTAGCTACAGAGTTCTCTGTTAAAGTCAAATATCTTTGATTGATGAAGGGCTGAGCATTATACATTCGAAAGGTAAAAGGTGATAGTTGCTAGCCAGAGTATATCCACTGAATCATAGTGGAATGATGCATCAGGAGTTTGTGAGGGAAAGTTCAGTATTGGTTGAGTCATTGCCATGGACGGATGTAGAGGTTTGTGAGCTGTGAGACAGCTGCTCTATTTAGCTATACCAATGTGTCGACCGGTGGTAGTGAATGGTTCATTACAAGAACAAAAGTGAGGAACAGCTGAGAACCTTTCATTAATGTGAAGGCCAAGAGATTTCAATCTTTTTATCACCTCTACCTTTAGTGATTGGAGCAGAAACGAGCTGGGATAAACCACAATTTTCTTGGGAAAACTACTGTTCTGTTTAAATACAGAAATTAAATTTCCATACCAAAGTTCTAAGTTGCTTTATTTTTAAACTACAGGGTTACTTTGGAGCAGTCGGGGCTCTGCTTGGACTTCTGAATTCCACTTAGAACTTGAGTATTCTACATCATGGAAATGGAAGAAATGTGTACAGCTGCATAATGTTTAGGGAATGGGAAACAAATGCATTCATCCAGGGATTAAAAACCTGTTAAAAATCTGTGACAAAGATGAGCCACACTACAGGCTGGTTTGTATTACTGAAGTATTCTTTCTACTTGAATTGTGAAAAATCTTACTGTTTTAATTGGGTCCAGTGTATTTAACTGCAGTTAGTTCTCGTTGCAATGTTCCAAAATACTTTCTTCTATTGCCTCATCAACTGAAATTATTTGGGGTTGTTAATCTAATTTTGGATTACTGTTAGCTCATTTAAATAATCTCCATGGTACCCTTAAGCCTCTGCGAATCAAAGCTGCTTTTGCAATTTTGATACTAGGTATTAGCTGTTGATTACAGAAAAATAAGTACTGATTTGCAGAGGTATTATGGAGAATGTATGTAACAACACCTGGGACTGGTTATCTACCCAATGGAGAATGTTTGGAAGTTGTAAGAGTGTTTGCTTTGTAATATAGGTCGCATTTTAACATGCCTTCCTTTAGAAATAACTTGTGAGAAAATATGTACAAAAATCTTCAATGTTGCCAGATTCAATGTTGGCAGCTATGACGAGAGCCCATTGTCCCGGGAAGGTCCACCTGATGTCTCTGTACTTAATCACCTAAAGTGGCTTTTATTTATTTTCTAAAGTAGTTGTTAATTTTATTTGAAAATTTTGTATTTTAGAAGGGAGGGGTGTAATTATATTTTGATCTCTAAAAAGCCTTAAGCCCATATCAGCTGAAGCTGCACAAGGTAACATCCTTGCAGAAATTGAGGACACCTAATCTTGTATATAACCTTTACCGCCTTTAAAATAGTGTTTTCCGTTGAAGATATTGAACGTATTTCAATGCTGAGTGTGGTGTATCTGACTATGTGGGTCCATAAACCATCAGAGCGGAGTCAGCAAGTTTTATGTTCTTCATCGAAACAAGTTGATTGGATTACTCCCTTGAATTTCCTTGATGTTATCTGATTTAATATATTTATGAATTTTGTAGAGGATGTTAATTTAATTTTGTTTTTCATTGAAGAGTGCAATAGTCGTAGACTAGTGCCTTCACGTTGATGTATGGTAATTTCTGACTGAGTGACTGTGACATACAATAATTGCTGGAGACGCTGATAATCATTTGACAATTAGGAAAGAATGTGAGCAGTATTAATTAAATGTACCCTGATTGTGTATATTTTGCTAATTGGCTGCTACTGTTAGTCTATCACCTGTACAACGATCACGTGCCAATTGTTCATTTAGTCTTCACACCTCACTTAGTTGGAGCATATTGCTATTCTAGTCTCCGAAGAAAGAGACCATTAGTTCAATAAAATGGCCACAAACTATCTGCAGATCATAGCTTATTTTCATAATTCCTTGTGATTTGAACCTTCTGCAGTTCTTTAAACTGCAGCCTCTATGAACTCCAATTGCAAAGGGAATCCAGCTAATTGTTAATAGGATTAGGACCAACTGTTTGAAGGCTTCAAAATTTGGTTCTTGGGTGTACAATAAAGTGAATGAAGATTAAAAACAATATAACAACTGAAAAATAAGCAGTGAAATGAACCTGGACCAATAGAGGCAGCATGTTGTCAGCAACTTGTAAAGAATGTTACCTTAAGTACTTAGGATGGTTGAATTTTTAATTCATTTTTGTCAGCTGCAAGTACACCATGTCCAGCACTTACTGCCTTTCCTTGTCCTGCTTCAATTGTTTGCTGCTTCAGAAAACAGTTAAGAGTCGACTACATTGGCATGGGCCCGATCAGCTCAGAATGGCAGTTTTCATTCTACAAAGCACAGTACGGTTTTTATAGAAATCTGTCCTCCAGTCACTTTTTGTTATGTATTTCTCTAATTCTACTCTTATCGTGGTGTAATTTTAACTCGTATTATCTTAATTATTTTAATGTCTGGATGAGTAGAATGATAAGAATTTCAATCATTGATATTTCAGTGGTTTTTTTTCATCATTCCAATCATAAGCAATTCTTCTTGGCCCAATGTTCGTGCTACAATGCTTTTTTTTTTTTAAAGGGCCATTTTTGAAATTCATATCTGAATAGCAATTTTAGGGTGCATGTTGCTTCACAAGCTAACAATGAGGCTTTTTAGGGCTGCTTAATTTGATGTTGGCATTAACTTCAGAGAGACAGAAAATGTGCTATTGATGTCCCAATGGTTTTTCCCGTCATTGTTCCTTTAACTAGTTAGGATTTAATTTGCTCAACATTTTAAACTCTTAAGTTGAAAAACTTGTTCTCTTCATCTTTCTGTTATTTAAACACATGGGAAGCATTTCCCCCATTTGAAGTAGATGGGTCACAACGACGGTCACGGTGACACAGCGGTAGAGTTGCTGCCTTACAGCACTTGCAGCGCCGGAGACCCAGGTTCAATCCCAACTACAGGTGCTGTCTATATGGAGTTTGTACGTTCTCCCCGTGACCTGTGTGGGATTTCTCCGAAATCTTCAGTTTCCTCTCACTCCAAAAACGTACAGGTATGTAGGTAAATTGGCTTGATAAATGTAAAAATTTCCCCTAGTGTGTGTAGTTAAGTGTTAATATGCGGGGATCACTAGTCAGCGCAGACCCGGTGGGCCGAAGGGCCTGTTTCTGTGCCGTATCTAAACTAAACCAGAAATTAAAAGCCAATTAATACCCAAGAATATCAAAACCAGTAGACTTTAAAATCTATTTGGAAGTATGCAATGAACTCCAATATTGAAAGTGAAGTTGCTCTGGGATTTTGTATATTGTGTAACCAGAACTAAAATTATACATGTTTTGAAATGTATTACAACATAGAAGGAAGCCATTTTGATCCATTTGTGCATGTTCTGCTTTATTTTTCATACACCATTTTCCTCCCACCACATACGTCTAATTCCCCGCTGAAAGGCACTACTGCATTTGCTTCTAAAACTCTTGCAGTGCATTCCAGTTTATGGCATTCTGCCTGCTGGCAGTCTGACTGTAAACATTTCCTCCTCAGAGTATAGTTTTTCTTCTGTGATGGATTACACTCCTGTAGCATAGCACCAGCAAAATGTGCATTGGCACATTGAAAGCATGATATAGCAGGGATTAAATAACATATGCAGTCTTTGCACGATAGCTCTATGGATCCTTTTCTCTACCTGTTTTTAATGAACAGATGTTTGGCGATGAGCAGTGTATTCATTACAAAGGTTGCTTGGTACTGTTTAAAATCAAACTTCAAATTTAGTTCTGAATAGGTGTAGATACTATGAAAATTCATCATCTAATGTAATGGGCTTTGTTTAATGCATACAAGTTATCTTAAAATCTATCAGCTGGATTCCTTAAAATAAACACTTGGCATATGTGGAAGAGAGTGCAATCACGTCAACTCCTCCATGAATGAAGGTGAATTACAATCTGTACTAACCCACGGAGAGAACATGAAGTGCAGAATGAACATTCCAGCAACCCCACTGGGCAATAAATCGTAGTAAAATGCACTGTATTTCACAAGATCCAGTGACTTAACCAGTGATCTTCTCCTTTTACTCCCAACTCCTTCCACTGCTGCCCCATTCCACCTACTTACATTTATTCTGAGGTAAAATATACGCTGCAAAGATGTGGACACAAAAAGTTTATGAAAATTGAAAAATAGGAACCTGTTTAGCAGTGTACTTACATTGTTGTCTCTGTGTAAGTAATAAAATCAGGACTGGGAATTTCAGCAGTAGCTGTGCTGACGGACAGCAGCCAGGATCTCTTTCTGAAATGGAATTTGGTGAGTTTTGCAATGGAAAGGAATTTATCCTTGGAAGTTTGGTACTGAAGTTCTTGAGCCCAGCCTAAAACACTCAGTCCAAAACAACCGGTCTCTTGTCGCGAAGTGCAATTATTTAATTGGCAATGTTTGTGTTAAGTACGCTATCTCCCTCTTGGTGCAACAGATTTTAAAAATTGAGATTTACCTTGAGGAGATGAACCAGGTAGTAATAGAAGCTATCTTATTGTTGTGCCTCGTTAAATAGGACCCCCTGTGATTAATTTCTATAAGGTTGAATATTTCTTCAAGCACCTAAACAATTTTCTTATTGTTTTGAATTCTTTGGTCTATCCTGTTCAAATCACAAAGTTTTCCCCTTAATTACCTGCATACATTTTTTCTTATACATTGGGGGGTAGAAATATTTTTTAAATAATTATTATTAATTACATGATTTGGTAACAAATGAACTAGTACCACTGTAATAAGCAGGAAATTAAAGGTCTGCTGTAAAGTGTGTCTCAGAGAGAAGTGAACTGCACACTGTACTTGTGTTCGCATTACTACTATCTAAAATTTTCATTCCCTCTAATTAGCATAATTCCAATAGCAAAGCAGATTAGTTTCTTTGCAAGCTGGTTTATTTAAAAATGATACCTTTTGGGCAATGCTTAACTTTCTTGTGTGTGCACATGCCACACCCTGACATCTGCAAACATCTCTAGCCTCTGACTATTCTTATGGAAAATGTTCTTCTAAACTTGTCACACTATAATTTCATTTCATACACTTTGGAACATGTTTGTAAACCATTGCTATTATAAATTCCTGTGTCTACCTTCATCAAAACATTTTTTAAACAAAGTAGTAGTGTGTAACTTCAAGCAGAGGATTAGCTTGCGAATGCACATCCTGATTGAAGAATTGCTTAACACCCCTGCGTGTGTATCACCGTAGGAGGTTCACGAGTATTTAAAAATAGAATGTTAGTAACATTTGGACTTAGGTAAAAATTTAGTGGAAGGTTTCCACTCTAAAGTTAATTCTGCTGATTGTTAACTGACGAGGCCTGATTAGCAGTGGCCTGAATTTTAGACTCGGGTGTAATCCAATCATCAGTACTTAGTTTACCTGCTAAAGGGTAATTGACAAGTAGTAATAATTCCTGTAAAACATTTTGAGAAAGCATTGAAGGTGGAGAGACTAAACCTGTATAACCTTAATTATTTTCATAACGCATGAAAATCATACCTAGATTTTACCTGTGAACAATAATCCATTCTTGTGATGCATAAGTTTTCAGTCCAATAAATGCATCAAAGTAGTGTTTTGAGCGTGCCAAGTTGAGTTTCAGTGCAAATGATCTTGTGCATCTATCATATCCCTGAACATGAATATACAAGATCCAATTATGTCTGCTAGCTTCCAAATGTAAGTAACCCAGGCCTGCCATTTGAATATGCAGCTGACCTGCTAAATATTTCATTACTTTGATTTGATCTGCTGTCATTTGCAGAACTCAGCAAGTGAGATCAAGTTAGCAATTTTTTTTCCTATATACTATTGGTGCAATCTTTTTTGTTTTAAAGGACCAAATTGTTAGGGTGTTTTGAAAGGACCTTATTCTAAAAGCATTTTGTATGAACACTTTTCCCCTTTGAAGAAATGTGCTGACCGTCAAAATGAAAAGCATATGCATTTGGAGCAAGATTCGTCCTGAGAATGGTCTAGTTTTACATCCCACCTGAAAAACTTAAATTGTTAGGTGTAAGTTTCATAACTGATTTACACATCTGCTGTCCAATATGCCTGAAACGATGTGACTCTTTCCCAAAAGGTTCCCTGTTTACAAAAGTTGACTTGTTTGCTGCTGTTTTGTATAGAAAACTTCCATCTCCTGGAGGATTAGGAAATCATATTCCTAATGCGATTTGAGTATGCCACACAGTTTAAAGTTTTATGGGATTAATTTGAAAGGGATAGATATCACAAAATTAACAAAACTTCCCATGATGTCACTTTTTTATTTTTTTTAAGTACCCGAAGTGAAGGTGGGGTAAGGCTGGAGATAAAGATAAATCATTGTTTTTATTGGAGCAAGTTCTGACACAATATCAGAGAGGTGCATCTGGATGTCAGAATGAGCAGTTTAAAATGTGAACCGAAGCAATGTGTTTAATTTATATGGTTTAGATTCCAGGTTATCCAGCATATGTTTAAATGAACAGTTTGCTTGTTTCTTGGGTTTTTTGCTTTTTAAATTATCTGTATGGATTTGAATTCAATCTGGGGTAAATGATGAGAAGTAATTATTATTAGTTCAGGATTATGAAAGAAAGAAATAACTTAATCCGGTCATTTGTAGACATTAAAATATGAATAAATTCATTGCTTAATCTGAATTTGAAAGAGCCTGTACTAATGTAAATAATGGAAATATTTCCTGATTCACTTGACATTTCTGTGAGGTGTTATCTACTGTTACCTCTAACCCACATATTTAAAGCTATGATGATTTAACTGCCATTGGTTAAAAAGTTTATTCAGTGACTCACTTGTGTAAACTCATTTAAGTGGTATCGAGCTGTAAATCAACTGGTCTCATTCTTGCAAGGCAAAATAACCTCACTATAGACCCATGGTGCCACCTGGTTAGAATGTGAGGATTATAATTCATGTGCTAAACTTTGCAAACTACCTAGTTTTTTTTAGCTGAGGGAGTGTATAAAATTCACGGTTGAATTGGAATAAAATGTTATCTATTGTAAAACCTGTTAACCAATTGAATTGCTGACATTGAATTTGGATTTTTGATGCTGTTAAACTTTGGGTAATGTTTAAAAGACAGCAAGAGGGGAAAATAACTTCCAGTGACTTTTAAGATATTCCTCTCTTTCTCCATCCCCCTGCCAAAATAGGTTAAAGTACATGATGCATGTAATCAGTCACATAATGGAGATTATATTAATAGTAACAGGATGTTTATCAAAAGTCTTGTTGCTTATTCACACCTTGTAAAGATAAAGTTTCTAGATAAAACTAACCATCATGCTGAGGTATTTTGCATTGAATAGAGACTTGAATAATTTTCTGTATGCAGAGGTAACTCTAAGTATTGGGTCTTGGCGATTGTGGTATTATTCCAAAACCCAACTAGAGTAGGATAGGAGTGTCATCGGTTTTGCCTTTATGACCAAGAATGTCATCTTCTAAAAGCTGGATCTGATTAGCTAAATAAAAGCTTTCAAAATTTAAAATGGGCTTCTGAATTCAGGATTACATTTTTGAAAATATACGGAGTAACTTTCCCGAAAGAAACCAGTTCACAACTCTCGCATGGGTGGCATGTCAACTTAGCCTTTGAAATCAGCCTGATTAGAAGAACTAGTGGATTTTTTTAAAACTTCATAGTTATTAGAATAGCATGCAGATGAGAAGCTATTGTCTTGGTATGGAATAACAACTGAAACCTGGATGAAACCAATAATGTATCAAGTCAGTATGCATAAGTTGCCAATTTAAATAATTCCAAGAAAACGGCAACCACTCTATTGCCTAGGAACAGGGTGTGGTGGTGTTTTATTTCCAGGTGTTCCCTGAAGTCTAGCGTAACTCAGGGAAAATTTGAATAATTACACACGTTTTGAGATTTCCCCAGAATAAAAATGTGGCACCCTTGGCAGTTTACGGGAACTCTTTTTGGAAAGACTCCCAGGAAAATAACACTTCTCTCTTGTAGCAAGTTGGAGGTTCTGAGCGTTCCAACTAAACCATCAGCTTAACCTAATTGATTAATTAATGCAGTTATTGAGATAATCAGTCACCAGCTGCATGAGGTCATCAATCCAAAGCATGAATAAATTGGCCACAATGCTACCATGAAAAGGAAGATTTAATATACAAGTATTCTACTATATCAGAAAACTTACATTTGAAATCTTTTAAATACCTAATTTCATTGCAGTTCAGTAACTTTAGGCTAATCTATGCTGGGTAAAGGTGCTGTTTAAATGAACTGGTATAATTATAACACAACGTTTGTACAGAGATTAATAAGATTGAGTTGTAGATTATTGTTTAACATTTATTTAGATGCAGATGTAAATAATTTAACTTTTTTGCCTCACTAAAGTTTAAGTAAACATGTTCTATAATTCGCTGCCTTTTGCACGAGAGTGTTTGTTCTGTGTATATTTTTATTATGAAGTGTCTTGCTTTTAAAATATGTTTTTTCTTTTCCTGCACTAAAACATCCAAAGGCCAAACTTATACTGGTAGCATTCCCATCAACCATTCAGCTACAGTCTGTTGCAGTACCTGTTGCATGATCTGATCTGTTCTTGTTTGCAGGCCACATTGTACATTTTCTGCTGATAAAATAAAACTAATCTTTGATTTTAATCTTTGACTTAATTTCATCTTGTTCAGCATCTTTTTACATTTGAAACTAAACTCAGGATATGTAGCCTGCAAATACCTTCAATTCTGGAAAATCTTGCCTAGTGAGTGGTAAATGAAACGAGGTAATGCCTTTGGAGGGGGAGAGGGTGATGGGAGGTGTGAAGCAAGAAAGTGGAGAAGCAATAAATGGAATGATAGAGGAACAGAAAGACCTTCATAGTAACTGGACGTAAATAAGCTGCAATGTTATCCATGATTAGCAGGTGTATAGAATATTAGAGCAGGGAGGTTTTGATGGAACTAAATATTACACTTGTTATCCACGGGTAACATTCTACACATAGTTCCAGTCAGCATGGCAAAGGTGCAACTCGACTGGTTGCAGACAAGATTTGTAAGAATGTTGTCTAAACTGGATAATTGTATTAACTGATTAGATAAACTGGAATTGTTTAAAACGGGACAGAAGAGGCTGAGGAAAGGCTACATTTAGGTGTTCAAAATTGAGGATTATAAGGGAGGAAGAGGAAGATATTTTACTTAGAGGATGGTAGTCTTGACAGGGTAAACGAAGAAAATTATTTAAAATCCAGTATTTGATGGAGCAAGGGATCTAGGGCAATCCAACTAACTGGATACAGAATTGGCTTTGTGGAAGGAAGCAGAGGGTTATAGTGGAAGGGTGTTTCTTTTTGGACTGGAGGCCTGTGGTGTGCATCAGGAATCAGTGCTGGGCCCATTGCTGCTTGGGGTTTATATTAATGACTTGGATGAGTATGTACAAGGCATGATTAGTAAATTTGTAGTTGACACTAAAGTGTGTGATATCACAGAGTAAATATGGTCATTAAAAGTTAAAGTAAGCTCTTGATCAACTGGGAAAATGTGTTGAGGAATGGCTAATGCAGTTTAATGTAGAAAAGTCTGAGGTGTTGAGTTTTGGGAAGTCAAACTTCACAAAGTGCTGGACCAACTCAGCAGGTTAGGCAGCATCTCTGAAGAACATGGATAGATGATATTTTGGGCCAGGACCCTTCAGATTGATGGGGGAGGGGGCAAAGCTGGAAGAAAGGAGGGGCAGGTCATAGGTTGATATAGGTGAGGAGGGTTTTTTGATGTGCAGATGGCTGGACAAAGGTCAGAAATGAAAAGACAAGGTGTGAGTAAAAGGACTTAAGAGTTGCAAATTGTGAAGCATGGGGAAAGAATGTAGGTGGGAAGGGGGAGGGGGGAAAGAAAGGGGAGGGTTTAAGCAGGGGAAGAAGGGAGGGGGGGATGGGACATCTAAAGTACTTCATAGTACTTATCTAAAGGGGAGGGTTTATATAGGAGAGGGGGGTGGGGGGACTTATCTAAAATTGGAGAATTTAATGTTCATACCGTTTGGTTGTGAGGTACCCAAGCGGAATATAAAGTGTTCCTCCAGTTTGTGTGTTGCCAATGGTAGGGCTGCAAGTAATCCAGATTGGGACTATGGTTCTGGAAATGATATTAAACCACTAATGTGCAGCAGTGATCTGGCAGACATATTAAAACCCGGTAGGTCTAGGAAATAGCACCACCCCTGCCGAAGTGGACCAGGTTCTCAAATTGTAGAATTGCCACATTGGGTCTGCACCAAGTTGCAAATGAACCAACATGAGAGATAAACCTACTTGGCTTCGCCATCCCCATTTTACCTGTGACAGATGTAGTTGTCCATGATAGTATGAGTAGGAGTATACATCCCGTGATAAGACAAATCCTGTCTTCAAGATTCAAGATAGCTTTATTTGTCATCCAATATTGGACGAAATTCAGTCACCCACAGTCCAACAATAAAAGCATTAAATAGGCATTAAAATTACACAACCCCAAAAACACACAAAAAAGAAACATTCATCAAAGAAACATCCATCACAGTGAGTCTCCTCCAGTCCTCTCCTCACTGTGATGGAAGGCCACAATGTCTTTCCCTTCTCCTGCCGTCTTCTCCCGCGGTCAGGTTGTTGTGGTTGCAGGCCGCGCCGGACGGTCCGCAGCGGCCCGAGCCTAAGGCGAGTCGCAGCCGCTCCCGCAGCCTCCGAAGACGGCCGGCTCCGCCGATGATAAGTCCGATCCAGGGCGGGCGAACACGCTGCCGCTGTTGCTGCACGTCGGGGCGGTCGTGGCTCCCGACATTGAAGCCCCCGCCCAGCAGAGAAAAATCCCGCGGCATATTTTAGGCCGCGCCGGAAGGTGAAATGTCCGCGGCCCAAGCCCCGTGATCCGGGGCGGGCGAACACGCTGCCGCTGCCGGAGCTCCCGATGTCGGCATCCACGCAGCCCGAGCCTAAGGCGAGTCACAGCCGCTCCCGTAGCCTCCGAAGACGGCCGGCTCCGCTGATGGTAAGTCCGGTCCGTGGGCTCTGCGAACCAGAGCCCTGGAGGCCGCCAGCTCCAGGACGGGCCGATGGTAGGCCGCAGCAGGAACGGAGACAACACCCAGAAAACAAAGGTCGGGTCTCCGTTCGGAAGGGACACATTTACAATTTTACAGTTCCCCCCCCTCCCCCCCACATACACACACAGTACACAAACACAAAAACATGACATCACAACTACAATTAAGACAAAAAAACAACAAAGACAAATGGACCGCAGGTAAGCCGCAGCTGCTATGGCAGCGCCGCCATTTTGGACCTTCACACCAAAGATATCAATATTCAAGAGTAAAATTGAAACAGATCTGAAGACTCAAAACTGAACTGCAGAAAAGTACATTGTGACAATATGTAACTTCATAGACTGGATCCTGTTTCACCCATCACTGCTATCAATCCTGTTTCGTTAAGTGCATAAGATCATGTCAGGGGTGTTATGTCTTACCTAGAATTTTCCATTACAGGGTCTATGCACAATAGAACCCAATGCTTTGAGCTAAGATACTAATGATTTTTTACAGGAAGGCCCATTATAAACAAAATCATTGATATGCCACGCAATGGTAAATTATAATTGGAATCTAGGGAAGAATTTATAGACCGACATTTTGTAAGTACATCGACAATAAATTAACAAGCAATAAAAGTGAAAACTACAAGCTTGGAAAAGGACTCAATAAAAACAATTAGGTAGACAAAAATAATCCACAAAATAAATTTATTACTGATTATAAAAGGCATACCACAGCCATATTAGACCATACAATAGAAACAGCCCAACTCTACCTTCTCAAGCTGGTCCCATTGCCTGCATGTGACCCTCTAAACTTTCCTATCCGTGAACCTCTCAAAATGCCTTTGAAAAAATTATAATTGTATTTGCCTATAGTACTTTGTCTGGCAGCTCATTTTATATATAACTGCCATCTTCTGTGTGAAAAACGTGCCCCTCAGGTCCCCTTTAAATCTTTCCCCTCTCACTTAAATCTATACCCTCTAGTTTTAGTCCTGGCCCTACTCCATTGTCAGAGTGAGGCCCAGCGCAAATTGGAGGAACAGCACCTCATATTTCGCTTGGGTAATTTACACCCTAGAGGTATGAACATTGACTTCTCTAACTTCACCCTTGCTTTCCCTCTCTATCCCCTCCCCCTTCCCAGTTCTCCCACTGGTCTTACTGTCTCCAACTACATTCTATCTCTGTCACGCCCCCTCCTCTGACATCAGTCTGAAGAAGGGTCTCGATCCGAAACATCACCCATTCCTTCTCTCCCAAGATGCTGCCTGATTCGCTGTGTTACTCCAGCATTTTGTGTCTACCCTCTAGTTTTAGACTACTCTGAAAGAAGGTCAGTGACCATCTATCTCATTTATGCAACCTCGTGATTTTGTAAACGTTTATAAGCTAACCACTGGAACCTCCTTCACTCCAAGGGTAACATTCCCAGCCTCTCCAATCTATCCGCATAACACATGCTCTCCAATCGCAACAACATCTGTGAATATTTTCTGCATCCACTCTCACATCGTCATCCTTCCAATAGCACGGTGACTAGAGCTACACGTAATTTTCCAGGTGTGATCCCAACATTCTGGTGCAGCTGGAATATGATGTCTGAGCTCCTGTACTTAGAACTCTGTTGAAGGTAAGCATGTCATATGCCTTCTTCACGGCCTTGTTTACTTGTACTGTTATTTTCAGGCAACGTTTTGGTTTTTAGTTTCAGAGATACAGCGTTGAAATAAGCCCTTCAGCCGACCGGGCACACTGACCAGCGATCACCCATACATTGCTTCTATCCTACACTTAGGGAAAATACAGAAGCCAATTAACCTACATGTGCATGTCTTTGGAATGATGGAAAAAAGCCACCTTGTCACAAGAAAAACATATTAAATCCTTACAGGTAGCACCCATAGTCAGGATCGAACCCAGGTCTCTGGCACTGTAAGGCAGCAACTCTACCCCTGCGCCACTTTGCTGCCCAATGTATTTGACCCAAAGATCTCTCTGTTCGACAACACTCCCCGTGGCCCTGTAATTTATCACATAGAAACATAGAAAATAGGCGTAGGAGGAGACCATTCGGCCCTTCGAGCCAGCACCACCATTCATTGTGATCATGGCTGATCATCCACAATCAGTAACCTGTGCCCAAATTCTCCCCATGTCCCTTGATTCCACTATCCCCCCAGAGCTCTATCGAACTCTCAAATTCATCCAGTGATTTGGCCTCCACTGCCCTCTGGCAGAGAATTCCACAAATTCACAACTCCATGGTTTAACCTCCCAAAATGCATCACTTTGCACTTGCGTGAGTTAAATTCCATCAGCCATTCCTTTGCCCCCTATCCCAGTTGATCTAGATCCTGTTACAACTTTAGACAACCTTCACTGTCCATCGTAGAACCATTTTGGTTATTATCCGCAAACTTCCACATCGTTCTACCTACATTCCTTTCCCAATCGTTAATGTATATAACAGACAACCAAGGGACCCCGAGGCCCAGGCACTGATTCTCCTGCCCCTTTACCCAACAATTCCCCTGGTACAGACCTCAATCTGCAATCCAAATCCTCACTATGACCCTCCCCAAACTGCTAAACATCCACCATCTCAGACAATCTCACCACCACATTGTTCCTTGATGGTTTCCCTAGCAACAAACAGATGTTTTTACATCTCTACACAGTCTCCCCCACAATGCTTGGCCTCAATGTTTCTTGTGTTCTCTCAATGTTCCCCAAACCACAAGGTTATGATCCATCCACGACTAGCATGGCACAAGCTCGATTGAGCCCAGAGCTGCCAGCATCCCATTCCGCCCTCTGTCCAAAATCTTGTCTTGGACCTTGTGCACTACTTAAGTTCACATTTGTTTGGCTGCACGAAAATTTTGAAGCCATCTAACTTGAATTATAAGGTTGCATAATAATCGATGGCTCACAATGGCCAGTGAAGTTTTCCGTTTTAAAGGCTTTTACCATGTAAAGTCAAGCATTATGAAGGCACCATACATTTAATACAATATATTTTGATTGATTTACAATTAATTTAACTTGATTTATTTCCCTATTCCTGTTTAATCAATAGTTTAGGTGCTGCAACATTCTGAAACTATTAATTAATTAATCAATCAATACGCTTACTTAATGGACAACATTTTTTAGATTTAGAGATACAGCGCGGAAACAGGCCCTTCGGCCCACCAGGTCCGCGCCGCCCAGCGATCCCCGCACATTAACACTATATCCTACACACACTAGGGACAATTTTTTTTTTTTCCATTTGCCCAGTCAATTAACCTACATACCTGTACGTCTTTGGAGTGTGGGAGGAAACCGAAGATCTCGGAGAAAACCCACGCAGGTCACGGGGAGAACGTACAAACTCCGTACAGACGGCGCCCGTAGTCAGGATCGAACCTGAGTCTCCGGCGCTGCATTCGCTGTAAGGCAGCAACACAACCGCTGCGCCACCGTGCCGTTAAACATAGTTCTTTAAGAAACTTGATATATATTTTCTTCAATTGCTTGATGCTGTTGTAGTTCAAAACCGTTGTTTAAACTGTGGGTATAAACAAGAAATTAATATAAATTGTATAAGAATTTTAAAATATTACCACTGGTCCTAAAAAGTGATTACAAATATAAATTCTTACGTGCTCCTTTTTGTGGAATTCTTTGCTAAAAAATACAAAAATACATATTGAGATGGTAATGTCAAAACAGTAACAAATAACATAACATAACATAACAACACTTTATTGTCACTCGGCACAACACCGAGCGAAATTTCAGCAGTCACACAAAATACAGCAAAAAGAAAAGAACACAGGACACCCGACCCCAACACAAACATCCATCACAGTGACTCCAAACACCCCCTCACTGTGATGGAGGCAACAAAACTTCCCCTCTCTTCCCCCCGCACCCACGGACAGGCAGCTCGACCCCTACCGAGGCAAACGACACGCACAGCCCCCGCAAGGGGATGGAAGGCCCCCCGGCCGAGCCGCCCCGGGCACCGAAACGTCCCGCGGCCACACCGGGCGATGTTAAGTCCAACGGCCGAGCCGCACCGGGCACTGAAACGTCCCGCGGCCGAACAGCGCTGACGATGTTAAGTCCAGCGGCCAAGCCGCGCCGGGCACTGAAACGTCCCGCGGCCACACCGGGCGATGTTAAGTCCAGCGGCCGAGCCGCACCGGGCACTGAAACGTCCCGCGGCCACACCGGGCACTGAAACGTCCCGCGGCCGCACCGGGCGATGTTAAGTCCAGCGGCCGAGCCGCACCGGGCACTGAAACGTCCCGCGGCCGAGCCGCACCGGGCACTGAAACGTCCCGCGGCCGCACCGGGCGATGTTAAGTCCAGCGGCCGAGCCGCACCGGGCACTGAAACGTCCCGCGGCCGAGCTGCGCCGGCAATGTTAAGGCCCGCAGCCGAGCCGCACCGGGCACTGAAACGTCCCGCAGCCGAGCTGCGCCGGCAATGTTAAGGCCCGCAGCCGAGCCGCACCGGGCACTGAAACGTCCCGCAGCCGAGCTGCGCCGGCAATGTTAAGGCCCGCAGCCGAGCCGCGCCCCGGGGAAGAGACCTAATAAAATAAAGGTTTCCCCCCGCCCCACCCCCCCCACCCCACCCCACACCCCCACCACACATACACAGCCAAAAACAGAAACAAAAACCATCCCAACACCGACACAAACAAAAAAAAAGAAAAAAAGACAACAGACTGCCAGAGAGCCGCAGCCGTTAGGCGCAGCCAACTCCTCCCATATATACCATATGTCATTGTTTTAATGAACACCCCCCCACCCCCCTATCTGTTGGGAACTATTTTAAGTCACACATTCCTACACTTCTTGAATTATCAATATAAAACAAAATAAAGGAGGATAGCAAAAGTTTTTTTAGGTACGTGAAGAGGAAAAAAATAGTCAAGGCAAATGTGGGTCCCTTGAAGACAGAAGCAGGGGAATTTATTATGGGGAACAAAGAAATGGCAGACGAGTTAAACCGTTACTTTGGATCTGTCTTCACTGAGGAAGATACACACAATCTCCCAAATGTTCTAGGGGCTGGAGAACCTAGGGTGATGGAGGAACTGAAGGAAATCCACATTAGGCAGGAAATGGTTTTGGGTAGACTGATGGGACTGAAGGCTGATAAATCCCCAGGGCCTGATGGTCTGCATCCCAGAGTACTTAAGGAGGTGGCTCTAGAAATAGTGGAAGCATTGGAGATCATTTTTCAATGTTCTATAGATTCAGGATCAGTTCCTGTGGATTGGAGAATAGCAAATGTTATCCCACTTTTTAAGAAAGGAGGGAGAGAGAAAACGGGTGATTATAGACCAGTTAGTCCGACATCAGTGGTGGGGAAAATGCTGGAGTCAATTATAAAAGACGAAATTGCTGAGCATTTGGATAGCAGTAACGGGATCGTTCCGAGTCAGCATGGATTTACGAAGGGGAAATCATGCTTGACAAATCTACTGGAATTTTTTGAGGATGTAACTAGGAAAATTGACAAGGGAGAGTCAGTGGATGTGGTGTACCTCGACTTTCAGAAAGCCTTCGATAAGGTCCCACATAGGAGATTAGTGGGCAAAATTAGGGCACATGGTATTGGGGGTAGGGTACTGACATGGATAGAAAATTGGTTAACAGACAGAAAGCAAAGAGTGGGGATAAATGGGTCCCTTTCGGAATGGCAGGCAGTGACCAGTGGGGTACCGCAAGGTTCGGTGCTGGGACCCCAGCTATTTACGATATACATTAATGACTTAGACGAAGGGATTAAAAGTACCATTAGCAAATTTGCAGATGATACTAAGTTGGGGGGTAGTGTGAATTGTGAGGAAGATGCAATAAGGCTGCAGGGTGACCTGGACAGGTTGTGTGAGTGGGCGGATACATGGCAGATGCAGTTTAATGTAGATAAGTGTGAGGTTATTCACTTTGGAAGTAAGAATAGAAAGGCAGATTATTATCTGAATGGTGTCAAGTTAGGAGGAGGGGGAGTTCAACGAGATCTGGGTGTCCTAGTGCATCAGTCAATGAAAGGAAGCATGCAGGTTCAGCAGGCAGTGAAGAAAGCCAATGGAATGTTGGCCTTCGTAACAAGAGGAGTTGAGTATAGGAGCAAAGAGGTCCTTCTACAGTTGTACCGGGCCCTGGTGAGACCGCACCTGGAGTACTGTGTGCAGTTTTGGTCTCCAAATTTGAGGAAGGATATTCTTGCTATGGAGGGCGTGCAGCGTAGGTTCACTAGATTAATTCCCGGAATGGCGGGACTGTCGTATGTTGAAAGGCTGGAGCGATTGGGCTTGTATACACTGGAATTTAGAAGGATGAGGGGGGATCTTATTGAAACATATAAGATAATTAGGGGATTGGACACATTAGAGGCAGATAACATGTTCCCAATGTTGGGGGAGTCCAGAACAAGGGGCCACAGTTTGAGAATAAGGGGTAGGCCATTTAGAACGGAGATGAGGAAGAACTTTTTCAGTCAGAGGGTGGTGAAGGTGTGGAATTCTCTGCCTCAGAAGGCAGTGGAGGCCAGTTCGTTGGATGCTTTCAAGAGAGAGCTGGATAGAGCTCTTAAGGATAGCGGAGTGAGGGGGTATGGGGAGAAGGCAGGAACGGGGTACTGATTGATAGTGATCAGCCATGATCGCATTGAATGGCGGTGCTGGCTCGAAGGGCTGAATGGCCTACTCCTGCACCTATTGTCTATTGTCTATTGTCTAAAGTTTGCCAGGTGTTGGTGACTGAACATAGTAGACAGATTTAATGGAAATAACAAATTAAAATGTCAGCAGTGATAAGACTTCCACTAAGATACTTTTTAAATACAATTTTTTACCAAAATATAAAAAATTGAACATTGTTTTGTCATTTCACTATTTTCTGATAAGTTTGGTGAAGTCCTCTTGCTGATTACCGAACTGAGTGAGTGTGTTGTTTCATTACTCTCCATCCATAACTTGCTCACTACTGATTTATGGAAAAGAGGCACAAGTGGTGGAAGAACTCAATGGGTCAGGCAGCATCTGTGGGTATCATGGATAGGTGATGTTTTAGGGATCAGGACCCCTTTTCAGACTGACACATTGAGTTACTCCAGCAGTTTGCATCTTTGTAATTTTACTGCCTCCTCTTATTTTTCTTACCTAATTCCCACTGTCATAAACTTTGATCATATCTTGAATACTCCTTTATATCACTGCATTCTTAAATCATCTATGAGAAGATTTCATTTGTTAATCTCTAGGTTGCCGTACCCTGGTAACAGGCAAGGGAGCATTTGTGAATTCTTGGGAGGGTATGGGTGCACAGAGGTATCGCTTGGAAATGAGAAATTAAACCAGCCACATAACCTACTCGTACATATCCCAGTCTTCAGTATGATCGGACACATAGAAACCCATGAATATTGTGGATTAGGCCAACATAGTCATAATACAGCGAGAATTGATGCCACATTCAGCACTGTTGCACCGATTCTTTATAGTCATACAGCACAGAAACAGGACCTTTGGCCCACCATGCCTATACCATTCATTGTTTCATCTATACTAACCTAATTTACCAGCAGGTTGGTCTGTAACCAACTGTGCCTTCAACTGCTCATCCCGATGCTTCTTTAATCGCTTTAAAATCTCCTCCATAACCTTTTAAGGCAGCGCTTTCCAGATTGCAACTACCCTCCAGGTGAAAATATTGTTCCTCCAATCCCCTCTAAACTTCCTGTTCCCCACCTCTAGCCTTTGGCCCATGGACTTAGACACCTCTGCCACTGAGGAAACTTTTTTTATTATCTATCCATCAATGCCTATCATAATTTTGATTATAAGCTTATGGCATTTTAGCCATGGCTGCAATCTTTTTTTTAAATTCGGAGTGCCCCAAATGAAAATGGTTCACCATAACAGTTTTTTTCATAAATCCAAAATATTTATTCAAATATTAAAATAATATCTACAATACATTCAAACCAAAACAGAACTCACCACCAGAATACTATACAAACAAATATACCAATTGAAACTATTATACAATTATATTACAATCCCCATCCAGGATACATCCAATCCCCCGCGGTGCCCAGCGGTCCCGGAAATCCTCCAGGGTGCCCGTGGACAGCGCGTAGTCCCTCTCCAACACCACCCGGGAACCATAACACTGTAGGTCCCTGCCCAACCACATATCCAAATTAGTAAATTTATCACTTACATTTTTTCAAGAAGATGAACATTACTATTCCAGTCAAAGAGAGAAGAACCAGAAGACCAATGCCAAGAAAAAGTGGAAGATCTGTGTTTCCATGCTAAAAATGAAAAGACACATTTAAGTTCAGAAAATGCCAACTTGAAACTAAAACAAAAAATATTGGAAATACACAACAGGCCAGGCTGCATATTTGGAAAAGAAAATAGGTAACCTTTCAGGTCAATTAAATGATAGATCATCCACCTGAAACATAAACTCTGTTTCTCCCTTCACAGATGCTGTCTAACCTGCAGAGTGTTTTGGGCATTTTATATTACATTTCAGATGATCAGAAACACAGTAAACGTCCTTTAAATGCAAAAAAAAGAATTTCTCTATTTATTTATTTATGTATGTTTTCTCTCTATCTAAATAGGTGCTTTAGATGCTTGTCAGTTTCTCAAAACTCTTGGTGTGCTAAATTTAATATCTAATATTCAGTCCAATGGCCTCTTATTATCACCCATTGATTGCTGAAAAGTTCAGCTTGTATCTCCTTCAGCCTATACCTTCAACCGTCTTTTTTATGCTCTGTTTGAATTAAATCAGCCCCAATTTTACATCTTTCTGTGTCTTGTACTTGGTCATTTAAGTCAGCAAGATCCATCCGATCTAGTGTGGCCCTCTGTGTGAATTTTGTCAGAGAAAGAGAATGATATTCCTCCTCTAAATAAAGAAGTGCCCATTTCTTTATGTGATTGATCACAATCCAAATTAAATCTAATTCTCGGTTGTTTCACAACTGAGAGCTGTAGATTCCTTTGATTAAATTTATTATTCGTTAATGATGGAGATAAATCTGTTTTCTCCTAAGGATCTGTGGAATTCTCTGCCTCAGAGGGCAGTGGAGGCCAATTCTTTGAATCCATTCAAGAGAGAGCTAGATAGAGCTCTTAAGGATAGCGGAGTCAGGGGGTATGGGGAGTAGGCAGGAACGGGGTACTGATTGAGAATGATCAGCCATGATCACATTGAATGGCGGTGCTGGCTCAAAGGGTCGAATGGCCTCCACCTATTGTCTATTGTCTATAAGTTACAAGAATAAGGGCGATTCCAGATCCTGACAATATCAGGAATCCCTAGGAGGGTGAAAAAATGTCTCCTGCTTTTGAATGTACAGGTGGTTCTGCTATCACACATGTTTCTGTTACTCAAATTGAATATTACACGAGTGATGAATTAGGGAACAATAATTGCATTATGTGCCTAATTGGTTATAACCTAATTTTGACGGGGAACCAGAGAACTACTTAGAAGTTACTTTGGAACTTGACAAGCAGAAAAAAGCTCCCTTACATTTAAACAGTATAGGGGAACAACATCTGTTTTCATGTAATCTCCCAGCAGTACGTAGACAACATTACCTCTAAGGAACACAGCTGATACTTTAACTGCAGCCGACCACTGAAATTGACAAGCAATCACTCCTATGGGCACCTGTGTAACAATAATGTGTGATCAGAACACTATAGGTTTTAACAATGTTTTGAATGGGGATAAGTCTGGATCTTGCACGAAGGTACTAAATTGGAGTAAGGCAAATTACAACATTATTAGGCAAGAGTTCAGGAAGATACATTGGAAGCAGTTGTTACTGGGTAAGTCCCTATCTGACATGTGGTAGTCTTTTTAAGGCTAGTTCATCAAAGTTCAGGACTGGCATATTCCAGGATGGAGGAGGGATCAGGATAGCAAATTAAGAGAACCTTGGATGAACAAAAAATTGGATGATTGAAAAATTAAACCCACATAGATAGTAATCTGGATTCCCCCCCCCCAAACCCTGTGCAAATTAGCACAGGGAAGCTAAAAGCAGAGAATTAAATGTTTGACTCAAATATTGGTGCGGAAGAAATGGGTTTCAATTCATGGGACAGTGGAACAGAGTTGCAGGGAAAGGAGAAATTGTTCGTCTGGGAGAGGTCTTATTTGAATCGTGCTGAGACAACGTCCCGGGCTTCAAAATTTTAACTATGAGCAGTGTGGCCTAGAGTTTTGATGCCATTGAATACACTAGTTTTCCATCTCCAAAATTCCATGGATTCTGGATAGTTCCCACAGATTGGAAAATGAATAACAGAAATTGACAAAAGCAAACCAGTTGATCAAACATACTTTTAGGAGGCTTTCAACAAATTGCCACAATTTAGATTATTAAACAAAAATAAAAAGCACATTATGAGAAAATGTATTGATATCCACACAAATTTATGATTAATTTTCTCAGACATTTCAAAATGCGGCTATACATTCTCTTCTGCGGAATTTTGCTACTAAGTCAGTCAGCCAATGGATAATTAGAAAAATTGAAAACTGATACTGGGTCGTTGCTGAGACTGATTTATTGCAGCATCCATTAAAACACCTGCAGAAAAATGTCCAATGTTCAAGATATGCTTTAGATTTTATGTAGTTTGAACCTTTGATATATGCTTACTTGTTCAGAAGTACTGTTGATTCCATTCGTAGTGATCGTAGAACTCAGAATTTCTTGAGTACCTGAGGAAAAAGAATACAATTCCGGCTGATCTCACTAGCAAGGAATCAACTACGGTGCCTAAAACCAAGGCAAGGTATTGAAGGTCTTGGATCCAAAACATCGCTATTTTCCAAGATTCATTCTAACAATAATTTTCCACATAAGGCCGAACAGACATTATTTCTGTGATTCCCTAAAGCAAATCGTGCCAATCTGACTAGAATCTCCAACCTACATGTCAATAAATGTTCTAACCAGTAGGTGGTGCTGGGAATCACAGGGGCATAATTTTCCTCGGCGAGTCAAAGATTGTGCCAGCACATCGTAACCACTTATGGGTTAGTTTCTGGGTTTACATCTTCTGGCTGTTATACTATGAATTTACATTTACCCCTTCAGAGAATTGGTTCTGGTATTCTGTTTACTCAGAGAGGTGCAACAGTTACTGAAGATATTTTATTTACTTCTAGCTTTCTGCACAAACCAGTTGTGCCAGAAGTGGGAACACTGGTAGTCGCTTTCCCCATGGAATTCACCATGACCGGGAAGATGGGTCTTAGTCACTCAGAGCAGGACGTGCTACTGGTAGAGGAGAGAGAAAAGGGGATTCGAATCCATATCTGTGCAGGGCCAAACTTATTTCCATAAGGTTTTCTCATTGAAATCTGCCAAGTAGTCCAGACATAACTACACATTCAACAGGAACAAGTCTACCAGTGGATGTAAAGTGATGAAAGCTTCATCCGACTGGAGTTGGAAATAGGTTTGGCAATCACTGTTGCATGAAATAAATATTTCATTCCTTTTGCCAGAATCCACAAGGAAGATACAGTATGCAGCTATGCTGGAACTGCATACTTCATCGAGATTCTCGGTATCTTGACTGCATGCACATTGACCAAAAATCCTGCATGCCAACTCTCCAGTGCAATCAAAACTACAAATAATTTAATTCCAGCAATATCCAGTGACTAAGGTAGCAGACCAACAAAACCCCATGCCTTGGTATCGCAATCCCTGCTGTGCCTTCTGTATTTAAGCCATCATGACAAACCAATCTGTAGCTACTAGGTGAACAGTAATAATATGGTTGGTCCAACTGTTTGTTATTCTTGTCACCCTCCCTACTCCAGGAATACAATGGCTGATGACTTGAGTGTAGAACTGTTGATGTGAGCAGCGTGTATACAATGTTATGGAGTCATTCACTAGTGTCACGGCATGTAATCAGTGACAACCTCACCATTCTGAGGAGCAGGAGGAGAAAATATTTTAAAATCTAATTATCTACATTTAATGTCCATTCGAGGTTCTCCCTGACCTTAGGAAGCAGTTAATGTCCACCTTTAGAGATACACTTAGATCCGGTAAGGATAGTAGATTTCCATGTAAACCAGGCGGGTTTTTATGATTAATCTTGTAATTTCATGATTACTCAAATACAACTGTTAAAAGTCAATTGGGCAGAAACATCCATTGGAAATCCATGGATCGTGAGATGAGCTTTTAAAAGTAAAATCTATTTTTATTGAATTGTTTAAATGAAAGTTTCCCTGCCATCATGGTGGAGCTTGAATCCACATCTTCAAAGCACAGTCCACAATTCTGGCTGCTGCTCCAGTAATCTACACTCTGCTGCTGCAGAATGGGTGGAAGCAGGCAACCTAGACATCATCTTTCTGCACAGAAAGAGCCTGGTTCACTGATTACAGTCACTGGCAGAGTGCCATTGGTGGGAGAATTAATGCAACATTCTTCAGAGATTCAGTTTAAGTTGACGGAACCACTGCCTCTTCTGCTCTACATCTGCCTCCTGTGCTGAGATGAGACAATCCTAGCTATGTAGAACCAGACCTAATTGCAATGGAATTTCCTATAGGAACACGAGACACCCCAATATGAAGTGGTCAATGTATGCATACAGAGTTGAAAGGGGATATGCAGACTGCCTTCTCTCTTTCTCTATGCTCCTCCTTCTCCCCTCCAAATCTCTGCATGGAGTTCACCTCAATTTACACATGGGAATCACAGAATTTAATCATAGTGTCAGAGAGCTACAGCACAGAAACAGACCCTTCGACTCACCTTGACCACGCCGCCCAAGTTGGCATATTCTGCTGTCCCATTTTCGTGCCTCCAAAACCTTCCTATCCATGTTTCTGCCCAATTGACTTTTAACAGTTGTATTTGTATCCACTTCTGCAGCTTTCTCTACTTTCTCGCTGGCAGTCTGTTTGTCTTTCTTCTTTCTTTGTCTATTTGTTAGTGTTAGATGCATGAAATAGCCTATCTTTAGCTGTGTATATGTGGGGGGTGGTGGGGGGGTGGGGGAAACCTTTTAAAAAATCTCTTCCTCAACGGAGATGCGACCCTTTCCGAGTCGTATCTCCGTTTGCACTAAAAAAAAAATTTAAACGCGGGGCCTTCCATCGCCCGCGGGGCCTTCCATCGCCCGGTGCGGCTCGGCCGCTGGACTTAACAGTGCCCGGTGCGGCTCGGCCGCGGGGCCTTACATCGCCCGGTACGGCCGCGGGACGGTTCAGCGCCAGGTGCGGCTCGGCCGCGGGTCCTTCCATCGCCCGGCGCGGCTCAGCCACGGGACTTTACATCACTGGTGCGGCTCGGCCGCGGGGCCTTCCATCGCCCGACGCGGCTCGGCCGCGGGACATAACATCGCCCGGCGCGGCTCGGCCGCGGGACTTTACATCGCTGGTGCGGCTCGGCCGCGGGACTTTACATCGCTGGTGCGGCTCGGCCGCGGGACTTTACATCACTGGTGCGGCTCGGCCGCGGGGCCTTCCATCGCCCGGCGCGGCTCGGCCGCGGGACATAACATCGCCTGGCGCGGCTCGGCCGCGGGACTTTACATCGCTGGTGCGGCTCGGCCGCGGGGCCTTCCATCACCCGGCGCGGCTCGGCCGCGGGACCTAACATCGCCCGGCGCGGCTCGGCCGCGGGACTTTACATCGCTGGTGCGGCTCGGCCGCGGGACTTTACATCGCTGGTGCGGCTCGGCCGCGGGGCCTTCCATCGCCCGGCGTGGCTCGGCCGCGGGACTTAGCTGCGCACGGTACGGCCGCGGGGCCTTCCATCGCCCGGCTCGGCCGCGGGATGTTTCAGCGCCCGGTGCGGCTCGGCCGCGGGGACTTGGGCGTGGGGAAGAGAGCGGAAGTTTTGTTGCCTCCATCACAGTGAGGTGGTGTTTGGAGTCACTGTGATGGATGTTTATGTTGGGGTTATGTGTCTTGTGTTTCTTTTTTTGTGTGACTGCTGGTAACGTAATTTTGTTCGGTACCTCGGTACCGAATGACAAATAAAGGCTCTGTATTCTGTATTCTGTATTCAAATACAGACCAGCCCCTGAGTGAAAAAGTTGTCCCTGATGTCCCTCTTAAATCCTTCCCCTCTTAACTTCAGCTTATGTCCTCTCATTTTTGAATCCTCTACCTGTAAATAGACTGAGCGTTCGCCTTATCCATGCACCCCGTTATCTTGGTGACCTCAATAAGGACACATCTCATCCTCCAATGCTCCAAAGAAATAAATCCCAGCTTAACCAATCTGTCCCACAACTCAAGCCCAGGTATCATCCTCCCTATAGCTGAGTGACCAGAACGACATGCTGTACTCCAAGTGTAGTCTCACCAGCAAATCCTACAGCTGCATCATGATGTCCCAACTTTTGTGCTTAATACTCTTCCCAATGAAAGCAAGCGCACCCTGGAAGGAGAAGTTTAGGTTGTAATACATTGAATAGTGATTCCTTGGAAAGAAAGGATTAAAGGTGTGGGATGGGATGGGAAGTAGAAGATGACAATGGCTAAGGAACAACAATGTAAATATTCAGTGGTAACATTCTGTAGTGACCTTCGTGAACTTGTGTAAACATAGTGCAGAGGTATCCTGCTATAAATCACTCATTGCTGATAAGGTTTCAACCAAGAAAGAAGTCGACAAATTAAAGTGTAACATCGGTTGTGCTGGTTTAGCACGTACGCAAGGGTATAACACAGCCTGTGGGCACTCAGTGGTTGGGACTTCGCTTTTAGACAGAGTCATGACCAGGGACAAAAGAAAATGGTGAGTAGTGCTGCGGACAATACTGCCTGCCACTGACTGCGGGGTCAACATCCTCTCCCACTCCCACATCTCCAGCAATGAACATCCAATTATACTCAATTGGATCTGTTTGGTAAACCATGATCTTTGCATACCCGGAACCAGATTTCTGAAGCAGACATTATATTCAGAGCTCTATCATGGGAATAACTTACAAGGTGGACAGAGAAGAAAATCAAAAGACATTTTCAAAACCTCTACGAAAATATTGCAAAATTTCCATTGATTCCTGGGAAACTCTGGGCCATGACCTCTCGACAAGGACAAGCATTTTAGTCGGCACTGAGAATCTCAAGTCCATGTGTGAGAAGCTGACAAGAGACACCACATCATGGACTAACCAACAAGAGATACCACTTCATGGACTAACCAACAAGAGACACCACGTCATGGACTAACCAACAAGAGACACCACATCATGGACTAACCAACAACAGATACCACTTCATGGACTAACCAACAAGAGACACCACGTCATGGACTAACCAACAAGAGACACCACATCATGGACTAACGACTCTTGCCCCATCTACATTGGATTCAGTTACCACTGAATCCACTTAACCTGAAACTGAGGGACTGCCAAAGAAGATGTGACCCAATAGTTCATATACCAGCATCAGCAGTTATTTTCCTACACAATAGTTTCATTCTGTGAGTTGGCCCATGAACGATCGCAGCTGAATCATGAGTCATAACTTTCTTGAGATACTTTGCCATCCAGTGAATTGGTATCCTTCTGTATTTCCCTCTGTCCCTCTCCAAGCCAATCAGCCAGATTCAACCTTCATGCTCTCCCCTTCATTAGGCAAAATATTAGCCTCTAAGCTGGTGAGAGTGAATGCAGTAACAAAAGAAGTGTGTCACTATTGCTGCCTGATGTACAAAATTCTGAAAATGATCAGAAAGATGATTATAATATGTTTAATAACCCAAGAGTTTACATACCGGGGAAGCATGACGGGAAAAGAGGCCAACATGGTGAAGGAAAATTAAGGATGTTAGGAGAGGCATTACATTGACTTATCATGGTATTTAGATTCCACAATATAATTACAGCTGAGTTGCTTCCCTAGTGAAGTTAAAATAGACATTGGGGGTTGTAAACTAAGCATGGGGAGGGACAGAGGCAACGACAGAAGGAGGGTCAATTCACTGGAAGGCAAAACTTCATCAAACCCTGACCTCCTTCCCAGCACTGACTAATCTCTTCCATTTGTACTGTGATAATGAGAGAGGGTACTAAAGGCAGTAGCAACACAAACCACGGAGACAGAATGAGGCCAGTTGCATACTATTCCACTAGGCGAAGGCTGGTGGTGGCTGGGCTGCATGGATCTTCTTCTTCTTTCATGTCTATCATCCATGTTTCAAATGTTACATCACTGTCATCGTCCGTCCTGAAAAGGGCGCAAGCTTCCGGCGACAATCAGTGGGAGCCATCACTTATACAATAGATGATGGTGGTAGCAGAATTAGCTTAGGACACTTCCAGATTCCAGCCCCGCAACGTGGACGCTTCTGCTATGGGGCCGGCTGCATGGATGCGGTCAAGTATTCAATTGTATGACATGGGCACTGTAAGTCTCAGAATCCATCTTGCTGAGGGTGATAATAGTTTTACGCTCGACTCTTAGAAGCAGGGAGGTACACTGCGATTGTTAGAAGCAGGGAAGTTATGGGCAGCATTAGATAGTTGACGTGCCAAATGGGAGAGTGTGGCTTGCCTGCTGACCAACATATGCAGATAGATTTCACAAGACCCTTACCCTAGTCTCAAACTAAAAGGCAATGTTTAGTACTGATTGGTCACTTTACCCACTGGGCAAAAGACTTTCCCATGCCAAGAAAGTACAGCTAAAATTGTGGCATGGTGCCAAATAATAATATTTAGGATTACTCTGACTCTGGTCAGGGAAGGTATTTTACAGGGAAGGTGGTGAAGGAGGTTTGTGCTGAATGGCATCATATCTGTAGAGAGTTGCTGGTGCTGTAACCATCCTGGTAAGTGGAGAGAATTCTACTGCAATTCCGCTTTGGGACAAAGTGGAAAAGCCTTGGGTATCTGGGAATAAGTTGCCAATTACAATGAACTGGCTGAGTTCAAACTCTAGACCAGCAGGCGTATCTTGGTCATCTTTCAGCTGCTTCTTCGCCTTTACATGTTCAGGCCACTAGCAAGGAAATGCTGCAAATTGATCAGCATTTAAGCTGCCAGCAAACATAAACATTGCTGTGGTGCAGCAGTCAAAAACACATTTTCAGTCTGTGAAAGTAAAAACTCCCACAGGGATGATGTACTTCAGGTGAAACTATCCCAACCATTGAAGAATGAGCAGGTGTCATTTTGTTTATTCATTCTGATATGATTGTGACCGGCAAGGCCAGCATTTATTGCCAATCCTTGTTCCAAATGTTCACTGGCATCATTCCCCAACTCCTTCTCCGCTACACCTATGACTGTACCAGGGCTGCCTCCTGCACCCATGCAGAACCCAAAGATTTATTAGCGTTACCATTAACTTCCACCCAGTCCTCAAATTCACGGACTATCTCTGACACCTCTCTCCCCTTTCTTGATCTCTCTGCCTCCATCCCATGGCCAGACTATCCACTAACATCTACTACAAACCCAATAACGCTCACGGTTATATGGACTACACCTCCTCACACCCTGCCTCTTGCAATGACAGTATCCCCCATTCTCAACTTCTAATTCAACTTTAACTGTGCAGAGACTACAATTGACTGCCTTAGTAATCAACTGCTAGAAAAAGCTATTTTTCAGAAGTCATCACAAAATAAGTTTAACATAACTGACAATTTCTATGACATTTCTTACAATGTTACCCACAAGTGCATATCCTTCATGAAGATATGAAACCCCTGTAAAAAATGCAAAGGGTTCTTTTGTGGCTAGCGCAGGAAGAGGTGTTCTCGGGGCAGTGAAGCATTTTTACTCGTGCCAGGTCAACCCGATGGTGGTCCTGCATGAAATTCATACTACATGCACATTATCATCTTCACACGCCAACCCTGACCACAAAGTTCAATGATGTTGTGCGTCAGAACAGATTGTAATCTTATGAGTTGCAAGTACCAGCTCAAGCCATTACCCAAACTTATGATAAATGTGTTATAAAGAATCAGTTGTTTTTTTCTTCCTCTCAATTATAAATTCAACACCATGAGCTAGACCTACAGGACCTATCCTTACCGGGACTGATAGTTTTCATTGGGCACTTCCCAGGTCAGGTCCTGGGGTTTTATCCACCTTTATGCCTTTTACGACTTCTAACACCTCCTCCTTCGTAATGTTGAAATGCTCCATGATTTTACTGCTCCTTCTCCTGATCTCACTAGCTTCCATATCCTTCCCCATAGTAAACATGTTAATTTAAAGTAAAGTATCAATTTAAAACCTCACATATTACCCATGACTCCTCAAATAGGTGACCACATTGACCCATAAGGGGACCTACTCTCCCATTAACTACCCTCTAACTTTTAATATACTTGTAGAATCTTTTATGATTCTCCTTTATCTAGAATTTATTCACATGTAGGAAAGCATGGACATTAAGGATATCAGGTATCACAAAATGCTGGAGTAACTCAGCAGGTCAGACAGCATCTAGGAGAGAGGGAATGGGTAACGTTTTGGCTCGAGACCCTTCTTCAGACTGATGTTGGGGGCAGGACAAAGAAAGGATTTTCAGTCTTTCCAGGTGAGACAGAGGTTCACCTGCACCTCCTCCAACCTCATCTATTGTATCCGCTGCTCTAGATGTCAACTTCTCGACATCGGCGAGACCAAACGCAGGCTTGGCGATCGTTTCGTTCAACACCTTCGCTCAGTCCGCCTTAACCAACCTGATCTCCTGGTGGCTGAGCACTTCAACTCCCCCTCCCACTCCCAGTCTGACCTTTCTGTCATGTGCCTCCTCCAGTGCCATAGTGAGGCCCACCGGAAATTGGAGGAACAGCAATTTATATTTAGCTTGGGCAGCCTACAGCCCAGTGGTATGAACATTGACTTCTCCAACTTTAGATAGATCCCCTGTCCCTCTCTTCCCCTCCCCTTCCCAGTTCTCCCACTGTCTTCCTGTTTCCACCTATATCCTTTCTTTGTCCCGCCCCCCCTGACAACAGTCTGAAGAAGGGTCTCGACCCGAAACGTCACCCATTCCTTCTCTCCTGAGATAATGCCTGACCTGCTGAGTTACTCCAGCATTTTGTGATACCTTTGATTTGTACCAGCATCTGCAGTTATTTTCCTACACGACTTATTAAGGATAGTAAGCATGGGTTTCTTTGTGTGAAGTCCCTTCTCACACATTTGATACTGAGTTTTTTGAGGAGCTGACAAAGATGATTGATGAGGATAGGGCAATGGATGTTGTCTACATCTACATGGCCCCAAATGAAACATTCCACAAGGTCCCTCATGGTAGGCTGATCCAAAAGATTAAGGCATATGGGATCCACAGAGACTCGATAGATTGGATTCAAAATTGGCTTATCCATAGAAGACAGAGTGTAGTGGTGGAGCAGTGTTATTCTGACTGGATAACATGTATGTCCCATTTCACTTTAATCACAAATATTTCCCGACTATATTTTGCAATACTTCACCCAATTTAACTCCATGATATTTCATGTTGTTTTAAACATTAAACATTTGTTATTAAAAGCAATTTCAAGGCATCCTTGTGCACTCTAATCATCTGCAGTCAAATCATGCAGACTATGCAAATGAAAATACATTGCAACTGACATTAGAAGTCAACTTTAACTTTTAGCCTGACCTTCAAACGTAGAAGATGTGACAGAGTTTGCATCCTGTGCACTGACAGACTCATTTGCGGTTAAAGGATTCGGTGTGGTGATCTCTAGAACAGAAGAAATAATAATTTATTGTGCTAGTGCAGGTGAAGACATATTCTTTCTCGCTCACTGCTTTGCCACATATTGCATCATTCAGCTCACACACAGCCAACCCACTGAATAGAATATAGAACCAGTGGATGTGGTGTGTCTGGACATTTGATGTAACCACATTTAAAAAGCATAATAATCCATTGTAGTTACTGATGTGCACTCATTAACACAGAAAAAAAAACAGGGTAGGAGGAAGCATTTTATTTTGGATTGGAAGCCTGTAGGTGGTGCAGCTGGTTGGTCTTGGGGAAGCACTGGAAGTGCAACTGTGTGCGATGACGGGACTAGAAAGTGTCTAAAGAGTCAGAGGGTGTAGGCGAGGCACTAAATGCCAACTTTGCATATGTATTCATCAAGTAGAAGGGCACGGAGGATAGTGGTCTAAGACTTATGCAAACGGAAACCGAGGCAATACCTATGAACTCCACGCAGGTGGCACTGGAGGTCAGGATCGAACCTGGATCAGTGCAGCTGTGGGGAAACTGTCCTAACAGCAACATCGTTGCGACGCCATGAATGATAAAGAAATATGTAACATTGAGCTGCCTACCGTCCAAATTCACTTTCACGTCTTGAAACAGTCCAAAGAACTCCACATGGCAACAAATCTAGCCAAGTCTTTGGGTATTTTTAAAGCAGAGATTGCCAAGTAATAACATATTATTGTTTCGAGATTCATTGTTAACTCTAATTGGTAAGGTGTTTAAGTTTACTGGGCGATGACAGGCTCCTCCAAGTCTGCTCTGTGGACTTCCTTATCTCAGTGACCTCTCCCCTGACTCTCGGTGTAAAGAAGGGTCTCGACCCGAAACATCACCCATTCCTTCTATCCAGAGATACTGCCCGTCCCGCTGAGTTACTCTGGCATTTTGTGTCTATCTTCGGTGCAAACCAGCATCTCCAGTTCCTTCCCACACTGCTCCTGTTTCTTGTAGTTTGAAGACATGACTACAACGCCAGTATGGGAAACACCCAATGTTTCTGTATTTATATACCTGATGTAAAATACTAAACGTTCTTCCTCACAATATCTCTGGCAACGGACTCGTTGTCCATATTACATTCTACTGACTTGCTATTTTCACCTGCACTTTATTCATAGTCCTGGATATTCAACTGACTCTTTAATTGATTAATTGAAAGTTACAGCATGGAATCAGGCCCTTGGTCCCGCAGAGTCCACGCCGACCATCTATCACTAATTCATTATCAAATCTCCGTTATCCCACTTTCTCATCCACGCCCTGCACATTAGGGGCATTTTTACAGCGGCGACTTTACCCGCATGCCTTTGCTTAACAATGTTAATTAGAGTTAACAATGAAACTAGAGACAATAACACGCTGTTCCATATTTCCCGAAGGGGCAGAAGAGGGTCATTCAGCCCATCAAGACCATGTCACCTGTTCAAGCGTTCCCAGCGATGCACCACCCCCTTATATGCCTGGAACCTGTCCATCTACGCCCGGCGCTTCTACACAAGAGGCAGCTGAACCCACTCGCATATTCCTCGAAACTGGGAGAAACCCGGAACACGAGGGGAAACCGGTGGAGAACCTGCAAACTCCACGCAGGTGGCACTAGAGGTTAGGATCGAACCTGGGTCACTACAGCTGTGAGGAAACTCTGTCAACAGCAATATCGTTGCGAGGCCAGGAATGAGACAGAAACGTGTAACATTGAGCTGCTTACCATCCACAACCACCAGATTCAAATCCACTTTCACATCATTAAACAGTCCAGAGATTTGCACACGGCAGCAATACCAGCCGCCGTCTTCTTCCCGGAGATGCTTTATAGTGAGCGACACGTCTCCTCGCTCAATGTTGTCACCAAGCTGATATTTCTCGGATCTCCCTGAAGTTACTGTTGCTCCGTTTGTTCTAATCAGTTCAGCTCCACAGCCGGTGCGAGGGCACCGTCGCTGACCCCAGCATATCTCAGTTTTACCGTACTTTCCGACTGAGTAGCTGCATGGCAGAGTGATCGCCTGTCCCAGGGCTCCTCGCACTTGTGACCCGGTGACAAGGGCCACTCGACCTGAAACAGTCCGGGGAGAGACAGTTATAGCCGGCGCTGAGTGTTGAGATATGGAGTGGCCAGAGTGTGACAACCCGGCCCAGCGCTGAGAAAGTGAGCCCGTTACCGCCGGGATATTGCCAAAGGGTTTCTATTTCTCGGGATGTGCGCATTGCAGGCAGATCCAGTATTTACCCCCCCCCCCCCCCCAGCTCCATGTTACCCCAGGGTAATTGGTGGCGAGCGGCCGTCTCCAATCGCTGCATTCCTGTAGCAGCTTTGACACCGCCGGTCGGCTTGTGAAGCAATTTCAGAGACGGACACGGGGACATATGGGACAGGGACCGACACACATTGTGTTCACTGAATGACTCCTGGGAAGCAAATATTTAAATTTCATTAGATTGCAAACTCCCCGGGTCGGACCGGAGCAGACAATTCGGACCCACAGCTCCAGCCTGTGGTCTATTTGTCCAGATCCTGAACTTCAACCACCCCCTCGACCTTCTCAACTCCTGGGGATGGAGCCCGACCTCACGATCAGACCCGGCATCACTCGGTGGCCCGGCTCTACCCTCTCGGGCCCCTCAGTTTCACACACACAGACACCTCTCACTTACTGCAGTCCCGGGAGTTTGAATAACACGATTTGACAACTAATCCAATTCCCGACTGGGAAACGTACCTAAGACAAGAGATACTACGACCAAATGAGCCACACCGACAGTAACAACCATCGCGCTGGACACTGTGGTGCTGGAGTTACTCAGCATCTCTGGGGAGAAGGAATAAGTGACTGCCCTTCTGCAGACTCGGAGGCACTGTCACGGCCACTCTCTGAGCTGTCGCTGGGGCACATCCTGTGGCTGCCAGTTAAAGTTTGCTTCCTACTTGACGTGGACACGACTTTCTTTCACAGTGTTGTTAACCCGGTGAATTGAGGCAAATCATATCAGACACTCGACTCCAGCTCTGCTGTTAGTTTACATCAATGTCCAACGCGCACAAATTACAGCCTCCTTCACCGTTGCTGTCAGTTTAGATCCTCAGATCGCTGGTGACAAAATGCACCGAGCAAATCTCGTGTCGGTCCTGTGCAGGAGCAGCAGGAAGAGTGGAAATGTTGCCAAGTGCCGCACTGGCTGGGTCGCTGCTCCACCCGAGTCTAGGGATTTAGTGCCACTTTTCAATGTTTTATTTGTGAAGAGAAGGCGATGAAATGGGGAGAAAGGAGAGTCTCCGGGCATTTTCTGTCTGTCTCCGGGGGACTGAGACTTAATATTTCTAGCATTTTCTGTTTCTATTATCACTCCAGGCTGCACTAACGGTTTTATTCTGCACACCCTTGCACAGGGAGGGACCTGGCGACCTCGGCGCACATAAGCGCAGGGGCGGCTACTCCGTTCAGTACCCCGTTCCTGCCTTCTCCCCATACCCCTGACTCCGCTATCCTTAAGAGCTCTAAGTAGCTCTCTCTTGAAAGCATCCAGAGAATTGGCCTCCACTGCCTTCTGAGGCAGTGAATTCCACAGATTTACAACTCTGAGTGAAAACGTTTCTCCTCATCTCCGTTCTAAATGGCCTACCCCTTATTCTTAAACTGTGGCCCCTGGTTCTGGACTCCCCCAACATTGGGAACATATTTCCTGCCTCTAGTGTGTCCAATCCCTTAATAATCTTATATGTTTCAATAAGATCCCCTCTCATCCTTCTAAATTCCAGTTTATACAAGCCCAGTCGCTCCACTTTCAACATACGACTATACCGCCAACCCGGGAATTAACCTAGTAAACCTACGCTGCATGCCCTCAATAGTAAGAATGTTCTTCCTCAAATTTAGAGACCAAAACTGCACACAGTACTCCAGGTGCGGTCTCACTAGGGCCCTGTACAACTGCAGGACCTCTTTGCTTCTATACTCTACTCCTCTTGCCATTAGCTTTCTTCACTGCCTGCTGTACCTGCATGCTTACTTTCAGTGACTGATGAACAAGGACACCCAAATCTCTTTGTACTTCCCCTTTTCCTAATTTGACAAAATTCAGATAATAATCTGCCTTCCTGTTCTTACCAAAGTGGATAACCTCACATTTATCCACATTAAACTGCATCTGCCATGCATCTGCCATGCATCTGCCCACTCACACAACCTGTCCAAGTCACCCTGCATCCTCATAGCATCCTCCTCACACTTCACACTGCCACCCAGCTTTGTGTCGACTGCAAATTTGCTAATGTTACTTTTAATCCCTTCGTCTAAGTCATTAATGTGTATTGTAAATAGCTGCGGTCCCAGCAACGAGCCTTGCCGGACCCCACTAGATACTGCCTGCAATTCTGAAAGGGACCCATTAATCCATACTCTTTGTTTCCTGTCTGCCAACCAATTTTCTATCCATGTCACTACCCTACCCTCAATACCATGTGCTCTAATTTTGCCCACTAATCTCCTAAGTGGAAGTAGTTTCCCTACACACATCCTCTGAGTTTATCCAGAGTCTGTCTGGGTTGGAAAACCAATTTAGGCATAAGGAGTGGCACAACACAGAACTCCAGAAATGTTATTAAAATCCAACCAAATTCCACCGGACAAGCTCCGTCTCGCTCGGGAGGAGTTCCGCCTTATGGAGTCGCTGGGTATTGTGCGCCGCTCAGACAGCCCGTGGGCGTCCCCGCTACATATGGTCCCCAAGGCAGACGGTGGTTGGTGTCCTTGCGGTGACTACCGTCGGCTTAACGATGCTACCATCGCTGAAAGGTATCCGGTCCCCCACATTCAGGACTTTAACGCACACCTGGCTGGGGCCACGGTATTTTCCAAGGTCGATCTGGTGCGTGGCTACAATCAGATTCCCGTCCATCCAGACGACATCCCCAAGACGGCCATCGTGACACCATTTGGCCTTTTCGAATTCCTCCGTATGCCGTTTGGACTTAAGAACGCTGCGCAAGCTTTTCAGCGGCTTATGGACTGTGTGTGCCGTGGCCTGGACTTTGTGTTCGTGTACCTCGATGACATTTTGGTGGCAAGCTGCTCGAGACTGGAGCATGCTGCCCATCTCCACCAGCTATGCCAGCGCCTCAGCGATCATGGGCTGGCCATCAACATAGCCAAATGCCGTTTTGGGGTGTCGGCCATCAATTTCCTGGGCCACCACGTGACCCCGCACAGGGCGTTGCCGCTCCCGGACAAGGTGGACGCGGTGTGCCAGTTTCCCCGCCCGACCACCGTGAGGGACCTCCAGGAGTTCGTTGGGATGGTGGCCTTTTACCACCGATTTGTGCCGTCTGCAGCCCGGATCATGCGCCCGCTGTTCCACCTCATGGCGGGCAAGCGCAAGGAGGTCGAATGGACTGACGTTGCGGTGGCGGCGTTCCAACAGGCCAAGGAAGCCCTAGCTACGGCCACGATGCTCGGGCACCCACGGGCGGATGCACCAACCAGCCTGATGGTCGACGCTTCGGAGGTGGCGGTTGGGGCGGTGAACAGCACATTGATGGGTGTTGGAAGCCTCTCGCTTTCTTCAGCAGGCACCTCGGCGGCGCACAGCGGAACTACAGTACCTTTGACCGCGAGCTCCTTGCCCTTTACCTTGCAGTCCGCCACTTCCTCGAGGGGCGAACCTTCACCGCATACACTGACCACAAGCCCCTCACCTTTGCGTTCGCCAAGGTGTCCGACCCATGGTCAGCTCGCCAGCAGCGGCAGTTGGCTTTCATCTCAGAGTACACTACCTCCATCCGTTTCATCGGGGCAAAGACAACAGAATGGCTGACTCCTTGTCTCGACCCACGGTCCACGCCGTCCTGCAAGTGGCCGATGGCATCGACTACTCAGCCCTGGCAGCCGCCCAGTTGACGGCGAGGAGATGTCCGCCTATCGTACCGCCGTTTCGGGCCTGCGGTTGGAGGACGTTCCCTATGGCACTGGGGGCGCGACGCTGCTGTGCGATGTATCCACCGGGCAGCTGCGCCCCATCGTTCCCGTTGCCTGGCGGTGCAGGGTGTTCGAGGTGCTCCATGGGCTGGCCCACCCTTTCATTCGTGGCTTCCCGTTTCGTGTGGCACGGGTTACATAAACAGGTTGGGCATTGGGCGCGCACCTGCATCCCGTGCCAAACTGCATAAGTACAGCGGCATGTGCGAGCGCCGCTCCAGGAGTTCCCCGTCCCTCAACAGCGATTCGACCACATCCACGTGGACATCGTGGGGCCACTGCCGCCTTCTCGGGGCTTCACCCACCTCCTGACTGTGGTGGACCGTTTCACGCGGTGGCCAGAAGCAGTTCCACTGCCGGACACTTCTGCCTCTACTTGTGCCCGTGCGTTGGCGGCACACTGGATTGCCAGATTTGGGGTGCCGCTCGATATCACATCCGACCGAGGGCCGCAATTCACCTCCGAACTGTGGTCAGCCATGGCTCAACTACTGGGGGTTAACCTGCACTGCACCACGACGTACCATCTGCAGGCGAACGGCCTGGTGGAGCGCTTCCACCGCCAGCTCAAGGCTGCCCTGAAGGCCCGGCACGTTGGCCCGGACTGGGTCGACGTGTTGCCGTGGGTTTTACTGGACGTCCGCATTGCGCCCAAAGAGGACTTGGCCACCTCCTCAGCTTAATTGGTGTATAGGGCCCCGCTGACAGTGCCCGGTGAGTTTGTTCCATCAGCCCAGGGTCGGCGCACGTGGACATTAGCCAGCCGGTCCTCCTGGCGCGGCCTCGCCCTCGGGGTCGTCCTGCGTCCCGGCCCTTACCCCCAGCGTCCCCGCGGTTGTCTTCCCCTAGCGGGTGGTTCCGGTTCCTGCGACCGCCGTGGTGCGCACACGGGCTGGTCGTCTCATACGTCCCCCTGTCCGTTTCGTGCCTCTGGTTCTTGTGCGGGGGGTCCTGTGGCGGTTAGACCACTCTCTGGGTCATCCCCCTCAGCACTGAGTGGACAGGGATGTAGAGGGGTCTGGTGCTACTGGGTTTGCCTGAAGGGGCGAGAGTTTACTCGTGCGGGAGACTGAAGAGAGCGGATGTTCTGATGCTGCATTAAAGTTATTGTTAATCCTTACCTGGCGTCTTGCCTGATTCCTGTCGCGTCCAGACCCACTACACTATCCTATAACACTAACTGCTACAACCTTTAGGTCAAAATTATTTAACAGAGAGATCTCACCAAGAAAATCACACAGGATGTTCTCGCTTTTGCTCTTTGCAAGCTGCCCTCTCGCTCTGTGTCATTTCCTGATGACCTAAAAGTAACACCATGGCATTTTGATTAATGCAATCTTCTCTTTTCATTTTACCCCTGCCACCCTCTTTGTTCCATGTGGAAATGTTTGAAGTCCAACAAAGATTGTTCCTATGCGTTCTTCATCATAGCCTGAGGCTTCAATCCGTCTTGGCCATTCTGTATTATTCACTACAATACAGAAATTCTCCAGTCAGGACCCTTCTTCAGATTAATGCTGCCTGATCCGCTGAGTTCCTGCAGCAGTTTGTTTTTTTGCGCAAGATTCCAGCATCTGCAGTTTCTTGAGTCTCTAGTTTGAAGAAGACATTCCCATCAACATATTTCCCGTCCCAACAGAGGATCAAAGATTCTCGACCACTGGTGCTCCACCATTAGATTGCTCTGGCTGAAAGGATTTTACAGAACTGGTCAGGAGAGGCAGTGGAGTGACTTCACAACTATTTGTAGTTGGTGGACTGGACTCAGCAATGGACCTGCACAAATACGCAATGGTTGTTACTGACTCAGTGAGGAAATATATGGAGGAATGCATTCTTACCAATTAAATGCTCTTGACTCTTGAAGATGAACAACAGGACTACTTTGTTGGTGGAAAGTTTCAGTTCATCACCATGAAGTAGTTGTACAGGGCCCTAGTGAGACCGCACCTGGAGTACTGTGTGCAGTTTTGGTCTCCAAATTTGAGGAAGGATATTCTTGCTATTGAGGGCGTGCAGCGTAGGTTTACTAGGTTAATTCCCGGAATGGCGGGACTATCATATGTTGAAAGACTGGAGTGACTAGGCTTGTATACACTGGAATATAGAAGGATGAGAGGAGATCTTATCGAAACGTATAAGATTATTAAGGGGTTGGACACGTTAGAGGCAGGAAACATGCTCCCAATGTTGGGGGAGTCCAGAACAAGGGGCCACAGATTAAGAATAAAGGGTAGGCCATTTAGAACTGAGATGAGGAAAAACTTTTTAGTCAGAGAGTTGTGAATCTGTGGAATTCTCTGCCTCAGAAGTCAGTGGAGGCCAATTCTCTGAATGCATTCAAGAGAGAGCTGGATAGAGCTCTTAAGGATAGCGGAGTCAAGGGGTATGGGGAGAAGGCAGGAACGGGGTACTGATTGAGAATGATCAGCCATGATCACATTGAATGGCGGTGTTGGCTCGAAGGGCCGAATGGCCTCCTCCTGCATCTATTGTCTATTGTCTATTGTCACCAGGAAACATATTAATATAATTTCAACCCTGTAAACCTCTTGACAGAGTGTTCATGTTTTAGTGAGCTCACCTTGATGTCAGAATGTCCAAACTCCTCAGAAACAGTTTCTTAACAAAATAGAGACCTTGTCTAATTCAGGCTGTTATAATCGGTACATTTTGACTAAAGGATAGAGGGTAATAGGAACAAACTATCAACAGGTTTCGCACAGACAGAAGGCTTTGTTAACTAATGACAGGGTGTCAGCTGGACTGGTGTCAGGGACGCACCTTTCCCCAGAAGGTGGAAGAGGGATGGGAGTGTGGAAGCACATTTCCACAGAATGCGAAAGGGGAGTGGGAGTGGGAACTTCAGTGATAGAGGACCTTGGTAAGACGACACAAGGCCATTATGTATGGGTTTGGCTTTCTTTATTTTATAAAATCACATATCTGCTGTAGGAGGAAATTGTAACTTTGTACGTACCCTGGATCTGGCTTTATTTGGGGCCCAGCTCAGATAGGAGACACAAAATACAACATCTCCTAGAAGAGTGGTAGTTTCTTGAATAATTTGGTTTATTGAAAGCTTAACAGTGCACACTGGGAAACAACCTGAGGGAATTCAAAATGTTTCAGTGATTCACAGCACCCACAGCATTTTTATATTCTCATGACACAATGGTTACCTGTGGAATCTACATTTTTGAAATAATTCATAATTTATTAATGTCTCTGTAACCTTTCATCTTTGTCTTTCCCCAGAGTTATCTTTAACTTTATGTTCCCTGCTATTTGCAAAACCACTCTCGCATTTGTCTAACAACCCCAATGTTTATTTTACCTAAACCAGCTGTGCTGTAGAACCTAAACACCATGATAAATCTATTTATTGCCTCACTAACATCCTTAAGTTTAGTATAGTTTAGAGATACAGTGCGGAAACAGACCCTTCGCCCACCAAGTCCGCACCGACAAGCAATCCCTGCACATTACCACTATCCTACACACACTGGGGACAATTTTACACATACACCAAACCAATTAACCTATACACCTGTACGTCTTTGGCGTGTGGGAGGAAACCAAAGATCTCGGAGAAAACCCCCCTGTCACAGGGAGAACGTACAAACTCCGCACAGAAAGCACCCGTAGTCTTGGGTTAAATACATTACAAACTACTCATCTTCCATATAATTTTCAAAATTTCTGACATGGCCTGCGAAAGCGACAATGCAATGAATATTCACAACATTGGTTCCTGGAATGGCAACTATGATGTACGAAGAGAGATTGGGTAGACCAAAAGTGTATTCTCTCAAGATTAGAAGAATGAAACATACAAAATTCATGTAGGTTTCAAAAGTGTGGGTGCTGAAAAGATGTTTCCAGAATTAGTTGTAAAAAAAACGAGGAGGTAATTTCTGATGGAGGGTCTTTGACTTGAAAAGTTAACTCTGTTAATCTTTCTCCAGAACTTACCTGAGCTTCTGAATCTTTGCAGCATTTTCTGTCTATGTTTCAGTTGGCCATTCAAGGTCTGTTTGGAAGTGAAATTTCTTCACTCACAGGGTGCTGACTCTTTCAAATTCACTATTCAGAGGGCTGCAGAGAATCCTAGTTGTCGAATTCATTCAAAGCAGAGATTGGCAGAGTGTTGAAGACAAAGTGAATCAAAGGATATGTGGGCAGGGCAGGAAAATGGAGCTGAGGGAAAAGATCAGCCAAGTTAGGCAATAGACAATAGACAATAGGTGCAGGAGTAGGCCATTCGGCCCTTCGAGTCAGCATCGCCATTCAATGTGATCATGGCTGATCATTCACAATCAGTACCCCATTCCTGCTTTCTCCCAATATACCTTGACTCCGCTATATTTAAGAGCTCTATCTAGCTCTCTCTTGAAAGCATCCAGAGAATTGGCTTCCGCTGCCTTCTGAAGCAGAGAGTTCCATAGATTTACAACTCTCTAACTGAAAAAGGTTTTCCTCATCTGTTCTTGAAGATTGTCAGAGCAGACTTAAAGAGTTCTTTGTTAACAACATAATAATTCAATGCTGAATTCAGAATTGTAACTAAAAGAATAGTTATTACAGTAAAGGGAATAAATGGACGCGCACTCTGTCTAATGTGTTGCATGGAGGTTTGTTGTTGGTTTAAACCTGACTCACTAAATTTTGAGTCTTACATTTCCGTCCAGTTTCATTTTCAAATTAACGAGCAAAAATACGACTGTCAATTCCCTCTTCCATGCCACTTCCCCTCATTATAACCCACAACCGTGCAGAGAACATAACCACTCACTGGAGAAGTGAGCAACAGGAACTCAAGCAGTCGCCCTTCTGACGTGTAAAGTGTTTCCTCATCATCCATGAGCCATTTCAGCTTGGTCACTTGACCTATTTTCACTGGCGTCCTATCACCTTTGTTCTCCAAGCCTGTACTGGCAGAATGTGCAAATAGTTCCCCCCTACTTGGAAGTTGTGTCCACCCTTTCAGAATCCCTACATCTGTCCCCTTTTTTATTAATGACCATGACATGTTTCATGCCAGCTGTTGTTTAGCTGTCCAATTGCTTTTCTTCTGACTCTTTGTGCTAAGTGGGCCCTTTAATTCCAGGTATATCAAGTCCACTATCTCCAATCCAACCATGATGTAGCACTGAAAGTTTCCACTTTCCTCATGACTTACTGTGACATAGTGACCTTTATCAATGTTTCTGCAGCACCGCCAATGGTTGACTAACTGTTTCCTATGCTGTCCAGCTCTAGAGGAGATTCAATTCAATTCCACTTTTAACATACTCTGTTATTACTGGGATATCCATTTCATCTAAGATACATACTAAGATGTGCACTCCTGGGCTCTTCAAGGTTTAGTCCTTCCTCCTACCTTCTTGATGTTACTTTGTTGTATCATTGTGAGACATGATGTTTGTTTCGTTGACAGAATCCTCTACCTGTCCACTTTTCCTGAGCTATTGGGCTGCTTGACCAAAGTACAATTTTGAATAAGTCTCAACTTTCTCGAACTAATTGAAAAAGTGAAAACTCTCATCATTCTGCCTTAAACTTTCTCTCTAAATAACATCCTGCTGTTTAAAACCACTGTATATTTTAGGCTATAACTTTATGTTCAATATCTTTTCCATCGCAAAGACGTGGATTTAATCTCCGTAACTAAAGTGCATTTTATCTATCTGCTACTGAAACTCGGCAGAACAGCTTAGTTACATCCGGAGTCAGCCCCCTAAGCTTGTCCTGTGGTATCTCTCTCTTCATCTGTCATCCACCCTGGCTCACACAAAACTCCTATCTGGTTCTGACATCTTCTAGTGTGTCTCATTTACCTGATGTCAACTTTGGTCTCTTGGAGCTTCAAAATTAAAAATAAAATTGAACTTGTCTCTCCAGCTAAGTACACATCTCCTCACAATCATCCATGTAGCTATGTTTCTGCAGGCTTAGACTTTCAGATGCAGTGATATGAGAAATCTAGTTACCAGAAATGGAGCCCTCCACTTCAGTGCATTGCAGGTGAAGGTCACTTTTGCCTTAAAGTTCCTAACCTTCTCATTATTCCATATGACATTGGCTGATATGTGTTGCCTCGCATCAGAGCAGTGTTGATGTCACGGGCTCCTCACCCAAAGAGAGGGAAATTCATCTCCTGTCCAGAGAGCGTTAAGTATCACAGGCAAAGCTGACTTGCTTGGGATTTGGGTCTGCCAAAGATTCAGAGAGTGATAGACTGCATGTGTGGTTCTGGGGGCATCAGATGTGAACCCTGAAATGTTTGTCAACTGAAGCTGCTATCACTCTAGTGAATGCAAATTGGGGTTGACTCCCCCCCCCCCCCCCCCTCAGTTTCTCTCTACACCCAACTCTGTGTATCTGAGGCAATAATCTGAGGTTCCTTAGGCAATATACACTGGGGCTCTTGGAAACACCTTCCCTCTCCATGGTTCCTCTTTCCTGTGCAAATTCCTGGAAATGGGGAGCACATCAGAGACAGATAATGCGGAAATGAAAGCCTCATCTTCTTGGAAATACTACCCGCCATCCAAAAGACACTGGCAGGGTTGGGAGAGATCTTCTCTGCAGCTGGAATTTAATTGAATAATGTTCTTAATTTGTCTTGGTGTGTAGATGCAAAACTATTGAAAAGGCTTTGACGGTTTCAGTACAAAACAACTTGTCAATTACCTTAAGCTAGGGAAAACCCGCACAGTCATGGGGAGAACGACAAACTCTGTACAGACAGCAACCATAGTCAGGATTGAAACCCGGGTCTCTGGTTCTGTGAGGCAGCAACTCTACTGCTGTGGCACCGTGCTGCTGCTGATCTGCATCAGCTGAAAAAGGCAAAGGCCATTATAACTTAGTTATTTTGATGCCTGCAAGCTGAATTTGACTTGTGCACTATGTTCCCTTGGACATAAACCTCCCCATTGCTGTGCTCCTTCATGTACATTGTTGGAGTGGCACAATGCACAACAGCCATTCGGGATATCATAGTATCTAAGGGGTATGGGGAGAAGGCAGGCACAGGTTACTGATTGTGGATGATCAGCCAAGATCGCAATGAATGGGGGTGCTGGCTCAAAGGGCCAAATGGCCTCCTCCTGCATCTATTTTTTATGTTTCTATCTCACCACTTCAATAGTAGAAAAGATGACTTACCTTCCAGCAAAGTCTACTAACCACAAGGAACAAAAATACGGAATTCCTCAATGATGCAGTTCCCACAGACTCGACCCTTTGCTACTGATCACCTCCATGTTGAAAGCCAGGTGTAAGTTTGTGTATGTCTAGACCACAAACTTATTTATTATGTTCACAGTTTCTTCTCCCAATGGCTGGGTCTTTGATGCATAAGGAGTCATGTGGCCATCAAAACAAAATTCAGCTGTTTGCAAGTTGTCTTTTTTTTTTGAACAGCAGAAACAGGAACAGTAATGAACCCCACAATCCACATCTTTGTGCTACTTACCTGCTCTTGTACCTCGCCTTCACCTTTTATTCACATTTTCCAAGATTCCTGTGCTGTTCAAAAACCTCTCACTCAGTCGTGACGATATTTAATAGCTAAGCACTCTCTGTCCTCTGGACTGAAGAATTCCAGAAGATTCCCAACTCCCACTAAAGGGGGATTTGTGTTATGCATTGTTTGGTTGCTCTGCCCCCTGAATGGTCATTTACATTGTGTGTATTACAAAAAGCTGGAGTAACTCAGTGGGTCAGGCAACATCTCAGGAGAGAAGGCCATTGTGTATCACTGAACTCAATGGGTGAATGAGACAAGCATGAACATTTTCTCATTTCAAACGTGCATTTTGTACCTAGATATTTTAACAGTTCACACATACTACATGAAGTTACTGCACAAGCTTTGAGTCGCTTCACTGGCTTGCATTTTGCAAATGGATTTCATAAAGCATGCAGTCCCTTGGTTTTGTTTATCAAAAAAGTGCATAAATCGGAATTTATATAAGAACAGAATGATGGAAATACTCAAGTCAGACAGTATCAGTGGAAATAGAAACGAAGTTAGTGTACTGACAGGAGTCTTTAACATGAAACAATAATCATGGTTCTGTAAATGTTGCCTGACCTGACAAGTGTTCACAGAATTTCAATTTTATTTCTTGGTTCTGTGTACCCTGTGTCCACATTCAGTGAATTTCTTGTTCAAGCACTTAACTTTCACATAGTGAACAGAAAATCTAAGTGCATTTTTAATCTGGGGTATATCAAGATAGTAATTTTAAATATCAATATTCATTGACTATAGGCAATGATGAGAGGTTTCTGTTAACATATGGTATATAACATATGTTGCTATTCCTTTGCAGCATTCCCCTGGTTTGGGAACCTCAAAATTGTACAAAAATACATTTATCCATCCCACAATCCCGGCAGGGAACTCTGCTCGAATGGAACCCGAGTTAACCAATACTCTACCACATCATGAAACTGTTTCTCTGCCACAGTCTGATGACACACCTTTTTTTTGCATTCTGCACGGATTTAAAACCCAATCTTAATTTATCTAGTATTATCTGTTGCCGTACAATTTAATCCTTGACCTCTAACCTCAACAATAATAAATTAAAGTGACTGCAGAACACTGGTGTTGCAAAGACTGTCTACTTTCACAGCATAATTGATTGCAATCCAGTTTATAGCATACTAGGATCATGACATTAAGCACCATGGAAACATTATAAACTTGTAATTATAATATTGTGTTTGGTGGGGGGAGGGAGGTTGGCAAATGGAAAGATTACACTCTTCCGATTCAAAGGCTGCAATGCATTTTCATTTGGAACTGAAGTGAGGTGGTGCACTACAGTCGCCTACGCAAAAATTGTTTCTGTTGGTTCAGACTTTGGTGATATTTTAGTTTTGAATAATGAGTGGCGGTGTTGTGTCCTCCAATCCACATAAACCACCTATTCAAAGCCGTGCTCTCTGTACCTATCCCAGCCAAGTCCTGTTCACTTATCACTTTCTCCCTGCTGTCTTGCATTTAACTCACAATGCCTGAACATTTGCAAATTGAAACTCCCTTGTGCTTAACCTCCTTGATGCACTCAATCCTTTCACAATCTGTTATCTCCCCACCTTTACTTTAACCCGTAAAAATAATAATAATTAAAAGACGGTTGTGCAGCGGTAGAGTTGCCACTTTACAGCGCCAGAGACCGGGGTTCGATCCTGACTATGGGTGCTTGTTTGTACGGAGTTGAATGTTCTCCCTGTGACCTACATGGATTTTCTCCTAGAACTTCTGTTTCCTCCCACATTCCAAAGACGGACAAGTTTGTAGGTTAATTTGCCTTTTTTTTTTTTTTTTTTTAATGTAAAAATTGTCCCTCGTGTTAATATGCAGGGATCGCTGGTCGGAGCGGACTCAGTGGACCAAAGGGCCTGTTTCCTCGTTATATCACTAAACTAAACTAAACCACTTTCCTCCACACGTGCAATCAATTTATTCAAGTAACTCTGACCTTTTCTGCATCTCCTCAATGATGACAATAGCCTTGTCTTCAGCTACCTAAATTGCAAACTATTGGATACCCATCCCACATTCCTGTATGAATCCCCCCTCAAGCCTTTGGTCACCATTGGTAATATTTCTGGTTTTGTCTTTGATTTTGTGTGAATACCCAGAATAAAACAGTTTGAAGGTTACTATATTTGAAAATGCCATGTGAACCACTGTAAAGCATGTTTTGTACTATGTGCAGTCAGCAGTACAGTAATGGACTCTGTTCTTGCTTGCTCAAGACTCAACTCATTAGCAAATAAACACTAAATCAGAGTGAAGTCATAGCAATTACAGTTCAGGTACTGATATGAGTGGAAATTATAGAGCATTTTAGATTAGTGAATTCAAAGTGTCACATAATGTCAAAACTGAAGGCAAATTGTTATTATTGTTATCCTGGTACCAGTTCATCCACGTAGTGACAGATATTCATACTGTTCCGCAAACAGACTTGAAGTATCAATGATATCAAATGATATCAAGTATCAAGTATCAATCAGTCTGAAGAAGGGTCTCGACCCGAAACGTCACCCATTCCTCCTCTCCCGAGATGCTGCCTGACCTGCTGAGTTACTCCAGCATTTTGTGAATAAATTGAAGTATCAATGGTTCTGATAAAATGTACACAAGGCAATTTCTGACTTGTCATTTCTAGATGATCTTCTGAACTAGTTGTTGTTCTTAAAGACCAAAAATCGTGAACATAAACTTGAAGAAGCTATTAATTTGTAGGAAAAGCAGACACTGCTTCACGGTCACCGTGGCGCAGCGGTAGAGTTGCTGCCTTACAGCGAATGCAGCGCCGGAGACTCAGGTTCGATCCTGACTATGGGCGCTGTCTGTACAGAGTCAATCTCGACTACGGTTCTGTCTGTATGGAGTTTGTATGTTCTCCCTTTGACTTGCGTGGGTTTTCTCCGAGATTGTCGGTTTCCTTCCACACTCCAAAGACGTACAGGTTTGTAGGTTAATTGGCTTGGTAAATGTAAAAATTGTCCCTGGTGGGTGTAGGATGGTGTTAGTGTGCGGGGATCGCTGGGCGGCACGGACCCGGTGGGCCTATTTCTGCACTGTATCTCTAAATCTAAAAAAAAACAGAATGTGTGGGGAGGGTGGGGTTGTGAGAGAACAGTGCTGAAGCTGTGAAATACAGAACACAGCATTTGCTGGAAAGATCAAATCAATGAAAACGATGGAAATTTTTCATCAGCAAATTCACAGCAAATCAAATAGCATCTGTAGAGAGAGAAAAATTAACGTAAAAGTTCAGGTTGATGACTTTGCATTGAAACTGGTTAGTCCTGATGTAGTCTGGAAAGGCTGGTTATTTGAGTAAGTTGAATGCAGCTTTAAGTCATACATGTGTAGCCCTTGGAATACAGTAATTTCAGGATACCAGCGTGTCACACATGACCATTTTCGATTTGCATAGTCATCAAGGGAAATGGACAGATAACATTTCGGGTTGGGACCCTTTGACAGACTGATGGAGTGGGGGAAGAAAGTTGGAAAAGAGTTGGGGTGGGCAAAGCCTGGTGCATGATAACTGGATATGGTTGAAGATTGATTTACAGAAGGGTGGAGTCAAAGGTTAGAGGTGAAAATGAGTCAAAAGGGTGTTGGATTGCAAAGAAGAGGAGGAATGAAATGTAAAGCCCGAGGCAGGGATATTGGGGGGTGGGCATATGAAAGAAGGGCAGATAAAAAAAAAAGAAATGGGGGAATTGGAGAGGGTTGGGAAATGAGTATCAGGAGGAGGGGAAAGGTACAGGGTGAAGGGTTGGTGGGGGAAATGTGTGTGTATCGAGGAGGAGGGTGTGTGGGATGGGTGTGGGAAAAGAAGGCAGAGTAGGGAGTTATTACTTGAAATTGGAGTCTTTGTTGTGTGTACTGTTGAGTGGTAACCTACCCAAGCAGAACATGAGGTGTAGTTTCTCCAGTTAGCATCCAGGAGGACCAGCAGGCGTTGGCAGACAGCGCGCAAGTGTTCAACAAAAGTGCTCTTTCCCCCTACTCTATTGGTCTCGAGAAGGTTTCCAACCGAAAACACCGTCTCTCTTTCCCTCCGCAGATACTGTCTGACCCGCTGAGATTCTCTCGTAGTTTGTATTTTGCTCAAGATTTCGGCCTCTGCAGTCTCTTGTATCTCCATGTTAAATTTATCTGTCTACTGGTGCAGCCTGGTCCGATAGGCATTTCCAGCACACTCTCATTTCGCATTTCCAACAACTGCTCAGTACCTTAGAGTTCCAAATTTGTTTTTTTCTCTCTCTCCTCCTTTCTCTTTCATCTCCCTGTCAGCAAATGGCAAATACCAAGCTTTCATCACTTTCTCCGTTGTATTTTTTTCTCACACTCAATGTTCGTAAGAAGCTGATTAGGCCAACTGTAGTCATTTTGTCTTTAATATTTGTTTTCATGTATGGTAATAAGCCTTGTGCCTTACTCTTGGTAACTTTACTGAGCAGAATTATAAAGCTGCCAAAGTTTTACCCTCTGTCGCGTCTCATTAATGGAGTCATAAAATTGAACGAAAGGGATGGTAGAAATTCAATTTCATGTTGTTGATCATTATCAAGCAGTAATCCTGCATCACTTTTCCAGAGAATCTAATGAGTTTTATTTATTTCAGATTGGTAATCTGCAGTTACACAAACTGGATGAACTGGACTGCCTGGTCAATGGCCTTTTGCACATTGACTCTCTCAGTTTTAATGGCCAGGCAGAATGTTACTACTTTGAAAATGCCTCTGATCCTGAGAAATGCCAGAAGATGCCTTTCAACCTTGATGACCCCTACCCTTTGCTCGTGGTGAACATTGGTTCAGGAGTCAACATATTAGCTGTGTACTCAAAGGACCATTACAAAAGAGTAACTGGAACAAGGTAAGATGTTAAAAGTAATGAGAACTCTGTTTTAAACTGATAAAACTTGTCATTTGACATCATCAGTGTGCATGTATTTAGGTGTAAGTGCATTTGATTAGAGTCTGTCCACCAAACCTGCCATATGAAGCCGGCAACGTGAGGCTCTGCCTCGCATTGCTGCAATCACAAACTGGTCTCAAACTGTGGTCTTTGCACAATGTCTCGCTCCAAGCTTGGAAGTGGAGAAAATCAGTGTGGCTTAAGGACGAATGAGCCCAATGTGAGCCAACTAGTATTAGATGTGAGGAAGAGGGCCATTTACTTTCAAATACTCTGTTTACTCATTCTAAAATACCCCGTCTTGCATCAGATATTAATACTTTTGTTGCTTTTGTTTTAGTTTAGGAGGTGGAACCTTCCTGGGCCTCTGCTGTTTGCTTACAGGTTGTGAGACTTTCGATGAAGCTCTTGAAATGGCCTCAAAAGGCGACAGCACTATGGCTGACAAACTAGTACGGGACATCTACGGAGGGGACTATGAACGATTTGGTTTGCCAGGATGGGCAGTAGCTTCCAGGTAGGAAGTGATACATGTGATAGGCTAATGGTTATTTGTAATTTTGTAATTTGTAGGCATAATTGTAAATGATTTTAAATTATGGCGAGTCTGGAGGCTCGTTCTTTGTTGAAGAAGTTTATTGCGACAGCAATATTCGATTACAAAGTTTACATAACGAGATTACAGACAACCATTAAAACTAACTGTTCTCTTCGAAGGAGTCTCTCAACTGACTCTTTTGGGCGCCAAAACCACACGTGACGACGCTGTCCAATCAGCGGTCTCACTCCCTGGACCAATCCTTACGGTTGCACCCACACATGACCTTGCTGGCCAATCTGAGGGTTCGACATCTAGGACCACTCTCTATGGTCGCTACATGACCCCCCCCCCAGAACCCGAGGTACGGAACCTAGCAGGGAGCCGGATTTCGCGACCAGAACGAGTAAGGAGAGGGGCAGCCGGAACCACAGGAGCGGGGGGTCCTGGACCGGTTGGAACTGCAGGAGCGGGGGGTCCTGGACCGGGTGGAACTGCAGGAGGACGGCCTCGCCGAGGCGGTTGACCGACCAGGACAGGGCTGTCCGGATCCAAGTGCGCAGGTTTAAGCCGGGACACCGAGACGAGCTCACTCCTAAGGTGAAGGTGACCATTCCTTTACGCAAAACCCGGAACGGCCCTTCATAGACCCTCTGCAACGGGGAACGATGGGCATCTCTACGCAGAAATACAAACTCACAGTCCTTCAAGGCAGGCGGTTCGTGCACCATGAGACACCCATGACGCGAAGTCGGAACCGGAGCCAGGTAACCCACGTGTGCCCGGAGTGAAGCTAACACCGACGGAACTGACGGCAGCTGACCAGAGGACTCCGGCAGCAAATCTCCGGGTACTCGAAGTGGCGAGCCATATACTAGTTCCGCGGACAACGCACCGAGATCCTGCTTAGGAGCGGTCCGGATGCCCTAAAGGACCCAGGGAAGTTGGTCTACCCAGTCCGGGCCCTCCAGCCTCACACTGAGGGACGCCTTGAGTTGTCGGTGGAACCTCTCCACGAGCCCATGAGCCTGAGGGTGGTACGCCGTGGTGTGTTGCAACCGAGAGCCGAACAGCTCTGCTAGCGTGGCCCAGAGGGTAGAGGTGAACTGTGGCCCCCTGTCGGTGGTGATAACAGACGGGACCCCGAAACGGGCCACCCAATGGAGGGCCAGGGCCCTGGCACAAGAGGCAGCGGAGGTATCTGACAATGGGAAAGCCTCCGGCCACCGGGTGAACCGATCCACTACCGTGAGTAGATGGGTGTAGCCCCGGGAGGAAGCTAAAGGTCCAACTAAATCCACGTGAATATGGAAAGAGCGGACCGCTGGGACCGCAAACTCTTGTACTGGTGGCTGGACATGGCGTTGGACTTTAGCGGTCTGGCAGGGAACGCAGGAACGGGCCCAAGCAACTACCTGCTTTCGCAGGCCATGCCACACAAACCGAGCGGCTACTAAGGCAGAGGTGGAGCAGATGGACGGGTGCGCCAGCCCGTGAATGGCATCCAATACCCAGCGCTGAAGGGAGGGTGGCACCACCGGCCAAGGACGGGGGAGGGAAACATCACACCAGACTTTTGTACCTGCAGGCCACCTGAGCCAACTTCAACCCTGAAGTGGCGGACTGGTATGCCGTGGCGGTGCCCGCCAGGAGCTGTGCATCCGCAAGCTCCTGGGGATCCACCTCGCAGTCCACCGCTGAAATGGGGGAAACAGCGGGCTGTGACAGGGCGTCAGCAACGGCATTAAGCTTACCCGCGACATGACGGACATCGGTGGTAAACTCAGAGGTGGCAGTCAGGTGCCGCTGCTGGCGGGCCGACCATGGGTCGGACAATTTGGAAAAAGCAAAAGTTAACGGTTTATGGTCCGTAAAGGCCACAAACGGGCGGCCTTCTAGGAAATACCTAAAGTGACGGACAGCTAAGTAGAGAGCCAGAAGCTCTCGGTCAAAGGCGCTATATTTCAGCTCAGCCGAACTCAGTTGACGGCTGAAAAACGCCAAGGGCTGCCAAAGGCCACCGACCTGCTGTTCCAAAACCCCTCCCACCACCACGTCAGATGCATCAACCGTCAGGGCCGTGGGAGCGGAGGGACTCGGATGGACCAGCATGGTGGCGTCTGCCAAAGCCGCCTTAGCTGCTGCAAAGGCCAACTCCGCGGCCGAGGACCATACCAACTCTACAGGTTTACCCGCGAGGCACTGGAAGAGCGGGCGCATGACCCGTGCTGCTGCCGGGACGAACCTATGGTAGTTCACCATGCCCACGAACTCTTGCAGACCCTTCACTGTGGTGGGCCGCGGGAATGCACGGATAGCCTCCACCTTCTCGGGCAAAGGGGTGGCGCCGGCAGGGGTGATTCTCTGCCCTAAGAAATCGAGAGAAGGGAGGCCAAATTGACACTTGGAGGGTTGGATGATGAGCCCGTGGTCTTGGAGCCGCTGGAATACAGTCCGCAAGTGGGCCAGGTGTTCCTGCTCCGAGGGGCTGGCGACCAGGATATCATCTAAATAAATGAACACAAAAGGCAAATCTCGACCAACACGGTCCATGAGTCGCTGGAAGACCTGTGCCGCGTTCTTTAAACCGAAAGGCATACGCAACCATTCGAACAACCCGAACGGAGTGATCGTGGCAGTTTTTGGTATGTCTTCCGGACGCACAGGGATCTGGTGGTAGCCCCGCACCAATCGATCTTGGAGAACACCACGGCACCTTCCAGCCCAGACGAGAAATCCTGGAGGTGCGGTATGGGTTAGCGGTCTGCCATGGTGACGGCTTTGAGGCGCCGGTAATCGCCGCATGGTCTCCACCCCCCAGATGCTTTGGAGACCATATGCAACGGCGAGGCCCAAGGGCTGTCAGACTGACGGACAATGCCCATTTCCTCCATCTTCCTGAATTCTGCCCGCGCCACCACCAGCTTGTCGGGCGGTAACCTCCGGGCCCGAGCGAAAACGGGGGGGCCCTCGGTGCGGATGTGGTGGACCACGCCGTGCCTGGCCGAAGGAGCGTCGAAGCGTTGGACGAGCAGCTCTGGAAACTCCGCCAGGACCTCAGCATACGGGTCGGGGGCCGCGACGATGGCCTGGACAGTTGGGCTGGGCGGGGTGGCGGCCGGCGGAGCGGCGGGCTCATCGCTGCTGACGGATGGTCGAAGGTCGTTACCGCGGATATCGGGGACTAGTGAAAAGGCCCAGAGGAAATCTGCGCCTAGGATCGCCTGGTTGACGTCCGCGATAATGAATGGCCATTCGTACGTGCGGATGCCTAAAGCCAGGGACATTGTCCGCGTACCATACGTGCGGATGGGGCTGCCGTTAACCGCGATGAGGGTAGGACATGTCTTACCCGATCTGGTCTCGAGGCCGGTCGGCGGTACGATACTGACTATGGCTCCTGTGTCAACCAAAAATTCTGTGTCCGTGAATCGGTCTCGGACGTAGAGGCGTCGGTTCTGGCCAATCGCAACTGCCTCTATGTAAGATCGGCCGAGGCATTTCCCGAGAAGGTACAAGGTGAGCGGCAGTTGCGGGATTCTCCACCCCATCGTAGATGGTAATAGCACCAGCCGCACTTGTGCGGATCCTTTTGGCGGGCTTTTGGAGAATTGGCGGGAGACTCGGCGCCATCTTTATGTCGCAGTGGCGCGGCCGCTGATGTCCAGACCTTGTTGATTGAACTGCTTCTTTTTGATTTGGACGCCATGAGCGCATCGGCTTTTTCTGCATATGCCACGGGGTCCTTAAAAGAACAATCCGTGAGCATCAGTTTGACATCTTTGGGAAGCTTCTCTCGGAATGCCTGCTCGAACATGAGGCAATCCGTGTGTTCACCTGCTAGCGCTAACATTTCAGCCATGAGAACGGACGGCAGCCGATCTCCGAGATCCGGTAGGTGCATAAGCCTCTTAGCTCGGTCATGCCTACTGAATCCGAAGGTTCGTAATAACAGTGCCTTCATGGCCTCGTACTTGTCTTCTGCGGGATGGTTGACGATGAACCGCATCACCCGTGTGGTCGTCTCCGGCGGTAGAGCGCTGACGAGGTAGTAGTATTTTGTCGCGTCTGCCGAGATGTTTCTTAAGTGAAACTGGGCTTCGGTATGGACAAACCAAGATTGTGGTTGATGTGCCCAAAACGACGGAAGGTGAACGCTGACCGCGCTTAGCTCCGGTGCGCCGGGCATAGAAGCAAAAAACGAGGCGTCTTGTTCACTCATGGTAGGTGATCGGCTGGATCACGTCGGGGTCACCAATATGGCAAGTCTAGAGGCTCGTTCTTTGTTGAAGAAGTTTATTGCGACAGCAATATTCGATCACAATGTTTACATAACGAGATTACAGACAACCATTAAAACTAACTGTTCTCTTTGAAGGAGTCTCTCAACTGACTCTTTTGGGCGCCAAAACCACACGCGACGACGCTGTCCAATCAGCGGTCTCACTCCCTGGACCAATCCTTACGGTCGCACCCACACGTGACCTTGCTGGCCAATCTGAGGGTTCGACATCTAGGACCACTCTCTATGGTCGCTACAAAATAGTCTTTTAATCACCCATAAGTAGTTTAACCAACATTTTATGCAGGTTTGCATTACTTGAACAACAAATAACACTTCATTCTGAAATTAGAGAGTGCTCTACAGAATATAATTATTTTAGTAAATAGAAAAAGCTAAAAATGCACACAAGGCTTGTGAGCAAACAGTTGGCTGGGAGTTTTGCCTATAATGTCAGCCTAGCGTTGTTATTTGAATTTTTGGGGGTTTTTTTGCAACTTTTTACTTTTAGTTGCCATTTTTTTGTCCTTCTGTCTTTTCCTTTTGAATTACCTGACTGTTTCTAATACAAGTAGTGTATATAGTATTTGAAAAGCTGCCATTGCATCTGTTGCAGGGGGAAACACAAGACCAGGAATGGCAAATGCAATAATATTTATTGAATCAGTTTTAATTAAAGTGGAAATTCAAAATCAATGTGAAGGGTACATATTTTGCACTGCAGCTTAAATATGTTTAAGTATAAATTCCCATATTTTATCAAATAGTTTAATGAATATTGCACCAGAGTGTTGAATGTTTACAGTGTGGAACTTGGCCATTCAACCTTGTGTCTGTGCAGGGTGTCCAATCCTTTCCAACTCTTCACAACCTTTATAGGTTCAGTATTTCATGCATGGAGTTCTGGTTGTCCCATTACAGGAAGGATGTAGAGACTTTGGAAAAGGTGCAGAGGTTTATCAGAATGATGCCTGGATTAGGGGTTATTAGCTACAGGGAGCGGTAGGACAGGCTTGGATGGTTTTCTCTGGAACACCAGAGGTTGCAAGAAGACCTGAGAGTCATAGATGGGGTAGACAGTCAACCATTCCCGCAGGATGAAAAAATCAAATACTACAGGCCATAGCTTTAAGGTGAGCGAGGCAAAGTTTAAAAGGGATGTGTGGGGCAAGTTTTTTATGCAGATGGTGGTGAGTGCCTGGGACATGCTGCTAAGGGTGGTGGTTGAATCAGATATGATAATGGCATTTAAGAGACTTTGGGTTGGCATATAGATATGCAGGGAATGGAAGGATATGGATTATGTTTCAGTTGGGCAGAGAAGAGTTGGGTTCAGCACAGACATTGTGGGCCAAAGGGTGTGTTCTTGTCCTATACTTATCTATGCTCAACCTGGTGCTTTTTTTAATGCATTGAATGTTCGTGCCTCTACCATGCTTTCAAATAATGAATTTGAGATGTTCTTTTAAATTTAAAAAAATCTTGTTTATCACTTAATCCTCCTACCAATTGCTTTAAAACTATGCGCTCTCTAGTGAGGGAAGCTGATCCATCCCATTATCATAATATCCATCAGTTTGTTAGTTACAAACAGCAACTGCGGTAGATATGAAAGTGAGATGATAATGGCAACAGTTTGTCCAGAGGAGAACGTGTTTAGTTTTGCCTTGTGAAGTAAGTCAGTCACTGTTGTTTTTGATTTCTTGTGATTATATCGATGGATTGTGTAGATTAAGTAAGGTGCTATCTGAAATATATCATATAAAAAACAGCAAAAAGGCATAAAAATATGTTGAGTTTCTTCTTGGGCATTGGAGCTGCATAAAGCTGTACTTTTGAATCGGTTTTGAAATTCGAGAGCTGGTCTCCATCCTTTTTTGCCTTTTCCATTTTAATTATTCATTAATAATCACCACCGCAATACCTACCTATGACAGTCAAGGCCACCATTAGGCTAAGCTGTAACAATCCCCACAGTTCACCAGTACTGCTTATAATGTTTTTTCAGAATAGCATTTGTATAACGATCACTCTGGTTTTCTACCTGCGGGTACCCAGCAGCTTCAGAATTTATCTAGTTTTTGGCGTAAAAACAAAATAACAGTCTGCTCACTTTGTTTAGTTGCTGTATGTTTCTGGTATGTACATGTGTAGTAGATGCCTCAAAAGTATTCACAATGAAGATGGATGGGGTTTGGGTGTTGAGGAAGATTCGCTTTGTTTAATATTATTTTAGTAAATTCTAAATAAATCATGTTGGTTATAAGTGGGCGTTTCTTTTGTTTATTCCCTTGCAGCTTTGGCAACATGATTTGCAGGGAGAAGCGTGATTTAGTTAGCAAAGAAGACCTAGCAAGAGCTACCTTGGTCACCATCACAAACAACATAGGATCCATAGCTCGTATGTGTGCACTGAATGAGGTAGAGTGGCATGGTCCCCTTTCTTTTGTAGTTTTGGCGTATTGTGTATTTCCTGGAAGTCCTCTGAAAGGCAGAATATACCATAATTGAGCCTGAGTATATCCACTGAATCATAGTGGAATGATGCATCAGGAGTTTGTGAGGGAAAGTTCAGTATTGGTTGAGTCATTGCCATGGACGGATGTAGAGGTTTGTGAGCTGTGAGACAGCTGCTCTATTTAGCTACACCAATGTGTCGACCGGTGGTAGTGAATGGTTCATTACAAGAACAAAAGTGAGGAACAGCTGAGAACCTTTCATTAATGTGAAGGCCTAGAGATTTCAATCTTTTTATCACCTCTACTTTTAGTGATTGGAGCAGAAACGAGCTGGGTTAAACCACAATTTTCTTGGGAAAACTACTGTTCTGTTTAAATACAGAAATTAAATTTCCATACCAAAGTTCTAAATTGCTTTATTTTTAAACTACAGGGTTACTTTGGAGCAGTCGGGGCTCTGCTTGGACTTCTGAATTCCACTTAGAACTTGAGTATTCTACATCATGGAAATGGAAGAAATGTGTACAGCTGCATAATGTTTAGGGAATGGGAAACAAATGCATTCATCCAGTGATTAAAAACCTGTTAAAAATCTGTGACAAAGATGAGCCACACTACAGGCTGGTTTGTATTACTGAAGTATTCTTTCTACTTGAATTGTGAAAAATCTTACTGTTTTAATTGGGTCCAGTGTATTTAACTGCAGTTAGTTCTCGTTGCAATGTTCCAAAATACTTTCTTCTATTGCCTCATCAACTGAAATTATTTGGGGTTGTTAATCTAATTTTGGATTACTGTTAGCTCATTTAAATAGTCTCCATGGTACCCTTAAGCCTCTGCGAATCAAAGCTGCTTTTGCAATTTTGATACTATGTATTAGCTGTTGATTACAGAAACATTTTAGAAGGGAGGCTACATTTAGGTGTTCAAAATTGAGGATTATAAGGGAGGAAGAGGAAGCTATTTTACTTAGAGGATGGTAGTCTTGACAGGGTAAACGAAGAAAATTATTTAAAATCCAGTATTTGATGGAGCAAGGGATCTAGGGCAATCCAACTAACTGGATACAGAATTGGCTTTGTGGAAGGAAGCAGAGGGTTATAGTGGAAGGGTGTTTCTTTTTGGACTGGAGGCCTGTGGTGTGCATCAGGAATCAATGCTGGGCCCATTGCTGCTTGGGGTTTATATTAATGACTTGGATGAGTATGTACAAGACATGATTAGTAAATTTGTAGTTGACACTAAAGTGTGTGATATCACAGATAGTAAATATGGTCATTAAAAGTTAAAGTAAGCTCTTGATCAACTGGGAAAATGTGTTGAGGAATGGCTAATGCAGTTTAATGTAGAAAAGTCTGAGGTGTTGAGTTTTGGGAAGTCAAACTTCACAAAGTGCTGGACCAACTCAGCAGGTTAGGCAGCATCTCTGAAGAACATGGATAGACGATATTTTGGGTCAGGACCCTTCAGATTGATGGGGGGGGGGGGGCAAAGCTGGAAGAAAGAAGGGGCAGGTCATAGGTTGATATAGGTGAGGAGGGTTTTTTGATGTGCAGATGGCTGGACAAAGGTCAGAAATGAAAAGACAAGGTGTGAGTAAAAGGACTTAAGAGTTGTAAATTGTGAAGCATGGGGAAAGAATGTAGGTGGGAAGGGGGGAGGGGGGAAAGAAAGGGGAGGGTTTAAGCAGGGGAAGAAGGGAGGGGGGGATGGGACATCTAAAGTACTTCATAGTACTTATCTAAAGGGGAGGGTTTATATAGGAGAGGAGGGGGGGGGACTTATCTAAAATTGGAGAATTTAATGTTCATTCCGTTAGGTTGTGAGGTACCCAAGCGGAATATAAAGTGTTCCTCCAGTTTGTGTGTTGCCAATGGTAGGGCTGCAAGTAATCCAGATTGGGACTATGGTTCTGGAAATGATATTAAACCACTAATGTGCAGCGGTGATCTGGCAGACATATTAAAACGCGGTAGGTCTAGGAAATAGCACCACCCCAGCCGAAGTGGACCAGGTTCTCAAATTGTAGAATTGCCACATTGGGTCTGCACCAAGTTGCAAATGAACCAACATGAGAGATAAACCTACTTGGCTTCACCATTCCCATTTTACCTGTGACAGATGTAGTTGTCCATGATAGTATGAGTAGGAGTATACATTCCGTGATAAGACAAATCCTGTCTTCACACCAAAGATATCAATATTCAAGAGTAAAATTGAAACGGATCTGAAGACTCAAAAGCAGAAAAGTACATTGTGACAATATGTAACTTCATGGACTGGATCCTGTTTCACCCATCACTGCTATCAATCCTGTTTCGTTAAGTGCATAAGATCATGTCAGGAGTGTTAGGTCTTACCTAGAATTTTCCATTACAGGGTCTATGCACAAAGAAATGTGTATAAACCATTCAATAGAACCCAATGCTTTGAGCTAAGATACTAATGATTTTTTACGGGAAGGCCCATTATAAACAAAATCATTGATATGCCACGCAATGGTAAATTATAATTGGAATCTAGGGAAGAATTTATAGACCGACATTTTGTAAGTACATCGACAATAAATTAACAAGCAATAAAAGTGAAAACTACAAGCTTGGAAAAGGACTCAATAAAAACAATTAGGTAGACAAAAATAATCCACAAAATAAATTTATTACTGATTATAAAAGAGGCATACCACAGCCATATTAGACCATACAATAGAAACAGCCCAACTCTACCTTCTCAAGCTGGTCCCATTGCCTGCATGTGACCCTCTAAACTTTCCTATCCATGAACCTCTCAAAATGCCTTTGAAAAAATTATAATTGTATTTGCCTATAGTACTTTGTCTGGCAGCTCATTTTATATATAACTGCCATCTTCTGTGTGAAAACATACCCCTCAGGTCCCCTTTAAATCTTTCCCCTCTCACTTAAATCTATACCCTCTAGTTTTAGTCCTGGCCCTACTCCATTGTCAGAGTGAGGCCCAGCGCAAATTGGAGGAACAGCACCTCATATTTCGCTTGGGTAATTTACACCCTAGAGGTATGAACATTGACTTCTCTAACTTCACCCTTGCTTTCCCTCTCTATCCCCTCCCCCTTCCCAGTTCTCCCACTGGTCTTACTGTCTCCAACTACATTCTATCTCTGTCACGCCCCCTCCCCTGACATCAGTCTGAAGAAGGGTCTCGATCCGAAACATCACCCATTCCTTCTCTCCCAAGATGCTGCATGATCCGCTGTGTTACTCCAGCATTTTGTGTCTACCCTCTAGTTTTAGACTACCCTGAAAGAAGGTCAGTGACCATCTATCTCATTTATGCAACCTCGTGATTTTGTAAACGTTTGTAAGCTAACCCCTGGAACCTCCTTCACTCCAAGGGTAACATTCCCAGCCTCTCCAATCTATCCGCATAACACATGCTCTCCAATCGCAACAACATCCGTGAATATTTTCTGCATCCACTCTCACATAGTCATCCTTCCAATAGCACGGTGACTAGAGCTACACGTAATTTTCCAGGTGTGATCCCAACATTCTGGTGCAGCTGGAATATGATGTCTGAGCTCCTGTACTTAGAACTCTATTGAAGGCAAGCATGTCATATGCCTTCTTCACGACCTTGTTTACTTGTACTGTCATTTTCAGGCAACTTTTTGGTTTTTAGTTTCAGAGATACAGCGTTGAAATAAGCCCTTCAGCCGACCGGGCACACTGAACAGCGATCACCCATACATTGCTTCTATCCTACACTTAGGGAAAATACAGAAGCCAATTAACCTACATTTGGAATGATGGAAAAAAGCCACATGGTCACAAGAAAAACATACAAAATCCTTACAGGTAGCACCCATAGTCAGGATCGAACCCAGGTCTCTGGCACTGTAGGGCAGCAACTCTACCCCTGCGCCACTTTGCTGCCCAATGTATTTGACCCAAAGATCTCTCTGTTCGACAACACTCTCCGTGGCCCTGTAATTTATCTCATAGAAACATAGAAAATAGGCATAGGAGGAGACCATTCGGCCCTTTGAGCCAGCACCACCATTCATTGTGATCATGGCTGATCATCCACAATCAGTAACCTGTGCCCAAATTCTCCCCATATCCCTTAATTCCACTATCCCCCCAGAGCTCTATCGAACTCTCAAATTCATCCAGTGATTTGGCCTCCACTGCCCTCTGGCAGAGAATTCCACAAATTCACAACTCCATGGTTTAACCTCCCAAAATGCATCACTTTGCACTTGCGTGAGTTAAATTCCATCAGCCATTCCTTTGCCCCCTATCCCAGTTGATCTAGATCCTGTTACAACTTTAGACAACCTTCACTGTCCATCGTAGAACCATTTTGGTTATTATCCGCAAACTCCAACATCGTTCTACCTACATTCCTTTCCCAATCGTTAATGTATATAACAGACAACCAAGGGACCCCGAGGCCCAGGCACTGATTCTCCTGCCCCTTTACCCAACAATTCCCCTGGTACAGACCTCAATCTGCAATCCAAATCCTCACTATGTCCCTCCCCAAACTGCTAAACATCCACCATCTCAGACAATCTCATCACCACATTGTTCCATGATGTGTTTCCCTAGCAACAAACAGATGTTTTTACATCTCTACACAGCCTCAATGTTTCTTGTGTTCTCTCAATCTTCCCCAAACCACAAGGTTATGATCCATCCACGACTAGCATGGCACAGGCTCGATTGAGTCCAGAGCTGCCAGCATCCCATTCCTCCCTCTGTCCAAAATCTTGTCTTGGACCTTGTGCACTACTTAAGTTCACATTTGTTTGGCTGCACGGAAATTTTGAAGCCATCTAACTTGAATTATAAGGTTGCATAATAATCGATGGCTCACAATGGCCAGTGAAGTTTTCTGTTTTAAAGGTTTTTACCATGTAAAGTCAAGCATTATGAAGGCACCATACATTTAATACAATATATTTTGATCGATTTACAATTAATTTAACTTGATTTATTTCCCTATTCCTGTTTAATCAATAGTTTAGGTGATGCAACATTCTGCAACTATTAATTAATTAATCAATCAATACGCTTACTTAATGGACAACATTTTTTAGATTTAGAGATACAGCGCGGAAACAGGCCCTTCGGCCCACCAGGTCCGCGCCGCCCAGCGATCCCCGCACATTAACACTATATCCTACACACACTAGGGACAAATTTTTTTTGCATTTGCCCAGCCAATTAACCTACATACCTGTACGTCTTTGGAATGTGGGAGGAAACCGAAGATCTCGGAGAAAACCCACGCAGGTCACGGGGAGAACGTACAAACTCCGTACAGACGGCGCCCGTAGTCAGGATCGAACCTGAGTCTCCGGCGCTGCATTCGCTGTAACAACTGCACTTGCTTGATGCTGTTGTAGTTCAAAACTGTTGTTTAAACTGTGGTTATAAACAAGAAATTAATATAAATTGTATAAGAATTTTTAAATATTACCACTGGTCTTAAAAAGTGATTACAAATATAAATTCTTACGTGCTCCTTTTTGTGGAATTCTTTGCTAAAAAAGACAAAAATACATATTGAGATGGTAATGTCAAAACAGTAACAAATATACCATATGCCATTGTTTTAATGAACACCCCCCACCCCCCTATCTGTTGGGAACTATTTTAAGTCACACATTCCTTCACTTCTTGAATTATCAATATAAAACAAAATAAAGTTTGCCAGGTGTTGGTGACTGAACATAGTAGACAGATTTAATGGAAATAACAAATTAAAATGTCAGCAGTGATAAGACTTCCACTAAGATACTTTTTAAATACAATTTTTTACCAAAATATAAAAAATTGAACTACAACATTGTTTTGTCATTTCACTATTTTTCTGATAAGTTTGGTGAAGTCCTCTTGCTGATTACCGAACTGAGTGAGTGTGTTGTTTCATTACTCTCCAACCATAACTTGCTCACCACTGATTTATGGAAAAGAGGCACAAGTGGTGGAAGAACACAATTGGTCAGGCAGCATCTGTGGGTATCATGGATAGGTGATGTTTTAGGGATCAGGACCCCTTTTCAGACTGACACATTGAGTTACTCCAGCAGTTTGCATCTTTGTAATTTTACTGCCTCCTCTTATTTTTCTTACCTAATTCCCACTGTCATAAACTTTGATCATATCTTGAATACTCCTTTATATCACTGCATTCTTAAATCATCTATGAGAAGATTTCATTTGTTAATCTCTAGGTTGCCGTACCCTGGTAACAGGCAAGGGAGCATTTGTGAATTCTTGGGAGGGTATGGGTGCACAGAGGTATCGCTTGGAAATGAGAAATTAAACCAGCCACATAACCTACTCGTACATATCCTAGTCTTCAGTATGATCAGACACATAGAAACCCATGAATATTGCGGATTAGGCCAACAGAGTCATAATACAGCGAGAATTGATGCCACATTCAGCACTGTTGCACCGATTCTTTATAGTCATACAGCACAGAAACAGGACCTTTGGCCCATCATGCCTATACCATTCATTGTTTCATCTATACTAACCTAATTTACCAGCAGGTTGGTCTGTAACCAACTGTGCCTTCAACTGCTCATCCCGATGCTTCTTTAATCGCTTTAAAATCTCCTCCATAACCTTTTAAGGCAGCGCTTTCCAGATTGCAACTACCCTCCAGGTGAAAATATTGTTCCTCCAATCCCCTCTAAACTTCCTGTTCCCCACCTCTAGCCTTTGGCCCATGGACTTAGACACCTCTGCCACTGAGGAAACTTTTTTTATTATCTATCCATCAATGCCTATCATAATTTTGATTATAAGCTTATGGCATTTTAGCCATGGCTGCAATCTTTTTTTTAAATTCGGAGTGCCCCAAATGAAAATGGTTCACCATAACACTGTTTTTTTCATAAATCCAAAATATTTATTCAAATATTAAAATAATATCTACAATACATTCAAACCAAAACAGAACCCACCACCAGAATACTATACAAACAAATATACCAATTGAAACTATTATACAATTATATTACAATCCCCATCCAGGATACATCCAATCCCCCGCGGTGCCCAGCGGTCCCGGAAATCCTCCAGGGTGCCCGTGGACAGCGCGTAGTCCCTCTCCAACACCACCCGGGAACCATAACACTGTAGGTCCCTGCCCAACCACATATCCAAATTAGTAAACTTATCACTTACATTTTTTCAAGAAGGTTATTATTCCAGTCAAAGAGAGAAGAACCAGAAGACCAATGCCACGAAAAAGTAGAAGATCTGTGTATCCATGCTAAAAATGAAAAGACACATTTAAGTTCAGAAAATGCCAACTTGAAACTAAAACAAAAAATATTGGAAATACACAACAGGCCAGGCTGCATATTTGGAAAAGAAAATAGGTAACCTTTCAGGTCAATTAAATGATAGATCATCCACCTGAAACATAAACTCTGTTTCTCCCTTCACAGATGCTGTCTAACCTGCAGAGTGTTTTGGGCATTTTATATTACATTTCAGATGATCAGAAACACAGTAAACGTCCTTTAAATGCAAAAAAAAGAATTTCTCTATTTATTTATTTATGTATGTTTTCTCTCTATCTAAATAGGTGCTTTAGATGCTTGTCAGTTTCTCAAAACTCTTGGTGTGCTAAATTTAATATCTAATATTCAGTCCAATGGCCTCTTATTATCACCCATTGATTGCTGAAAAGTTCAGCTTGTATCTCCTTCAACCTATACCTTCAACCGTCTTATTTTATGCTCTGTTTGAATTAAATCAGCCCCAATTTTACATCTTTCTGTGACTTGTACTTGGTCATTTAAGTCAGCAAGATCCATCAGATCTAGTGTGGCCCTCTGTGTGAATTTTGTCAGAGAAAGAGAATGATATTCCTCCTCTAAATAAAGAAGTGCCCATTTCTTTATGTGATTGATCACAATCCAAATGAAATCTAATTCTCGGTTGTTTCACAACTGAGAGCTGTAGATTCCTTTGATTAAATTTATTATTCGTTAATGATGGAGATAAATCAGTTTTCTCCTAAGGATCTGTGGAATTCTCTGCCTCAGAGGGCAGTGGAGGCCAATTCTTTGAATCCATTCAAGAGAGAGCTAGATAGAGCTCTTAAGGATAGCGGAGTCAGGGGGTATGGGGAGAAGGCAGGAACGGGGTACTGATTGAGAATGATCAGCCATGATCACATTGAATGGCGGTGCTGGCTCAAAGGGCCGAAAGGCCTCCTCCTGCACCTATTGTCTATTGTCTATAAGTTACAAGAATTTTAAGGGGGATTCCAGATCCTGACAATATCAGGAATCCCTAGGAGGGTGAAAAAATGTCTCCTGCTTTTGAATGTACAGGTGGTTCTGCTATCACACATGTTTCTGTTACTCAAATTGAATATTACACGAGTGATGAATTAGGGAACAATAATTGCATTATGTGCCTAATTGGTTATAACCTAATTTTGACGGGGAACCAGAGAACTACTTAGAAGTTACTTTGGAACTTGACAAGCAGAAAAAAGCTGCATTACATTTAAACAGTAATGGGGAACAACATCTGTTTTCATGTAATCTCCCAGCAGTACGTAGACAACATTACCTCTAAGGAACACAGCTGATAGTTTAACTGCAGCAGACCACTGAAATTGACAAGCAATCACTCCTATGGGCACCTGTGTAACAATAATGTGTGATCAGAACACTATAGGTTTTAACAATGTTTTGAATGGGGATAAGTCTGGATCTTGCACGAAGGTACTAAATTGGAGTAAGGCAAATTACAACATTATTAGGCAAGAGTTCAGGAAGATACATTGGAAGCAGTTGTTACTGGGTAAGTCTCTATCTGACATGTGGGAGTCTTTTTAAGGCTAGTTCATCAAAGTTCAGGACTGGCATATTCCAGGAAGGAGGAGGGATCAGGATAGCAAATTAAGAGAACCTTGGATGAACAAAAAATTGGATGATTGAAAAATTAAACCCACACAGATAGTAATCTGGATTTCCCCCCCCAAACCCTGTGCAAATTAGCACAGGGAAGCTAAAAGCAGAGAATTAAATGTTTGACTCAAATATTTGTGCAGAAGAAATGGGTTTCAATTCATGGGACAGTGGCAGCAGAGTTGCAGGGAAAGGAGAAATTGTTCATCTGGGAGAGGTCTTATTTGAATCGTGCTGGGACAACGTCCCGGTCTTCAAAATTGTACCTATGAGCAGTGTGGCCTAGAGTTTTGATGCCATTGAATGCACTACTTTTCCATCTCCAAAATTCCATGGATTCTGGATAGTTCCCACAGATTGGAAAATGAATAACATACTTTTAGGAGGCTTTCAACAAATTGCCACAATTTAGATTATTAAACAAAAATAAAAAGCACATTATGAGAAAATGTATTGATATCCACACAAATTTATGATTAATTTTCTCAGACATTTCAAAATGCGGCTATACATTCTCTTCTGCGGAATTTTGCTACTAAGTCAGTCAGCCAATGGATAATTAGAAAAATTGAAAACTGATACTGGGTCGTTGCTGAGACTGATTTATTGCAGCATCCATTAAAACACCTGCAGAAAAATGTCCAATGTTCAAGATATGCTTTAGATTTTATGTAGTTTGAACCTTTGATATATGCTTACTGAAGTACTGTTGATTCCATTCGTAGTGATCGTAGAGCTCAGAATTTCTTGAGTACCTGAGGAAAAAGAATACAATTCCGGCTGATCTCACTAGCAAGGAATCAACTACGGTGCCTAAAACCAAGGCAAGGTATTGAAGGTCTTGGATCCAAAACATCGCTATTTTCCAAGATTCATTCTAACAATAATTTTCCACATAAGGCCGAACAGACATTATTTCTGTGATTCCCTAAAGCAAATCGTGCCAATCTGACTAGAATCTCCAACCTACATGTCAATAAATGTTCTAACCAGTAGGTGGTGCTGGGAATCACAGAGGCATAATTTTCCTCGGCTAGTCAAAGATTGTGCCAGCACATCGTAACCACTTATGGGTTAGTTTCTGGGTTTACATCTTCTGGCTGTTATACTATGAATTTACATTTACCCCTTCAGAGAATTGGTTCTGGTATTCTGTTTACTCAGAGAGGTGCAACAGCTACTGAAGATATTTTATTTACTTCTAGCTTTCTGCACAAACCAGTTGTGCCAGAAGTGGGAACACTGGTAGTCGCTTTCCCCATGGAATTCACCATGACCGGGAAGATGGGTCTTAGTCACTCAGAGCAGGACGTGCTACTGGTAGAGGAGAGAGAGAAGGGGATTCGAATCCATATCTGTGCAGGGCCAAACTCATTTCCATAAGGTTTTCTCATTGAAATCTGCCAAGTAGTCCAGACATAACTACACATTCAACAGGAACAAGTTTACCAGTGGACACTTCTGCAGCTTCCTCTACCAAATACAGACCAGCCCCTGAGTGAAAAAGTTGTCCCTGATGTCCCTCTTAAATCCTTCCCCTCTTAACTTCAGCTTATGTCCTCTCATTTTTGAATCCTCTACCTGTAAATAGACTGAGCGTTCGCCTTATCCATGCACCCCGTTATCTTGGTGACCTCAATAAGGACACATCTCATCCTCCAATGCTCCAAAGAAATAAATCCCAGCTTAACCAATCTGTCCCACAACTCAAGCCCAGGTAACATCCTCCCTATAGCTGAGTGACCAGAACTACATGCTGTACTCCAAGTGAAGTCTCACCAGCAAATCCTACAGCTGCATCATGATGTCCCAACTTTTGTGCTCAATACTCTTCTCAATGAAAGCAAGCGCACCCTGGAAGGAGAAGTTTAGGTTGTAATACATTGAATAGTGATTCCTTGGAAAGAAAGGATTAAAGGTGTGGGATGGGATGGGAAGTAGAAGATGACAATGGCTAAGGAACAACAATGTAAATATTCTGTGGTAACATTCTGTAGTGACCGTGAACTTGTGTAAACATAGTGCAGAGGTATCCTGCTATAAATCACTCATTGCTGATAAGGTTTCAACCAAGAAAGAAGTCGACAAATTAAAGTGTAACATCGGTTGTGCTGGTTTAGCACGTACGCAAGGGTATAACACAGCCTGTGGGCACTCAGTGGTTGGGACTTCGCTTTTAGACAGAGTCATGACCAGGGACAAAAGAAAATGGTGAGTAGTGCTGCGGACAATACTGCCTGCCACTGACTGCGGGGTCAACATCCTCTCCCACTCCCACATCTCCAGCAATGAACATCCAATTATACTCAAATTGGATCTGTTTGGTAAACCATGATCTTTGCATACCCGGAACCAGATTTCTGAAGCAGACATTATATTCAGAGCTCTATCATGGGAATAACTTACAAGGTGGACAGAGAAGAAAATCCAAAGACATTTTCAAAACCTCTACGAAAATATTGCAAAATTTCCATTGATTCCTGGGAAACTCTGGGCCATGACCTCTCGACGAGGACAAGCATTTTAGTCGGCACTGAGAATCTCAAGTCCATGTGTGAGAAGCTGACAAGAGACACCACATCATGGACTAACCAACAAGAGATACCACTTCATGGACTAACCAACAAGAGACACCACATCATGGACTAACGACTCTTGCCCCATCTACATTGGATTCAGTTACCACTGAATCCACTTAACCTGAAACTGAGGGACTGCCAAAGAAGATGTGACGCAATAGTTCATGTACCAGCATCAGCAGTTATTTTCCTACACAATAGTTTCATTCTGTGAGTTGGTCCATGAACGATCGCAGCTGAATCATGAGTCATAACTTTCTTGAGATACTTTGCCATCCAGTGAATTGGTATCCTTCTGTACTTCCCTCTGTCCCTCTCCAAGCCAATCAGCCAGATTCAACCTTCATGCTCTACCCTTCATTAGGCAAAATATTAGCCTCTAAGCTGGTGAGAGTGAATGCAGTAACAAAAGAAGTGTGTCACTATTGCTGCCTGATGTACAAAATTCTGAAAATGATCAGAAAGATGATTATAATATGTTTAATAACCCAAGAGTTTACATACCGGGGAAGCATGACGGGAAAAGAGGCCAACATGGTGAAGGAAAATTAAGGATGTTAGGAGAGGCATTAAATTGACTTATCATGGTATTTAGATTCCACAATATAATTACAGTTGAGTTGCTTCCCTAGTGAAGTTAAAATAGACATTGGGGGTTGTAAACTAAGCATGGGGAGGGACAGAGGCAATGACAGAAGGAGGGTCAATTCACCGGATGGCAAAACTTCATCAAACCCTGACCTCCTTCCCAGCACTGACTAATCTCTTCCATTTGTACTGTGATAATGAGAGAGGGTACTAAAGGCAGTAGCAACACAAACCATGGAGACAGAATGAGGCCAGTTGCATACTATTCCACTAGGCGAAGGCTAGTGGTGGCTGGGCTGCATGGAACTTCTTCTTCTTTCATGTCTATCATCCATGTTTCAAATGTTACATCACTGTCATCGTCCGTCCTGAAAAGGGCGCAAGCTTCCGGCGACAATCAGTGGGAGCCATCACTTATACAATAGATGATGGTGGTAGCAGAATTAGCTTAGGACACTTCCAGATTCCAGCCCCGCAACGTGGACGCTTCTGCTATGGGTCTGGCTGCATGGATGCGGTCAAGTATTCAATTGTATGACATGGGCACTGTAAGTCTCAGAATCCATCTTGCTGAGGGTGATAATAGTTTTACGCTCGACTCTTAGAAGCAGGGAGGTACACTGCGATTGTTAGAAGCAGGGAAGTTATGGGCAGCATTAGATAGTTGACGTGCCAAATGGGAGAGTGTGTCTTGCCTGCTGACCAACATATGCAGATAGATTTCACAAGACCCTTACCCTAGTCTCAAACTAAAAGGCAATGTTTAGTACTGATTGGTCACTTTACCCACTGGGCAAAAGACTTTCCCATGCCAAGAAAGTACAGCTAAAATTGTGGCATGGTGCCAAATAATAATATTTAGGATTACTCTGACTCTGGTCAGGGAAGGTATTTTACAGGGAAGGTGGTGAAGGAGGTTTGTGCTGAATGGCATCATATCTGTAGAGAGTTGCTGGTGCTGTAACCATCCTGGTAAGTGGAGAGAATTCCACTGCAATTCCGCTTTGGGACAAAGTGGAAAAGCCTTGGGTATCTGGGAATAAGTTGCCAATTACAATGAACTACTGAGTTCAAACTCTAGACCAGCAGGCATATCCTGGTCATCTTTCAGCTGCTTCTTCGCCTTTACATGTTCAGGCCACTAGCAAGGGAATGCTGCAAATTGATCAGCATTTAAGCTGCCAGCAAACATAAACATTGCTGTGGTGCAGCAGTCAAAAACACATTTTCAGTCTGTGAAGGTAAAAACTCCCGCAGGGATGATGTACTCCAGGTGAAACTATCCCAACCATTGAAGAATGAGCAGGTGTCATTTTGTTTATTCATTCTGATATGATTGTGACCGGCAAGGCCAGCATTTATTGCCAATCCTTGTTCCAAATGTTCACTGGCATCATTCCCCAACTCCTTCTCCGCTACACCTATGACTGTACCAGGGCTGCCTCCTGCACCCATGCAGAACCCAAAGATTTATTAGCGTTACCATTAACTTCCACCCAGTCCTCAAATTCACGGACTATCTCTGACACCTCTCTCCCCTTTCTTGATCTCTCTGCCTCCATCCCATGGCCAGACTATCCACTAACATCTACTACAAACCCAATAACGCTCACGGTTATATGGACTACACCTCCTCACACCCTGCCTCTTGCAATGACAGTATCCCCCATTCTCAACTTCTAATTCAACTTTAACTGTGCAGAGACTACAATTGACTGCCTTAGTAATCAACTGCTAGAAAAAGCTATTTTTCAGAAGTCATCACAAAATAAGTTTAACATAACTGACAATTTCCATGACATTTCTTACAATGTTACCCACAAGTGCATATCCTTCATGAAGATATGAAAACCCTGTGAAAAATGCAAAGGGTTCTTTTGTGGCTAGCGCAGGAAGAGGTGTTCTGGAGGCAGTGAAGTATTTTTACTCGTGCCAGATCAACCCGATGGTGGTCCTGCATGAAATTCATACTACATGCATATTATCATCTTCACACACCAACCCTCACCACATAGTTCAATGACATTGTGCGTCAGAACAGATTGTAATCTTATGAGTTGCAAGTACCAGCTCAAGCCATTACCCAAACTTATGATAAATGTGTTATAAAGAATTAGTTGTTTTTTTCTTCCTCTCAATTACAAACTCAACACCATGAGCTAGACCTACAGGACCTATCCTTACCGGGACTGATAGTTTTCATTGGGCACTTCCCAGGTCAGGTCCTGGGGTTTTATCCACCTTTATGCCTTTTACGACTTCTAACACCTCCTCCTTCGTAATGTTGAAATGCTCCATGATTTTACTGCTCCTTCTCCTGATCTCACTAGCTTCCATATCCTTCCCCATAGTAAACATGTTAATTTAAAGTAAAGTATCATTTTAAAACCTCACATATTACCCATGACTCCTCAAATAGATGACCACATTGACCCATAAGGGGACCTACTCTCCCATTAGCTACCCTCTAACTTTTAATATACTTGTAGAATCTTTTATGATTCTCCTTTATCTAGAATTTATTCACATGTAGGAAAGCATGGACATTAAGGATATCAGGTATCACAAAATGCTGGAGTAACTCAGCAGGTCAGACAGCATCTAAGAGAGAGGGAATGGGTAACGTTTCGGCTCGAGACCCTTCTTCAGACTGATGTTGGGGGCAGGACAAAGAAAGGATTTTCAGTCTTTCCAGGTGAGACAGAGGTTCACCTGCACCTCCTCCAACCTCATCTATTGTATCCGCTGCTCTAGATGTCAACTTCTCGACATCGGCGAGACCAAACGCAGGCTTGGCAATCGTTTCGTTCAACACCTTCGCTCAGTCCGCCTTAACCAACCTGATCTCCTGGTGGCTGAGCACTTCAACTCCCCTCCCACTCCCAGTCTGACCTTTCTGTCATGTGCCTCCTCCAGTGCCATAGTGAGGCCCACCGGAAATTGGAGGAACAGCACTTCATATTTCGCTTGGGCAGCCTACAGCCCAGTGGTATGAACATTGACTTCTCCAACTTTACATAGATCCTCTGTCCCTCTCTTCCCCTCCCCTTCCCAGTTCTCCCACTGTCTTCCTGTTTCCACCTATATCCTTTCTTTGTCCCGCCCCTCCTGACAACAGTCTGAAGAAGGGTCTCGACCTGAAACGTCACCCATTCCTTCTCTCCTGAGATACTGCCTGACCTGCTGAGTTACTCCAGAATTTTGTGATACCTTTGATTTGTACCAGCATCTGCAGTTATTTTCCTACACGGATTATTAAGGATAGTAAGCATGGGTTTCTTTGTGTGAAGTCCCTTCTCACACATTTGATACTGAGTTTTTTGAGGAGCTGACAAAGATGATTGATGAGGATAGGGCAATGGATGTTGTCTACATCTACATGGCCCCAAATGAAACATTCCACAAGGTCCCTCATGGTAGGCTGATCCAAAAGATTAAGGCATATGGGATCCACAGAGACTCGATAGATTGGATTCAAAATTGGCTTATCCATAGAAGACAGAGTGTAGTGGTGGAGCAGTGTTATTCTGACTGGATAAAATGTATGTCCCATTTCACTTTAATCACAAATATTTCCCGACTATATTTTCCAATACTTCACCCAATTTAACTCCATGATATTTCATGTTGTTTTAAACATTAAACATTTTTTATTAAAAGCAATTTCAAAACATCCTTGTGCACTCTAATCATCTGCAGTCAAATCATGCAGACTATGCAAATGAAAATACATTGCAACTGACATTAGAAGTCAACTTGAACTTTTAGCCTGACCTTCAAACGTAGAAGATGTGACAGAGTTTGCATCCTGTGCACTGACAGACTCATTTGCGGTTAAAGGATTCGGTGTGGTGATCTCTGGAACAGAAGAAATAATAATTTATTGTGCTAGTGCAGGTGAAGACATATTCTTTCTCGCTCACTGCTTTGCCACATATTGCATCGTTCAGCTCACACACAGCTAACCCACTGAGTAGAATATAGAACCAGTGGATGTGGTGTGTCTGGACATGTATAGGGCCTTTGATGTTTCCACATTTAAAAAGCATAATAATCCATTGTAGTTACTGATGTGCACTCATTAACACAGAAGAAAAAAACAGGGTAGGAGGAAGCATTTTATTTTGGATTGGAAGCCTGTAGGTGGTGCAGCTGGTTGGTCTTGGGGAAGCACTGGAAGTGCAACTGTGTGCGATGACGGGACTAGAAAGTGTCTAAAGAGTCAGAGGATGTAGGCGAGGCACTAAATGCCAACTTTGCATCTGTATTCATCAAGTAGAAGGGCACGGAGGATAGTGGTCTAAGACTTATGCAAACGGAAACCGAGGCAATACCTATGAACTCCACGCAGGTGGCACTGGAGGTCAGGATCGAACCTGGATCAGTGCAGCTGTGGGGAAACTGTCCTAACAGCAACATCGTTGCGACGCCATGAATGATACAGAAATATGTAACATTGAGCTGCCTACCGTCCAAATTCACTTTCACGTCTTGAAACAGTCCAAAGAACTCCACATGGCAACAAAACTAGCCAAGTCTTTGCCATGTAATAACATATTATTGTTTCGAGATTCATTGTTAACTCTAATTGGTAAGGTGTTTAAGTTTACTGGGCGATGACAGGCTCCTCCAAGTCTGCTCTGTGGACTTCCTTATCTCAGTGACCTCTCCCCTGACTCTCGGTCTAAAGAAGGGTCTCGACCCGAAACGTCACCCATTCCTTCTATCCAGAGATACTGCCCGTCCCGCTGAGTTACTTCGGCATTTTGTGTCTATCTTCGGTGCAAACCAGCATCTCCAGTTCCTATAAGAAAATAACTGCAGATGCTGGTACAAATCGATTTATTCACAAAATGCTGGAGTAACTCAGCAGGTCAGGCAGCATCTCGGGAGAGAAGGAATGGGTGACGTTTCGGGTCGAGACCCTTCTTCAGACTGTAGGGAGGTGCAGGAAGGAAATCTCCAGTTCCTTCCCACACTGCTCCTGTTTCTTGTAGTTTGAAGACATGACTACAAACACCAGTATAGGAAACACCCAATGTTTCTGTATTTATATACCTGATGTAAAATACTAAACGTTCTTCCTCACAATATCTCTGGCAACGGACTCGTTGTCCATATTACATTCTACTGACTTGCTATTTTCACCTGCACTTTATTCATAGTCCTGGATATTCAACTGACTCTTTAATTGATTGATTGAAAGTTACAGCATGGAATCAGTCCCGCAGAGTCCACGCCGACCATCTATCACTAATTCATTATCAAATCTCCGTTATCCCACTTTCCCATCCACGCCCTGCACATTAGGGGCATTTTTACAACGGCGACATTACCCGCACGCCTTTGCTTAACAATGTTAATTAGAGTTAACAATGAATCTAGAAACAATAACACGCTGTTCCATATTTCCCGAAGGGGCAGAAGAGGGTCATTCAGCCCATCAAGACCATGTCACCTGTTCAAGCGTTCCCAGCGATGCACCACCCCCTTATATGCCTGGAACCTGTCCATCTACGCCCGGCGCTTCTACACAAGAGGCAGCTGAACCCACTCGCATATTCCTCGAAACTGGGAGAAACCCGGAACACGAGGGGAAACCGGTGGAGAACCTGCAAACTCCACGCAGGTGGCACTGGAGGTTAGGATCGAACCTGGGTCACTACAGCTGTGAGGAAACTCTGTCAACAGCAATATCGTTGCGAGGCCAGGAATGAGACAGAAACGTGTAACATTGAGCTGCTTACCATCCAAAACCACCAGATTCAAATCCACTTTCACATCATTAAACAGTCCAGAGATTTGCACACGGCAGCAATACCAGCCGCCGTCTTCTTCCCGGAGATGCTTTATAGTGAGCGACACGTCTCCTCGCTCAATGTTGTCACCAAGCTGATATTTCTCGGATCTCCCTGAAGTTACTGTTGCTCCGTTTGTTCTAATCAGTTCAGCTCCACAGCCGATGAGAGTGCACCGTCCCTGACCCCAGCATATCTCAGTTTTACCGTACTTTCCGACTGAGTAGCTGCATGGCAGAGTGATTGCCTGTCCCAGGGCTCCTCGCACTTGTGACCCGGTGACAAGGGCCACTCGACCTGAAACAGTCCGGGGAGAGACAGTTATAGCCGGCGCTGAGTGTTGAGATATGGAGTGGCCTCAGTGTGACAACCCGGCCCAGCGCTGAGAAAGTGAGCCCGTTACCGCCGGGATATTGCCAAAGGGTTTCTATTTCTCGGGATGTGCGCATTGCAGGCAGATCCAGTATTTACCCCCCCCCCCCCCCCCAGCCCCATGTTACCCCAGGGTAATTGGTGGCGAGCGGCCGTCTCCAATCGCTACATTCCTGTAGCAGCTTTGACACCGCCGGTCGGCTTGTGAAGCAATTTCAGAGACGGACACGGGGACATATGGGACAGGGACCGACACACATTGTGTTCACTGAATTACTCCTGGGAAGCAAATATTTAAATTTCATTAGATTGCAAACTCCCCGGGTCGGACCGGAGCAGACAATTCGGACCCACAGCTCCAGCCTGTGGTCTATTTGTCCAGATCCTGAACTTCAACCACCCCCTCGACCTTCTCAACTCCTGGGGATGGAGCCCGACCTCACGATCAGACCCGGCATCACTCGGTGGCCCGGCTCTACCCTCTCGGGCCCCTCAGTTTCACACACACAGACACATCTCACTTACTGCAGTCCCGGGAGTTTGAATAACACGATTTGACAACTAATCCAATTCCCGACTGGGAAACGTACCTAAGACAAGAGATACTACGACCAAATGAGCCACACCGACAGTAACAACCATCGCGCTGGACACTGTGGTGCTGGATTTACTCAGCATCTCTGGAGAGAAGGAATAAGTGACTGCCCTTCTGCAGACTCGGAGGCACTGTCACGGCCACTCTCTGAGCTGTCGCTGGGGCACATCCTGTGGCTGCCAGTTAAAGTTTGCTTCCTACTTGACGTGGACACGAGTTTGCTATTTGCTTCCTACTTGACGTGGACACGACTTTCTTTCACAGTGTTGTTAACCCGGTGAATTGAGGCAAATCATATCAGACACTCGGCTCCTGCTCTGCTGTTAGTTTACATCAATGTCCAACGCGCACAAATTACAGCCTCCTTCACCATTGCTGTCAGTTTAGATCCTCAGATCGCTGGTGACAAAATGCACCGAGCAAATCTCGTGTCGGTCCTGTGCAGGAGCAGCAGGAAGAGTGGAAATGTTGCCAAGTGCCGCACTGGCTGGGTCGCTGCTCCACCCGAGTCCAGGGATTTAGTGCCACTTTTCAATGTTTTACTTGTGAAGAGAAGGCGATGAAATGGGGAGAAAGGAGAGTCTCCGGGCATTTTCTGTCTGTCTCCGGGGGACTGAGACTTAATATTTCTAGCATTTTCTGTTTCTATTATCACTCCAGGCTGCACTAACGGTTTTATTCTGCACACCCTTGCACAGGGAGGGACCTGGCGACCTCGGCGCACATAAGCGCAGGGGCGGCTACTGGACGCGACCGGTGCCAATAGACAATATGTATTGTTCTAAATGTTTGATTTAATTCTAATATTCCGAGTATAATTAATTTTGGATCTGGGTCCAATTGTGTGCTGGTTACTTTAGATATTATGCTAAAAATATTTACCCAGAATTTTTTAATTTTTATACAGTTTGCAAACATATGAAATAATGTAGCTTCTAAATGTTGACATTTATCACATTTAGGTGAGATATGTTGGAAAATTTTATGTAGTTTTGTTTTGGAATAGTGTAACCTATGTATTACTTTAAATTGTATTAGAGAATGTCTGGCGTTTAGTGAACACTGATGTATATGTTGCAAACTTTCTTCCCAAGTATCTTTCGTAATTACTTGGTTTTATTCTTTTTCCCATTTTTGTCTGTATAAGTCCGTGGAGGGAATGTCACTGTCTAATAAGATATTATATATATAAGATATTAATTTTTCTGTATTAGGATGTTTGTTCCAACATTCATCAAGAATTTCTGAATTTCTAATTCGAAAATTTTGGGAGTTCGATTTTACATAGAAACTTTATGGATTATAGTTTAATAACAGGAAAAAAATTAATTCTAAAATTTTGGAAAGGCCCTACGGTCCCCACAATCAAAATGTGGATTATAGAAATGACGGAGACCTTAAACGTGGAAAGAATCAGATTTTCCCTGTTGGACAAACAGGAATTATTCATTGGAACATGGTCTCCTTTTATTGATTACTTAAAGGGTCAGAATGGTTCAGCACAGGAACCTGACTAGCACTCGGACTAAAGAATGGATGAAATGCTATACTTTGAAATGTACGTATATATCTCGAATGAAGTTTTTGTTATTTTAATAAATTTTTCCATTCTTCTTTAACTAACTTTTTCCTTATCTTTATAATTTGTTTTTGTTTTTGTTTTTATTTTGCTTCTCTCTCTTTTCTTTCTTTACTTCATCTATTTCTTTAGTTCTATCTAGTTTTTAAAAAAAAAGGGGGCAAAAGGTATTGGAGACAATATAATAATAATTGACAATATTATCAATTTAAAAATGTATGACTGTAAAGATGTACCTATCTCCAATAAAAAATTTATCTTAAAAAAAACAAAACAATAGACAATATGTGCAGGAGTCGGCCATTCGGCCCATCGAACCAGCACCGCCATTCAATATGATCATGGCTGATCATTCACAATCAGTACCCCGTTCCTGCCTTCTCCCCATACCTCCTGACTCCGCTATCCTTAAGAGCTCTATCCAGCTCTCTCTTGAAAGCATCCAGAGAATTGGCCTCCACTGCCTTCTGAGGCAGAGAATTCCACAGATTTACAACTCTGAGTGAAAAAGTTTCTCCTCATCTCCGTTCTAAATGGCCTACCCCTTATTCTTAAACCGTGGCCCCTGGTTCTGGACTCCCCCAACATTGGGAACATATTTCCTGCCTCTAGTGTGTCCAATCCCTTAATAATCTTATGTTTCAATAAGATTCCATCTCATCCTTCTAAATTCCAGTTTATACAAGCCCAGTCGCTCCACTTTCAACATGTGACAATCCCGCCAACCCGGGAATTAACCTAGTAAACCTACGCTGCACGCCCTCAATAGTAAGAATGTTCTTCCTCAAATTTAGAGACCAAAACTGCACATAGTACTCCAGGTGCGGTCTCACTAGGGCCCTGTACAACCGCAGGACCTCTTTGCTTCTATACTCAACTCCTCTTGTCATGAAGGCCAACATGCCATTAGCTTTCGACACTGCCTGCTGTACCTGCATGCTTACTTTCAGTGACTGATGAACAAGGACATCCAGATCTCTTTGTACTTCCCCTTTTCCTAATTTGACAAAATTCAGATAATAATCTGCCATCCTGTTCTTACCACCAAAGTGGATAACCTCACATTTATCCACATTAAACTGCATCTGCCATGCATCTGCCCACTCACACAACCTGTCCAAGTCACCCTGCATCCTCATAGCATCCTCCTCGCACTTCACACTGCCACCCAGCTTTGTGTCGACTGCAAATTTGCTAATGTTACTTTTAATCCCTTCATCTAAGTCATTAATGTATATTGTAAATGGCTGCGGTCCCAGCACCGAGCCTTGCCGGACCCCACTAGATACTGCCTGCAATTCGGAAAGGGACCCATTAATCCCTACTCTTTTGTTTCCTGTTTGCCAACCAATTTTCTATCCATGTCACTACCCTAACCTCAATACCATGTGCTCTAATTTTGCCCACTAATCTCCTATGTGGAAGTAGTTTCCCTACACACATCCTCTGAGTTCATCCAGAATCTGTCTGGGTTGGAAAATCCATTCAGGCATAAGGAGCGGCAAAACACAGAACTCCAGAAATGTTATTAAAATCCAACCAAATGCCACAAAGAATATAAGTACAACACAATAAATAATATGACACTAGATTATACTTAAAACTTCCAGAAGAATTTTAAATACTACAGATTGCCATGCTCCAATGGGACTCTGCACTCTGTACCTTGCACAGCTTTAACACTAATTGCTACTCCTGGCATCTCTGTTCCTGTACCGGTGGTGAATTCAGTGTGCAGTTCACTTGCAAGGTATTGTGGCGGTGCCCGGGGGTTAGGCCACTCCCTGGGTCATTCCCCTCGGCACTGAGTGGACAGGGGGGATTAGGCCACTCCCTGGGTCATCCCCCTTGGCACTGAGTGGACAGGGCTGGTGCTACGGGGTTTGCCTGAAGGGGTGAGAGTTTACTTGTGCGGGAGACTGAAGAGAGTGGATGTTCTGATGCTGCATTAATGTTATTGTTAATCCTTACCTGGCGTCTAGCCTGATTCCTGTCGCGTCCAGACCCACTACACTATCCTATAACACTAACTGCTACAACCTTTAGGTCAAGATTATTTAACAGAGAGATCTCACCAAGAAAACCACACAGGATGTTCTCGCTTTTGCTCTTTGCAAGCTGCCCTCTCGCTCTGTGTCATTTCCTGATGACCTAAAAGTAACACCATGGCATTTTGATTAATGCAATCTTCTCTTTTCATTTTACCCCTGCCACCCTCTTTGTTCCATGTGGAAATGTTTGAAGTCCAACAAAGATTGTTCCTATGCGTTCTTCATCATAGCCTGAGGCTTCAATCCGTCTTGGCCATTCTGTATTATTCACTACAATACAGAAATTCTCCAGTCAGGACCCTTCTACAGATTAATGCTGCCTGACCCGCTGAGTTCCTGCAGCAGTTTGTTTTTTTGCGCAAGATTCCAGCATCTGCAGTTTCTTGAGTCTCTAGTTTGAAGAAGACATTCCCATCAACATATTTCCCGTCCCAACAGAGGATCAAAGATTCTCGACCACTGATGCTCCACCATTAGATTACTCTGGCTGAAAGGATTTTACAGAACTGGTCAGGAGAGGCAGTGGAGTGACTTCACAACTATTTGTAGTTGGTGGACTGGACTCAGCAATGGACCTGCACAAATACGCAATGGTTGTTACTGACTCAGTGAGGAAATATAAGAAGGAATGCATTCTTACCAATTAAATGCTCTTGACTCTTGAAGATGAACAACAGGACTACTTTGTTGGTGGAAAGTTTCAGTTCAGTTCAGTTCAAAAAAATAAATAAATAAATAAATAAAGTGGATGAGCTTGAGGCTCAGTTAGTCATGGGCAAGTATGATGTTGTAGGGATCACTGAGACTTGGCTACAAGAGGACCAGGGCTGGGAACTGAATATTCAGGGGTACACAACGTATAGAAAAGACAGACAGGTGGGCAGAGGGGGTGGGGTTGCTCTGATGGTAAGGAATGATATTCATTCCCTTGCAAGGGGTGACATAGAATCAGGAGATGTTGAATCAGTATGGATAGAAATGAGAAATTGTAAGGGTAAAAAGACCCTAATGGGAGTTATCTATAGGCCCCCAAACAGTAGCCTCGACTTAGGGTGCAAGTTAAATCAGGAGATAAAATTGGCGTGTCAAAAATGTAATGCTACGGTGGTTATGGGAGATTTCAACATGCAGGTAGACTGGGAAAATCAGGTTGGAAATGGACCCCAGGAAAGAGAGTTTGTAGAGTGCCTTCGAGATGGATTCTTAGAACAGCTTGTACTGGAGCCTACCAGGGAGAAGGCAATTCTGGATTTAGTGTTGTGTAATGATCCTGATCTGATAAGGGGACTAGAGGTAAAAGAGCCATTAGGAGGCAGTGATCACAACATGATAAGTTTTACTCTGCAAATGGAAAGGCAGAAGGGAAAATCGGAAGTGTCGGTATTACAGTATAGCAAAGGGGATTACAGAGGCATGAGGCGGGAGCTGGCCAAAATTGATTGGAAGGAGGCCCTAGCAGGGAAGACGGTAGAACAGCAATGGCAGGTATTCCTGGGAATAATGCAGAGGTTGCAGGATCAATTTATTCCAAAGAGGTGGAAAGACTCTAAGGGGAGTAAGAGACACCTGTGGCTGACAAGGGAAGTCAGGGACAGCATAAAAATTAAGGAGAGGAAGTATAACATAGCAAAGAAGAGTGGGAAGACAGAGGATTGGGACTCTTTTAAAGAGCAACAAAAGTTAACTAAAAAGGCAATACGAGGAGAAAAGATGAGGTACGAGGGTCAACTAGCCAATAATATAAAGGAGGATAGCAAAAGTTTTTTTAGGTACGTGAAGAGGAAAAAAATAGTCAAGGCAAATGTGGGTCCCTTGAAGACAGAAGCAGGGGAATTTATTATGGGGAACAAAGAAATGGCAGACGAGTTAAACCGTTACTTTGGATCTGTCTTCACTGAGGAAGATACACACAATCTCCCAAATGTTCTAGGGGCTGGAGAACCTAGGGTGATGGAGGAACTGAAGGAAATCCACGTTAGGCAGGAAATGGTTTTGGGTAGACTGATGGGACTGAAGGCTGATAAATCCCCAGGGCCTGATGGTCTGCATCCCAGAGTACTTAAGGAGGTGGCTCTAGAAATAGTGGAAGCATTGGAGATCATTTTTCAATGTTCTATAGATTCAGGATCAGTTCCTGTGGATTGGAGAATAGCAAATGTTATCCCACTTTTTAAGAAAGGAGGGAGAGAGAAAACGGGTAATTATAGACCAGTTAGTCTGACATCAGTGGTGGGGAAAATGCTGGAGTCAATTATAAAAGACGAAATTGCTGAGCATTTGGATAGCAGTAACGGGATCGTTCCGAGTCAGCATGGATTTACGAAGGGGAAATCATGCTTGACAAATCTACTGGAATTTTTTGAGGATGTAACTAGGAAAATTGACAAGGGAGAGTCAGTGGATGTGGTGTACCTCGACTTTCAGAAAGCCTTCGACAAGGTCCCACATAGGAGATTAGTGGGCAAAATTAGGGCACATGGTATTGGGGGTAGGGTACTGACATGGATAGAAAATTGGTTAACAGACAGAAAGCAAAGAGTGGGGATAAATGGGTCCCTTTCGGAATGGCAGGCAGTGACCAGTGGGGTACCGCAAGGTTCGGTGCTGGGACCCCAGCTATTTACGATATACATTAATGACTTAGACGAAGGGATTAAAAGTACCATTAGCAAATTTGCAGATGATACTAAGTTGGGGGGTAGTGTGAATTGTGAGGAAGATGCAATAAGGCTGCAGGGTGACCTGGACAGGTTGTGTGAGTGGGCGGATACATGGCAGATGCAGTTTAATGTAGATAAGTGTGAGGTTATTCACTTTGGAAGTAAGATTAGAAAGGCAGATTATTATCTGAATGGTGTCAAGTTAGGAGGAGGGGGAGTTCAACGAGATCTGGGTGTCCTAGTGCATCAGTCAATGAAAGGAAGCATGCAGGTTCAGCAGGCAGTGAAGAAAGCCAATGGAATGTTGGCCTTCGTAACAAGAGGAGTTGAGTATAGGAGCAAAGAGGTCCTTCTACAGTTGTACCGGGCCCTGGTGAGACCGCACCTGGAGTACTGTGTGCAGTTTTGGTCTCCAAATTTGAGGAAGGATATTCTTGCTATGGAGGGCGTGCAGCGTAGGTTCACTAGATTAATTCCCGGAATGGCGGGACTGTCGTATGTTGAAAGGCTGGAGCGATTGGGCTTGTATACACTGGAATTTAGAAGGATGAGGGGGGATCTTATTGAAACATATAAGATAATTAGGGGATTGGACACATTAGAGGCAGATAACATGTTCCCAATGTTGGGGGAGTCCAGAACAAGGGGCCACAGTTTGAGAATAAGGGGTAGGCCATTTAGAACGGAGATGAGGAAGAACTTTTTCAGTCAGAGGGTGGTGAAGGTATGGAATTCTCTGCCTCAGAAGGCAGTGGAGGCCAGTTCGTTGGATGCTTTCAAGAGAGAGCTGGATAGAGCTCTTAAGGATAGCGGAGTGAGGGGGTATGGGGAGAAGGCAGGAACGGGGTACTGATTGATAGTGATCAGCCATGATCGCATTGAATGGCGGTGCTGGCTCGAAGGGCTGAATGGCCTACTCCTGCACCTATTGTCTATTGTTATCACCATGAAGTAGTTGTACAGGGCCCTAGTGAGACCACACCTGGAGTACTGTGTACAGTTTTGGTCTCCAAATTTGAGGAAGGATATTCTTGCTATTGAGGGCGTGCAGCGTAGGTTTACTAGGTTAATTCCCGGAATGGCGGGACTATCATATGTTGAAAGACTGGAGCGACTAGGCTTGTATACACTGGAATTTAGAAGGATGAGAGATCTTATCGAAATGTATAAGATTATTAAGGGGTTGGACACGTTAGAGGCAGGAAACATGTTCCCAATGTTGGGGGAGTCCAGAACAAGGGGCCACAGTTTAAGAATAAGAGGTAGGCCATTTAGAACTGAGATGAGGAAAAACTTTTTCAGTCAGAGAGTTGTGAATCTGCGGAACTCTCTGCCTCAGAAGGCAGTGGAGGCCAATTCTCTGAATGCATTCAAGAGAGAGCTGGATAGAGCTCTTAAGGATAGCGGAGTCAAGGGGTATGGGGAGAAGGCAGGAACGGGGTACTGATTGAGAATGATCAGCCATGATCACATTGAATGGCGGTGCTGGCTCGAAGGGCCGAATGGCCTCCTCCTGCAACTATTGTCGATTGTCTATTGTCACCAGGAAACATATTAATATAATTTCAACCCTGTAAACCCCCTGACAGAGTGTTCATGTTTTAGTGAGCTCAGCTTGATGTCAGAATGTCCAAACTCCTCAGAAACAGTTTCTTAACAAAATAAAGACCTTGTCTAATTCAGGCTGTTATAATCGGTACATTTTGACTAAAGGATAGAGGGTAATAGGAACAAACTATCAACAGGTTTCGCACAGACAGAAGGCTTTGTTAACTAATGACAGGGTGTTAGCTGGACTGGTGTCAGGGACGCACCTTTCCCCAGAAGGTGGAAGAGGGATGGGAGTGTGGAAGCACATTTCCACAGAATGCGAAAGGGGAGTGGGAGTGGGAACTTCAGTGATAGAGGACCTTGGTAAGACGACACAAGGCCATTATGTATGGGTTTGGCTTTCTTTATTTTATAAAATCACATATCTGCTGTAGGAGGAAATTGTAACTTTGTACGTACCCTGGATCTGGCTTTATTTGGGGCCCAGCTCAGATAGGAGACACAAAATACAACATCTCCTAGAAGAGTGGTAGTTTCTTGAATAATTTGGTTTATTGAAAGCTTAACAGTGCACACTGGGAAACAACCTGAGGGAATTCAAAGTGTTTCAGTGATTCACAGCACCCACAGCATTTTTATATTCTCATGACACAATGGTCACCTGTGGAATCTACATTTTTGAAATAATTCATAATTTATTAATGCCTCTGTAACCTTTCATCTTTGTTTTACCCCAGTTATCTTTAACCTTATGTTCCCTGCTATTTGTAAAACCACTTTCGCATTTGTCTAACAACCCCAATGTTTATTTTACCTAAACCAGCTGTGCTGTAGAACCTAAACACCATGATAAATCTATTTATTGCCTCACTAACATCCTTAAGTTTATTATAGTTTAGAGATACAGTGCGGAAACAGACCCTTCACCCACCAAGTCCGCACCGACAAGCAATCCCTGCACATTACCACTATCCTACACACACTGGGGACAATTTTACACATACACCAAACCAATTAACCTATACACCTGTACGTCTTTGGCGTATGGGAGGAAACCAAAGATCTCAGAGAAAACCCCCCGGTCACTGGGAGAACGTACAAACTCCGCACAGAAAGCACCCATAGTCTTGGGTTAAATACATTACAAACTACTCAGCTTCCATATAATTTTCAAAATTTCTGACATGACCTGCGAAAGCGACAATGCAATGAATATTCACAACATTGGTTCCTGGAATGGCAACTATGATGTACGAGGAGAAATTGGGTAGACCAAAAGTGTATTCTCTCAAGATTAGAAGAATGAAACATACAAAATTCATGTAGGTTTCAAAAGTGTGGGTGCTGAAAAGATGTTTCCAGAATTAGTTGTAAAAAAACCGAGGAGATAATTTCTGATGGAGGGTCTTTGACTTGAAAAGTTAACTCTGTTAATCTTTCTCCAGAACTTACCTATGAGCTTCTGAATCTTTGCAGCATTTTCTGTCTATATTTCAGTTGGCCATTCAAGGTCTGTTTGGAAGTGAAATTTCTTCACTCACAGGGTGCTGACTCTTTCAAATTCACTATGCAGAGGGCTGCAGAGAATCCTAGTTGTCGAGTTCATTCAAAGCAGAGATTGGCAGAGTGTTGAAGACAAAGTGAATCAAAGGATATGTGGGCAGGGCAGGAAAATGGAGCTGAGGGAAAAGATCAGCCAAGTTAGGCAATAGACAATAGACAATAGGTGCAGGAGTAGGCCATTCGGCCCTTCGAGTCAGCATCGCCATTCAATGTGATCATGGCTGATCATTCACAATCAGTACCCCGTTCCTGTCTTCTCCCAATATACCTTGACTCCGCTATCTTTAAGAGCTCTATCTAGCTCTCTCTTGAAAGCATCCAGAGAATTGGCTTCCGTTGCCTTCTGAAGCAGAGAGTTCCATAGATTTACAAACTCTCTGACTGAAAAAGGTTTTCCTCATCTGTTCTTGAAGATTGTCAGAGCAGACTTAAAGACAGTTCTTTGTTAACAACATAATAATTCAATGCTGAATTCAGAATTGTAACTAAAAGAATAGTTATTACAGTCAAGGGAATAAATGGACGAGCAGTCTGTCTAATGTGTTGCATGGAGGTTTGTTGTTGGTTTAAACCTGACTCACTAAATTTTGAGTCTTACATTTCCGTCCAGTTTCATTTTCAAATTAATGAGCAAAAATACAACTGTCAATTCCCTCTTCCATGCCACTTCCCCTCATTATAACCCACAATCGTGCAGAGAACATAACCACTCATCTATTACCAAACTTTTCTTTCTTGCAACTTTGGCCACTGGATTTAAAAAATGAGTGTTTGTAAATTTCAACATGGTGCCATTTAGCTGCAGTGATGATCCAGCTCCTATTCCTTAAAGTTATTGTCCAATGTCCAATGCATTAATGCTTCTCAAACAGAGGTCAATGCTTCAGTCTATGTCATAAATTTAGACGTTAAAATGAATTAACCTGCAAGCTTCTGCAGTGTATATTGACTGTAACTTTATACAGCAGATCGACAATATATTACTCAATCAATAAATATTACTTACAACAAAAACAGGATATCAGACTGACACAGAGAAATGGTGGGAGTATTTTCTCTGTGTCTCAGGTTGTGTGAGTGGGCGGATACATGGCAGATGCAGTTTAATGTAGATAAGTGTGAGGTTATTCACTTTGGAAGTAAGAATAGAAAGGCAGATTATTATCTGAATGGTGTCAAGTTAGGAGGAGGGGGAGTTCAACGAGATCTGGGTGTCCTAGTGCATCAGTCAATGAAAGGAAGCATGCAGGTACAGCAGGCAGTGAAGAAAGCCAATGGAATGTTGGCCTTCATAACAAGAGGAGTTGAGTATAGGAGCAAAGAGGTCCTTCTACAGTTGTACCAGGCCCTGGTGAGACCGCACCTGGAGTACTGTGTGCAGTTTTGGTCTCCAAATTTGAGGAAGGATATTCTTGCTATGGAGGGCGTGCAGCGTAGGTTCACTAGGTTAATTCCCGGAATGGCGGGACTGTCGTATGTTGAAAGGCTGGAGCGATTGGGCTTGTATACACTGGAATTTAGAAGGATGAGGGGGGATCTTATTGAAACATATAAGATAATTAGGGGATTGGACACATTAGAGGCAGGAAACATGTTCCCAATGTTGGGGGAGTCCAGAACAAGGGGCCACAGTTTAAGAATAAGGGGTAGGCCATTTAGAACGGAGATGAGGAAGAACCTTTTCAGTCAGAGAGTGGTGAAGGTGTGGAATTCTCTGCCTCAGAAGGCAGTGGAGGCCAGTTCGTTGGATGCTTTCAAGAGAGAGCTGGATAGAGCTCTTAAGGATAGCGGAGTGAGGGGGTATGGGGAGAAGGCAGGAACGGGGTACTGATTGAGAGTGATCAGCCATGATCGCATTGAATGGCGGTGCTGGCTCGAAGGGCTGAATGGCCTACTCCTGCACCTATTGTCTATTGTCTATTCTCGGCCAGTGCCTGTTTTGACCAATAGGTCAGCCTGGTTCTGTACAGCATGTGTTGAATAATTTCCTGCTACTATCAGGTATCAAACCAGCCATTTTAACACAGCTAAACCAGGTTACATGGCCACCCAAATTATACATTTTATGGAGTGTGAATACTTTATTTTCTTAAAAATCTACAGTACTGTTGGTAGAAATCTGAAATAAAAGAGAAACTAGAAATATTCAGCAATTCATTTAGCTTCTATGGGGAGATGAACTCTCATCGGGACTAGAGTATGTTAAAAAGTCAGAAATCAAGTGGGTTCAATGTTACTGAGTATGGGGTGGGGCGGGGGAGGGCAAAGGGGATGGCGCGGAGACCAGGAAGGACTGAATAAGAGTTACTGTGACAGCATCTTCAGCCAGAGGAGATACACCATCTTACTTCTTATCTCAATATCCAGAAAATACATAATTCCATCCAGCAGAAGCAGAGATGCACCAGTGCCTCTTCTAATTCAGTCCCTTCCAATCAAAACTCACAAGGTGATCACCTCTACAATAGGAAGACTAAACTCATTCCTTCTCTCCCGAGATGCAGCCGGATGCACTGAGTTACTGCAGCATTTTGTGTCTACCTAAAACTAAACTCAGGAATCGAAAACCACTTTGCAGAATCAGTTCACGGAGCTGTCCATCAGTTTTCATTTGCCTGTCACTTTAAATCCCCGTTTCCACTCTGTCATTGTCCTCATTCACTGTCTCAGTGAGGCCCAACAAAAGATATGGGCACTTCATCTCTTCGTCCAACTGGACACATCACAGCTGCAAGATTTAACATCGAATTCAACTATTTCAGCCATTTCAACCCAATTTCTTGGAAAATGAATATCAAGGATTCACCACCACCATTTGGTTGAAATCATTTTGTCTCATCTCAGTCTTGAGTGGGTCCTTTTGTTGAAAATGTATCCCTGATTCTGGGTGCCCAGTTATGAAGCAGTATTCTGCTGTCCTGGGCATCACTCTTCTGCCTTGAAGCCTGGAATCAATTTAAAAGCTAATAGAGGTGGGTATGATATTAGATACATCGTTACATGGGACCAGTGTTTGAGCTGAATAAGTAACAATAATGCAGTGTATGGAAAATCCCATGACATAAAATATGAAGAAAGTTCATAGATGATTATGACCATGTATAAATTACTTCAGAAGACTATACTAACACCTAAAATCTGCCACAAATCTGCATACACTGCTGTGTTAAATTGAGTAAACAGGGAAATATATTGCATTGCGACTAATTCAGAAATGTAGCGGTTTTACACCTATCTGTGAAGTTTCTTATGTATTTTCAGTTCTTTCCTCTTGTCTGGAAAATGCTATCTCCAACTGGGTACCATGTTATCTTATTGAAACATATGATTATTAAGGGATTGGACACGCTAGAGGCTGGAAACATGTTCCCAATGTTGGGGGAGTCCAGAACAGTCTTTTTCTTTTTGCTGTGTTGGCTAATTTAAATCCTATGTGTTAGTTGAGCCTATGTATCTGTGACCCTGCTGCAAACGAGATTGTCATTGCAACTGTATCACACCGTGCTTCTGCATAAGAGAATAAACTCAAATTGATTTGACTTGATTAGAACTGAGAAAGAGAGAATGCAAATTAGACTCAACGGCAGAGAAGGTGGGAGGGGAGGACATTGGGTAGAACAAGGGGAAACCAGGACTGAAGATGTTGGAATCTTGAGCAAAACATAATGTTGGAGGAATTCAAATGTTCAGGCAGCATCAGAGAAAGGAATGAAAGTGACTTTGCAGGATGGGAGCCTTCTTCAGAGAAGGGGAATTTCTGTATTGTATTGAACAATACAGAATGGCCATTGAATGGACAGTTAAGCTCATTTGCCTGTTTCAAGTGTTGAAATTATGAAGCCTGTTTCATCAAGGCAATTGTTTTATGCTGAGTAGGCTGGAATAAACAAATTAAAGAAAAATAAAGATTAAAATATTATGGGTTGGAACAATAGCAACCACAAATTGTCAGTCCTGATACAATAGAAAAAAAGAGCAAGTCATCTGAAGTTGATGAATTCAATATTTATTACTACCGACAAAACATGTTCAGACAAACCGTGAGGTGTTCTTACTTGAGGTTATGCTGGGCCTCGTAAAAGTGCAGAAGACACACACACACACACAAAAGTCAAAGTGTGAGCAGAATGGCGATTTAAAATGGCAGACAATCGGAAGCTCAGGGTTGCCCCAGCTGACTGAGTTCAGGTGTTCTGCAAATTGATTACCCGATCTGTGTTTGGTCTCTAAATTGTGGTTGAGGCCACATTGTAAACATCAAAAGCAACAGACTAGATTGGAAGAAGTGCAAGTGAACTGCTGTCTCCACTGAATGGTGGGAAGGGATAAGGTTTTGAATTTAGTTTGGTTGAGAGATACACGCGGAAAGAGTCCCTTCGGCCCACCGAGTCTGCACCGACTAGCGATCCCAGCACATTCATACTACCCTACATAGTCGGGACAGATTTACATTTAAACCAAGCCAATTAACCTACAAACCTGTACAGCTTTGGAATGGGGGAGGAAAACGAATATTTGGGGAAAAAACCCATGCAGGTCACGGGGAGATTGTACAAACTCCGTACCGACAAGCACATCGTAGTCAGGATCCAATCCAGGTCTCTGGCGCTGTAATGCAGCAGCTCTACCGCTACGCCATCATGCCGCACTAAGGTGAAACACAGCAGAAGTCCATTTGGTCCACAATGTCCATGCCGAACTTGATGTCAATCTTCTGTCCTCCACTGCCTGCATGTGATCCATATCACTAATTCACTGCATATCCACACACCTATCTCAAAGATCTTAACACCACAATCATAACTGTTTCCATCCCCACCCTTGTAGCATGTTCCAGGCATCTTCCTCTGCATACAAAGAACTTGCACTGCAAATATCCTTGCATCCTAACCAGGTTGCCTCGCCAACGGTCTGTCATCATCTTTTTCATTCTTTGTGTTTTTAGTTTGTTGTAAAAATGTTTTAGCTTATCTTTAGTCTTTGTACAGTATGTTGGGCCTCATTGTAACAATGCAGGAGGCTACAGATGGAACGGTTGGAGTAAAAATAAGATGGCGAGTTAAAATGCCACAGTAAAAAGTCTTACCCCCGAGGAATACGTTCTGACTGTCTATCATTTCTATGCCTCTCATTATTTTATATACCTCTATCAAATCTCCCTTCAATCTCTGACACTCGAGACAAAACAATTCATCAAAGAACAGCTATTTCTTGTGGTTGCATGGGAAAGTGCCCAACAATGGGAATAGTGAAGACACAAAGAGTTGAAGTAACTCAGCAGGTCAGGCAACATCTCTGGAGAATATGGATAGTTGACGTTTTCAGTCGGGATCCTTCTTCAGACCGAAGAAGGGTCCCATCAGTCTGAAGAACGGTCTTGACCCAAAACTTTGCTTATCCATATTCACCAATTATGGTGCTTGAACCGTTGAGTTATTAATCCAGCACTTTGTGTCTTTCCTTGTACACCAGCATCTGGAGTTTCTTGTTTCTATAATGGGAAGTAGAATTCGGGAGAGTGTTGAGAAGTGAACAATGTTCAAAATGCTGAAAGGCAAAGGGAGGGAATATGTGATTGTTGGTGAAATTTTGTTGGAACTGGTGAAAATTGCATTGGATGATCTGTTGTGCACAAATTGGTGGCATCAAATGTGAGGACTAGGGATGTTGTGTTCTTTCCAAAATCGCTATTCCATGGCTGCATTACTTCAACATATTACTGACATTCCAATTCCCCTTTTTCCACCCATTGCCCTCCTCAACCTGCTCCGCAGCAAAAGCAAACTTGCTTTCTCTTTCTCAGTTCTGATAAAGTGACTTCAAAACATTTGCTTTTGAAAAGTTCAGTACTGACAGTGGGTTCCCTGCAGCTTTGTGGGATAGTTATTTCAGTCAATATATTTGGCTGATCTTTGATGAACTATGTTTATGCCATCTTGTGGACGTTGAAGGAATAGTAGCCACCCAGTGCACAGAGTCTACTGGCTGGCAGGTACAGTGGGCTTGATGCTGTTGAAGGATGGACCCGAGTGATCCAAAGTGGCAGAACGCTGGTGAATTGACCTTTGATGCTTCACGAATTCTACAGGTGATTACACATGCTAACGTTGCAGCAAGTAAGATTTCATTTTCACAGTTTATATGACAATTAAATTCTCTTGCCTCTGTAATGGAAACAGGTAGAATCTTTGCAGAGTGAAGGAAGCACTTTTGTAGTGGAAGTTGTTCGTTTTCTCAATAATTACCCATCAATAAGAAACAGGAATTTCAGTGTGGTACAATTTACCTACTGACTGAAATTCACCGCATAATCAAATTCAAATCGATCATAGAAAGTAGAAAAATTAATGTTTCTCCTTTAATTGCCTTTTGAAGCTTGTTGAGCTGGGTACTCAGTGCCCCTCAGAACTAAATGCTGGTTATAAAATCAAAGAACCAATGGTATAGATATAGCTATCATTAAATGAATGAGGCTGGAGGTATTGGGTAGAAGTAAGGACAACCACTGTGAACGTGCATCCTCGATCTCAATGGCCAGCCTAGGTCAGTGTTATTAGACTCTGGCAGCCACATTACTCTGGTCCTGCCAGAACTAGTACTCGTGGGCCAGCAGCTATCAGAGACTCTACCACGGGCATGTGTGCACGGCGATGCACATCAAGTTCCCGCTTCCCTGATATCTATTACCTGAGGTCTGAACCCCACGTCCTTGGAAAAGTTACAGGGAGCCCCAGGAGTTTTGTCCGCACCCTGTGTACCTGGATGAATACGAGCGAGAGGACAACACCAAAGATGAGTCACCCCCATAAATTAAATGCCCTGGTCAATTATTTTGAACTTCAGGGAAGGAAGGGTTAATCACAGCAGAGCGGAAACAAGACGAGATTGAAGAATTGTTGGACTCATGTTCTGGTCATAGACTACTGAGCAGATGCGGGATGATTCCACTGGCCTCCCCTCGACGCTGAGGCCCAGAGCTTTTGCAGTAAATGCCCAGACTGCCAGAGACGGCAGCCAACCACCCAGCCCTAGCCCCCCCCCCCCCCCCTCTCCCTGAGTACCAGATACCCAGAGGCTATCCCCCTTAGGAAGGCCAAAGTTAAGCTTTTGCTCAAGAACTGGTTCTCAGAGTCAGCCTCCCAAAGGACCTACTCACCAACCAGGGCACCCCCTTCAACCCCTGGGTGATGGCCAACATGTGTAAGCACCTCTGTGTTCACCACCAACACAACTCCAGACATCACATGCGCCGAGTGGATGAACTCAGAGAGAGATTAAGTAGGTCACAATATATTTGCACATTAGACTTAACAAAGCAAGTCCCTTTGTCCCCCTCTGCTAAACAAAAAACAGCCTCTCAACACCTTCCAGCTTATGACATACAGTTCTTCCCTTTTACCTCCTCGGCTCCCCACCACCTTTCAATGCATGATGCATTATCCTTTGCCTCTACCACTGTTACGCTGTGGCCTACCAGGACAACTTAGTCATCCACTCAGATGATTGGGAGGAACAGGCCCTGTGCCTCCATAGTGTGCTACATACTTTACAGCAAGCTGGGTCATGGCCAACCCCAAAAGGTGCAGCATTGGACTCTGAGGCACAGTGCCTGGGATATTGCATCGCCCGGTTTTACTTAAACCACAGGAGAGAAAAAAATCACCCTCTGTGAGGGACTTTACCCGGCACACTACCAAGTGCCAGATATGTGCCTTCTTGGGGTTCACGAGCTACCGTTTTATTCCTCTCTTATTCCTCTTTTCTCCACAAAGGCAGCCCCCCCCCCCCCCTCAGACCTGATCAAGAAGGGCCAACCTGATAAGATACGGTGGATAACAGCAGCGGAAGAGGCCTTTCTGAAGTTAAAACAGCCCTCACCAGCGGGCCATGCTGTGCAACCCTGACATCAACAGCGCCTTCATTGTGTAGATGGATGCCTCCAAAGACAAAGCTGCGATCGTCCTCTCTCTGGACTTAGACAGAGAGAAACACCTAGTGGTTCTCAACAGTCGGAAATTAACGTTGCCCGAGATTAACTATCAGCTGGAGAGAAACTCTTGCCATCAAGTGGTCGCTGCGGAGTTGGGATACTATCTGGCTGGGTGAGTGGTTAATCTTGTTACGTGCCATGCCCCCTGGCAATAGATGATGAAACCCAAGGACACTAACTCCAGAATAACACACTGGTTCCTCTCCCCCCCCCACAAGACTAATCATTTTGGGTCTTTGAGGCCACGACTGAACCACCAGGACAAGCCCAAGACTGCCAGCGTCTCCTTTTCAATGCCAAGATTGAGCCAACGGGACAAACCCGAGATCGCCAGGATCCCGACACCTGCCCACAGCTCCACATGGACCCAGACCTTATCATTACTATCGTCATTCTCTATAAACGAACCTTGTCACATGAGTTCACCCGACTACGAGTTTGTCAGTGTCATCATTGTTGACCTGGTGTCATCCCTGACATCACAGGGAGTATTACTTAAAATTGGAGAATTACTATTCAATCTGTTGGATTGTAAGTTATCCAAGCGTAATGAGGTTCTACTCCCCCAGTTTGCATGTGGTGTAACTTGGCAACGGAGGAGGCCTAGTGCAGAACCATTATAACGGTAAGCAACTGGGAGCTCCAGTAGGTCTTGGCAGTCCGAGTGTAAGTGTTTGGCGAATTAGTCACCTAGTCTACATTTGATCTTGCTGATATATATTGGGAGCACTGAATGCAGTAGGCAAAGTTTGAAGAGGTCCTTGTGAATCTCTGTCTCACCAGGTGGAGCTGCTGGATCCTTGGATGGAGATGAAGGAGCTGGTGTCGGGAGAGGTGTTACATCTATATGATGCTGGGGGAATTCAGCATATCAGACAGCATCCGTGGAGATAATGAACAAAGGACGTTTTTGGTTGGAACCCTTCTTCAAACTAATTGACTGGACTTCTGTTCCCCATGTCATTAAAATCCATCACCATTACTTTGCACCCCTTCCATTGCCACAGCCCATGTTAATCCTGCATCATTCTCTAACTCTGCCTCCTAGCATTGGTCTTCTACTCTCTTGTACTCGTGTCCTGTGGGAGCTTGGAAGGAGGGAGGAAGGTGAGCAGATTGGGAACAAAACCAAGACAGACATTTTGTAGTGGACAACACATCAAGATTAACACAATTGTGAGTATACTGAAATTGCAAAATATTTAATAACGAGGAACTGCAGATGCTGGTTTATACCAAAGATAGACACAAAATGCTGGAGTAACTCAACAAGTTAAGTATCTCTGGAGAAAGTAGATAGCTGACGTTTTGGGTCAGGACCCTACTTTAGTAATATTTTAGAATATTTGATGGATTATAATAAATATTTCAGCAAAATATTTAAGATTGGTTCATTGCAAATGTTGCCAATGCTAGAGAGGAACTGCCTTAAATGAAATGGGGAACATTTTCTTTTGATATTAACATTTAACTGCACTTCTTGAAACACCGATCTTTTTCAGAACTTGTCATGTCTAAATTCGGACAGGGTGTATCACTTCTTCATGCGTCGGCATGGAAACTAAACATCTCATATTCCGTTTAGGCAGCTTACAACTTGACGGTGTAAACATTGAATTTGCCAAAAGACAATGTTTTCACCAACATGACCACGATAAAATAATGCTTTCGTAGAAACAAAGAACTGCACTTGCTGATTTACAAATGAAGTCAGAGTGCTAGAGTGGCTCAGCGGGTCAGGCAGCATCTTTGGAGAACATGGATAGGTGACAGTTCAGCTCGTGACCCTTCTCCAAAATCAAAAGAATGCATCTTCTTTTACAGTGACTAAAACACCACCTCCTTTAATCTCTGAGACTTTTACTCCAGTCCATGTAAAGACTACAAACTCACTTACACCTGGACATTCTAAAAGTTCCAGTTGTCTTCTCCTTTCTGACATAAAAAGCTTCTAATTTGCCTGAACTGCAGAATTTGACACCAGATGATGCTGTCACTTCGCTATTCAATAATTTGTCTGTCATTGTAGTTGAGCTGACTGACCATTAATTACTTGGGTTTCATCTTTTGTACCACAGTAGGACTCACCTAATTATTTATTTCTGACATATGACCTGTTCAGTTTATGAATAGTTCTCAAGACTGGAACAATGTTGTAACTGGGAAGGACCTGCAGTTAAACATTATGAATTAACATGGTTTTAAATTTGGTGAAAATATTGGAAAAGGGTGGATTGAGAATGTCTGTGATTAGTCAAAGTAAAACTTGCATTTTACAAAGTGTCTGAACCCATGATTTACTCCGGCACTTTGTGTCTATTTGGTATAAACTTTCTACACATGCTACACATGTTGCCTGACCCGCTGAGTTACTCCAGCACTTTGTGTTCTACTCAACATCTCTCATTTCATAACTTGCAGCCCTGGAGCTCGCTGAGATGAATGTGAAACATTCTAAGAGATAACACCCCCACCACCGTGTTTCTCAGATGAGGTGGTCTGCTTTGGATCTTGGGCATTTCCTTCGCTCCTCCATACTTTGCTCTTGCCATCACTCTGATATAAGTTAATCTTTGTCTCATCTGTCCACAAGACCTTTTTCCAGAACTGTGGATGCTTTTTAAGTACTTCTTGGCAAACTGTAACCTGGCCATCCTATTTTTGCAGCTAACCAGTGGTTTGCATCTTGCAGTGTCGCCTCTGTATTTCTGTTCATGAAGTCTTCTGCAGACAGTGGTCATTGACAAATCCACATCTGACTCTTGAAGAGTGTTTCTGATCTGTCGGACAGGTATTTTAGGAAATTTCCTTTATTATAGAGAGAATTCTTCTGTCATCAGCTGTGGCCGTCATCCGTGGCCTGCCAGTCCCTTTGCGATTAGTAAGCTCACCAGTGCTCTCTTCCTTCTTAATGATGTTCCAAACAGTTGATTTTGGTAAGCCTAAGGTTTGGCTAATGTCTCTAACAGTTTTATTCTTGTTTCTCAGTCTCATAAAGGCTTCTTTGACTTTCATTGGCACAACTTTGGCCCTCATGTTGATAAACAGCAATAAAAGTTTCCAAAGGTGATGGAAAGACTGGAGGAAAGACGAGGTGCTGAGAGCTCTCTTTTACCTGCATTAAGGAGGCAATTAAACACACCTGAGCAATTACAAACACCTGTGAAGCCATGTGTCCCAAACATCATGGTGCCCTGAAATGGGGGGACTATGTATAAACAAGGCTGTAATTTCTACATGGCAAACCCAAAATGTATAAAAATGGCCTTTAATAAAATCTGACAATGTGCACTTTAACCACATGTTATTTTTTCTATTACAAATCTCAAACTGTGAAGTACAGAGGCAAATAAATAACTGATGGATCTTTGTCCCAAATGTTATGGAGGGTACTGTAAGCTCTAAGTTCAATAGGTTTACCCACAATACTCCTTGCATTGAAGTAAACACACCTCAGCCCTTCGTTATCCACATATTCATGAACCACTCCCTGCCTGTCTGTCCTTTGAGACTTACTGGTCATAACCTCCACTTTCTCATCAGCCCTTCCATTTGCAGATCTGCTGCTCTGGTTTCTACCCCCCTGCCTTTCTAGTTTAAACCCTCCCGAGTAGCACTAGCTGACCTCGCTACAAGGATGTTGGTGCCCCTCCAGTTCAGGTGAAATCCTTCCCTCTTGTACAGGTACCCTCTGCCCTAGAAGCAATCCCAATGGTCCAAAGATCTAAATTCATATTCCCTGCAACAACTCCTCAGCCATGCATTCATCTGTCCTAACCGCCTATTGCTACCCTCACTAACACGTGGCACCGATAGTAATCCAGAGATTACTACCCTCAAGGTCCTGCATTTTTACCTTTTGCCCAACACCCTATATTCATTCCGCAGAACCTCATCTTTCCTACCCATGTTATTTGTGTCAACATGCATAACGAGTTCTGGCTGCTTGAAAATGTTCTGCAGCTGCTCCGAGGCATCCTGGGCCCTGGCACCATGGATGCAACAGACCATATTGGAGTCTAGTTTGCTGCTACAGAATTCCCCCATCTATCCCCTATCTATCGAATCTCCTATCACTATAACCTGCCCGACTTCACCCTACCCCACTATGCCTCAGAGCCAGGTCCGGTGGCACACACCTGACTGCTGCTGCTGCTGTCATTCCCCTCCATAGCATCTAAAAGGGTATACCTGTTTTTCAGGGGAATGGCCACAGGAGATTCCTGTACTATCTAACTACTCCCTATCCTGGTGGTCACCCATCAATTCTCTGTCTGCACCTTAGGTGTGACCACCTCACTATAACTCCTTATTATGACTTGCTCACTCTCTTGGATTAGCCAGATGTCATCCAGCTGCAGCTCCAGTTTCATTATTGATTCTCTCATTTTCTGGAACACATACTTTGTTACCCTTCTTAAATATTGAAGCTGTTTTGTACAATTCTAAATAGAATTCTCATACTGTAATTACTGTTCTTTGTTGAACTTCCAGTAATTTTTAACTATTTGTATTCTGTCCAATCTTCTCATCTGCTGCCTATATTAAAGCAATTATTTTTTTTTCTCTAAGTTCGGTGAAAACTTCACCTTCTGAGTTTACAGAAGGCCATCCAAATATCCAATTTCATGCCTTAACCTAATTTGCCAGCATTCTTCTTTCTGCTTTCATGTCATCATAATTGCCCTTATTGATGTTGAAATGTTGATGTTGAAATTACTAGTCGTGGACCAATCCTTTCTTTTTTTAAGTTGAATAGATTAATGGTTGAAATATTAGACTTGGGCACACCTTCACGATGATTTCATCAATTATTAATTGGGAGTTTAATGCTTGCAGCAATAGTTTCAAAATATTAGTTGCTGTGCTATTATTATACTGCCATTTCTTAAATTAATGTCCATCCTACAACCTAATGGAATGGACATTTATTTAAGACATGGCATCAATTTAAATAATGGCATATTACAACCTAATATCTCTTTATGCAAAGAATTAAGTAATATTTCAATATTCATAATAATTAAGTAATATTGGGCCCATGAATGAGATATATACAAAAAAGACTTAGCTCAAGAATAAATTCATATGAAATGTATATTGGAATAAAAATATTTGGGTAGTATTTGCAATGTGCCCAAAAACATGCTTTCAGTCTGAATCGTGCATATAAAATAGGAGCTTTCTGTGCGTAAATTGGAAGGAATGGCAATGATCATCATTAGAAGAATGAATGATGAGGGATCAAAAAACAGTGAGTCATAGACCAATTAATGTAATATCTGCTGTCAGGAAATTACTTGCCTTTAACAAAGGATGATAAAGACATGGAAATGTTGCAATTGATCAGCCAGAAGGGTTTTGTAGAAGGCAGCTCATACCCAATAAACATAATCATTAACTTCCATTTACATGGATTTGCAGAAGGCATTTGATAAAACATAGATAGCTAAATTAGAAGGACATGGAAGTAAGGGCAATTAAATTATTTGACCTGCATATGAAATTTGCTGAGCAGTATAACGGAGGAAAGGCACACAAACTGAGAGATTGAAACAAAAAATCTGCAATGGTGTATGTTGGGGCCTCAACCTATTCATGGATTTACTAATAACTTACATGATAGAACAGAAAACACCACCCGAGTCAGTCAACGATACTAAATATAAAGACTTCAGACTTCCCAAGTAACATTAATGAAGCACACAATTACAGTGATACTAGCAGGGGATGTGAATAGAGAGTTATAAATTACATTGATGTACTGATTCAAGCTCACTCCATAATGTTACCAAGTTACACTACCTTACTAAACAATTGTCTGGATGTCTTAGCTTTAAGATATTCTATAATCCCACAAGTGGCAAATCTTATACTAAACACTGAAAAATCGAGGTTTATATTCAATAGACAATAGGTGCAGGAGTAGGCCTTTCGGCCCTTCGAGCCAGCACCACCATTCAATGTGATCATGGCTGATCATTCTCAATCAGTACCCCATTCCTGCCTTCTCCCCATACCTCCTGACTCCGCTATCCTGAATAGCTCTATCTAGCTCTCTCTTGAATGCATTCAGAGAATTGGCCTCCACTGCCTTCTGAGGCAGAGAATTCCACAGATTTACAACTCTCTGACTGAAAAGGTTTTTCCTCATCTCCATTCTAAATGGCCTACCCCTTATTCTTAAACTGTGGCCCCTGGTTCTGGACCCCCTCCCCAACATTGGGAACATGTTTCCTGCCTCTAACGTGTCCAACCCCTTAATAATCTTATATGTTTCGTTAAGATCCCCTCTCATCCGTCTAAATTCCAGTGTATACAAGCCTAGTCGCTCCAGTCTTTCAACATATGACAGTCCCGCCATTCCTGGAATTAACCTAGTAAACCTATGCTGCACGCCCTCAATAGCAAGAATATCCTTCCTCAAATTTGGAGACCAAACCTGCACACTTTACTCCAGGTGCGGTCTCACTAGGGCCCTGTATAACTGCAGAAGGACTTCTTTGCTCCTATACTCAACTCCTCTTGTTATGAAGGCCTACATTCCACTGGCTTTCTTCACTGCCTGCTGTACCTACATGCTTCCTTTCAGTGACTGATGCACTAGGACACCCGGATATCGTTGTACGTCCCCTTTTCCTAACTTGACACCATTCAGATAATAATCTGCCTTCCTATTCTTACCACCAAAGTGGATAACCTCACACTTATCCACATTAAACTGCATCTGCCATGCATCCGCCCACTCACACAACCTGTCCAAGTCACCCTGCAACCTCATCGCATCTTCCTCACAGTTCACACTGCCACCCAGCTTTGTATCATCTGCAAATTTGCTAATGGTACTTTTAATCCCTTCATCCAAGTCATTAATGTATATTGTAAATAGCTGCGGTCCCAGCACCGAGCCTTGCGGTACCCCACTAGTCACTGCCTGCCATTCTGAAAGGGACCCATTTATCTCCACTCTTTGCTTTCTGTCTGTCAACCAATTTTCTATCCATGTCAGTACCCTACCTCCAATACCATGTGCTCTAATTTTGCCCACTAATCTCCTATGTGGGACCTTGTCGAAGGCTTTCTGAAAGTCGAGGTACACCACATCTACCGGCTCTCCTCTGTCAATTTTCCTAGTTACATCCTCAAAAAATTCCAGAAGATTAGTCAAACATGATTTCCCCTTCGTAAATCCATGCTGACTCGGAATGATCCTGTTACTGCTATCCAAATGCTCCGCAATTTCGTCTTTTATAATTGACTCCAGCATCTTCCCCACCACTGATGTCAGACTAACTGGTCTATAATCCTGGGGATTTATCAGCCTTCAGTCCCATCAGTCTACCCAACACTATTTCCTGCCCAATGTGAATTTCCTTCAGTTCCTCCATCACCCTAGGATCTCTGGCCACTAAAACATCAGGGAGATTGTTTGTATCTTCCTTAGTGAAGACAGATCCAAACTACCAGTTCAACTCGTCTGCCATTTCCTTGTTCCCCATAATAAATTCCCCTGCTTCTGTCTTCAAGGGACCCACATTTGCCTTGACTATTTTTTTCCTCTTCACATACCTAAAAAAGGTTTTACTATCCTCCTTTAAATTATTGGCTAGCTTACCCTCGTACCTCATCTTTTCTCCCTGTATTGCCTTTTTAGTTATCTTCTGTTGCTCTTTAAAAGAGTCCCAATCCTCTGGCTTCCCACTCTTCTTTGCTATGTTATACTTCTTCTCTTTTATTTTTATGCTGTCCTTGACTTCCCTTGTCAGCCACGGGTGCCTCTTACTCCCCTTAGAATCTTTCCTCCCCTTTGGGATAAATCGATCCTGCAACTTCTGCAATATTCCCAGGAATACCTACCATTGCTGTTCCACCGTCTTTCCTGCTAGGGCCTCCTTCCAGTCAAATCTGGCCAGCTCCTGCCTCATGCCCCTGTAATCCCCTTTGCAATACTGTAATATTGACACTTCCGATTTTCCCTTCTCCCTCTCAATTTGTAGAGTAAAACTTATCATATTGTGATCACTGCCTCCTTCCTAATGGCTCTTTTACCTCGAGTTCCCTTATCAGATCAGGTTCATTACACTTTAACTTCGGTATTCACCTCCCCTCTCACACCGGTCACAATTGGCCCTGACCTTACTTTCTTATCCCATCTAGAACTTCCCTTCCCATTTATTCGAGAGTCCTTTGCAATTTCTCCTGTATTCGCTTCCCCTTTAACTCCATCTTCATATTCCCAATTTGTCAACCCCTCCCCCCCACTACTTAGTTTAAACCCACACCCAATCAAAACTTCCAAAACGGCAGGATGACTGACGCACATCCAACAACTCAAGCAATTCTTTAGAATGTCTTTGATGCACTGAAGCAACCACTGTTTCAAATTACATCTGTGCATCCAATTCATTCCTACCAATTGATAAGGATCACAGTTATCTGCCTTATGGTGCAGCATTTTAGTCTGCAACGCAGGAGCGAAAAATAAACTAAAGGACCAAGCAGATTTTGGCAGTAAGTGCCATTAAGTAAATGAACCAAATGTTGTCAATGTGCTAATGAGTAACATGCATTAATATTATCCCTTTCAGATGCAAAAAGATGTCTTGAGTCACCAAATAAAACCTTGCACTGATGAAATTAAAAACCATGATGAAGCAGATGTTAGGTGTCCAAACACCAAGATTGTAGGGAGGGTCTCAAAGCAAGAGATGGAATCTAAGCTATTGAAGGAGTTCCTGGATTTATTTTTAAAGTAAACTGTTCTCACATACCCCAAATCCTCCACAGGATGTACTGTAAGAGCAAAATAAACAATAAGACACAGAAATGATTTCTGCTTGCACATTTTGAATTTGTTCAGAGGGGAGCCAAGTTGGAAAGGCAGCAGCTGGTGATCCAGAAGTAATATGGGAGCTGGATTCATGATGCTTTTCAAAACTCGCCAGCTGCCATCAACCGGAATATTCCACTTACCTGGATGAGTGCAGCTTCACAAACACTTCAACAGTTCAGTAACATCTAGAACAAAGTAGCCTGTTTGACCGGTAACCTACAGTATTTATTCTCTCCACCACTAGCATGCTGTGGTAAATTTACAAAATGCACAAACCTTCACCTCCAACAATACTTCCTGAACCTATTACTTCTACCATCGAAGAGAACAAGAGCCTTAAAACTGTGGGAACATCATCTTCAGCATGTTCCCCTCAAAGTTGCACACCATTCTAACTTGGAAGAATATTATTCCAGTTATTTTTTTAAAAAAATCTTTACCTTTTCCTCTATTGTAAACTTTGAAAATACTCTACTCTGCATGAAACATTACAAAATTCACAGACTTATCATGAAACCAACACAAGTACTGCAGGTACAAATATCACCTTCTTTGCTCTCTGCACTTAATTCTCCAAGCTAAGCAAGTCCCCAATCGTAGTACTTAGATAAAATTTCACTTTGCTCAACTTCATTGTGTGATCACACATTGGGAAAGACAATACAATAATAGTAGCAGTTCATAGTTCTAGTTCCATCATTTTAAAAGTAGTTCCGTGTTGAGCATTAAGACTGGCTTAAACTAAAGCCAAATTATTTTCTAGCTTAAACTAAAACCAAAATAAGATTGAACCACATGTCGTGGGCATTACATATTTGAAGATATTAATATTGAAGAGGTCACCTTTACTCATATCTTGGCACCTCCAAGGTTAACACAATATTGAACATGATGTTTTCATTTCTTTAATAAACATGAGTGCGTCATTAGGCTGTGAACTAAATCTGTCTTATTATTCAGTATTGAGTATTTTTTTTAAACAAAATTTTGGAGCAACTCAGTGGGTCAAGCAGTATCTGTGAAGGGAAATGAACAAATAAGATCTGAAGAAGGGTCTCGACCCGAAACGTCACCCATTCCTTCTCTCCCGAGATGCTGCCTGACCTGCTGAGTTACTCCAGCATTTTGTGAATAACTATTTGTACCAGCATCTGCAGTTATTTTCTTATAAATAAGATTTGGGGTCAGGACCATTCTTCAGACCTGAAAACATTGTCGGGCTATTTCCCGCCACAAATGGTGCCAGATCTGCTGAATTCCTCTTGCATTTTGTTTTGTTGGTCAACATTTCTTATCTTAAATTTAAATATTGTGCCAAAAATATTTTAATTGATGAAATAATTGCGATGTGAAGATATGGTGAAAATACTAAGCGTGCGTTCTAGGTGTAACGCTGCTCACTCTACAGCTGTAATCTCTACAAACATAAAGTATCACCTTAATGGCAAATCATATCATCATATCATATCATATCATATATATACAGCGCGGAAACAGGCCTTTTCGACCCACCAAGTCCACACCGCCCAGCGATCCCCGCACACTAACACTATTAACACTATCCTACACACACTAGGGACAATTTTTTTAAACATTTACCCAGTCAATTAACCTACATACCATTTCTAAAATTGTGCAAATTGTACTTGGTTGCAGATTTGGCCTTGATTGGACTTCATTCTTGATGAACTGAGTTATGTTAGAACCGCAAAATATTATAGCATTTACATATCTACAGAAGAGTTGAAGTTTGAAAAGAGTCAAATTAGTATATTAAAACATTTCAATATAGGTGAGATATTGAAATCTTAAACTCTGGATCCATTTTAAGGCTGAAGTGCTCAGGAAAAGGTATACCCAATGGTCAACGCAACATTCGCAAACTCAAGTGAGAAATGCAACAAAAAAAACTAAAGGTCTTCAGCTTCACTCATTACCAAACTCATTAAAAATTGAAACTTCTGTTTTCAATAACAGGGTGATAATTCCTTGTAGGTTTTCAGATCAAGTCTTGCAGCGATTAGGATCATTTGAATGCACAACTTTGTATAACTTGAACAAAAACATCAAACCTGACTCAAATTTCAATGGAAGACTTCATTTCCTAAAGATGCTGACTTATTTTCTTTTGGAAAAGATTCTCGGAAATATAAAGAAATTAATTTATTTCTAATTTCACCATCTAATTAGAAAAAAAAATCCAGTTGTACTTACTTCCCTCTCTCTATTCCAGAAAGATAAATCATTGATTGTGAAAAGCACAGGATTATGAGCTCTTCTAACCAATATCACGAATTGTATAGGAGAAAGTGCATTTTTGTTAACAGCTGTTTTCAACTAAGTTTTATTTCAGCTGAAGGGTTTCATTTAGCAAAGTAGAAAAGAGATACTGAACTGGCACAAAATTGTGTCCAACCGGTTTCTCAGGAACATAAACAATGTAAGGGCATGTAGTGTAGAGAACTGTTTTGAGTTCTCACATTAACACTTTAAAAAATGGATCCAGGTCAAATATAATGCTTTTACCTGATTTCTTTTTCTGACTCTGAACAGACTAAGCAGTAGGCTTTTCTTTGCTGCTGGGATAACTATCGTCATGGCTAAATGCTGAAATTAATGGCAAACAATTTCTGTGTTGAATTTCATAGACAGATGACGCTTGATGAATGTCACTTCTTGTCAAATCCCACCAATCCTTCTCATGTCTTTCTGGACCTACAAATGGATGCAGAACAAATCTCTAAGAAAATAAGCACACATATCTTCATCAAGACATTGTATTTATCTTTCAAAAGAAAGACAATTCACAGTACATAATTTAAAAAAGGATATCAAAAATGTCTCGGCCAGCATAATAGAAACCTATATTCTTTTCAGAATTAACAGTCAGAACATTGGCTTATACCACTGCGTTTTAGTTCAGACTGGCAGGTGCCAGAAAGTTGTATAAAACTAACAATTTTTGGTTTGAAATAGATAAAAATGCTCTTGTTACAATACAAAATAAAGATACATATAATAGAACATAAACTATTTAAACAACCAATTGCAAGATTATAAATTGATAAGATTTCACATTTTGGAAACTACACGGGGTTACTTCAAACACGTTGTTTAAACAAAGTGAAGCATACATGAAACTATTTCAGTGTTGGGAATTGCTTCCCCAAACATTTCCGGGATCTGCTGCAGGCATGAAATGGACCATACAACACAAAATGAATTTCATACCATAAGATACCTTTCCCTACAATTGTTCGGAAACAATATTCCTATTTCAAACAAAAACATTTCTTCCAGAGGGCTCAGTCCAACATATACTGTGAAATGTGTCCCAATCTAAATCTTGCTGAGATTTGAGAGCTGCGGAGATGGTTATGGGATTCAGACAAAAATCATATTCATTGCAGCATCCATTACAAATAGAACATATACTTCCTTCTTCCAAAAGGAAAACAAATTAAAGACAGTATAAACAGGACAAATAAAAAAAACAGGACACATGCTAAGAAGCTGGTTTTATAAACAAAACAAAAACAAGTAAAGCAAATACAATAATATAAAATGTCACTTCATGGGAATGGACTGCTGCTCTGTGACTCACATGTTTTCGAGTTGCAACAAGAATGATCTGTTTACAACAATGAAAAGTAAAGGATGAAACAAGAATCATATGCTACAATGCAAATCCAGCTACAGTCACTTAAACACAACAGGAAAGTTTTCATTCAGTTTCCATCACATTGGTGAGGACTTTATTTAATCTTCACATAAAATGAACTTTACAACGATTATAGCCAATTTACTTTACTGAGAATTATTGATAAAAACACTTGAATATAAAGATTTGTTTGTCATTCTGTAATGTACAGATGTGCATTAGCACAATCTGCACCGACACCACTATACACAGGATATTTACAATGTGGTTCTAAACACATATAAAGTTTATCATAAATGATCAATTAGCATCCATGCTTGAAATTGACCATGATATGAAAGTGGGTCGGCCACTACAGGTTTATATATTGTCACCACTACACACTCCAATATGGTGGCGCAGTAGGAAGTCTTTAGCTTACAGTACAATAGACTGCAAAATGCGGTTTACTCCATGACTGTAGAAGATACCAACCAGCTGGTTATCACCGTCAGTTCAGCAGTTAATACTTACTCGCCATGAAGATACCACATGGCCAAATAATTTTCTTTCTTTCTGGCAATTATGATCTTATTCTTGGCTGGGATGTGGCAGCAATTTAAGGAATAGAAATTAATTATAAAAAGAAAAGGTGAAAGAAGCAATGTACTTGCAGCATTTTATTTACCAGAAATAACCAAGGAGATCAGATTTAGTATGCTCAATTGTTGATTGTACTTGGGCTGAATACAAATATTATTGGGCTTATGATCAAAGAGTCTGATCACTGTGTAGATAATTTGCTGGACGAGGTCAGCAAAGGAACACAATTGCCCGATCAAGCTCTATCATTCACATTATAACCAAAACATGAACTCTGATTTTTAATTTTAAAGAGTTTGCCGTTCTATATTTACTCTTCATTTTCAACCAAATCATAGGCAACACCAGATTTTCAGATCATTACCCTGCTACATTGGCATTGGAAGTCTATGTTATAGATAGTATTTGTCCAAAATTTGTGCTTCAACAATCTTAGAATATTGGTTTGGTGTCAAAACAGTTTAAAAAAAAGCTTTTGTTAAGATAGGGAACTGTGCACTTCGGAGGTTGATGATGTAATTGAGAAGAGAAAAAGCACGATCAAAAATGCTGATGTAAGACTTCCATTACAACACAGCACCTCCTGTAATGGGCAGATTATCACTACCTGGTAGTGTTTAAAAATAAGCACCAATGCAGTTGCCTGCACACAATTAATTGCTGTGCTATTATCCTCAAGTCATTTTTCTATATAGCATTGCTTGGGTTTTCATCTAAAGCTGTCAAAAAAATTAGCTAGCTAATTCAAGAGCTACAAAAATCAGAGCATTTTTCAAAGCTGATTTTAAATGGTACTAGCAATTTCACCATTCCCTCTCTGCTGTTTCAACAGCATCCAAATACACAGCTTATTTACATACCTATTAAGGAAAACAGGCTGCACTAACCTGGATGTCAGTTTTGAAAGGAATCGCCTCAATTTATTTTTCTGATTCTATAAATGTACGGTTCAAAGGTCTCAGAATTAGAACTGGGAAGAGAAATGGACAATCAAAAGGCACATGATCTATCTTCCCAGTTGACAAAACACACTATAGCATTGTTACATTTCGTATGGAGTCTTTGCTTTATCACTGAATTGTGTTCCCAGAGATGACTATAGTTAATATTCACCTTTACGCCTAGTTCTCATGAGACATCCTTAGGACAGCAATTACTATACACATCTTGCCGAAGGGGCTAATTAAAGCTACACCCAATTGGTGCAAAATCCAAGATGTTAAATATTATTTGATTTTTTTTATGCTGAAAGATTTTATTTAGATTTAAGACCAAGACGTTCTCCTAAAAATCAGTTCCATTTACAGATCACTGCACAAGAGACGATCCTCAAGTAGCATGAAATGTGACTGCCCTGCCTTACTGTCACTTTAACGACCAAACAACTATCCTATTCCACATTTTATCTGACTTGACTGCCCAAAAAACATTTAGCAAACTTTGGAACTTTACAATTCCCATATTGATTTCTACTGAAACTCCCATTTGCTTCACTGGTGTCAACACTATCGACAAAATTCTCACAATGACCGGAAAGCACAAGAAACAAACCCAAGAAACAATTAAGCCACCCACTTAGAGACGTGCACATCTTCTGGCTAAGGCACTGGTTGTGGATGACATCATGGCAAGTTGTTCATACATCACAGCAAATTGGTTTGAGCTGTGAGAGCAGGCTGATATCCATCGCAGTAAGGAATGATAACCGCAGGGCATTTCCAGTTTGTTAGGCAAGAGCTGGGTGCCCTCTTCAATTAGCTGTATTTGGACCCTTTTTCAGACTAAAGTTAGACCAGTTTACAGACACCTTGGGCCTTGTCTGTTTTGCAGAGTCACGGCAAAACCTACAAGTGAAAATAAAATAAATGTGTCAGAGCAAAATGTAAGGAAAAAACATACCAACAACATTGTTATCCCTGCTTTGCTATACGAATTAAATATTCACACAAAAAAATTAAATAACTCACCTGCTGTATGCTACAAAACAAAATGCTATTGGTTGCAAATGAAAATAAAAAGTAGAGTTTTGTTGTTTTCAGCTAAAATAACTACAAAAGAAAACGCTAATTATGAAGATGAGTAACAAAATGCTAACATGGTATTTAGGATATATACAATGGTGATCATTCTTAATTTCTATTTATGTCTGAAATGTTTATGCTTTCATCTACTTAGAAATGTTTGATAATAATATCTGATCAGGCCCATGATTCAGGTGAGCACAAATACTCTAATCCAAAGCATCCGAAAGGTCACGTAGCTACGGCCAGACCGGAGCAGTGCATGCCAGGAGCAACCAGGCATCAAATTGCAATCCTGTCACCCTGATCTCAGATCACACTTGATGGTTTTTATAATTGTATCCAATATGTCTCTGCTTAATTTTTTTTAAATAAAATGGTACACACATTTATTTAAAAATACTCTTCCCTCACATAATTTAAAACAATTAAGGTAAACCACTTACTATTTTCTTTCAGGTCAGCAACTCAATTCAAATTAATGGAATCACATTAGAAAAGCGACATGAAGCACAGGGGCCTGATACTGCACAACTGACTGCTCAGCTTGAGGCTATCTGGAGCAGCCCTTGGACTTATCATATCATATCATATATATACAGCCGGAAACAGGCCTTTTCGGCCCTCCAAGTCCGTGCCGCCCAGTTATCCCAGTACATTAACATTATCCTACACCCACTAGGGACAATTTTTACATTTACCCAGCCAATTAACCTACATACCTGTACGTCTTTGGAGTGTGGGAGGAAACCGAAGATCTCGGAGAAAACCCACGCAGGTCACGGGGAGAACGTACAAACTCCTTACAGTGCAGCACCCATAGTCAGGATCGAACCTGAGTCTCCGGCGCTGCATTCGCTGTAAAGCAGCAACTCTACCGCTGCGCTACCGTGCACTGATAGCTGGCTTTGATGCGACATAATGGTAGGCAGATTATGTTCATGCTAATACCTAGTTGTCCAGCAGTTCTATGTACAACTGCTGGCTAGCCATCAGCTCAATCTTGCCTGCTAGGATTGATAAACAATGCGTGGGTGAACCTGGGACCAGGGCATACAAGAGCTGAAAGGCAAGGGCAAGGAAGAGCAAAACTAATGGGGGAGAGAATCTAGCAGTAAGAAATAGCAGCGATGAGACGATGGGTAAAATTTATGAGATTTACAGAGGGGAGAAAACATCAGAAAATTAAAAGTAAACAAAAAATGGATAAAAAAATCCAAGATAGCAAGTGACAATCGAGTATAGACACAAAGAAATGTAAGGCTTGAGCAAAAGAGGGAGCACTCAAAGCATAAACAAGGGATTGAGCAGAGGAACAATAGCATTCGCATGGGAGAAAGCAGGAGTATAAAAAGAGACAAACATAGAAAGGCGGTCTCCAAAGTTATTTTATTGTCTGTTATCTATGTCATTGTCGACAGAAAATAAAGAAAAGTCAGTACAACTGAAAGCTTCTGCTAATATAAATCTTCTCCTTTTCACATGTGGAAGAAGACTGCCTATCCAAATCGCTGTTGAAACTCATGGCAATTAGGTTCTCTTTTTACTTGCCTCTTAAAATGTTCCACCTCACGGTCTGTTTCATCCATCTCCACATTGTCTAAATCAATGTCTTTGGGAAGAAATACATCATCTGAGAAATGAAGACAGTTGCTCAGTAAGGATACAAAGCTCAAATGACAAATTGCTGCATAACAACATAGAATCAACTGTCTTCAATTTAACCAGCGTAACACAAAATATTTAAAATTACAGCAATTCAGTCATTTGAATTTTAAGATTAAAATTAGCTTAGAATAGAATACCAACACCACTTCTTGCACCACTCTCTCACAATATGAACGTTAAGTGATATTCAATATTTGGTCTCCTCTGCATTGTGGTCCACTGCAATGACCCCGGGCTTCCGGTTTTTCCCACTTTTATTCTACACCCCCATGCGTGCTCTGAGCTAAACGTTTGCGACCTCTGCATGGTTACAAGAAGCTCCACAGCAACCTCTATGCTGAGGTGTTGCAGTATTATGAACTCTAAACATGTTTTCCAGCTTGAGGTAACTCACTTTTTTTCCATTTATTTCAGAACTGCCCATTTTTGCCAATCATCCATTTATGATTTGGGCTCAGTTTTCCTCTCCTCATTAGTACAGCCTGACCCACAAATGACAACACCTAACATAGACAAAGAGTATGTGCTTCCAACTGCCACATTTGGTCTTACCTAATCAGAGATGTTCCCTTTATTCTACTCGGCTCCCCCTCACTTGCTCTGACCTGCTGCATGCGCCAACATTTTAATTTTTATTTCAGATTTCCAGTTTTTATTGATTTTCATTTACAGTTATGAAAGTGCAACCCATATGAAAATTTGTTTTGAAAATTTGGCAATCCAAGTTATGTTTTAAAAAAATGAACACCAACTTAATCATCAAAGTACTGGGTTGAGATTTAAAATATAAAACAAAAAGGAGCCAAGATATTAAGCATTTCATTTTACTGGTGCTTCCTTACCATTTTGTTTAGGTCTTGTTATACCGGAAGATGTCCGAACACCACCCTGCTTTTCCGCACATTCATCAGCTCTCTGCTCTGGAGGTGTTATTAGAAGAGCAGAAAAAAATATTACCTTATTTCACAGAAAAGTCACAACAATATGCTCTATTAACCTGCTTCCTTGATTATTTCCTGGTACCTTTCATCTTCAGAAGCAGGCTGGAGCTTGACCCATCCCAACACAAATTCACGATTATATAGTCTGCAAGAATCTAGTTGCCAATTAGTACAGCCAGATATGCAAATATCTTCGGCAGCAGTGGTCGAGGTTAGACACAAAATGCAGGAGTAACTCAATGGGACAGGCAGCATCTCTGGATAGAAGGAATTGGTGATGTTTTGGGTCGAGACCCTTCAGCCTGAAAGTCAGGAAAGAGGGAGACACAGAGATAAGGAAGTGTAAGGTGTGAGAACAAGACATTAAGAGGGGATGTAGATGAGGAAAAATGTAGAATAGATTATTGTTAGCTAGGAGAAGGTGACAACAAAGCAGAGATAAAATGTAATTAGGGACAGTCAGATTGGTCAGAGAACTGGGAAAGGGAAGTATGGAGAGAGATTGAAAGCAAGAAGTCAACAGTGAAAAATATGAGGTGCAGTTCCTCTAATTTGCGCTGGGCCTCACTCTGACAATGGACAGAAAGGTCAGTGTGGGAATGGGAAGGGGAGTTAAAGTGTTTGGCAACCGGGAGATTAGGTAGGTTTAGGCCTACTGAGCGGTGGTGTTCAGCAAAACAATCACCGAGCTTGTGCTTGATCTCGCCGATATATAGGTGTCCACACCTGGAACAGCGGATACAATAGATGAGGTTGGAGGAGGTGCAAGTGAACCTCTGCTTCACTCGAAAAGACGGTCGGGGTCCTTGGACGGAGTCGAGGAAGGAGGTATAGGGACAGGTGTTGTATCTCCTCCGGTTGCAGGGAAAAGTACCTGGGGAGGGGGTGGTTTGGATTAGGAGGGACAAGTTCACCAGGGAGTTGCGGAGGGAGCAGTCTCTGTGGAAAGGGATGGAGGTGGGAAGATGTGGCTAGTGGTGGGAGTCTGTTGGAGGTGGTGAAAATGTTGGAGAATTGTGTGCTATATGAGACAGCTGATGGGGTGAAAGGTGAGGACCAGGGGCACTCTGTCCCTGTTGTGACTGAGGGGAGGGGAGCAAGAGCGGAGCTGTGGGATATTGAGGAGATCCTTGTGAGGGCCTCATCTATGATGGAAAAGGGAAACCTCCCTTCCCTAAAGAATGAGGACATCTCAGATGCAGATGCCACATAGCCGGAGGAATTGGGAGTATTGGATAATCTTTGCAGGAGGCAAGGTGGGAAGAAGTGTAGTCTAGATAGCTGTGTGAGTCAGTAGATTTTGTAATAGATGTCAGTCGATAGTCTATCTCCTGTGATGGAGACAGTGCGATAAAAAAAAGGTCGGGAAATATCGGAGATGGTCCAAGTCTAACAGTGTCAAAAGAGTTCAGATCTGAACACAGGTGTGCTGTCTGTAGAATTAGCACATTCTCTCTGTAAATGTGTGCGTTTCACCTGTTGCTCTGGCTTTTTCCCACATCTCAAGGTGCAGGTTGGTAAGTTAGTTGGCTACTTTAAATTATGCTTGGTATGTAGGTGCATGGTAGTGGTGGTGTAGTGGTGGTGTAGTGGTTGATGAAAATATTGGCAGAATTAAAGAATGGAATTAATGTAGGATCAGTTTAAATGGGTAGTTGTCGGTCACTGAATAATAAGCAGGCTAATAGACCCAACTCGCAGCACATAAGCTCAGCATCATACTGTTTGAGCACAAATGAAGATAATTAAACACCTATTCCATCCGCCCAAAGAACTGGTGTGAATCTGTTACTAACAATGGAACCTCAATCTTCTCAGTCATGATCCCTGTGCCATTACTCATTCAAGTGATCAGAAGCTGCAGCAGTTTACATTAAAGTATAATATTATGCTATTTTATTAAATCGCCAAACGGTCTCTGGTGTGAGGGCTACCTGTGTCCCACAAGTGAATAAAAACCTTTTCATCACATCTACCAAAGCAATGTGAAGTTCTAAGAAAGTCAGGGTAACAAAAATAAAATTTTCTCTCCAATTTATAACATTCCACCATGAGGAAGTTACTTAAAAAAAATGTAAATCTTGCTTCCACTAACGCAGGAGTGGGTGCCAACTAACAGAGGACAATTCTAAAAGTTCAAGAATAGGAGACCTAGTGATTCCTCCTTTTGTGAAGAGTTCTAGATTTTCAGCTCCAAATCAGGATACCAATCTTTTAGTCCTTTCCATTCTAACTTTTGGCTGTCACCTGGCAATTAGTACAATAGCTTTCTGAGCATCTGAACTCCCACTGATCTTGGTAAAATACAGGGGATTTTTCGTAATTTGCCCCATCTAGAAGATATACTCCTCTGCCTGACACATGGCAACTTTTGGTTAGCTATTAATGTTCACTACTTCCACCAAAAAGTGTTTTTTTACCTAATCTAAACGATAACAGGAAAGTATCGTTACGTGCCATCCCTTAAAACCAAGCCCCACTGCTTTCAGAACTTTTCTAATTGCCTATTTGCTCCGCCAGTCACAAAGCTCTTTCAGGGCTAAATGTGAAACAAAATGTATATCAACAAAACTTACCAACAGTGCTGTTGGTCTTGTCATGTTTCTTCTTTTTGCCTTTCCTATTCTTGCCCTTTGACTGAGACATTTCAGATAACATATGCTGCTCCTCTTTAACTCCCTTAATTTCCGGGCCTTCCATCTTTTCGGGGTTTGAGTTTTTACTGTTGTGTTTCCTGACCTCAGCAGTTTCAGAGTTGCCAAGAACACAGACTCCCTTCCATTTGCCTTGCCGGGGCTCTTCACATTTGGCAATCGCCTTCACAGAAACTGCTGACTTGCCATCATGGTTCTGGTTTGTCTTATGTTTAGCCGTAGACTGTTTGGAACCCTGCAGTTTTGAAACTGGAGGGTGCTCCTGCTCTTTCCTTGAAAGCGCAGATTTGCTCTTGGTCACCTCTGAAATATGTTGCTTGGGTTGCCTTGGTTGCTTCCCACTTTTTGAGACTTGTTCTATCACTTTCAACTCTGAAGATGATTTATTCAGCACCACTGCCCTGACATCCTCCAGTCGAGATGTTGCAGTATTTTCCGCCTTTGAAGATAATGGAGCATTGCCTCTTGATTTCTTCCCTAATGAATTTTCTAGTACAAGCATATTAGAACTAATGTGCTCTTGATTTGTGACAACTGTGTGCTTATTTCCAGTCAGTAAATGGTTCTGCACAATCCCTGGTGCTGTTGTTAAGGATAAGTTCAAATTAAGTTTCTGGTGCTCTATTATTTTTGATTCTTCTTTGTCCATGGTGCCATTACTGTCTATCAGAAAGCCTTTTCCTATAGGTGGCAACTCTGCAAAATCATCTCTGGGCAAATCACTTACATTGAAGTTTGCTTTGATGGAATCTCTAATTCTGTCTTTAAGCTGCTCCAACCTGCTAGTTAAGATGCTACTTACTCGCTGCAACTCCACTTGGTGCCATAGCTCTTGCTGATTAAGTTTTTCTTCTATATCATCCTGAAAATGCTGGTTCAGTTTTGAAACTTTCTCCTCTATATCATCCTGAACATGTTGATTGAATATCAGGACTTTCTCTTCTATATCCTCTTGTATATGTTGATTTATCACAGAAACCTTCTCCAGGTCTTGAATACGCATTGAAGATGAGCACGTCTTCTCTGGCCTTTGATCGTAAACTTCAGAACGGGCTTTCTCCTGCTGCAGCACAAAAATATGGAGCAGTGAAGTTAAATGGGTACTGTATCAGCAGCACAAAAAAGGACATTAGTTCTAGTTTAGTTTGGTGTAGCGATACAGCACGGAAACAGGCCCTTCGGCCCACTGAGTCCGCACCGGCCAGCAATCTCCGCACACTAACACTATCTTACACACACCAGGGACAAATTTACATTTCTACCAAGCTAGTTGACCAACAAACCTGTACGTCTTTGGAGTGTGGGTGGAAACCAAAGATCTCGGAGAAAACCCACTCAGGTCACGGGGAGAACGTACAAACTCCGTACAGGGAAGCACCTGTAACAGGATCAAACCTGGGTCTCTGGCTCTGTAAGGCAGTAGCTCTACCACTATGCCACCATGCCGCATAGTGAACCATGTAGGCTGGAATTTCTACAGAATACTTTAAATTTTATCCTTTTAATTGGACATTAGAATATAAAACGGCAATGGATTACACTTAGATAGCATTGTCAATAAAGAAAAATGCTTCAAGACTTTTCAGACGTATTTAAAAAAGTTTATTGATCTGCAGGATGAGAGAAGGGATAAACCAAAGCTTGTAAAAGAGTTGGGTAAGAATTAGAAAAGAACCCCTGAGTGATACTCAACACATAATTGTCAAACACTGGAATGATAAAAGCGTTGAGGACAAGTCATAGTAGGAGCATGAGCATGAAAAGCAAGATGGGAACGGACTGATGTACTAAAATACTTTGTGTAGAGGAAGTTGCAGGTGAGATTTGTTCTCATGCTGTCATTGGAAGTGGAGGGATGTACATAAGATAAGGTTAGATTTGAGGCACAGAGATTACATTGCATTGAGGGCTGAGAAATAGAGAAGACGACATTTTATTTTGTTTGCGAAAACATTTTAATTTGTTTGGAAAATATTTAAACATGAAAATGATTCCAGTAATGAATCTACCTTCTGACAAAATTAAAATATTAACACTTGCTATATATAAGTGGCATGAGTATCAATTTACAATTTAAAAACAACTTAGGTCACTGAAACATCAACCATGCAATTAAAAAAAAAACTTTTGTAGCTAACAATACTACCTTTATAGTTTTCTCATACCTCTGATGTCAATTGCACATTAAAATAGACGAGTTTGATGCTTGAAAATCACAATTTGAATTAAGCATTCTTAAGACAAGGCCAGTAGCTAAAATTCAGCAATAGTAATGCTGGCTCAAACAACCAAGTCCTGACTGTTTAAAAGAAAAGAACAAAGTGCTAGTGTAACTCAGCAGGTTGGACAGCATTTCTCGAGAACATGGATAAGTGACGTTTCAGGTTGGGATCCTCTTCAGATTCTGCCTGTCCTGCTGAGTTACACCAGCACCATGTTTTTTTTGTAAACCAGCATCTGCAGTTCCTTGTTTCTACAGTCCTGACTACAACTCAGTCATGTAATCAAGTTGGCTGAAAGACACCAAATGTCTCCATTGTTTCCTATCCAAGGGATCCCCTTGAATCAAATACAGATTGCAGATGGGGGAATAACTCAAAGACAGCAGTTTATCAGCAGTTATCAGTGCTGATAACTCTCAAGTACATATGGAATGTACTTCAAACAACACAAATCAGTTCATCTGTTATAAATTAGTGATGCAGCTGATGCAACCTCGTCACCCAAGTGCTCTTAACAATTAAAGAATTCCAGAGAACAAACAAACCGGATAATTCTTGGCATCTGACAAACAAATCTCTTTTTCCTAAGCTCCTCTCATTTAGTCACAAAACGTACTTTTTTCTGCTTGTGCCGTGCTCTTTTGGCTGCTTTGCTACTGTTGGCTGGTTTCTGCTCTGAGCTGTTGATGTAGTTTAACAGATCTTCAACATTCCTTTCATCCACAGGTGGTTCCCGGAATGATCCATTGCTTGATTTTTGTGGGAGCTCCTCTTTGCGTTTTGTTAGCCGTGTCCGCAGCTTCTCCCGGATTTCAGTATAGTTCCTACTTGTTGGAGCTGCAGGAGGCTTGAATAGAATTGTAAAATTAATTATTTGCCTATGTCTCAAGAAATTAATAACATGACATTGGAGCAGAATTAGGGCATTTGGCCCATCAAGTCTGCTAACGCTTTGAACAATGCTAACTATGTTCTGTTATTTTGACATGCATTCTTGAGACTAAGAGCATCAATTTACACTGAACCGTTGCAATCTTCAATATTTACATTATGTATTACCTTACTTCTTCCAGTAAATAATTTTGACGTCTTCAACCTTAACCTTTAAGCAAGTATGAATGTTCTTAGTCACAGAAGGGAATTGTATTCAAGGTTCCAACACATTCTTTTCTGAAGAGTAATTCAGTAGTTTGGGACTCAGTAAACCATTACAAAGAGATTTGGAAGAATGGGTTGATGAAAAACCGAGTTTTAACAAATAAATGAAGTCATTACATCAATCCTGAGACTTGTGGAGTGAATAAAAAAACATTTTGCTTTAAATTTATTCAATACCTAGCCAAACAGTTACTGCAATCTTGTGGATCAATTCATCCATAGGAAAGGGCAGATGTAAAAATTATAATTGACCTTCACATATCTCTATTATGTAAAATGCTTCACACTCCATAAATTGCCATTGTGTTCTCAATGAAATTTTCCAAACTGCCAATCCCAATAAGAAAATGAAACTTCTTCCATTAGCACCAAAGAAATGACGATGAGTAAGGTGGACTTAAAATTGTCGTGATATCGTGTACCGTTTTGGCTGTAGTTCAGGAACAAATAAACAAATGCGAGTTTTAGTATATAGATGATACAACTTTATAGGACTTTGGTGATGCCATATTTGGAGTATTGTGTGCAGTTCTGGTCGCCCCATTACACGAAGGAAGTGGAAGCTTTGGAAAGGGTGCAGAGGAGGTTTACCAGAATGATGCCTGGATTGGGGGAGTATTAGCTTCAGGGAGAAATTGGATGGACTTGGATTGTTTTTGCTAGAACACCAGAGGTTGCAGGTAGACCTGATAGAAGTATTTAATATTATGAGAGGCAGAGATATGGTAGATTGTCAGAATCTTTTTCGCAGGATGGAAAAAAATTAAACAGAGGACAGAGCTTTAGGTTGAGGCGGGCAAAGTTGAAAGATGAGCGGGGCAAATATTTTCACACAGTGGGTGGTGAGTGCCTGAAACACACTGCTGGGTGTGGTGGTTGTAGAAAATAGGTTAAGGACAATGAAAAGATTTGATGGGGCTTATGGATATGCAGGGAATGAAGGGATATGGGTTATGTGCACGTGGAGAAGTGATGGTCTTGGCATTATGTTCAGCACATTGTGGGCCGATGGGCCTGTTCTTGGGCTGGACTGTTATTATGTTAACTTCCTAACTGGTTTGCACTCACCGGTCCATGACCAAAGAATTCACAATAGCAACAATCACAGTATTTTCCTTCTTTTTGATTGGCAGAGTGAGATGTACACGAGCTGTGCTCTGAGCAGCTGTCATCTTCTTCCAGACTTTCATCTGCATTGTGATTCCGTGTAGGACTATAGGCAGTTTCATTTGTGCACAAACGACTCTTGCACGACTGGTCCCTAGAGAGGCAACAAACTAAGTTTCAAGATTAAAAAAATACGATTGAGCTCTCCAAGCATACTCAATAAAGGTCACTCATTTTGATTTCTATTTGGTGCTCGACACCTCTCTACACCATCCCATGAGGATAGATGGAGGGACCTCCCATTCTTCCTTGAATAGAAACTCAACCAATCTCCCTCTACCAACATACCCATTCAGCTGGTTGAACTTATCCCTGCATTGACAATGCTCTTCCAACTCTTTTCACTTTCTCCAGATCAAAGGTATTCACACGGGCCCAAGCTTTGCCTGATTTTTTTGTGGGATAGGTAGTGCAACCTCAGTTTAAATCTCTTTGGCCGCTTTAACTCTTTTCCTGGAACATCAATAAATGACTGCATTGATACAGCTTCATGACATAAAACACTTGAAAATGTCATTACTTCTGCCAGCAATTTGCACCCTGATCTCAGCATCACATAGTCCATCTTAGATTCCCTCCTCTTTCTGGATCCTTCGTCTCCTCAAGGAGAAATGAGGGCTGCAAACATCTATTACATTACTACAGACTCCCAGTGAACTGTGTTACGATAAGAGCCAACACATGCTTGAGGAATAACTCATCATCTATCTGGAGACATTACAACCATCCACATTCAATATCAAATTCCCAATATTTGGATAACTTGCTTTCTCTGTAGCAGAACTAGCCATTTCTGCTTTATGTTATCTATCTCTGATATTGGATCCGTTTTTTACTCTCCATTAGTTAAGCTGATCCTATTAAGCATAACCCATAACCCTGGATTTAGCAGCAAAAAAGTCAAACAAAGCTCCGTAGCTAATCAATACAACAGAAAACTCATGGCAACCCTGAACTCAATCTATGAAAGATATCTCCTTTATTATATCAATCCTTTCCACCACCAACTTCAAACTACCATTCTTACCTTTTCAATTCCCAATTCGAATGAAAGGTGTAACACTTGAAACATCAACTCTTTCTTCTTCCATAGATTCTGTTTCACCTATTCAGTCTTATCAACTTTTTTAAATTTTCCATTCAAATTTCAAATTTGTTTGACTTTCACATCAAATTTTGGTATGGGATTAGATTCGGATTCATTAAAAGTTTAGGCAATAAGATTGTTAGTAAATATAAATTAATAAATCAAATGAAAAAAATGCCAGAAGTGTTATTGTCATTCAATTACTAAATAAAGCTACATTCCCTGACAATTTATTCCCCCGCGTCACAAAGTTAGTTAGTAAACCGCTTTGATTTGTCAATTAATTGAAGATTCATCTGGAGAACTAAAGCAGCAAAACAAAAAAGATTTTTTATCCCACCAAGTGATTTGTTTTCCTAACCTAATTTATACTTAAGCCATGATGAAGCAGTTTATTACCCAAGGAATAATTGTACTTAAAACTAACCTGCATCACTTGCCCCGCACAGGAAGGTACCAATGAGTTCCAATATGTTTTGAGAAAATGGATCAAGAAGATCAGGTTGTAGCAGCCAATGAGGATTGGAGCTCACAGTAGGGAGCATTAACGACACAGGACCAGACCAATACAGGAAATAGAAAAGTATAACAAAAACCAAACCATATTGGGAAATGAACGGCAGCATGGTTATGTTTGTGCAATTCTAATTTGTTTCATATATATACAGTGCATTCAGAAAGTATTCAGACCCCTTCACTTTTTCCACATTTTGTTACGTTACAACCTTATTTTAAAATGGATTAAATTCTTTTTTTTTATCATCAATCTACATACAATACCCCAGAATGAAGAAGCGAAAATAGGTGTTTAGAAATTTTTGCAAAGTAATTAAAAAGAAATAACTGAAATATCACATTTACTTAAGTATTCAGACCCTTTGCTATGACACTCAAAATTAAGCTTATGTTCATCCTGTTTCCATTGATTATCCTTGAGATGTTTCTACGACTTGGTTGGAGTCCACCAGTGGTAAATTAAATTGATTGGACATGATTTGGAAAGGCACACACCTGTCTATATAAGGTCCCACAGTTGACAGTGCATATCAGAGCAAAAACCAAGCCATGAAGCAGAAGGAATTGTCCTTAGACCTCCGAGACAGGATTGTGTCGAGACACAGGTCTGGGGAAGGGTATAAAACAATTTCTGCAGCATTGCAGGTCCTGAAGAGCACAGTTGCCTCCTTCATTCCTAAATGGAAGAATTTGGAACCACCAAGAGCTGGCCAAACTGAGCAATCAGGAGAGAAGGACATTGGTCAGGGAGGTGACCAAGAACCCAATGGTCACTCTGACAGAGCTACGGAGTTCCTCTGTGAAGATGGGAGAACCTTCCAGAAGGACAACTATATCTGCAGCACCACCAATCAGGCCTTTATGGTAGAGTGGCCAGATGGAAGCCACTCCTCAGTAAAAGGCACATGACAGCCCGCTTGGAGTTTGCCAAAAGGCATCTGAAGGACTCAGATCATGAGAAACAAGATTCTCTGGTCTGATGAAACCATGATTGAACTCTTTCGCCTGAATGCCAAGCGGCACCGCTCATCACCTGGCCAATACCATACCTACGGTGAAGCATGATGGTGGCAGCATCATGCTGTGGGGATGTTTTTCAGTGGCAGGAACTGGGAGACTAGTCAGGATTGAGCGAAAGATGAACGGAGCAAAGTACAGAGAGATCCTTGATGAAAGCCTGCTCCAGATTGTTCTAGGCCACAGACTGGGACGATGGTTCACCTTCCAACAGGACAACGACCCTAAGCACACAGCCAAGACCACGCAGGAGTGGCTTCGTGACAAGTCTGTGAATATCTTTGAGTGGCCCAGCCAGAGCCCGGACTTGAACCCTATCGAACATCTCTGGAGGGACCTGAAAATAGCTGTGCATCGACGCTCCCCATCCAACCTGACAGAGCTTGAGAGGATCTGCAGAGAAGACTTGAGGCTGTAATCGCTGCCAAAGGTGTCTCAACAAAGTACTGAGTAAAGGGTCTGAATACTTATGTTAATGTGATATTGCAATTATTTCTTTTTAATTATTTTGCAAAAATTTCTAAGCACCTATTTTCGCTTTTTTCTTATGGGGTATTGTGTGTAGATTGATGATAAAAAAAATGAATTTAATCCATTTTAAAATAAGACTGTAACGTAGCAAAATGTGGAAACATTTAAGGGGTCTGAATACTTTCTAAATGCGCTGTATAAATGACTTGGACATAAATGTAGATGGATTGTTTAGTAAGTTTGCAGACAATATCAAGATTGCAAATATATTGGCGAAACCCTTAAAATCATGAATGTTCAGAGGAATCTTGAGGTCTAAGTCCCTGAAAGTACCAACACAAGTAGAAAGAGTAGTCAAGGTGGCATATGGTTTGTTTGTCTTCATCAATTGGGGCATTGAACCCAAATGTCAAGAAGTCATGGTGCAGCTTTATAAGTGTTTTATTGGGCCACATTTGGAATATGACATGCAATTTTGGTTGCCCCATTACAGGAAGGATGCAGAGACTTTGAAGAAGGTGCAGAAGAAGTTTACCAGAATGCTGCCTGGAATGACGTAGATTGTTTTCTCTGGAATGCCAGAGGTTGAGAGGAAACCTGAAAGAAGTATGTAAAATTATGAGCGGATTGACAGTCAGAACCTTTTACCAGGGTGGAGGTGTCATAAACTAGAGGGCATAGATTTAAGGCAAGTGGTGCAATGTTTAAAGGAGATGTGCAGAGCAATATTTCTTTTATTACACAGAGGGTGATGAGTGACTGGGGAACGTGCTGCCAGGGGTGGTGATGGATGGAGGCAGATGTGACAGTGGCATTTAAGAGGCTTTTAGATAGGCCCACGGATATGCAGGGAATGGAAGGTATCGAATCATATGCAGGCAGAGAAGATTAGTTCATTTTGGCATCATGTTCAGCACAAACATTGTGGGCCAAAGGGCTTGTGCCTGTACTGTACCTTTCTATGTCATATGTGCAGGGAGGTTCCATTTTTTTGAGAAATAGTTAATGTAAATCTTGAAAATTCGCAAGGGAAATTCAATATCTTGTTCTTTACATGATTAAGTCCCTCTTCTGAACATTAGCACAAATCAAATCTGAATTACAGAACTGAAATAATTACAAAAAAGGTCAATGCTGGCATTGTAACAAAAAATCTCCAATAAACAGGAAGATTGCATAACTAATGATTGTGATGAGCATGGTGCTTAATTGGGCCTCGAACCAAGATGCTTTAATCATAGGCAATCTACTCACTCGTGATTTATGGATGTGGAGAGATCTAAACACTCTCCACAAACTGCACAATCCATAGTTATCAGGAGATATGCAATCCAAAGATTTAAAATTGAGACAGGGAATTCAACAGGACTAAAAATAAAACTATCCCCGTTGAGTTGTATTTTCACAGGAATGGGCAAGACTTTCACACTGAAATGAACAGAAAATACTCGTAACATTCGACAGGTCATGAAAAAGAAATAAAGTTAAAGCTTCAGATCTGCCTAAATGTCTCGTACCTAAAAATTAACATTTCTCTGCCCATAGATGTTGCCTAACCCACTGAGTGTTTCCAGCATTTTGTGGCTATGAAACAGTTTAGAAAATAAATACTGACCTGCAGATTCCACTGCCCGACGTAGCTGGATTTGGTGTTGTTGTTACTGGACAAGCTCCATTGTAATGACTGGTGCAAATAGGGGCCCCAGCTGTAGTCTTTGGGAATAACCCATTGTTTGCAATATGAGTGTTAGGACTTGGAGGCACTGGGGTCACAAGCGCACCTGTAGAAGCAGCAACAGAGTTTTTTGAAATCAAGGACACATCTGGAGATAGATTATTAGTCAGGGCAACTGCAGAGGTCTTGTGTACATAAGGCAGAACTTGTAGAATACCAGATGCCACAGGTTGTTTCCTATTTGAATTTGTGGAGGTTACAGTGCTATGTGGCACAGTACATGGGGTTGTAGAAGTTGGGTGTCCATGCTGTTGAATAGTAACTGCTGACTCGTTTGCAACTTCAGGAGACTTTGACGCTGTAAGAGGATGTTGATGGGAGGACAAGCCAGTGGGACTGTTAGGAGGTGCTGCAAGGACAGAATACCTGTGATCTTCTGTGCAGTGAAACTCGCCACCTAGAAGACAAAATCCTGTAGGTTAAACAAAAATAGCAACCTCTGCTTAACACAAGAATGGGATAATCCATTACTTTTTCATCACATGTTAATACTGAATTTAAAATAGAGATGTTTCAAATCTGTTTGCAAATGATAAAAGACAAGTGCTTGAAAAACAGCACAGATTTTTTAAAAACTGGCAAATAAGTCAATGCAATAGTTACTAAAATGGGAAATCATAAAGAACATGAGCTCAAAATCTAATTTCCCATTTTAGCTGCTATAGTGACCTACAACTTCCATATTGTCAGGCTTAGAGTACAGAGAAGTTGAATCCGATACACTGCAGCACTTAGATTGAACGATCATGTCCGATATCAATGCCCCGAACATTGAAGGCAAGCATACCATATGCCTTCTTTCCCACTCTATCTTCTTGTTCTGCCAGCTTCAGGGAGGCATGGACTTGGACCCCAAGATCCCACTGTACATCTATGCTGTTAAAGGTCTTGATATTAGTTGTATACCTTTCGCTTGCATTTGTTCCAAAGTGCGACAACTCACACTTGTTCGGATTAAACTCCAACTGCTATTTCTCCACCAATTTCTGTAGCTGATCTATATCTCTCTATATTTTGACAGCCTACCTCACCAATCTCACTTCCACCAATTTTGGTGTCGTCTTACATTTCACTCCTCTTCTTTCAGTACCTGATACCCTTTTGCTTCCTTTTCACTTCAAGTCTTTGTCCACATGTCTGGCAATCATTATCTCTCCTCACCTATACCCATCTTTCACTTGCCAGGCTCTATCGACTCACCACTTACTTCAACCCCCACTTCTCCTTCCTAGCTTTCTCCCCCACATCTCTTTTCCAGCTTTCTTCCTGCTACTCTATCAGTCAGAAGGATGACCAGAAACATTGCCTGTCCACTCTCCCCAAAGATGCTGCCAGAACTGCTGAGTTCCTCCAGCACTTTGTGTTTTACTCAAGATTCTAGCATCTGCAATTTCTTGTCTCTCCAGCATTTTCGAATTGTCTGCAGTTCTGAGCTTTCTCCTTTCCCACTTTAAATATTAGGGTTACATTTGCTACTTTCTAACCAATGGGACCCTTTTCGAAACTAAAGAATTTTCAAAATTGACAACTTGTGCATCCATTGGTGCCATAGGAATCTTGTTCAAAACCAGAGGATGCAGTTCACCAGATCCTGGAAATGTATTCATTTCTCCAGTAAAACCTTATGTTAACATCTTGAGCTTCTTATTTACTTTAATATTTCCAATTGGGTTTGTGTCATCTTCTGTGAATGCAGACAAAATATTTCTAATTTCTCTGCCATTTCATAATTTTCCAACATAATTTATTTTACCTCAGTCTGCTATGAGACCTACACCAGCTATAGAATCTATTTAATTTTATTTTGCCTGATGATTCCCATATAGCACTTTCCTTTTCCTGATCAATTCCTTGATCTTCATTTGCTGACCAGGTATTCTCCAAATTCTGGGTAGACACAAAATACTGGAGTAACTCAGCGGGTCAGGCAGCATCCCTGGAAAGAAGGAATGGGTGACATTTCGGGTCAAGACCCTTCTTCTGACTGACGTCAGGGGAGGGGGCGGGACAAAGATAGAATGTAGTCGGAAACAGTAAGACTAGTGGGAGAACTGGGAAAGGGGAGGGGATGGAGATCGAAAGCAAGAGCTATCGGAAGTTAGAGATGTCAATGTTCATACAGCTGGGGTGTAAACTATCAAAGCAAAATATGAGGTGCTGTCCTCCAATTTGCGCTGGGCCTCACTCTGACAATGGAGGAGGCCCAGGACAGAAAGGTCAGATTGGGAATGGGAAGGGGAGTTGAAGTACTGAGCCACCGGAAGATCAAGTAAGTTAAGATCAGGTAGGTTAAGCCTCCGCTCAGTCCATCTTAAGCTCAATTAAATCAAGAACAAATGGAGATGTCATCAGCTCCATTTTTGTATCATGTTATTGCAACAATAGGACTAAGTAGAATAACTTGGAATTTATTCGAGTAATATTTCATGAATTAATTCTTTCAGTACTCTGTAGAAACAAAGAACAAAAGGGCACCAAGTGCTGCAATAACTCAGCAGGTCAGGCAGCATCTCTGGAGAACATGGACAGGTAACGTTTCAGCTCGAGACCTTTCTTCGGACTTTCAGGATCCTGTTTATGTTAAAGCCATTTCCCCTTCTTCACCTATGCACTTTGTTCATAGGTTGAAAAGCACTTTTGTTTCGCAACTTCCGACAAGCTCTTTGTTATTTCATAACAATCAATTGTAAACATACTGAAAACACTTTAATTCAATGTCTGATTTTGATCTTCTTCAATACTTTAGTCCCAGTTGCAGTTTAATATACAAGATAACGAGGCAGACATGGGAGAATTGAATCGTGCATATTTCAAAGAAGAAAAGGCTTTTCTATTAAAGTAGAAATAAGATGACTTCACAAATTCATTGCTGCCAAAGTTCACATGCACCTCTACCATCCACAAGCATGCATTGTCAATAAAAACATTAAAATCTTCTGCACATCCTTCCGATCGAAATAAATGAACTTGAATTATCTCCAGATGGCTGTATGTTCACAAGTAGGTGAAGGATGGTTTTCCCAAAATAGTCAATTATAATGCCATATTGATATCATGCATGATAACAAGCAACTCTCAACATAATTTTCCAACTTCTGTTGTATTATACCCTAATCCTACCTTGAAGACAATGAAAATAAGGAAACAAGGAAGGCAATTGTAACACAAGTTAACAGTAAACACCATTCAGGTTTATCAGACATTACCTGGTGGAGTTGGCCTTCTGGACATATTCTTACATTGCACAGAACTGTTTTTCACTGAGACACAGGAGGGCGATCTTGAACAGTCACTAGTTACCCTGTTGGATTCCTGGCATGGCACAAATGGAGGGGGAAGAAATGTCAAGAAAGCTACTAAAATGAGATGAAAATATACAAACAAAAGATAGTTTGCTTTGTAATGGTCAGACACAACAGGAGTAAATTTCCAAGATACAGGTAGTTCTGCTAAAATCCATGTTTCCATTTCTCAAATTTGATTTAATGCGACTGATGAATTGGGGAACATTATTTTTATTACTCTGGCCAATTAATATTAATGCAATTTCAATTGGGAACTAGAGAATCACTTAAAAGATGCTTTAAAAAGTGGAAAGCAGAAAAAAAGCTAACTTGGGAAAAGTCAAGGGTATTTACAGCGCCAGAGACCCGGGTTCAATCCTGACTACGGGTGCTGTCTGTACAGTTTGCATTCTCTCTGTGACCGCGTAGGTTTTTCACGGGTGCTCCAGTTTCCTCCCACAAAGACATGTGGGTTTGTAGGCTAATTGGCTTCTGTAAATAGTAAATTGTCCTGGTGTGTAGGATAGTGCTCGAGTACAGGGTGATCGCTGGTTGGCGCAGACTGGGTGGGCCAAAGGGCCTGTTTCCACGCTGTATCTCTAAACTAAGTAATCAGATACCATTATCTCTTTCGAACACTTAGTTTCATCACTGATGGCCATTGCAATTGACAAGCAATGGCTTTGATTGACACGTGCAATAAGATTCTGTTAAACAATGTACAATCTTTAGTATTTTATTGCAATATGCTCTAATGCTGTAATGCCAAATGAGCAATTCTTGAAGGAAAAAAAGAAAAAATGTTCTGGATACAACCGATGTAGCTCCATTCTGTTTCAATGCTACTCAAATGAAATGACTGGAACAGAGCCATCTGTCCAGCAATATACTGGCAAAAACATTTCATTTTGACATTAAAATTTAATCATTATACACTGACTATCAAAGAGTTACAAGAGAATCCAACACAAAAATCAGATACTCTAATTTTCCACTTTAGTTTGATGATTTTTAAACCATTTGCTTCGGTAGATGCAGAAATTACTTTGTTTAATCTCTGCATTTTCAGAACTTGTTCAGTCATGTTCTTCTTCCTGAAGCAGCCAAGGAATCAGTAGCAACAGTGCAGTTTCTCCCACATCCACAAAAACAGATTTTTATTGTTGCAAAGAAAACACATGAACTGAAAAGGATAAGCACAATATTTGTTGAACTAAAAAATATTTTCACACAGAAATTTGAACATTGCACAAGGGAGAGATAAAGGCAAATTAATTTCTGTTCAAATTTTATCTACTATAGTTGCAAACAAACTTGCTATCTTATATGCAATTTCAATGTTGGATTTTGAACCTAACATCCAATAGATCAGTTGAAACAATTACAGTAGTAGCTTTCAAAAGGAACAGGATTAATAGGCGAGGAAAAAAAAATACAGGGATATGGGGAAAGAGTCTAACTTTTCAGAAAACGCATGGCAGGCTTGATAGGCTGAATAGGCTTATTCTCTGACAAAAATAAAAACAAATCTGTACTAAACAGATGAGCCAACATCTTTCCATAGATGTAGAAACAAAGAACTGTACGTGCGAGTTTATACCATAGACAGACCCAATTGCTGGAGTAACTAAACTGGTCAAATGGCATATCTGGAGAAAAAGGACAGATAACATTATAGGTTGGGACCTCTCTTCAATCTGACCCGAAAAGTCACTTTTTTTTTCTCCAGAGATGCTGCCTGACCTGCTAAGTTACTCCAGCACTTTGTGTCTATCGTTCCGTTGATGTTGTGTGAATCTGCTGAATGCTTCCACCATTTTCTCTTTTTATTTCTGATTTCCAACATATACATGTTTTTTTTTTTAAATCAACTTATTTTCTAAAATTTGTTCAAATATAATTTCATAAATTGAACACAAATTTGACTCATTGCATTGCTCATCTATCTGTATGTACAATTCTACAGTTTGCATGCAGTAGCCAATAAAGACTACAATTTGTTCTGAAATCAATTTAAACAAATTAAATAGCATATCGCTCTAAACCACCAACACATCCTAATTGCTTCCCCATATAATCTGATTTAAGAAACTATGTTATAGATTCCAAGAAGTTTTCACTCAAATTGATTGATGTCATTTTCCAATGCTAACATACATCTCTTCATGTGCTTGCATTAATTTGCGTAAATACAATGAACAAAATTTTTGTTGGATGCTTTCAAGAGAGAGCTGGATAGAGCTCTTAAGGATAGCGGAGTGAGGGGGTATGGGGAGAAGGCAGGAACGGGGTACTGATTGAGAGTGATCAGCCATGATCGCATTGAATGGCGGTGCTGGCTTGAAGGGCTGAATGGCCTACTCCTGCACCTATTGTCTATTGTCTATTGTCTATTGTCTAAAACAATCGTCATCAAAGTAGTGGCATAGTGAACTTGCACCACAGCTATTTTGCCATAAGTTTGAAATCAAAATTTGAACAAATTACAAGTCAATTAAGCAACATCAATAAGGGAGATGTTCTAACCTTGTAATAATTGTATTAATAATAACTGTATTAATAAATCCAGGTACAACAAAATTGTTGGATGCACAGAGCAAGTATTTGACTCAACTGAACACAAGCTGCCTCCAGGCTGGGCATACACAAACTAAACCTTGTCATAGAACATGGAACATTACAGCACAGCATCAGGCCCTTTGGCCTACAATGTGCCGAACATGATGCCTAGCTGAACTGATCTCTTCTGCCTGCACGTGATCCATATCCCTCTATTCCCTGCACTTCCATGTGCCTATCAAAAAGCCTCTTAAACGCCACTATTGTATCTGCCTCCAACACCGCCCCTGGCAATGTGTTCCCGGCCCCCACCACTGTCCGTGTAAAAATACTTGCTCCACGCATTTCCATTAAACATTCCCTCTCTCACGTTATAGCTGTGCCCTCTAGTCTTGGACGTTTTCACCCTGGGAAAAAGGTTCTGACCGTCTATCATATCCATGCCTCTCTCAATTTTATGTACTTAATAATATAACCTCAGACGTTCCAGAGAAAACAATCCAAGTCTATCCAACCTCTCCCTCTAGCTGAAACCCTCTAATTCAGACAGCATTCGGATAACCTTCTCTGCACCCTCTCCAAAGCTACCACATTTTTCCTGTAATGGGACACCCAGAACTGGTTGAGACTGGTCATTATAGTTAACAATATTTGGGTGGCCCAGTGATGCAGCGGTAGAGTTGCTGCCTTACAGCGCAAGTTTGATCCCAACCACCGGTGCTGTCCGTACGGAGTTTGTACGTTGTCCCCGTGACCATGCGCGTTTTATCTGAGATCTTCGGTTTCCTCCTATACTCCAAAGACCTGCAGGTTCATAGGTTAATTGGCTTGCTAAAAATGTAAATTGTCCCTAGTGTGCGCAGGATAGTATTAATGTGCGGCGATCGCTGATCGGTGCGGACTCGGAGGGCCGAAGGACCTGTTTCCGCACTGTATCTCTAAACTAAAACAATTCAAATCAGCCCATGATCAGTTTGTTTTTTTAAGTTAACCTGTCAAAACTGAGATGCAGGTGTAGGCTTCCTGTCAGGACTAACCACCAAGGCTCTGGACTTCTTCAACTAAAACGCGATTTTAGACAGCAACATCACTGAAGGGCAAATTTAAATTCACTGAAAGTTAAATACTGTTTGCCAAGGATGCATTCAGCTCCATAGTATCGCTTACTTAATTACAATTTAAGTTCCTTCTAGAATTTCTTTAAAGGCAGGCCTTTGATCTGCACAAGAGGCATGATTTGAGGCAATTCTACATGAGAAACAAATCACTCCCTTTAGTTCCCAAGACGAAAAAGGATACCAGATTAAATGCCTATCTCTAACTGGTTCTCCTTTTTCCTCATCTGCATTTTCCTGCATTTCATTCCCTTTGAATTCCAATTTACATCCATACCTTTGTAAGTATGCCATTCGGAGTGGTTGCACACATTTGAAGTTGCTGTATTTGCTGTGGATGAGGCGTACTTGATGCCAATGTCTGTCTATGCATTTGATGGCAGCAGTGGATTGCAGAGTGATGACATTTTTCTGTTGGTAACCTGTGGAGAATGGAAACTCCATCTCCTTCCATCAGTGTTCTCACTGACTCATCAGTCATTTCTTTATGTGCTTGACATTCACCTTGTCCTACCTGAAACAAAATAAGGTACACTTTCAATTACTCATTTCCTATCACATATTGCAGAGTGCACATCAAATGGTTGCAGAAGTACATTCTCCAAATTATGAAAAACCGTTAAACCAATTAATCTTAAGTTCTCAACATATTAACATATCAACATATTAAGCATTGTTTTTCTAATTGTTATAAACAGAAAATATATAAAGGAATTATACAATCATCCTTTCTGGTTCTTTTTTCCCCCCAAGTTGTACTACATACAACTCTGCCACAGAAAGTGACCAAACCAAGAAACAAACAGCAATCGTTTTATAATCATATATTGGGGTACTGCTTGCAAATACTTGGGTGATACCTGAAAATAAAGACATATTCACTTATCCTTATTCTGAAAGTTTAACTGTACTAGTGGATTCAGTTTAAAAAAGGTTTTATAATACATTTAGATAAAACTCTATTACACACTAAAATAAATGTCAGAATCTGATATTTGTACTGAACATGGTAAATTATCTGCCACAGAGTCATAGAGCATGGAAAAAAGCCCTTAGGCCCAACTCATCCATGCTAACCAAGATGCCCCATTGAAGCTATTCCCAAATTCCCATATTTGGTTTAAATCTCTCTGAACCTTTCCAATCCATGTACCTGTCTTAATGTATTTTAAATATTGTTACTGTGCTTGCCTCAACTACTTTCTCTGGCAACTCATTCCATATATCCTCCACCCTCTGCATGAAAAAGTCACCTTCAGGTTATATTAAATATTGCCCCTCTCATTTTAAACCAATTTCCTCTGGTTTCTGATTCCCCGACCCTGGGAAAAAAGACTATGCATTCACCATATCTCTTCTTGTCATGACTTTATACACCTCTCTAAGATCACCTCTCATCTTCCTGTGCTCCAAGGAATAAAGTCCACGTCTTTCCAATCTCTCCCTGTGGCTCAGGCCCTCAATGCTGGCAACATTCTTCTAAATCATCACTGCACCCTTTCCAGCTTAATGGCATGTTTCCTATCACAGGCTGGCCAAATCTAAACACGATACTCCAAGTACGCCCTCAACAACGACTTGTACAACTGTAATATAATGTCCCAACTTCAACACTCAATTCCCTGGATGAAAAAAGCCAATACGCCAAAAGCCTTCTTGACTATCCTAGCTACCTCTGACGCCACTTTCATTGAACTCTGTACCTGTATCCAGAGGTCATTCTCCTCTGCAACACTCCCCAGATCCTTGCCATTCACTCTGAAGGTTCAGCCTTTGTGTGACTTCCCAAAATACAGCCCCTCACAATTATCCAAATTTAAACTCCATTTGCCATTTCTCGGCCCACTTGCCCAGATGTTCAACATCCCGCTGTAATTCTTGATGACCAGCTTCACTGTCTACATTACCACCTATTTTATTGTCATCTGCAAACTTACTAAGCATGCCTTGTACCTTATCATCCAAATCATTGACATAGATGACAAACATCAATGAGTCCTGCACAGATCCCTGAGGCACATCATGAGTCTCAGGCCTTGTGAGGACCAGGGGGACTCTGTCCTTGTTATGAATAGGGGGAGGGGGAGCAAGAGCAAAGCCGCGGGATATTGAGGAGACCCTAGTGAGAGCCTCGTCTATAATGGAAAGGGGTAACCCTCCGTTTTGACACATAATACTGGAGTAACTTAGCGGATCATGCAGCATCTCAGGAGAGAAGGAATGGGTGACGTTATAGATGAGGCTCTCACTAGGGTCTCCTCAATATCCCACAGCTCTGCTCTTGCTCCCCCTATTCATAACAGGGTCCCCCTTGTCCTCACCTTCTACCCCATCAGCCGTCACATATTATCCTCCAACATTTCTGCCACCGCCAACAGGATCCCTGTATTGGCCACATCTTCCCATCTCCACCCTTTTCTGCTTTCTGCAGACAATTCCCTCTGAAACTCCCTGGTCCACTCTTCCCTTCCCACCCAAACCACCCCCTCCCCAGGTACTTTCCCCTGCAACCGCAGGAGATGCAACTCCTGTCCCTTTACCTCCCCCCTCGACTCCATCCAAGGACCCAAACAGTCTTTCCAGGTGAGGCAGAGGTTCACTTGCACCTCCCCCAACCTCATCTACCGTATCCGCTGTTCCAAGTGACAACTTCTCTACATCGGCGAGACCAAGCGCAGGCTCGGCGATCGTTTCGCTGAACACCTCCACTCATTCCGTCTTAACCAATCTGATCTCTCGGTGGCTCAGCACTTCAACTCCCCCTCCCATTCCCAAACTGACCTTTCTGTCCTGGGCCTCCTCCATTGTCAGAGTGAGGCCCAGCGCAAATTGGAGGAACGGCACCTCATATTTCACTTGGGTAGTTTACACCCCAGCGGTATGAACATTGACATCTAACTTCAGATAGTCCCTGCTTTCCCTCTCTATACCCTCTCCCTTCCCAGTCCTCCCACTAGTCTTCCTGTCTCCGACTATATCCTATCTTTGTCCCGCCCCCTCTCCTGAAGAAGAGTCTCGACCCGAAACGTCAGCCATTCCTTCTCTCCCGAGATGCTACATGACCCGATGAGTTACTCCAGCATTGTGTGTCTACCTTTGATTTTAACCAGCATCTGTAGTTTTTTCCCTACTTTTTGGTTACTTCTGCCAAAGAATACAATCAAATTCATGAACCATGTTCTTCCACCATCAAAACATGAATCAACCTCTTTCCAAATGAGTGTACATTTTATCCCTCAGAATCTTCTCCAGTAACCTGCCTGCCATAGATGTTAGGCTTACTGGTATACAGTTCCCAGGTTTTGCTTGGCAGCCATTCTTAAATAAATGCACCCCATTAGAAACACTCCAGATGTCCAGCACCTCATCCACATCTTACATCTCGTTTAGTTGAAGGAAGTTTTGTGCCATCCAACATTTTATGTCCTCAAGGCAGTGCATGAGGCTGATTAAATTTGATCGGTTGTTGGGTTTCAGGGGGAGATAAAGCTGTGTGTCATCCGCTTAGCAGTGGAAAGAAATGCCGTGCCTTTGAATGATTTGGCCTAGGGGAGCATGTACAGAGAGAAGAGAATGGGGCCTAGGATGGAGCCTTGTGGAACTCCACAGGAGAGGGTAGCTGAGGAAGAGGAATAATTGCCTATGTTGATGGAGAAACTCCTATTTTTGAGGTAGGAAACGAACCAGCTCAGGGCACCGCCATCAACACCAACCCCGTACCGGAGACGGTTAATAAGGATGTGTGCAACTTTGGTCTTCTAATTTGAGAAAGGACATTATTGCTATTGAAGGAGTGCAGCGTAGGTTCATCAGGTTAATTCCCGGGATGATGGAACTGACATATGAAGAAAGAATGGGTCGACTGGGCTTGTATTCACTGGAATTTAGGACGAGGGGATCTTATAGAAACATATCAAATTCTTAAAGGATTGGACAGGCTAGATGCACGAAAAATGTTCCCAATGTTGGGGGAGTTCAGAACCAGGGGTCACTGTTTCAGAATAAGGGGTAGGCCATTTAGGACTGAGATGAGGAAACATTTCTTCACCCAGAGAGTTGTGAATCTGTGGAATTCTCTGCCACAGAAGGCAGTGGAGGACAATTCAATGGATGCTTTCAAGAGAGAGTTAGATTTAGCTCTTGGGGTTAAAGGAATCAAAGGATATGGGGAAAAAGCAGGAACAGGGTACTGATTTTAGATGATCAGCCATGATCATATTGATTGGCGGTGCTGGCTCGAAGGGCTGAATGGCCTACTCTTGCAACGATTTTCCTATGTTTCTTTCCCAGATTCATTGGATATATCGAATAAGGCTCGAGAAATTTATCCATCTTCATACGTCCGCAATTGTAATATAAAATGTCCTCAAGACATCTCCATTAACTTTCCTCAGTTCTCTAGCTTTTTTAATTAAGAAATATAGCATGGATACATGACCTTCTACCCACGAAGTCAACACCGACCATCGATTACCCTTTCACACTAGTTCTGTTATCCCACTTTCCCATTCACTCCCCACACACTAGGGACAATTTACAGAGGTCAATTAACCTATAAATCACATACATTTGGGATGTAGGAAACCAGAGCACCTGGAGGAGACCCAGGCGGTCCCAGGCAGAACGTGCAAACATCACCAGGTACACACAAAATTACCAGTTTCAAGCCTCTTTTAGTTAATTTCAAAGTAAAAACAGACATTTCAAATAATGTGAATATGTCACTGTATACAAATAACTTAAGTAAATTCGCACATTAATTGATAATCAGCCCAAAAAGGTGGTAATTGGCTTTTCTGCTGTGTTTTATATTTTAACCCTATCTTAATTGATTTAGTTATATAATCTTGCACTTAAATTTAATATTTACTTGTTACAGTTCCACCACTGATTTTCTGGCACTCTTGGTTCCAGAGCTTTGCTGGTTTATCCAGCAGGCCAAGGAAGTCGGCTATGGGGATAGATTTGCTGGCTCCAGCTGGGCTGGAGTTCCAGAGCCCCAGCCAGCCACAGGTTGCAAATTCAACCCACCGATCGGCCCTGGAAGTTCTGATGAGGTCGAGATTGGCTGCCTTGCCCAGCCGAGGTGCCACATTTTCGGGGAGACTTCCAGGGCACGGGGGTGATTTCTCGCGGAACCCCTAGTGACCTCTAGCGGCCGAATTGACAAATTGGCCATGGAAGTCCCGATGAGGTTGAGATTGGCTGTCTTGCCCAGCCTAGGTGCCACATTTACGGGGAGACTTCCAGGTGTGGGAGATTTCTCGCGGAACCCCTAGCGACCTCTAGGGGAACCCTAGTGTTCATTATTTTTTTTCTTTCTTTTTTTCAATCCGATTTCTCAGTTTATTTGGCAAAGTGAAAAACACGGAGCTCATGCAAAAAGCGCGGAAAATGATTTTTAAAACGTGGAAATCCGCGGAAACTTCACATGCCTGATCACACAAACTTCACATGCCTGATCACACCGAGGTCAGAATTTAATCTGCGTGTGGGAGCTTGCACATTAGGTGTATGACCCCTCCAGGATTGTTGTTTCTGATAGACAGGAAGCTACAAAAGCTGCATCTCTGTGAAGGTGTCAGCCTACTGCACAGCAATTTAACCCCGGCGGCTTTATTGCTAGATAGCTGTATTCGAAGGACGTCAATCATCCTATACAGATAAGGAAGCTTGCTTTTCATCAGCGTAATCTGCGACTGTTCTGTAAAAGCGTTAGTGGAGTGTCTTTTGTCTCTAGTCGTGTTCAGTCTTCAGTCTTTTAATTACAGTTCCATAGTTTATTTGCTTTGTTAGCTAAGATATTTTCAGTTTTTAATAAAGGTCTGCAGATATGTAAGTGCTTTGCTTTGATGCCGGATAACCGTTGTGCTTGAATAATAAGTTTTAAATGCTACTACTAGACTCAGCAAATCATTGAAATGCAGTGATCCTGCACTGGATCGCTAGAAGTGCAAGGCTGCACCTCTACGAGCTGAGCCATTGTGCCACCCTAGTCTTCATGTCTTGCTCTGCAATAAAAACAGAAATATTCATTGAGGACCTAGCGCATCATCTGAGGCTCCACGCATAAAAGGAGCCCTATTCCCTCTCCAGTTTCCCTTTCCTTTTCCCTTTAATAGGTTTCTAAAATCTCTTAAAATTCTTCTTAAATTAATCTACCAGAGCTAATGCGTGCCCCCCTTGTTATCCAACTAATTTCCTTCTTAATTAAGCTCCTCAATCACCTACACTACTCCAGGGATGCACTTGATTCCAGCAGTGTATACCTGATATACGCTTCTTTTTTCCCCAGACCTGAGCCCCAATTTCTCTCATGATAAACAAGGCACATTCCTTGTATATGCACACTTGGCCAATAAACTTATTCATTCATTAATTCAGGGTTCCTAACTCCAACCTGCCCTACCTTTCATTCTAACAGGAACATGAAAACCATGCACTCTCAATTATGACTCTTTAAAGGCATCCCACTTTCCGGATGTCCCTTTCCCCAGAAAAATCCTACTCCGATTATTTGCAGGCTCATGTCCACTCCCAAAGTCGACCTTGTCCCAATTTAGATCTTTGGACCAGCCCAGTCCTTTAGTTTAATTTAGTTTAGAGATACAGCATGGAACCAAGCCCTCAGCGCGCCAAGTCCGTGCAGACCAGCGAAGACCCGTACACCAGTTCTATTCGACACACGTGACAATTTACAGAAGCCAATTTAATCTATAAAATTGCACATCCTTGGAATGTGGGAGAAAACCAGAGCACAGGAGAAAACCCTCGCAATCACAGGGCAAACGTACAAACTCCATACAAATAGCAACAGTTGTCAGTATTGAACCCTGGGTCTCTGGCGCTGTAAAGCAGCAGCTCTACCACTGTGCCACCATAACTATCTTAATGCCTTATCTGTAACTATTTTAAAGCTAATAGTTCTTGAATCACTGGGCCCAAAGGGCTTGCCCATAGACACTTCAGTCACCTACCCTGCTGTTTTTGCTATGAGTACGTCACGCTTTGCCTTCTCCCTTGTAGGGACCATCATTTATTACCAGAAGAAACTTTCCTGAAACAAGTGACGAATTCAACCCCATCTCACCCCTTGGCACCATGGCAATCCCAGTCTATATTGGGAAAATTAAAAAGCCCTGGACTGGGATTCGCAAACATTCACAATATTTGGAGGCCTATAGTTCATTCCCACTCCTTTTTATTTCTCCGCTCCATCCATATAGTTTCACTGGATGATTCTTCAGTAATATCATCTTAGATTACTGCCATGATGGTCTTCTTAATTTGTAAAGTAACTCCACCTCCTATTTTACCCACATCTCTCTTTTGCCTGCAGCACCTGTACATTAGGCTGAAAATCCAATTCCATAATGAGTATGGCGGATTTGTTTACGTGTGGCCTGTGATCAGTGAAATGTCGCAGTGTTGTTATCTACATTAATGATTTGAATGACAATGTAGTTAACATTGTTGATAATTTGCAAATGACACCAAAAATTGGTAGTATTGTGCACACATTTACAATTGGATTTAGATCAGTTGGAAAGGTGAGCCAAGAAATGGCAAATAGAATTTTAACACTGACAAGTTAGCAGTGTTGCATTTTGCATGATAAAACACGAGCAGGATTTGTTCAGCAAATAGTAGAGCCCTGGAGAGTTTTGCGAACAGAGATCTGGAAGTACAGGTGCATGGTTCCCCAAAACTGACATGTCAGGTCAACAGTGTGGTGAAGGCGGCCTTTTGCGCTCTTACCATCATTGGAAGAGTTTTACATGTGAAAGTTGGCACATGATGCAGTTGTACAAGTCGTTGGTAAGAGCACACTTGGTCTTACCACACTTGGTCTGCAGTTTTGGTCGTCCAGATATGAAAATGTTGGAACGGTGCAGAATAGATTTGCCAGGGTGTTACCTCAGTTTGAGTTGTATGGAGAGGTTGGATAGGAGGGGCTTTCTTCTTTGGAGCATAGGGAAGTCGAGGGTTGACCTTACTGAGGTATACAAAATCATGAGCAGCATGGAAAAAGTGAGCATTCACGGGGCAGAAGATTCAAAAACTACAGGGCATAGGCTTAAGGTGAGAGGGGAAAGCCTGAAGAGGGTCATCAGGATCAACTTCTTCCGTTCAGAAGGTTGTCCGTGTTTGAAATGAGCTGCCAGAGGAAGATATAGTGCATACAGCTTTAAAAAGGCACTTGGACAGATGTGGATACGTGCCAAGATTCATGCAGTTTGGTGCCAAGATTCTATTGTACACAGAATTTTTGCAATAGTTAAATGGCGCCGATTCAAATTTCAAATCATACTGAAACCAATAACAAACTAAAATATTCAAGAAATAAGTGACATTTTCATGGGTGAAGCTCATTCAGTATTAATTTTGCTTCCTTGCTGAAGTTTTTTTAAAAAGGCATGTCAATTGATTTATAAAGGTCTACGTTAATAAATCCCTATTTAAAGATACTTGCTAATCACACTGCATTATTCATTGTACGCCAAGACACCCAATTGCCTTCTTCACTCAGCCAACGTCGTGCCCACTTCGGCAAAAGCATAATAGCTTGCAGTCTGTTCTCATCTACTGCATTTATATTCACTAGTGCATCAGTCACTGAAAGGAAGCATGCAGGTACAGCAGGCAGTGAAGAAAGCCAATGGAATGTTGGCCTTCATAACAAGAGGAGTTGAGTATAGGAGCAAAGAGGAACTTCTGCAGTTGGACAGGGCCCTAGTGAGACCGCACCTGGAGTATAGTGTGCAGGTTTGGTCTCCAAATTTGAGGAAAGATATTCTTGCTATTGAGGGTGTGCAGCGTAGGTTTACTAGGTTAATTCCCGGAATAGCGGGACTGTCATATGTTGAAAGACTGGAGTGACTAGGCTTGTATACACTGGAATTTAGACGGATGAGAGGGGATCTTAACGAAACATATAAGATTATTAAGGGGTTGGACACGTTAGAGGCAGGGAACATGTTCCCAATGTTGGGGGAGTCCAGAACAAGGGTCACAGTTTAAGAATAAGGGGTAGGCCATTTAGAACTGAGTCGGCACGGTAGCGCAGCGGTAGAGTTGCTGCTTTACAGCGAATGCAGCGCCGGAGACTCAGGTTCGATCCTGACTATGGGTGCTGCACTGTAAGGAGTTTGTACGTCCTCCCCGTGACCTGCGTGGGTTTTCTCCGAGATCTTCGGTTTCCTCCCACACTCCAAAGACGTACAGGTATGTAGGTTAATTGACTGGGTAAATGTAAAAAATTGTCCCTAGTGGGTGTAGGATAGTGTTAATGTGCGGGGATCGCTGGGCGGCGCGGACTTGGTGGGCCGAAAAGGCCTGTTTCCGCGCTGTATATATATGATATGATATGATATGATATGAGGAAAAACTTTTTTCAGTCAGAGAGTTGTGAATCTGTGGAATTCTCTGCCTCAGAAGGCAGTGGAGGCCAATTATCATCATATCATATCATATATATACAGCCGGAAACAGGCCTTTTCGGCCCTCCATGTCCGTGCCGCCCAGTGATCCCCGTACATTAACACTATCCTACACCCACTAGGGACAATTTTTACATTTACCCAGCCAATTAACCTACATACCTGTACGTCTTTGGAGTTCTCTGAATAGATTCAAGAGAGAGCTAGATAGAGCTCTTAAGGATAACGGAGTAGGGGGTTTGGGGAGAAGGCAGGAATGAGGTACTGATTGAGAATGATCAGCCATGATCACATTGAATGGCGGTGCTGGCTCGAAGGGCCGAATGGCCTCCTACTGCACCTATTGTCTATTGTCTAAATGCACTCAAATGGAGCATCTAATGCTGAGTACCTGTTCAGACTTTACTTTAGACTTTAGAGATATAGCGTGGAAACATGCCCTTCAGCCCACTGAGTTCACACGGATCAAAGATCACCCCGCACACAAGCACTATTCCACTCACTAGGAACAATTTTCAGAAGCCAATTAACCTGCAAAACTATGTCTTTGGAATGTGGGAGAAAACCGGAGCATCGAGAAAACCCACAGGGTCACAGGGAGAACATACAAACTCCGTACCCAGGTCGCTGGCGCTACAAGGCAGCAACTCTGTGGCACTGTGCTGCTGTTCTGTTCCAACATTTAGCTCAGCAGAGCTTTCAATAATAATAGGAAAGATAAACAAATGATTGAGAGCAGAAATACAAGGCCAGTTTTTGTTCTATTATTATGCATCTAAAAAGATGAACCATTCACTCCATTGCCAAACACCAACTTAAGAGTCAAGAGTGTATTATTGTCATGTGTCCCAGATAGAACAATGAAATTCTTACTTGCTGCAGCACAACAGAATATGTAAACATAGTACACTGTAAACAATATGTTAAACGAGAGGAAAAAAATTCAGTGTGTATATACAAGTACACATATATATATATATATATATATCCACATAAATATATATATACACACACACACACACACACACACACATATATATATATATATACACATACACACACATACTCAAAAAACATACAATAGTAGTGCAATAATAATAATAATAATCATCTATTGGAGTTCCGAGCTTCTTTGAGGTTGTACTGTTTAATAGCCTGATGGCTGTAGGGCAGAAGCTGTTCCTGAACCTGGACGTTAGTTTTCAGGCTCCTGTACCTTCTTCCCGTTGGCAGGGGAGAAATGAATGTGTGATCAGGTTGGTGTGGGTCTCTGATGATGCTGGCTGCCTTTTTGAGGCAGTGATTCCGATAAATCCCTTTGATGGTGGGGAGGTCAGAGCCGATGGTGGACTGGGCAGTGCATTCCAAAGTGTTGCCTGACAAAATAACTAGTTTTATTTAAGGAATGACATTCGTTTCTATTTAAAATAATGATTTGAATTTTAATTTCTCATTCACTTTTAAATCCTTCCGTGATCCTCTCGATGATTCCTGCCAGGATGATCACCTTGTAAAATAGCAGCTTACTCTATTTTTGGATTCTTAATCATCTCCAAATTACTCCACCTTTGGAATTCCTTCCTACATTTCTCTGCAGCTCAGCTTGACTTTCCTCGTTTATGACAAACTCAAAATCCACTTCGGTGATCCAACTTTTCGTCATGTACCCTCACTGATCAAGAAGCTGTCATAAAATTTTGGTCAATGGCACACTGCAACGTTATAGATGCCTGATCCCTATAAATGGAAGTTGTGATTATTTAAAGAAAATTTAAAACCTGGCCAATTTAGCTGCTGATGCAACAATAACATGTTTGATATTATAGACAATAGGTGCAGGAGTAGGCCATTCGGCCCTTCGAGCCAGCACCACAATGCAATGTGATCATAGCTGATCATTCTCAATCAGTACCCCATTTCTGCCTTCTCCCCATACCCCCTGACTCCGCTATCCTTAAGAGCCCTATCTAGCTCTCTCTTGAATGCATTCGGAGAATTGGCCTCCACTGCCTTCAGAGGCAGTGAATTCCACAGATTTACAACTCTCTGACTGAAAAAGTTTTTCCTCATCTCAATTCTAAATGGCCTACCCCTTATTCTTAAACTGTGGCCGCTGGTTCTGGACTCCCCCAACATTGGGAACATGTTTCCTGCCTCTAACGTGTCCAACCCTTTAATAATCTTATGTTTCGACAAGATCCCCTCTCATCCTTCTAAATTCCAGTGTATACAAGCCTAGTCGCTCCAGTCTTTCAACATATGAGTCCCGCCATTCCGGGAATTAACCTAGTAAACCTATGCTGCACGCCCTCAATAGCAAGAATATCCTTCCGCAAATTTGGAGACCAAAACTGCACACAGTACTCCAGGTGCTCACTAGGGCCCAATACAACTGCAGAAGGACCTCCTTGCTCCTATACTCAACTCCTCTTGTTATGAAGGCCAACATTCCATTGGCTTTCTTCACTGCCTGCTGTACCTGCATGCTTCCTTTCAGTGACTGATGCACCAGGACACCCAGATCTCGTTGTACGTCCTCTTTTCCTAACTTGACACCATTCAGGTAATAATCTGCCTTCCTTATTCTTACCACCAAAGTGGATAAACTCACACTTATCCACATTAAACTGCATCTGCCATGCATCCGCCCACTCACACAACCTGTCCAAGTCACCCTGCAACCTCATAGCATCTTCCTCACATTTCACACTACCACCCAGCTTTGTGTCATCTGCAAATTTACTAATGGTACTTTTAATCCCTTCATCGAAGTCATTAATGTATATTGTAAATAGCTGCGGTCCCAGCACCGAGCCTTGCGGTACCCCACTAGTCACTGCCTGCCATTCTGAAAGGGACCCATTTATCCCCACTCTTTGCTTTCTGTCTGTCAACCAATTTTCTATCCATGTCAGTACCCTACCCCCAATACCATGTGCTCTAATTTTGCCCACTAATCTCCTATGTGGGACCTTGTCGAAGGCTTTCTGAAAGTCGAGGTACACCACATCTACCGGCTCTCCCCTGTCAATTTTCCTAGTTACATCCTCAAAAAATTCCAGAAGATTAGTCAAGCATGATTTCCCCTTCGTAAATCTATGCTGACTCGGAACGATCCTGTTAATGCTATCCAAATGCTCCGCAATTTCGTCTTTTATAATTGACTCCAGCATTTTCCCCACCACTGATGTCAGACTAACTGGTCTATAATTTCCCATTTTCTCTCTCCCTCCTTTCTTAAAAAGTGGGATAACATTAGCTACCCTCCAATCCACAGGAACTGATCCTGAATCTATAGAACATTGGAAAATGATCACCAATGCGTCCACAATTTCTAGAGCCACCTCCTTAAGTACCCTGGTATGCAGACCATCAGGCCCTGGGAATTTATCAGCCTTCAGTCCCATCAGTCTACCCAACACCATTACCTGCCTAATGTGAATCTCCTTCAGTTCCTCCATCACCCTAGGATCTCTGGCCACTAGAACATCTGGGAGATTGTTTGTATCTTCCTTAGTGAAGACAGATCCAAAGTACCGGTTCAACTCGTCTGCCATTTTCTTGTTCCCCATAATCAATTCCCCTGCTTCAGACTTCAAGGGACCCACATTTGCCGTGACTATTTTTTTCCTCTTCACATGCCTAAAAAAGCTTTTACTATCCTCCTTTATATTATCGGCTAGCTTACCCTCGTACCTCATTTTTTCCCCCGTATTGCCTTTTTAGTTATCTTCTGTTGCTCTTTAAAAGATTCCCAATCCTCCGGCTTCCCACTCTTCTTTGCTATGATATACTTCTTCTCTTTTATTTTTATGCTGTCCTTGACTGCCCTTGTGCCTCTTACTCCCCTTAGAATCTTTCCTCCTCTTTGGGATAAATTGATCCTGCAACTTCTGCATTGTACCCAGGAATACCTGCCATTGCTGTTCCACCGTCTTCCCTGCTAGGGCCTCCTTCCAGTCAATTCTGGCCAGCTCCTGCCTCATCAATAGTCAATTTATTTGTCACATACACATAAATGTGCAGTGGAATGAAAAATTACCCACAGTTCAACAATAAGATCAATAAAAATAGGCCATAAAAATATGCAATAACACATATTATGTAATCCTCTTTGCTATACTGTAATACTGACACTTCCGATTTTCCCTTCTCCCTCTCAATTTGTAGAGTAAAACTTATCATATTGTGATCACTGCCTCCTAATGGCTCTTTTACTTTGAGTCCCCTTATTAGGTCAGGTTCATTGCACAACACTAAATCCAGAATTGTCTTCTCCCTGGTAGGCTCCAGTACAAGCTGTTCTAAGAATCCATCTCGGAGGCATTCCACAAACTCCCTTTCCTGGAGTCCAGTACCAACCTGATTTTCCCAGTCTACCTGCATGTTGAAATCTCCCATAACCACCGTAGCATTACATTTGCGACATGCCAATTTTAGCACTTGATTCAACTTGCACCCGATGTCGAGGCTACTGTTTGGGAGCCTGTAGATAACTCCCATTAGGGTCTTTTTACCCTTACAATTCCTCATTTCTATCCATAATGATTCTACATCTCCTGATTCTATGTCACCCCTTGCAAGGGAGTGAATATCATTCCTTACCAACAGAGCGACCCCACCCGCTCTGCCCACCTGGCTGTCTTTTCTATACGTTGTGTACCCCTGAATATTCAGTTCCCAGCCCTGGTCCTCTTGTAGCCATGTCTCTGTGATTCCCACCACATCATACTTGCCAATGTCTAACTGAGCCTCAAGCTCATCCACTTTATTTTTTATACTTCGCAAATTTAAATACAACACTTTAACTTCGGTATTCACCTCCCCTCTCACACCGGTCACAATTGGCCCTAACCTTACTCTCTTATCCCTTCTAGAACTTCCCTTCCCATTTATTCGAGAATCCTTTGCAACTTCTCCTGTATTCGCTTCCCCTTTAACTCCATCTTCATATTCCCAATTTGTCAACCCCTCCCCCCCACTATTTAATTTAAAGCCACATGTGTAGCACTAGCAAACCTGCGTACCAAAATGTTGGTCCCCCTGATGTTAAGGTGTAACCCGTCCCTTTTGTACAGGTAACCTTTACCCCAGAAGAGATCCCAGTGGTCTAGAAATCTAAATCCCTAATCCCTGCTCCCTGCACCAGCCCCTCAGCCATACATTCATATCCCCGATCTCTCTGTTCCTGCCCTCACCAACACGAGGTACAGGTAGCAGTCCAGAGACAACCACCTTCGACGTCCTACTTCTCAGTCTTCTTCCTAACTCTCTAAACTCACGTTGCAGTATCTCCTTCTTCTTCCTCCCGACGTCGTCGTTGAAAGGATTTATGCAGGCTTGGGACGGCAGTGAGCCATCTGTTGGACACAATTACTGCAAATAAAACTTGCTATTTGTGCATTTTATATGCTCATTAAGGTGATCAATGTCAGTGCTGAAAAGTGCAACACATTTATTTTAGGCGCAGTGTCAGCATGAAGGTAAAAAACACACTGAGCCTTTAACCTTTCCATCAAAATGCGTGAGCTTCATATTTTTTTAAAAGCACCTTTGCCAGGGACAATATACCAATATGGAGCTTCAGTACAATACAACCTAACAGTCATATGTACTTATCACAGAAAATAAACTAAGCTTTGAGATTTGACCAGGACGAAGATAAAAATAATTTTGAGTTGGGTCTAATTGGAAGAAGAAAATTCAAAAGGGAAGGCAATGGACAACTGTTGTCGTATGTGATGCCGTGGTCACAGACACCAAGAATGCAGAAAATAGCCTGCAATATATATCTGCAAACGGTGGTTGAAAACGCTACGGATCGTTTTGTAAAGGATAGAAATAAAAAGGTAGCAGAAATTTTGCATAGTCAGACATTTTTGCATTTGGTGAAGTACACAAAAGCAGCACTTACAAAGAAATCAACCCCCCCGCCCGATTATTGCCACTGACAGGCATACTTGTAACAATTTACAAAGGTCTATAAACCAATATTTATCCAGTCGAAACAAAAAGCATAATGATTGAATTTTGAACTTTGCATCATTTTTAACTTGAGAAACTGGCATTTAAAAAGTTAATTTGAACTACCACAAACACATATGTATCTCTCTCTCTCTCAAAATTGAGTTGCTTAGAAAGGTTAATTCTGGACAGAGATGGCATTCCTGTAGTTACGGGACTGATCTCATCACCATATAACTCAGTGTGGAGTGAACCACAGAAGCAATGAGCAAAGCAGTGAGGCCTGGTGGTTGGCAGGTTGAGGCAAGCAGTCCAATCACTCAGCAATGAAGTGCACATGTGTAAGAAGGAACAGTAGAAAGATACTGGCTTAAACCAAAGATAGACACAAAAAGCTGGAGTAACTCAGTGGGACAGGCAGCAACTCTGGAGAGAAGGAATGAGTGACGTTTCGGGTTGAGACCCTTCTTCAGAAATGCACATCTCAGGAATGCACCATAGCCATCATGAGATTGCCGGTCATAGCAGGGGACCAGTTCCAGCTGCTCCATGTGTTGACAGACAGCCATCCATGGACTCTCACTACCTTCTGTTGAATATGATGAAAGTTGGAGCACCACATCTCTGTTTGGTTAGGCAGCCCTCCCAAATGTGAAGATTTTCCAATGATAACAAGGTCAGTGGTGATCACTGGTCCTCAGCTATGGCCCTTACTCACTGTGCCTTTTAGAGTCAAGAGTGTTTTATTGTCATATGTCCCAGATAGAATTATGCATGTGTGTATCTATCTATCTATCTATCTATCAATCACTAAAAAAAAGAGAGAGAGACACACACACAAAACGGCACACGATAGCACAACAATTTTAGCACCACCCTAATCACCATTGTCTTGTGTTTCAAATGGTTGTTATACTTTAAAAGTTTTTCACTTTCTAAACTTTAAAAATCACCCGGCCCTGCATATATATATATATATATATACACACAGAGACATATATACACATACATTTATGCACACACAAACATATACATATAGATATACACACACACACATACATATACATATAGATATATACACACCTCACTCCAGAACCACATTGCACTGAGATTACTTTAATCACTTCACTTTTGCAAGAGCATAAGCAGTGGGCAGAAACTCAATCAGGGTTCCCCGCATACCAACAGGAGGACATGGGTTTACACAACAGTGCTGCCAGGAATGCATTTCCAAGTTCTACTGACCCCTTTTCACGTTGATTCCATTCATGTTCTTGAAATCACATCCCGAGTGGCAAACAAAGTATTAGTATAATAGAACATAATTTCAGCCAAGACAATTACTTTGCAATGGAACCAGCCTATGAAGCCAAATACCTTACATTACTGCTGTGAAAAGAAGGTTAACATTCCCTATCACAGCGGGACAGTTTGACATCAGTGCATTCAACATCGTTGTTTTGTAACCTTGTACAAATTGGTGGATTAGACACAAGTTGAAAGCAGCAACATGTAAGACGACGGCTGCTAATATGATATCTCCTAATTTTTCACTGGTTTTGCAAGTTACCACTACAATTGAATAATCCAAAAAGAAATTCACGATATTACAGAAATGTTTCAGAATTCATGCAAGAAAACAATGAAAATGTCTTATTTACTTTCTGTGCAGTTCTAGATTGATACACATTGTTAATAAAGCTTACTTTTACCATTAGGGCCTGTTCAGGGTTTGCTCGTTGCTCTTCTTCCTCAACTCTTCTTTGACAGGTTTGACATATCCAGAGGGGCATATGCTCCAGAAGGCCATGTGTCAATCCTGGCATCGAATGTGCCAGCTTCTTTAGGTCCACAATCCCATTCTGTTGAGGCCCCCAGTCTTTGCGTTCATGATTACACAACAAGCAACAGTCCTTTGCCAGCTGGTGCACTGTAAGGGATGCCTGAAATTAAATGAGCATATATGACCAAATAGGACAAAACCATTGAGATATTGCACATTTAAAATATCCCACTACAACTAAATAGGATAGAAAAAGATAATCCACCAAAACAATTCCAAAAGGAAAATATTTAGATCGCTGGATATATTTAGCATCACATAAGTCAATCATTTTTGGTCTCAACTTTCTATTGCACTCAGCATCCATTCTAAATTGGGATGTCAAGATTTCCCATTCAATTTTACTATGTCAACATTTAAAATGCATTTCCAATCTATGCAGTTGTTCCATAACTATATTTATCAAGACTAAAAACATTTAAAATGTTATTTCGCCAACAATATGCCACATCATCGCTATCATCCGAGTTCCCTGAATCCTGTAATTCTCACCCAGCAGCAACATTAGTGAATAATGCAAAAATAAATTTGTGACGTACAGATCTTAGAATTCAAACAATAAAACATTATGATATTAAATAGAAAGACTGCATCAGTTTGGAGTAGCAGTTAGCTGCTACCTTCTGACACTTACGGAAGAGCAATAAATGCAAACCTTGGCAGCAACAACCCATACTACTTATAAATGATTTCTTAAAAACACAAATAGGGGTGCGCAACGGTAGATTTGCTGCCTTACTGCGCCGGAGACCCGGTATAGATCCCAACTAAGGATACTGTCTGTACGGAGTTTGTACGTTTTCCCTGTGATTGAGTTTGAGTTTAGTTTAGTGTCACATGTACCAAAGTGCAGTGAAAAGGTTTTGTTGTGCGCTAACCAGTCAGTGGATAGACAATACATGATTATAATCGAGCCATCCACAGTATATAAATATATGAGAAAGGGAATAACGTGAATAATGTTTAGTGTAACATGAAGTCCAGTAAAGTCCGATCAAAGACACACTGAGGTCTCCAATGAGGTTGATAGTAGCTCAAGACTGCCCTCTAGTTGTTGGCAGGATGGTTCAGTTGCCTGATAACAGCTGGGAAGAAACTGTCTCTGAATCTGGAGGTGTGCATTTTTATACCTCTATACCTTTGGCCCGATGGGAGAGGGGAAATGAGGACGACGACGACGACTCATTCTTAATTACGCTGGTGGCCTTACCGAGGCAGCATGAGGTATAAATGAAGTCAATGGAAGGGAGGTTGGTTTGTCTGATGGTTTGGGCTGCATCCACAATTCTCTGCAATTTCTTGTGGTCTTGGATGGAGCTGTTCCCAAATCATGCTGCAATATGATCCAGATCAGATCTAGATAAAATGCTTTATATGGCGCATCTGTCGAAGTTGCTGAGAGTTGTTAGGGACATGCCGAACTTCCAGAGCCTTCTGAGGAAGTAGAAGCGTTGGTGCACTTTCTTGGCCATTGCTTCAATATCAGTGGTCCAAGATTAGTTGTTGGCAATAACTACTCCAAGGAATTTGAAGCTCTCAACCATCTCGACTTCGGCACTGTCAATGCAAATCGGGGCTTGACACAAAATGCTGGAGTAACTCAGCGGGACAGGCAGCATCTCTGAAGAGAAGGGATGTGTGACATTTCGGGTCTAGACCTTTCTTCAGACAAAGCAAACCGGGGTTTGTGTACCACTTGGCTTCCTGAAGTCCTTCACTATTTTCTTTGGGTTGCTGACATTGAGAGAAAGGCTGTGGTCTCAACACCAGGTTACGAGGATCTCAACCTCCTTCCAGTCCTCCATCTCATCATAATTATCATAATTTGATACCCGGCCCACAGTGTGGAATCATCTACCAATTCGTAAATCGAATTGGATTTGTACATGGCTGCAGTCATGGGTGTACAAGGAGTAAAGGGGGCTGAGAACATCCCTGTGGAGCACCTGGTGATGAGGATTAGTGGACTGAGGACTATTGACTGCATGGGTTTTCTCCGGGTGCTCCGGTTTCCTCTCGCATTCCAAAGACATGCTAGTTTGTAAGTTAGCAGGCTTCTTTAAATTGTCCTTAGTGTGTAGGACATGAAAGTGGGATGACATAGAACCAGTTGGACGGCACGGACTCAATGGGCTGATGAGCCCGTTTCCATGCTGTCTCTCTAAAATGAAAAAATACAACATTGTAATTGGCATGAGATCATTATAATTGGAGTTTGAGTTCCTCAGCCTGAAATAAACAAAAAAATACCGGAAATTAAATGCTATACCAGCAATTAATGCCAACAAAGTAGAATTTGCATATTCATTCATTCTGCAGTAAGAAAACAGTTTGTTTCTGCACTGTATTGGACTGTGATATAAAGGCTAGAACAGTACAACTACAAGCAGAGATATGTAAAAACAAAGAGGTTGCAATCACATGTTTTAAAAACAAGCGAGGAATTTGTCATTGAAATAAATAAAGTACAGGTACATGAATAGGAAAGGCTTAAAGGGATATGGGCCAAACGCGGGCTTGTGGGACTAGCGTAATGGGACATCTTGGTCAGTGTGACAAGTTGAGCCAAAGGGCCTATTTTCATGGTGTATGACTCTTAAATAAATGTTGAATTAGTTTTGTTGGTTATTTAATTCAATTTAGTCATGCTCCAGAGATGAAAGGATGATTCGTCTGCTGCAGGAAGCAGCTCTCAAATGACCAAAAATACTTGATATTGACAAATATAAATGATAAAATAAATAAAGTCTTAATATTATAAAGCATTCAACATGAATGTTGGGTTCGTTTAAATTATCTTGGGAGAAACTGAGATTGAGGAACTGAGATATCCAGGAAATTAAACTAAAATTAAAAAACGAATTTGAATTGTAAATCAAGCCTGATAAAGTAAATCAGGCAGACACAAAAAAACTGCAGATGCTGGAATCTTGACAAGGTGTTGGAGGAAGTCAGCAGCTCAGGCAGCATCTGTGGAGGAAGAAGGAAACAACATTTCGGATCGGGGCCCTTCTTCAGACCGAAGGGAAAAAGCTGGAAAAGAGGTGGGATGGGGCAAAACCTGAAAAGTAATAGATGGGTACAGATTTAGGAATGCGGGGGGGTGATTGGCAAATTGGTGGAATTAGCGACAAAGGCTAGAGGTGATAAGGGGACAAAAGAGAGTGTCAGACGAGGAAAGAGGGAGAAGTGAAATATAAAGCCGGAAGAATGGCTAGAGGTGGAAGGGGGCAGGCTGAGGAGGAAAGAGTGGATAGGAAATATGGGACCTGTGGATGAAATAGGAGCATGTGAGGGTGCAGAAACAAACAGGGTGAGTGGGGTTGTGGGAGATGGTGTGAGAGATGGGTGTGCACCAGGGTGGGTAGAGCAAGGGAATATTACTTGAAATTGGAGAATTCAATGTTCATACTGTTGGGTTGTAAACTACCCAGGCAGAATATGAGATCTGGATATTAAGACAGGCTCAAGATAAGGTGCCTTACCCATGTTCTTAGAACTGCTATTCCCCAAAAACCATTTAGCCCAAACTTTGCAAAGTAACGGATGATCAAATTATTTACCTCTTTTCACTATTTTAGACTTCAGTCATAAATTTATGCACAGCAACCTCATGAAATATTTCTTGATGGTATCATAAATGTAAATTTGTCACATTCTACAATATTTTTAAGGTAACAGTAAAGTTATTGGTACTCCACCATGTGAGAATAGGACAGTAACTTCAAATGAGAACCAGTAGCATAGTTGCACTCTAACACAGCGCCTTCCATAATGTTTGGGACAAAGACCCATCATTTATTTATTTGCCTCTGTACTCCACAATTTGAGATTTGTAATAGAAAAAAATCACATGTGGTTAAAGTGCACTGTCAGATTTTATTAAAGGCATTTTTAAACATTTTGGTTTCACAATGTAGAAATTACAGCTGTGTTTATACATAGTCCCCCCATTTCAGGGCACCATAATGTTTAGGACACGTGGCTTCACAGGTGTTGTAATTGCTCAGGTGTGTTTAATTGCCTCCTTAATGCAGGTTTCAGAGAGCTCTCAGCACCTAGCCTTTCCTTCACCTTTGGAAACTTTTATTGCTGTTTATTAACATGAGGAACAAAGTTATCATCATATCATATCATATCATATATATACAGCCGGAAACAGGCCTTTTCGGCCCACCAAGTCCGTGCCGCCCAGCGATCCCCGTACATTAACACTATCCTACACCCACTAGGGACAATTTTTACATTTACCCAGCCAATTAACCTACATACCTGTACGTCTTTGGAATTGGGCCAATGAAAATCAAAGAAGCCATTATGAGACTGAGAAGCAAGAATAAAACTGTTGGAGACATCAGCCAAACCTTAGGCTTATCAAAATCAATTGTTTGGAACATCATTAAGAAGAAAGAGAGCACTGGTGAGCTTACTAATCACAAAGGGACTGGCAGGCCAAGGAAGACTTCCACAGCTGATGACAGAATTATCTCTACAATAAAGAAAAATCCCCAAACACCTGTCCGACAGATCAGAAACACTCTTCAGGAGTGGATTTGTCAATGACCACTGTCCACAGAAGATTTCATGAACAGAAATACAGAGGCTACACTGCAAGACGCAAACCACTGGTTAGCCGCAAAAGTAGGATGGGCAGGTTAGTTTGCCAAGAAGTACTTAAAAGAGCAACCACAGTTCCAGAAAAAGGTCTTTCGGACAGATGAGACAAAGATTAACTTGTATTAGAGTGATGGCAAGAGCAAAGTATGGAGGAGAGAAGGAACTGCCCAAGATCCAAAGCATACCACCTCATCCGTGAAACACAGTGGTGGGGGTGTTATGGTCTGGGCATGTATGGCTGCTGAAGGTACTGGCTCATTTATCTTCATTGATGATACAACTGCTGATGGTAGTAGCATAATGAATTATGAACTGTATAGACACATCCTATCTGCTCAAGTTCAAACAAATGCCTCAAAACTCATTGGCCGGCGGTTCATTCTACAGCAAGACAATGATCCCAAACATACTGCTAAAGCAACAAAAGAGTTTTTCAAAGCTAAAAAATGGTCAATTCTTGAGCGGACAAGTCAATCACCCGATCTGAACCCAATTGAGCATGCCTTTTATATGCTGAAGAGAAACTGAAGGGGACTAGCCCCCAAAACAAGCTTAAGCTAAAGATGGCTGCAATACAGGCCTGGCAGAGCATCACCAGAGAAAGCACCCAGCAATTCATTGATCACAATGAATGGCAGTGCTGGCTCGAAGGGCCAAATGCCTCCTCCTGCACCTATTTTCTATAACTGGTGATGTCCATGATTCGCAGACTTCAAGCAGTCATTGCATACAAAGGATATGCAACAAAATACTAAACATGACCACTTTCATTTACATGACATTGCTGTGTCCCAAACATTATGGTGCCCTGATGAAGGGTCTTTGTCCCAAACATTACGGAGGGCACTGTATATACATCTTGCTGGTATGTTGTATTAGTCTGTTATTGGTTATTTAAAAACTGCATGTCGTGGATAGCCTCACTGGTGAAATATTTTGAATGCCTAGACTTTGCTGTAGTTGCATAGTTAGAGAACTAATAACACAAAGTGGTCTTATCTTATTTTTTCTATATCATTAACAGCTTGATTGGATAGGATTACTTTCACACTCAAAAGTAATTTTCAATCAAGACATATTCACCTCTAAATCATAAATGTCTGGGCTCAAGTACCACTCCAGAGTATACACAAAATTCCAATCTGACACGCCTGTACCCATACCAAGGAGATTTTCCATTGATAGAGGTGCCATTTAGCCAGATGCAACATTAAATGGGGATCTCATCTGGATTCTCAAATTAACACCAAGATTTGATGAAAATTTCAGAGCAGTACACTTAAACTTCATCATTTTAATCAAAACTTTTTCCATAGTACAACTATTCAAGATCTCTGTGCCAACTCAAGCAAAAGAAAACCCAGCTGCTACAATTATGAACTGAGTAGACAATCAGAAATGTCTGCGCCACAGCACTGTTGAAAATCAGAAGCTGGAATTCAAGTTCCAATCAATAAAATCCTTAAAGGCCCAATATACATCCCATTTTGCAGCAATTTTTTTAAATGAAAGTCTGAATTAACAAAACGAGTGGAGCCTGCCAGTACAGCTGCTACGATAACCAGCTCGTGTTTAGTCATTCTACCACATCAATCAGTGATTAAAATGCCAAAGGGAGGTAAGGCAGCTGGGGAAAAATGCTACAAAAGCTGCACTCTGTTGTGGTGTGAAAACTGGGAATGGATCTTTTACAACAGTAAAAATTACAGGCAAGTATACACAGAACATCAAAATACAAAATCAATCTACTACAGATGTAGAAATCTAATTTGTGATCATTTCTACAAAACGTTTACAATGTTCTTTCCTCTCTCCACAGATGCTAACCTGCTGAAAATGTCCCGCATTTGCTACATTTAGAGGCACAGAAACAAGCCCTTTAGCTCACTGAGCATCAAGATCCTATTTAAGTAAAATTCATTTTTAATCTCCTCACGTTTCCATCAATCCCCCTCACATTCAACTCTCATCCACACATTGGTGAGAAAGTGGAAACCTGAAGGAAACTAACATGGTCAAAGGGAGAACATAGCCATCACCGAGATCAGGATTGAACCTATGTTGCTGAAGCTGTGTGGTTACAGCTCTATTAGCTGTACCAGTGCGGTTTTATTTCAAACAGAATCATACAGTGCCCTCCTCAATGTTTGGGACAAAAACCCATCATTTAATTATTTGCCTCTGTACTCCACAATTTGAGATATGTAACAGAAAAAATCACATGTGGTTAAAGTGCACATTGTCAGATTTTAATAAAGGCCATTTTTATGCATTTTGGCTTCACCATGTAGAAATTACATCAGTGTTTGTACATAGTCCTCCCATTTCGGGCACCATAATGTTTCACACAGCAATGTCATGTAAATGAAAATAGTCATGTTTAGTATTTGGTTGCATATCCTTTGCATGCAATGACTGTTTGAAGTCTACGATTCATAGACATCACTAGTTCCTGGGTATCTTCTCTGGTGATGCTCTGCCAGGCCTGTATTGCAGCCATCTTTAGCATATGCTTGTTTGGGGGGCTGGTCCCCTTCAGTTTTCTCTTCAACATATAAAAGGCATGCTCAACTGGGTTCAGATCAGGTGATTAACTTGGCCACTCAAGAATTGACCATTTTTTAGCTTTGAAAAACTCCTTTGTTGCTTTAGCAGTATGATTGGGATCATTGTCTTGCTGTAGAATGAACCGCCGGCCAATGAGTTTTGAGGCATTTGTTTGAACTTGAACAGATAGGATGTGTCTTTCCACTTCAGAATTCGTTATGCCACTACCATCAGCAGTTAAATCATCAATAAAGATAAGCGAGCCAGTGCCTACAGCAGCCATACATGCACAGACCATAACACCCGCACCACCTTGTTTCACAGATGAGGTGGTATGCTTTGGATCTTGGGCAGTTCCTTCTCTCCTCCATACTTTGCTCTTGCCATCACTCTGATACAAGTTAATCTTTGTCTCATCTGTCCACAAGACCTTTTTCCAGAACTGTGGTTGCTCTTTTAAGTACTTCTTGGCAAATTGTAACCTGGCCATCCTATTTTTGCGGCTAACCAGTGGTTTGCATCTTGCAGTGTAGCCTCTGTATTTCTGCTCATGGAATCTTCTGCGGACAGTGGTCATTGATAAATCTACACCTGACTCCTGAAGAGTGTTTCTGATCTGTCGGACAGGTGTTTGGGGATTTTTCTTTAATATAGAGAGAATTCTTCTGAAATCAGCTGTGGAGGTCTTCCTTGACCTGCCAGTCCCTTTGCGCTTAGTAAGCTCACCAGTGCTCTTTCTTCTTAATGATGCTCCAAAGAATTGATTTTGGTAAGCCTAAGGTGTGACTGGTGTCTCTAACAGTTTTATTCTTGTTTCTCAGTCTCGTAATGGCTTATTTGACTTTCATTGGCCCAACTTTGTTCCTCATGTTGATAAACAGCAATAAAAGTTTCCAAAGGTGAAGGAAAGACTGGATGAAAGATTAGGCGCTGAGAGCTCTCTGAAACATGCATTAAGGAGGTATTTAAATACACCTGAGTAATTAAACACCTGTGAAGCCATGTATCCCAAACATTATAGTGCCATGAAATGGGGGGGGGACTATGTATAAACACAGCTGTAATGGTGAAACCAAAATGTATAAAAATACCCTTTAATAAAATCTGACAATGTGCACTTTAACCACATGTAATTTTTTCTATTAGAAATCTCAAACTGTGGAGTACAGAGGCAAATAAATAACTGATGGATCTTTGTGCCCAACGTTATGGAGGGTACTGTAAGCTCTAAGTTCAATAGGTTTACCCACAATACTCCTTGCATTGAAGTAAACACACCTCAGCCCTTCGTTATCCACATATTCATGAACCACTCCCTGCCTGTCTGTCCTTTGAGACTTACTGGTCATAACCTCCACTTTCTCATCAGCCCTTCCATTTGCAGAGGGCACTGTACTTGGATGTCACTGACTTAATCCATAGATATTGAAATAGAGTTCACTTAAACATACCCAACCTGAAACAGATAAGTTTACAACAATGATATTGGCATGTGACAACTGTTTCTACTGTAACTCCATACCAGAAACTGTTCCAGTGAAGCGATTATGGCAGCATTTCAAAACTCAAGCAAAATTATTTCATTTAATGCATAAAATTTATTATATTTTAAAGACTCTCATAAATCAATACACTCCAATGCTGTCTCTATTTAGACAGACAATGGCCATTCAGCCAAACAACGTGAATTTGTTAGCAAGAGGCAACCTGGCCTTTTGCCATGAATCAAAGAGGCAAATGTCTGGCAGTTAATTTTTTATTTCAGTTAATTCTTTCAAAACTAAATACTCAATCCACACAAGGAGGTAGTTACATTAGACCTTTCTTACCATAAAGAACCATGATACAGTCGCAACCCCAAGGAATCATTTAAATTCAATTAAGAAAATAGCTAAAGTAATTGGAATACTGGAAGGGAGATCACATTAAAATTCACTGACCATAAACATTAACTCAGCTTTTCTTTCAAAGTTGACAAGTATACCTAGCTGTTCTGCTTTTGCCTCAATTTCCAACAGTTGTAATATTTTGCTTTTAACTAAACCGTTTTGCTGGTTTCATGGACTCAGCAAATGTTTAAAAACAGAAATCATTTATTGACATCAACATGCTCATGTCATTTTACTAATGTATCACAAAATGAAATGAAGACAAGTGCACAGTATAGCGGAAACAAAGCACTGCAGATGCTGGTTCACACAAAAGGACACAAAGTGCTGGAGGAACTCAATGGGTCAAGCAATCTCGGGAGAACATGGATAGGTGATGTTTCGGGTCAGCACTTGATGTTTCAGCTGCTTGACCTGCTAAAGTTACTCCAGTACTTTGTGTCCTATTGCACAGCAATCACACTTAAAAATTAACAAAAAGTTTAAAAAAGTGTCAGTTATCATATGTAGCCTATCAGCTATCGGTTGGCCGAAAGCTTCAAACTCAGGAAGTGGAGAAAGAATACGAAAAATGAATGGGATTAAAAAATATTGCGGTGATCTCACATGTCAGAAGATCTCACATGTTAGAAGACCAGCAGAGGTCATATGATAATGAAACCACAAAACTCCCTGGCCCGCCGCGGATGACACCCCTTCCGTGTCCCTAAAGCACCATGCAGAGCCAGATACTTAAATAAAACAAATATAAAATGTAAACTGAATGTGAATAGAATGACCTGCCGACCCACACCTGGCTCCCACCATCATTCCCTGCCATCACCGACTATTGCGCTCAGTCACCGTGGGGTTCCCCCCTCTCTCCACCACTGTCGCTTCCAAGGTGGAGTTCGTCGGCAACGGGAGATGGAGGAGATGGCAGCCGACTGGACAAAGCGGCAGGCGAAGCAGGCGGCAGTGGTCGAGCGTGGAGCGGACAAGGCCACCATCAAAAGAAGAAACAGCAGCAGGTGAGAGTCGGGAATGGGGTCGGAAGCCTGGGCCTCACGGTCGATGAGCGTGAGGGGGGGGGAGGACAATAGAGGACCCGGCGTGGGGGGACCGCCGTGAAGAACAATGGGGGGACCGCTGTGAGGGACGGTGGGAGAACAAAGGGGGACCCGGTGTGGGGATACACACTCTAGTTTAGAATCTGCCGAAGGGATATTTCTGTGTTTGTTCATTTTTCCGTTGAACGCGCTGTGCACATGGCAGCCAGCCAACAGTCCCTTGTCTTTTTCTTTTTGTTTTCGCTTTTAATTTCAAATTTTAGTGTACCTTGTGTGTTGTGACGGTCGGGAGACCAATTTCCCTCCGGGGATGAATAAAGTTTTATCGTATCGTCTATCCAAAATCCATTATAAGGGGGATATGTGCGTTTTCTGTATTCCCTTTGCGAAACACTTAGGAGATAAGTTTGAAAGTATAGTTGAAGAGGGATTTTGGGAAGCAACCTTTTAAAGGTACCCTGTAAATTGGAGAAGGCTTGACAGGAAGTTCACAATTCTAGAGGGTAAGATGAAAATTGAAGGGAGGAATAGTTGTGCGGTAATGCGTGGGGAGCCAAGCAGAAACACAAAAAACATTCAGCCAGCAGAGATTGACTTCATCAAGGCCAAGGAGGGATTTCAAAGTTTAGATGTAAACAAATAACTCTTTCACGAATGAGGGACAAGACCTGAAATTAAGCTCACCACTCGCAATGCCACCTGTGGCAGCTCGGGGAATTTCAACTGAACTCTTGTAATTTTGTCCGGATACTACAATACTGACCCTATCCCTATCTCTGCGGTTGAAATGTATCTTTATCTTAAAAAAATTCTAATAGTCTCTATCCATCCTCCCACTTTCCAACTTCCATGAACACAAGTTCATCCAAATAACCCTATATCCTAAGTCACATTCATTACAGTTGCCACTCAGGTATTTTTCTAATTCTTAGCATTGCTCCATGAACCCCCCTATCCCAAATTTCATCTGCAACTACCATTAGCTACCCAATTTCTAGAATTAAGTCCTTTAAGCTCAGCTACCCCCCACCTTTTCAATAAACCTTTTGGTTGTCCCTCCTAAATTGTCTTTGTACAACTTGGCCTCAAATCACATTATTCCGCAAGAGCCTTGGTATGTTTAACTGCATAAAGGCAACATAGGGGACGAACACAAGATATCTACTCTAATATTCCCAAAAGTGGAATATCAGAAGTACCAAGTTCTGAAGTAGAGAAGTAGAAGTACCAAGAAAACAAAACAGTCAATGCTATAATTTTAGAGCAAGAGAGATCTCCATGGTCTTCTGGAAAATATCTGCCCCACTACCAAAATAATAAACAGCCAACCAGGTTGTTTGTTCATTGTTTGTGGCACTTTGCTAAGTGCAGATGTAGTTGCTACGTTTCCTCTCCACAATGATGGCTAGGAAAACATTTGGATAACAAGGTCATGAACACGCTAGCATTTTTCATGAAGTGCCATGTTTAAAACTATCACATATCCAGGACATCATACATTGAAACTTACTGTCTGTTACAAACTAAAGAGCCAGAGTTCCTCACATTCATCAATTATTCTATCAATTACAGAGCAGAATTCAGCCATGTCACTACCTGCAAATATCAGTCACTGAATAATTGCAGTGCTAACTACCAGGTAAAAAATAAAATCTAAAAATAAATGAAGTTTCATGTATGATGTCAGAAAATATGGAAGTATTTTGTAAAGGTTTGCAGTCAACAGTTTTCTAGTTTTCAACTTGATCGTAGAAGATAGTTAACAATGAGGAACAGCTTAGTTGACAAAGTCACAGGCAGTAAAAGATGGGCAGGACAAAGAATCTAAACAGACTGAAGCGTTGAAACAAAATAAAAATATCAGACGATGAAGACGAAGTAGGGGATCACAAAATGTCAAAAATATAAACATTAAAAATGTTTGAAGGCGACAAGAACCGGAAACAGCCAAATGAATAGAGATAAAAGACAAAGCCAAACCTGTATAAAGTCGATATTGTGCAATAGATGGCAAGTCAGGAGAGCCAAACTACAGTCACAAATAATCACTTTTCGAAGAAATAAATAAATAAAACGTATGCTGTTGTGCAGGAGTAGAAATGCTGCATGAGAAGCCAAATGGACAGCTTTTATTTGGATACTGATGTGAAGCTTACACTGGATGAACTATAGACTGACACCAATCGCCTTGAAATAAAATACCCAAAGAATTATAGCCAGGGACTTTAACCAGGCCAGCCTCAAGAATGCTGGCAGAATACTGGCAACATGTCTCCTTTCTCACCTGAGACACAAACACCCTTGACCACTGATACATAATCATCATGGATGTCTACTGCTCCAACCCATGCCCGTGTTGTGGAAAATCTGATCGCCGGGCTATGTTCCTACTCCGTGCTTATGAGCAGAAACGGAAGGGTGAGGATCAGAAGGTCATACAGTGTTGGTCTGAGGAAGTAGATGAGTTCCGACATGATTGCTTTAAGGCAGTGGACTGATCAATAATCAAGGCCCCTGTGGCCAACCCAAATGAGTATGCCACTGCCATCATAGACTTCATTAGCAAGCATGTGGAGGACTGCATGCCATAGTCTGTGTGTTCTCTAAGTACATACCAAGGTTGAATCATGACATCCACTCTTTGGTTAAGTCCAAGTCTGTGGTGTTCGAGTCAAATGGTCCTGACCTGTACAAGAAATTCACGTATATCCTTCGTCAAACCATCAGCGATAGAAAGTAACAATTCTGGACCAGGCTATAGTTCCAGACTAACCACACAGAAACTTGTCGAACTACAAGAAGATGACGAGCATTATCTCTGGCAACAACTCATCTCGCCCCAATGAGTTCAATGCATTCTATGCTTGTTTTGATGTCATTCTCCCTAACAGCCTCAGGTGCACTTGCGGAACACCGTCCCAGACATCAGATCAGCCACCCCAAGAGTAAACCGCATAAAGTCGGTGAGGTGCTGGGCGTCCCAAGACATTTGAAAGTAGATAAAGCTCCTGGGCCTGATCAGATATCCAAAGACACCGTGGGAGGCCCCAGAGGACATTGTGGGAGTCCTATCTGAGAGATACAAATCATTATTGGATGCAGCTGAGATACCAGAATTCTGGAGTGGCTGCTGTTGTGCCTCTATTTAAGAAGGGCTGCAAAGAAAATTCTGGGAACTATAGCCCCATAAGCATAACATCTGTGGTAGGAAAGTTAGTGGGGAGGATTCTGAGGGATATGATATACATGCATATGGAAAGACAGGGGATGTGTTTCACAAATTTAATTGAAGAAGTAACTAAGAAGATTGATAAAAGCACAACCGCAGACGCACAAAGTGGATGGACTTCAGAGAATGGTTGACGTTTCGAGTCGAGACCCTTCTTCAGACTCTTTGATAAGATTCAGGTCTTTGATAAGATTTCACATGGTAGGCTGCTCTGAAATGTTAGATGGCATGGGGTCTGGGAGAGTTAAATTTGTGTATATGGAATCGGCTTCATGATGCAAAGTAGAGGGTGGTGGTGGAAGGTTTTCAGACTGGAAGCCTGTCACAACTGATGAGCCTTGGGGATCGGTTCTGGGTCGGCTGTTGTTTATCATGTATATTAATGATTGGGATGAGAATGTTCACGGCATGATTAGAAGGGTTGCAGATGACACTAAAAGAGTTAGCATCATAGAAAATGAAGATAATTATAAAGAATTACAGTGCAAATCTTGATCAGATGGCAAGTGGGCCGAGGAATGGCTACTAGTTTAATCCAAGCGGGAGGCATTGCACTTTGGGAAGTCAAACGAGGGCAGGACCTACAGAGTGAACAAGAGCCTTGGGGAATGTTGTAGAGCAGAGGTAGCAAGGAATACACAGTTCACTGAAAGTGGTGTCACAGGTAGTTCGGGTGGTCAAGAAGGCTTTCAGTACACTGGCCATCATGAGTTAGGGCATTGAGTGGTGAAGTTGGGATGTTATGTTACAGTTGTACAAGACATTGGTTAAGCCACATTTGGAGTACTGTGTTCAGTATTGGTCACCTTGCAAAAGGAAGGATATTGTTAGGCTAGAAAGAGTGCAGAGAAGATTTACGAGGATGTTGTCAGGTCTCAAGTGCCGGAACTGTAGAGAGAGGTTGGGCAGGCTAGCCTCTATTCTTTGGAGATCAGGATGGCAAGGGATGTTCTCAGAGCTGTATAAAATCATGAAGGAAATAAATAGGGTGAATGCACATAATCTTTATGCCAGAATAGAGAAATCAAGGTAAGAGGGGCAAGATTTAATAGAAACGCGAGGGACAACATTTTCCACACAAAGAGTTGTGGATGCATAGAACAGGCTGGCAGAGGAACAGATGGAAGGTACAATAACAACATTTCGACAGGGGCAATAACAACATTTAGAGAGGTACATGGACAGAAAAAAATTAGCGAGATATGTGCCAAATGCACACAAATTGTGCTAGCTTAGCTGGGGTATAGGAGATGGCATGAACAAGTTGAACCAACTGGATAGATAATTGGCTTCATGGAAGGAAGTGGAGGGTGATGATGGAAGGTTGTTTATCGGACTGGAGGTCTGTGACTAGTGGTGTGCCTCAGGGTTCGGAGCTGGGCCCATTGCTGTTTGTCATCAAGATCAATGGTTTGGATGAGAATATGCAACACATGATTAATAAGCTTGTAGAGGACACTAAAGTAGGTGGTATTGTAAATAGTGAAGATGGTTATCAAAAAGCGCAGCAGGATCTTAATTGGTTGTGCAGGTGAGCCGAGTTCATAGAGTTTATGAATGGCAAGGCTCTGGGAAGTGTTATAGTGCAGAGGGAGCTAGGAGTGCAGATGCATAGTTCCTTGAAAGAAGACTTTCAGACTGGCCATCAATCAGTATTAAGTTTAGAGGTGGAAGGTTATGTTACAGTTGTACAAGACATTGGTGAAGATACATTTGGATTATTGAGTTCAGTTTTAGTCACTCCATTATAGGAAAGATGTTGTTTTGCTAGAAAAGGTGCAGAGAAGATTTACAAGGATGTTCCCAGGACTAGAGTTTATTTTGTTAACAAATAGGGAGTCTGACAATGGTGTCCTTGTTATCCAGATGTACCAAAGATGAGTGTAGGGCCAGCGAGATGGCATCCAGCCATGGACCTGTTACGGTAGTAGGTAAATCGCAATAGACCGAGGCTATTTGCACGGCTGGAGTAGATGGTAATATGATCAGGTTCTCAAAGCAATTTGTGCTGGTATATGTCAAAGTCACCGGGCGGTAGTTCAGGGCAGTAAGGTGGCATGGTGAGGCAGCTGGTAGAGCTGCTCCCTCACAGTGCCAGAGACACCGGTTTGATCCTGACTTTGGATGCTGTCTGTGTGGAGTTAATAACTTCTAGTAGCAGAATTAGGCCATTCGGCCCAGGTCAACTACACATTCAATCATGGCTGATCTATCTTTCCCTCACAACCCCATTCTCCTGTCTTTGCCCCATAACCCCTCACATCATTACTATTCAAGAATCTGTCAATCTCCGCCTTAAAAATATCCATTGACTTGGCATCCACAGCCACTGTGGCAGTGAATTTCACAGATTCACCGCCCTCTGACTAAAGAAATTCTTCCTCATCTTTCTAAAGGCATGTCCTTTTATTCTGAGGCTATGGCATCTGGTACTAGACTCTCCCACATTAGTAAACATCTGCTCCACCTTCACTCTACCAGGCCTTTCACAATTCGGTAATCGTTCTTGTAAACCTCGTCTGGAGCCTATCCAATGCAGCACATCCTTCCTCAGATATGGGACCCAAAACTGTTCACAATACTCCAAATGCAGTCTTACTGGAAACTTATAAAGCCTCAGCATTACTCCTCTGTTTTAGTATTCTAGCCCTATCGAAATAAATGCTAGCATTGCATTCACCTTCCTTACTACCGATTCGACTTGCAAATTAATTTTTTGGGAATCCTACACCAGCACTCCAAAGTCCCTTTGCATCTGCCCACTCGCCCAACCTATCCAAGTCACCCTGCAGCCTCATAGCATCCTCCTCGTAGCTCACACAGCCACCCAGCTTTGTGTCATCTGCAAACTTGGAGGCGTTACATTTAATTCCATTGTCTAAATCGTTAATATATAATAAATATATAGTAAATAACTGAGCCTTGTGGCACCCCACTAGCCTGCCATTCTGAAAGGGACCCGTTAATTCCTACTGTGTAGGAAAGAACTGCAGATGTTGGTTTAAATCGAAGGTCGACATAAAAAGCTGGAGTAACTCAGTGGAGCAGGCAGCATCTCTGAAGAGAAGGAATGGGTGACGTTTCGGGTCAAGACCCTTCAGAAGAAGTCTGAAGAAGTGTCTCGACCTGAAACGTCACCCATTCCTTCTCTCCAGAGATGCAGCCTGCCGCGCTGAGTTACTCCAGCTTTTTGTGTTTCCCGTTAATTCCTACTCTTTGTTTCCTGTCTGCCAACAAGATCTCTATCCATATCAATACCTTAACCCCAATACCATATGCTCTAATTTTGCACACTAATCTCTTGTGTGGGGCCTTGCCAAAGGCATTTTGAAAGTCCAGAAACACCACATCCACTGGCTCTCCCTTATTCATTCTACTTGTTACATCCTCAAAAAGTTCCAGGTGATTAATCAAGCATGATTTCCCCTTCAATAAATCCATGCTGACTTTGACCAATCTTGTCCCTACTTCCCAAATGCGCTGCTATGACACCGTAAAGAGTAGCGGCCCCAGCACCGACCCCTGCGGTACACCACTAATCACAGGCAGCCAATCAGAAAAAGCCCCCTTTATTGCCACTCTGCCCTCTTCCATCCAGCCATGCTGCTATCCATGCTAGTATCTTCCCTCTGATGCCATTTCTTTACTTCCCATTATCACTTCTCCGGCATCATTTTCCAGCGGTTCAACGTCCACTCTTGCTTCTTTCTTACTTTTTATATATCTGAAGAAACTTTTGCTGTCCTCTTATATTATTGGCTAGCTTACTTTCTTATTTCATCTTCTCTCCCTTTTCTTGCCTTTTTAGTTACCTTCTGTTGTTTTTTTAAAAGCTTCCCAATCCTCCAGCTTCCCACTAATCTTTTCATTTTATACAGTCTTTGACTACCCTTGTCAGCTACAGTCGCCTCATTCTCCCATTAGAATCTTTCATCCTCTTTGGAATGAAAAGTTCCCATGTCTTCCAAATTGTTCCCAGAAATTCCTGCCATTGCCGCCCCAGTCATACCTTTCCAGTTGACTTTAGCCAGCTCCTCCCTCATGCCTCTGTAGTCACCTTTGCTCAACAGGTAAACTGACATATCCGATTTCATCTTCTCTCTCTTATTTCAGGTAGAATCTTACATTATCGTCACTACCTCCTAGTGGTTCCTTTACCTTAAGCTCCCCAATCAAATCCAGTTTATTACACAATACCAAATTCGGAATTGCCTTTTCCCTGGTCAGCTCAACTACAAGTTGCTCTAAGAAACCATCTCGTTGGCACTCTACAAATTCCTTCTCTTGGGATCCAGTAGCAATCTGATTTTCCCAGTTTACATGCATATTAAAATCCCCCTTGACCCCCCACCGTAACATTGCCTTTCTTACATGCCCATTGTATCCCCTGGTGTAATTTGCACCCTACTTCCTGGCTACAGTTTAGAGGCCTGTGAATAACTCCCATCAGGGTCTTTTTACCCTTGCAGTTTGTCAGCTCTACCCACAAGGATTCTACATCTTCTGATCCTGTGTCACTCCTTGCTAACGGCTAAATTTGATTCTTTACTAGAAGAGCTACCCCACCCCTCTGCCCAGGTGTCGGTCTTTTGGATAGGACATGTAACCTTGGATATTCAGCTACCAGCTCAGATCCTCCCTCAGCCACGTCTCCGTAAAGCCCACAGCATCATACCTATCAGTTTTTAACTGCGCTATAAGCTTAATCAACTTGTTCCGCATACTACGTGCATTCAAATATAACATCTTTAATTCGGTATTCACCATCCCTACTCTCACATTGGTCCTGATTTTACCTGACCTTGGTCTCTTATCCCTTCTTAAACTTTCTGTCCTATTACTTCTGGAGACTTCCGTTTGCACGTTCTTCCCATTTCCACCATGCGCTTTTGTTTAGTCACACTCCTCAACGACACAGTTTTATAGGCTAATTGACCTCTGTAAATTGCCCCAAGCATGCAGGGGGTGGATGGTTAGGGGGAAAACATGGAACTCGTGTGAACGGGTGATCGATAGTCAACGTGGACTTGGTGGACCAAAGGGCCCATTTCCATGCTGTATATTTCAATTAATAAATTAAGGCACATGACCTTGTTTTTCTTTAGCACCATGATGATAATGGTTTTCCGAAAGCAAATGGGAACTGCAGATACAAGTACCTTGTCCATGTACCTATCAAAATGGTTTTTTATGTTGTGATAGTACCTGGCTCATCTACCTCCGCTGCCTGCTTAGTCCATATACCTACCACCTTTTGTGTAAAAAAAAAAGATGCCCCTCGGGTTCTTATTAAATCCCCCCACCCCATAAACCTACAACCTCTGGTTCTCAATTCCCCTACTCTGGATAAAAAAAACTCCATGTATTTACCTCCATGCATCTATTCATTTCATGATCTTATTAACCCCTATAAAATCACTCCTCATCCTCCCATGCTCCATGGAATAAAGTCCTAGCCTGCTTAACCTCTCCCTGTAACTCAGGCTCTCTTGTCCTGGCAACATCCTTGTAAATCTTCTCTGCATTCATGCCAGATGCTGGAATCTTGATCAAAACACAAAGTGCTGGAGGACATTTCTGGTCAGGTCCCGAAACGCCGCCTGTCCATTTCATCCACTGTTGAGTCCCCCCAGCACCATATGTTTTATTCCTATTTATTGATTATAGTTCTGCCTTCAACACCATAATTTTTTTAAACTTCATTAAGTTCCTACCATTCAGCAACCCTTCAGATGCAATTGCATCCTTGACTTTAGTTTAGTTTAGAGATACAGCATGGAAAGAGGCCCATTGGCCCACTGAGTCCACACCGACCATCCATCACCTGTACACTAGTCCTATGTTATCCCATTTTTGCATCCTGTACTCTGGGGAATTTACAGATTAACTGCAAACCTGCACGTCTTTGGAATGTGCAAAAAAAAACAGATCGCTGGGAGAAAACCCACAAGGTCACAGTGGGAATGCGCGAACTCCACACAGACAGCAGATGCAGTCAGAATCAAACCCCGGTCTCTGACGCTATGAGGCAGCAGCTCTACCGCTGCACCACTGCCGCCTGTATCCTTACTTCGTGTAAGGACCGGTCACAAACACCCTCGATAATTCTCAACACAAGATTGCGTACTCAGCCCCTTAGTATACTACCTATACCCCCATGACTGTGTGGCAGGATGGAGTACACAAACCAGCTTGCATCAATGATGCGAAAGTGGAGATGGTTGAGAGTTTCACGTTTCTGGATGTAAATATCACCAACATTTTGACCTGGTCCAAACATATTGAAGATATGGCCAAGAAAGAACATGCATACCTTGACTAAGGAAATTCGACATGTCTCCAATAACTCATTCATTTCTACGGAGACACCAATAAAAGCATCCTATCCTGATGCATCACAGCTTTGTACAGCAACTGTTCTGCCCAAAACCTCAAATTGCAGAAAGTTGTTGATGCGGCCCAGAGCAAGGCACAGGGACCTTAGGTCGGGCGAAAGCTCGGCGCAGAAACCCCTTACACTAACACCACTTCCCGACTAACCTGGATTTCCCTCAGTTCCTCCATCTCATTAAACCCCCGATCCCCCGCTATTTCCGGCAGACGGTTTATGTCTTCCTTAGTGAAGACAGAACCAAAGTATTTGTTCAATTGGTCTGCCATCTCCTTGTTCCCTATGATCAATTCACCTGTTTCCGACTGCAAGGGGACTAGAGGTAAAAGAGCCATTAGGAGGCAGTGATCACAACATGATAAGTTTTACTCTGCAAATGGAAAGGCAGAAGGGAAAATCGGAAGTGTCAGTATTACAGTATAGCAAAGGGGATTACAGAGGCATGAGGCAGGAGCTGGACAAAATTGACTGGAAGGAGGCCCTAGCAGGGAAGACGGTAGAACAGCAATGGCAGGTATTCCTGGGAATAATGCAGAGGTTGCAGGATCAATTTATTCCAAAGAGGTGGAAAGACTCTAAGGGGAGTAAGAGACACCTGTGGCTGACAAGGGAAGTCAGGGACAGCATAAAAATTAAGGAGAGGAAGTATAACATAGCAAAGAAGAGTGGGAAGACAGAGGATTGGGACTCTTTTAAAGAGCAACAAAAGTTAACTAAAAAGGCAATACGGGGAGAAAAGATGAGGTACGAGGGTAAACTAGCCAATAATATAAAGGAGGATAGCAAAAGTTTTTTTAGGTACGTGAAGAGGAAAAAAATAGTCAAGGCAAATGTGGGTCCCTTGAAGACAGAAGCAGGGGAATTTATTATGGGGAACAAAGAAATGGCAGACGAGTTAAACCGTTACTTTGGATCTGTCTTCACTGAGGAAGATACACACAATCTCCCAAATGTTCTAGGGGCCGGAGAACCTAGGGTGATGGAGGAACTGAAGGAAATCCACATTAGGCAGGAAATGGTTTTGGGTAGACTGATGGGACTGAAGGCTGATAAATCCCCAAGGCCTGATGGTCTGCAACCCAGGGTACTTAAGGAGGTGGCTCTAGACATAGTGGAAGCATTGGAGATCATTTTTCAATGTTCTATAGATTCAGGATCAGTTCCTGTGGATTGGAGGATAGCAAATGTTATCCCACTTTTTAAGAAAGGAGGGAGAGAGAAAACGGGTAATTATAGACCAGTTAGTCTGACATCAGTGGTGGGGAAGATGCTGGAGTCAATTATAAAAGACGAAATTGCTGAGCATTTGGATAGCAGTAACAGGATCATTCCGAGTCAGCATGGATTTACGAAGGGGAAATCATGCTTGACAAATCTACTGGAATTTTTTGAGGATGTAACTAGGAAAATTGACAGGGGAGTCAGTGGATGTGGTGTACCTCGACTTTCAGAAAGCCTTCGACAAGGTCCCACATAGGAGATTAGTGGGCAAAATTAGGGCACATGGTATTGGGGGTAGGGTACTGACATGGATAGCAAATTGGTTGACAGACAGAAAGCAAAGAGTGGGGATAAATGGGTCCCTTTCGGAATGGCAGGCAGTGACCAGTGGGGTACCGCAAGGTTCGGTGCTGGGACCCCACCTATTTACGATATACATTAATGACTTAGACGAAGGGATTAAAAGTACCATTAGCAAATTTGCAGATGATACTAAGCTGGGGGGGTAGTGTGAATTGTGAGGAAGATGCAATAAGGCTGCAGGGTGACTTGGACAGGTTGTGTGAGTGGGCGGATACATGGCAGATGCAGTTTAATGTAGATAAGTGTGAGGTTATTCATTTTGGAAGTAAGAATAGAAAGGCAGATTATTATCTGAATGGTGTCAAGTTAGGAGGAGGGGGAGTTCAACGAGATCTGGGTGTCCTAGTGCATCAGTCAATGAAAGGAAGCATGCAGGTACAGCAGGCAGTGAAGAAAGCCAATGGAATGTTGGCCTTCATAACAAGAGGAGTTGAGTATAGGAGCAAAGAGGTCCTTCTACAGTTGTTCCGGGCCCTGGTGAGACCGCACCTGGAGTACCTGTGTGCAGTTTTGGTCTCCAAATTTGAGGAAGAATATTCTTGCTATGGAGGGCGTGCAGCGTAGGTTCACTAGGTTAATTCCCGGAATGGCGGGACTGTCGTATGTTGAAAGGCTGGAGCGATTGGGCTTGTATACACTGGAATTTAGAAGGATGAGGGGGGATCTTATTGAAACATATAAGATAATTAGGGGATTGGACACATTAGAGGCAGGAAACATGTTCCCAATGTTGGGGGAAGTCCAGAACAAGGGGCCACAGTTTAAGAATAAGGGGTAGGCCATTTAGAACGGAGATGAGGAAGAACTTTTTCAGTCAGAGGGTGGTGAAGGTGTGGAATTCTCTGCCTCAGAAGGCAGTGGAGGCCAGTTCGTTGGATGCTTCAAGAGAGAGCTGGATAGAGCTCTTAAGGATAGCGGAGTGAGGGGGTATGGGGAGAAGGCAGGAACGGGGTACTGATTGAGAGTGATCAACCATGATCGCATTGAATGGCGGTGCTGGCTCGAAGGGCTGAATGGCCTACTCCTGCACCTATTGTCTATTGTCTATTTTGTGTACTAACCATCACTTGTAGTTCTTTATTTCAACTACATATGATAATAACACCGTAATCGGTTATAGCGGACATTCAGCAATAACAGAACCCCCCCCCCCGCAATGATCCGTTATAACAAGGGTTTACTGTACTCGTGCATGGTATGATTTGCATAGATAGCACACAAAGCTAAGTTTTTCAATGTATCTTGGTACACATGGCAAAATTAATCCAGTACTAAATGAACTTATGCTCTTGTCACCTGCATAAAGCATAATTTGGGGCAATTTGTTCCTTTAAACAGTGGTATTGTAGATCAGCTACAAGATAGGCACTAAGATACTATATACTAAGATAGTACTAAGATACTATCAACTATAAAAGACCTTTGAAACCTTTGAAACTTTCAATAAGCAACAAAGGAAATGTTTATTCGACAACTGGTAACACGCACAATACTTTTACCTTTACACTTCGACATGCAAAAAGAAATACAAATGGTTGGTACTTCACTTTCAAAACAAATACTAGACAGAAAACAGATAGCAATAGTGTCCAAGATCAGAACTGCTATTAGTTAAACAAAGACAATATTTTAAATTGGTGATTCCAACATCAGACTTACAAAACATGAAAAGTCCTAGTATTGTCAGGTACTGATCAACCTGAATATTTCTAGCTTCCGTGTTTCATATTTTCTGCTATATCAGATTCAGTTAATCCAAAATAGCATGCTAGGCAGATCTCAAGCTACGCAGTTCTATTAGAAATAAACCCACAACGTGCATTGTGTTCCATTGAAAGGCCACTGCCCAAAACATTAAATCTACATCTCCCCCAACTACTGCTTCATTATTTTTAGCTTCCTGGTTTGTATTTCAGGCTTCCATTTTTTTGGTATTTCCAACACAAATGACAGTCTCCTGAGAAGTGTACCTAAAGTACCCAAAAAATTGATAACGTTGAGCAACCCTTGTCACTAAACTACATTTTCAGTAACTTGGTGCTGAAGAATACTCCAATGGATGGCACAGTGGTGTAACAGGTAGCATTGTGGCCTCTCAGCTCTCTTGACTCTGACTGCCTGGGCTTTCTGTACAAAGTTTGTACATTCTCCTGGGGACAGCACACATTTCCTCCAGAGTGTTCACATTTCCTCCTACATTCCAGGGATTATGGTGATAGGTTAATTGGTTATTATAAATTATCCTTTGTGTAGCTAAGTGATAGTAGAGCCAGGATGAAGTTGATGGACATTAGAGAGAGAATAGATTGATGTGAAAATGAGGACTGCGACTGACGGGATTATTCCAACACTGGCATAAACTGGATGGCCAAAAGGCTTCCTCTAATGGCATTAAACAAACATGGAAATATGGGAAAATATAGGTCATGCTCTTCCCACAAACGCGAAGGTAATAAAAACAATCACTGGGTGAATTAGTTAACAATTAACGTCTTATACAAAATATCAGCACACATACCATCTAAGATAAAAGATTCGGTATCCCATCACAGGCTGAAAAGATGCAAATACTCCTCGGATCCAGGTGAAACTGAGGCAGTTTATTTCATACTTTTGCAGAGCAAGAGGTCAGAGGCACAACAGACAGGCGCCAGTCATTGGCACTGTGTCCTCTACTTATTTTTTTAGAAAACTGCTAACAACAATCGAAAGACAAACAATTGTAGAGCCTCGAACAGATGCAAACACTGAGGTATCTGAGAGATGAAAGGTCTCTCTAACAGATAGCAGATTACCCAGGGCTTGACCCCAGCCGCGGGCAATGCAATGGAGACCCCCTACTTGCCCCCAGCACCTGACAGCCCGCCCAGGCTCCGCGCTCCCATCACACGCTGAAAGAAATCGGAAAGCGGCCCATGGTTGCTGCTCCCTCGCCTCGCCGCTATTCCCCTGTTGTTCCCCTGTCGATCCCAGTGTGGGCATCTCCGGGCATTACCTGCTCCCTGGCCCAGGTCGGGCCTGTCTCGGTCCCATGCTCCAGCTGCTCGCCGTGCGCCGGACTCGGCGTCCCCTCCGCCGGGCTCGGACTGCGGCTCTCTCCCGGCACCGCGCTGCCGTTGTTGCCGGATCCACGTTTATTATTTTTCCTCCGGCCGGCCACACGTTTCTCCTCGGCACAGCTCATCTTCCCCCGACACAGCTTCCCACTCCGGCTCTAATCCGGCTTCACTCCGCCCGGGCCCGCCGCTCCGCCACAAGCTGCTCGCGCTTCAGGGAGACACACTGCAATATGGCCGACAACGGGCAGTGCCGGGGGCGGGCGGGCGGGCAGGGGGAAGGCCGCAGAGCCGGAAACAGGCAAACTACACCTCGTCTGTCACAGGTACACGGAGAGGCGCCACCACCATCTTTCATGCTGGCAGCGGGTGTGTGAGAGAGAGAGAGAGGGAGTGAGAAAGAGAACGAACGATTGTGAGAGAGAGAGAGAGAGGGAATGGGGGAGAGGGAATGGGGGAGAGGGAATGGATGGGGGAGAGGGAATGGATGGGGGAGAGGGAGGGAGGGAGTGGGGGGGAGGAAGGAAGGGGGGAGGGGGAGGGAGGAGGGGAGAGAGGGGGAGGAAGGGGGGGAGGAAGGAAGGGGTGAGGAAGGGATGGATGGAGGGAGGGGGAGGGGGAGAGAGGGAGGGGAAGGGATGGAAGCTCTTCCATAGTGATCCTTGGCTATAAATAGTAATGTTTACAAGATCCACCTTGATCTTTTTTTTCATTCCCTTATCTACTCCATTGGCATTATTTGGCCCATGCTAATATTTTCAGGCTCAGCAGGCCTGTTATTCCCAAGCCACATTCCTTCAAGTAACTATCTGTATTCAGTAAACTAACAGACATGTCACCTCTTCCTCCATTTCTGATGAGATTAATTGTAATATTCCCTTATTGGAGTAGGTTGATAGTGGGCAAAGAAATGTAGGAGAGGTTTGGGCCCAACGGGTCCACTTGGTCTAGTAGATCAATAATTTGGATGAGAATGTAGAAGGCATGATTAGTAACTTTGCAGATGTCACTAAAGTGGAAGGTATTGTAGAGAGCGAAGATGGTTATCAAAAATTACAGCAGGATATTGGTACATGTGACAATAAATTGAATCTTGAATCTTGATCAGTCAGGCAAGTGGGCTGAGGAATGGTTAGAGGAATGCAGATAAACGCGAGGTGGTGCATTTTGGGAAGTCAAACCAGGGCAGGCCTACACAGTGAATGGCCCGGCTCTGGGGAGTGTTGTTGAGCAGAGGGATCTAGGAGTGCAGGTTTATAGTTCCCTGAAAGTGGCGTTACAGGTTGATAGGGTAGTCAAGAAAGCATTAGGTATACCGGCCTCATCAATCAAACTATTGAGCAGAGAAGTTGGGATGTTATGTTACAGTTGTGCAAGACATTGGTGAGGCTGCATTTTCAGTATTGTGTTCCGTTTTGGTCATCCTGCTATAGGAAGGGTGTTGTTAAGCTGGAAATAATGTAGAAAGATTTATGATGTTGCCAGGACTTGAGGGTCTGAGCTATAGGGAGAAGCTGGGCAGGCAAGGTTTTTATTCATTGGAGTGCAGGAGGATGAGGGGTGATCTTATAGAGGTGTACAAGATTATGAGGGAACTAGATAGGCTAAATGTACAGAGTATTTTACCCAGAGTAGGGAAATCAAGAATCATATTGTGCATAGGAAACATGGCTTACCCTTTAAACTCAGAATATATTATTTATTCTTTGTCATACATACTTGTTTGTTTTGCCTTACATGTTCTTCTGCTGACAAAATATCTTAATGGCCATGGACACGACAAGACTAATCCTGTGATCTCTGCTGAAGGTGAGGTTATGCTCGAGAACATTCCAGTGATTAGTTTGTTCATTTCACGTGATAATGTCTTGCACAAATCAAATCAAAACACTTTTTTCTTGCAAAGTGTTTTAGATTTTTATATATAAGTTAATCCTTCATGCTACTTTTCCATTTCCGTATGTCCCACTTCAATAGGCAGTCCTCATTGCAGGAATCTCTGGAAACTGAATGACAACTGTCTTCACAGTAAACAGCAGAATCTGTATAGACTGCTTTCTTCAAATTCAGTATGAAAATACTGTTGTTGCACTAACGGAGAATCAAGGTAAATGTGTTAAACATGCAGACTCCACAAAATATTAATTCACTCTGTAAACCATTCAAGGGTGCCATGTAATAATAGTATCAATGAGTGTTTTGATTACATTGCAATCAATGGGTTATCCAATGCTGGAACAAATACATTTTAGTTTTAATCTTTCTCCTAGGCTGGTTTTGAATTTGGGGCAATTCCTGGTACATTTCAAAAATTGTAGTCATAGGGTCATACAGTGTGGAAACAGGACCAACACGTTCCATCTACACTAATCCCACTGTCTGCATTTGGCTCTTATCCCTCTAAACCTGTCCTCTCCATGTACCTGTCTAATTGCTTCTGAAACTTTGCGATTGTCTCTGCCTCAGCTACCTCCTCTGGCGGCTTGTTCCATGCACCCACCACCCTTTGTGTGAAAAAGTTACCTTTCAGAATCCTATAAAATCTTTCCCCTTGACCTTAAGCCTCTGCCCTCTGGTTCTCGATTCACCTACTCTGGGCAAGAGACTCTGCGTCTGCGCATTCTATTCCTCTCATGATTTTATACATGATTTGTACATTAGTTTGTAATGGCAAGTATCCAAGATTTTCCTCATTGTCATGTCAATTGAGTATGTTGGAGGTATGTGGGTTATGATGCAACTGGCCCACACGTAGTCATCACCAGAAAAGCTTGTTCATTATTTGGTATATCTTAAAACAAAACAAAACAAAACTTGCACATTAAATTTGAAAAAGCAGTTTTTCTTTTTCCCTCAAATTGATATGTTATGAAATTTCAAAACTGAAAAGATCGAGGAACATCAGCTAACCACTCGCATGCAAATATTAAGATCACCATGAGATGTGATGTGTTAGAGCTTCACTAAGCCAATATGTGTTTTTAATGCAAAGTCAAGGAGAAAATTAAATCGTTTTGATAATTATGGGATGAAAGAATTGGATATTTCATCACGTACCTTTCACCACCAATCAGCTTGAGAATCACAAAGCTTAAATGGCCTATACTAAGGAATGCATTCTTTGTTCCCTAAAGGAAGTTGATGAACTGAGAAGAAAGTATTTTTTCAGTGAGAAATAAAGGTCTCAACAATGAAATGGTATAATTTCTCTTGATTTGTTTGTGTATTGCGAATCTTAGTGTTATCCGACTGTCTCATAGCATTATCAAAAATACCCATTGAAGTTTGAACCTTAAAGCCACAAAACCATTCTAAGTGTAATACGTGTTCTGAGCTGCATTAGTAATCAGAAGTAAAATTGGTCTGGGTTAGGAGAAAAGTGTATCAACCTTTCCACATCTGATCACTTCTATATGACCCTGCTCCAACTGTGCTTGCATCTGTGCTAGTGAGACTGCACCTGGAATACTGTGTGCAGTTTTGGTCTCCAAATTTGAGGAAGGATATTCTTGCTATTGAGGGCGTGTAGCGTAGGTTTACTAGGTTAATTCCCGGAATGGCTGGACTTTCATATGTTGAAAGACTGGAGCGACTAGGCTTGTATACACTGGAATTTAGAAGGATGAGAGGAGATCTTATCGAAACGTATAAGATTATTAAGGGGTTGGACACGTTAGAGGCAGGAAACATGTTCCCAATGTTGGGGGAGTCTAGAACAAGGGGCCACAGTTTAAGAATAAGGGGTAGGCCATTTAGAACTGAGATGAGGAAAAACTTTTTCAGTCAGAGAGTTGTGAATCTGTAGAATTCTCTGCCTCAGAAGGCAGTGGAGGCCAATTCTCTGAATGCATTCAAGAGAGAGCTGGATAGAGCTCTTAAGGATAGCGGAGTCAGGGGGTATGGGGAGAAGGCAGGAACGGGGTACTGATTGAGAATGATCAGCCATGATCACATTGAATGGGGGTGCTGGCTCGAAGGGCCGAATGGCCTCCTCCTGCACCTATTGTCTAAGATTGAGTTGGTCATGATGCCACTTACTACTATTATTTTTTGACATGGACGGAACAAAGACCATTTTGTTTACGATACCTGATACCATTTTGTTTACGATCAGTGCCTTTGTAATAATCCCCCAGAATCAAACACCATGGGAGAGGAGGAAGAAATCAAGGACCGAAAAGCTAAAATTAAAAATTACATTTTACAAAACAAGTGGACATTATTTAATGAGTAGATTGATATTTTCCTCAAATTAAAATTCAACTCTTGTGATGCGTGAGCAATTTGACCAAAATTATATGTGGCTGGTTTAAAAATACACATCCTCTCCAAGTCCAACCCACCAAGATCCATCAGGATGTTTAAACCCACTTTTACTTCCACACTCCAGTGGATGCAATCCCAGCCTAACTAATCTCCCTCAAAAGACAATTCACTCATTTGTTTAGTCTTAAAAGTTGTGTGGAGCTAAAGCTAATCCCATGTTCATGAAGGATTCAACAGACTAAATCCAGCTGGCTGCAGATGACGGTTCCGAAGGGAAGTCTCCTAACATACTGGGATTCTCAAGCATTATGCAAGAGATCTCTGTTGAAAATTATCCTGGCAAAGAATAACAATCCCTGTCTAACCAGGTTAGTATTGTCTTGGGAAAAGCGGTAAATGAGTCCTGGGAAAGCGGGAAATTAGATCAAACTGGAACACCCCATTCTTTTCCCCCAATCACATTTCAGCTCAGTATTTACCATCAGAGCAATGATGAGGCCAACAATATTCACAGTAAAAATGGAGGAGATATGAAAGCTGGAGGATGAACGTGTACTTAGAAGCAGAAGTCCAGAAACTGCCCTTAAGCAATGCCCTGCACCTCCACAGCTTTCTCCAATGTAAGTCAAAATTAATGTTTAGCCTTCAGACCTGAAATAACTTATTTTTTACTTTTACAATGTAATTTACCCCAGATAACTATTTCAAAATTCCAAGCTTTGTAAACTAATAGGAAACAATAATAATTTTATTCTTCAAAATCGCTTTAAATTTCAGCTTCTAATTTAAAATAATGAATAAATCCCAATTTGTGTTTTGTACTTGATAAATCTTTAAAAGTTGCAAAAAAACCCCAATGCATTTTACCTACATAGAAAACAACAAAAATGTTTTCTGAGAGAGAAACAAAATTACTGTTTCAGGTCCATAACCATGTTTTAGGCCATGACCCATCCGAGTAATTTACTTACTTTATTGTCAAAATTCGTTTAAAAAATTGGTTGCTTTTTCTGGCAACTGATTCCTTGCAACAATTAAATTGATATCCACAGCACCTCCTCCTACTTATCCTTGGACCGATCCCACAGATGAGCACCAGGCCATAATCTTGCACACCATTTTAGATTTCATCACTTCTGGCTGTCTGCCCTCCAAAGCCTGTGACCTTATCGTTCCCCAGCCCCGCATAAGGACAGGCAGTTTTACAGGCATGTTAATTTTCCGCGTTTCCGCAGATTTCTACGTTTTTAAAATCCATTTTCCGCGCTTTTTACATGGTTTCCGCGTTTTTCACTTTGCCAAATAAACGGAGAAATCGGATCCAAAAAAACTGTATAGACTTGTAATGAACACTAGGATTCCGCTAGAGGTTGCTAGGGGTTCCGCGAGAAATTCCCCACCCCACGCACCCTGGAAGTCAACCCGAAAATGTGGCACTTAGGCTGGGCAAGGCAGCCAATCTCGACCTCATCGGGACTTCCACGGCCGATTGGTCGGTTGAATTTGCAACCTGTGGAGCCAGCAAATCTATCCCCATAGCCGACTTCCTTGTCCTGCTGGATAAACCAGCAAAGCTCTGGAACTTTGCCAGAAAATCAGTGGTGGAACTTGTAGATCAGTGCATGTTCCTTTAACATAATGACCTCACCACTACTAACCACTCCCCATTGTCTCTTGTATAATTGTAGCTTCCCCACCTCCAGCTCGCTCTCTAGTTCCAGTGATGACCACGGACAGCTAGGGCATAACTTGTGTAGTGAAATTAATAAACAATATCCAGTAAAAGACTCTGTGTGCAAAGGACGTCTCTTTACATGGTGTCAGAGCGGTAGACTTGCGTCTCCTGTTTATCGGGTTTTTATTTTTAGCATTTGTTCGTCCCAGTTGTGTCCCATCCTTCCACTTTGCCATGGCTCCCTCGTGTCGTCGTCCGGACACGCTTGTTTTTGATGAGGACATAGTGCACCGCTGGACTGTCTTCCAGCGGGACTACGAGCACTATATAGCGATTGCCCATCCTGATGCAACTGCTGCGATAAAAGCTCACCTGCTCCTCAACCTGGCTGGTCCGGAGGCAATGGAACGCTATGCGTCGTTCGAATTCGTCCCTCCGGAGGACCGCAACGACCCGGTATGTCTCATGGCTAAGTTCACTGCCCTGTGCGATATACCCACCAATAACATTATCGAACGTTTCAACTTTTTCTCGCGGCGTCAGACTCCAGGGGAGCACGTTGACGCCTTCATTGCATCTTTAAGACATATGGCTCGGCGGTGCCGCCTTCAAACGATTACACCCGACGAGATGATCAGGGACGTCCTGGTCAACGGTCTCCTAAACTCTAAGCTGCGGGATGAGCTCCTGATGAAGCCTGACCTGTCGCTAAAGGACGCCATACATGCCGCACGCATGGCCTCTGCTGTTGGCTCAGTATCTCGGCCGGCGCCCCAGGACATAAATTTCACCGGCCGCCGGCGATTGAATGACCCGCAGACCAGGGTCACCCCCTCCGCGCCCACTATGGTCACCCCTCGCAGATGCCCAAACTGCAACTTCTCGTCACACAGGTATAACGTTTGCCCAGCGCAGGGCAAAACTTGTAATTCCTGCGGGAGGCAGAACCATTTTTCTGCAGCTTGTCGTTCTCGTGGGAGACCTGTCCCTGCTCCTAGAGGTAGTCTAAACAACCTTGCGACCGATGATAGCGCAACCGGTTCCCGGTACCAACATGAGGAACTCCATGGCTCAGATACGACTTCCTCCCATGGAGACTCTATGCTGTTTTCGCTTTTGGGTGCACCTGCATTGATAACGGATCCATCCGTGCATGTTACAGTCAATGGACACTCCTTCCCTGCCAAGGTCGATACTGGGGCTTTTGCAAATGTTATGTCTGTGGGCCTCTTCGAGCAGATAAGCTCGGGGGAGAGGGTTACTCCTGACAACTCCCGCCTCCATGCCTATGGGGGAGGCGTTCTGATTGCCGTGGGAAAGGCAACGGTTATCTGTACTGTTCTGGAGACCTCTCGGCCCCTCACGTTCCTCCTGCTAGCATCTGACAACGTCACCCTGCTGGGCGCCCGTGCATGCCAGGACTTTGGTTTGGTCTCATTCCACCGCGACATCCACCTGGTGCAGGCCCCCATGGACCCCCTGATCGAGTACCCTGACCGATTTGATGACGTCCTGGGGAAGCTGCCCTGTGCCTACAAGATCGTTGTGGACCCGGGGGTCGACCCAGTGGTCAGACCGGCCCACCGTGTGTCTTTTGCCATGAAGGGCCGCGTGGAGTCCACACTACGTGGCATGGTGGACATGGGCATCCTCAAGGAGGTGAGTGCCCCCACCCAGTGGGTCTCCACCATGGTGGTCGCTGCCAAGAAGGACGCGAGCGAGATCAGGATCTGCATCAACCCCAAGGACCTGAACCTGGCTATTAAACGCCCGCACTACCCCATGCGGACGGTGGAGGACGTCGCGGCACAGGTCGGTCCAGCCACAGTTTTCTCGGTCCTGGATGCCAAGAGCTCCTTTTGGCAGATCCCGCTGGATGCACGTTCCTCCTTCCTGACCACCTTCAGCACACCGTTCGGCAGGTTCCGTTTCCTCCGCATGCCTTTTGGGATCAACTCGGCAAGCGAGGTTTTTCAGCGTACGATGGAGCAGCTGTTTGCTGGGTTGCCGTGCGCCATCATTGTGGATGACATCCTGGTGTACGGGAGGGACGTCGCTGAGCATGACCGACACCTCCGCCAAGTCCTGGACAAGGCTCGTGAGATCAATCTCAAGCTTAATCGAAGGAAGTGTCGGTTCCGCGTTGAGGAAGTCACCTACGTCGGCCACGTTTTCACGGCGGGGGGCCTGAAGCCAGACCCCGAGAAGACGGCGGCGATCACCGAAATGCCCGCTCCCACTGACGTGCCCGGCCTGCAGCGCTTCCTGGGCATGGTCAACTACTTGGGTAAGTTCATACCCGACCTCAGCGAACTGAGTGCCCCCCTGAGGGAGCTGACCAAGAAGGACAATGCCTGGGTCTGGCTCCCGCACCACCAATCGGCCTTCGTGGCCCTGAGGTCCAGACTCGCACGGACCCCCACTTTGCAGTTCTTCGACCTGAACAGGCCAATCGTCCTCACCTGCGATGCATCTCGGTTCGGCCTTGGTGCTGCCTGCCTGCAGCTCTACGACGACCAACAGCTGCCCGTCTCCTATGCCTCTCGCACAATGACCCCTGCTGAACAGCGCTACGCCCAAATTGAAAAGGAGCTCCTTGCCGTGGTGTTCGCGTGCTCCAAATTCAGAGACTACGTTCTGGGAAAAACTTTCACCATCGAAACTGACCACCAGCCGCTGGTCTCTATTTTAAACAAGCCCATCCACGCAGCCTCGTCCCGCTTGCAGCGAATGATGCTGCAGCTGCAGCGTTTTACATTCGAAATCGTGTACCGCAAAGGCAAGGAGATGTTCGTGGCAGACACTTTGTCCCGTGCCCCACTACCTTCCATTTCCCGCCATCCGTACGAATCGGCTGACCTGATGGTGTTGAACGTCAACATCGTTCCATCTTGGCAGATGCAGTCCCTGGTCACACACACTGCCGCTGATCCGAACCTTCAACAGCTTGAGGGCGTCATCCGCCGTGGCTGGCCTGAACGACGGTCTTCCCTGCCGGCTGGTGCCGTGCCCTACTTCCTGGTTCGGGATGAACTGGTGCTGCACGCGGGCGTGGTGGTGAAGGGTCACAAGGTTGTGGTGCCGGCTGCGCTGCGAGATCACTACTTCCAGACTGCCCACAACGGACACCCAGGGGTGGAGGCCACGTTATCCCAGGCCCAAGCACAGTTTTACTGGCCTGGCATGGTCAAGGACATCCGGGACAGGGTCTCCGCCTGCGCTGCCTGCAACAGCCTATTACCTCATCAGCAGCGCCAGCCTCTCCTGCAGCAGCCGGCTCCCGAGTTGCCGTGGATGGCTGTTGCCGCCGATATTTTCGAGTGGCGTGGCAAACACTACCTGGTCCTGGTGGACTCCTACTCCAGCTGGTTCGAGGTGGACCTGCTGCCGTCCCTCACGTCTGCTGCCGTCATCGGGAAGCTTCGCCGCCACTTCTCTACCTTTGGTTCCCCGGCATCCCTCCAGTCCGACAACGGCAGCCAGTTTACCAGCGCGGAGTTTGCTGCTTTCGCCACCCGGTGGAACTTTCGCCACATCACCAGCAGCCCCGAGTACCCGCAAAGCAATGGACTTGCAGAGCGCGCTGTCCGCAGCGCTAAGGAACTGATGGAACGTTGCCGGCTTGACAGTTCGGACTTGTACCTTGCCCTCCTCAACCTCCGCAACATCTCCCGGGACCCCGCGCTCGGTTCCCCTGCCCAGCGCCTCATGTCCCGCACCACTAGACCCCCTATCCCCGTCTCCCAGCAATCCCTGCAACCCACGGCTCGGAGCCCTGCCGCTGTCAGGGAGCGCTTCACTGAAAAGCAGCTCATTCAGAAGCGCTCCTTTGACAAATCGTCCCGTCCCCTTCCACCTCTGTTCGCTGGCCAGGTTGTCCGGATGGAGTCCACCTCCGGTCACCACCGGCTGGCCGTGGTCGTCGGCAATGCTGACTCTCCACGGTCGTACCTGGTCAACTACGAGGGCACCGTGTACCGTCGTACCCGCCAGCACCTGATGCTGGTAAACGAGCCTGCACCGCCTCCCGCGGTCCCGTATTCACCTCCCGTCCAGTCCCCGGTGCCTGATGTGCCTCCTGCTCCGGTACATCCGCAGTCGCCCCAGCCCCCTTCCCCTCCCTCGCCTGCGCGTGTATCGCTTCCCAGTCCTCCTCCTTCCCCTGGTTCCCCAGCCTCTGTACCCGCACCCGTCCATGCTGTTCCTTCGACCGGAGGGGATGGTGGGTTGCGCACCCGCTCTGGGAGAGTGGTCAGGCCGCCTGTCCGGTACGGTGTGTACGAGTAGTCTGTGTTGTGCTGCATTCTATCTGCTCCCTGCTTGTAGTTTGAGCCTAGCGCATGAGCCGTGGTCACTTTTGTTTCCAAGAGGAAGGATGTAGATCAGTGCATGTTCCTTTAACATAATGACCTCACCACTACTAACCACTCCCCATTGTCTCTTGTATAATTGTAGCTTCCCCACCTCCAGCTCGCTCTCTAGTTCCAGTGATGACCACGGACAGCTAGGGCATAACTTGTGTAGTGAAATTAATAAACAATATCCAGTAAAAGACTCTGTGTGCAAAGGACGTCTCTTTACAGAACTATAATGAGTAAATATTTAATTTAAGTGTAAGATTATATAACTAAGTTAATTAAGGCAGGGTTAGCCACGGGAGTTTACTGTGGTCATCATCATGGCCGCATACATTCTCCCACAGGCTAATGCTAACCTAGCGCTAGCACAGCTGCACTCGGCCATCAGCAAGCAGCAGGATGCCCACCCCAACGGTGCCTTCATTGTTGCCGGGGACTTTAATCAGGTCGACCTACGAGCCACGCTCCACAAATTCCACCAGCATGTGCAGTGCCCTACCAGGGGCTCAAACACGCTGGATAAGGTGTATACCAACGTAAAGGACGCCTACAGAGCTCTCTCCTGCCCACCCCTGGGACAATCCGATCACCTCTCACTGTTTCTACTGCCCGCATGCAAACCCCTCATCCGCAAGACCAAACCTACAATAAAGACGGTCAAAATATGGCCAGAGGATGCCACCCTACAACTCCAGGACTGCTTTGATCGCACCGACTGGGACCTGTTTGCACAGCAGTCGACCTGGAGGTAGACTTGGAGGAATACACATCCACTGTGCTCTCCTACATCAACTGCTGTGTGGAGAATGTCACGGAGGACAAGGAAATAAAGATGTTCCCAAACCGGAAACCCTGGATGAATAAGGAGGTACAGAACCTGCTGAGGGCGCCGCAACAATGCCTTTAAATCTGGTGACACTTCAACATACAGTGTTGCCAGATCAAGCCTGAACAGGGATGAACACTTGTTGTAGGGGCAGAAAACGCTAGTGGGAGTTGTGTACAGGCCACCTAACAGCAGTAGTGAGGTTGGGGATGGCATCAAGCAGGAAATTAGAAATGCGTGCACTAAAGGTGCAGCAGTTATAATGGGTGACTTCAATCTACATATAGATTGGGTGAACCAAACTGGCAGGGGTGCTGAGGAAGAGGATTTCTTGGAATGTTTGAGAGATGGTTTTCTAAACCAACATGTCGAGGAACCAACAAGAGAACAGGCCATTCTAGACTGGGTATTGAGTAATGAGGAAGGGTTAGTTAGCAGTCTTGTTGTGCGAGGCCCCTTGGGCAAGAGTGATCATAATATGGTAGAGTTCTTCATTAGGATGGAGAGTGACAAAGTCGATACAGAAACAAGTGTTCTGAACTTAAAGAAAGGTAACTTTGAGGGTATGAGGCGTGAATTGTCCAAGATAGACTGGCGATTGATGCTGAAAGGGTTGACGGTGGAAGTGCAATGGAAGGCATTTAAAGGTCGCATGGATGAACTACAACAAGTGTTCATCCCAGGTTAGCAAAAGAACAAACCAGGAAAGGTAGTGCATCCGTGGCTAACAAGGGAAATCAAGGATAGTATTAAAACAAAAGATGAAGCATACAGATTAGCCAGAAAAAGTAGCATACCAGAGGACTGGGAGAAATTCAGAGTCCAGCAGAGGAGGACAAAGGGCTTAATTAGTCAAGGGAAAATAGATTATGAGGGAAAACTGGCAAGGAACATAAAAGCTGACTGCAAAAGCTTTTATAGATATGTCAAGAGAAAAAGATTAGTTAAGACAAATGTAGGTCCCTTGCAGTCGGAAACAGGTGAATTGATCATAGGGAACAAGGAGATGGCAGACCAATTGAACAAATACTTTGGTTCTGTCTTCACTAAGGAAGACATAAACCGTCTGCCGGAAATAGCGGGGGACCGGGGGTCTAATGAGATGGAGGAAGTGAGGGAAATCCAGGTTAGTCGGGAAGTGGTGTTAGTGTAAGGGGTTTCTGCGCCGAGCTTTCGCCCGACCTAAGGTCCCTGTGCCTTGCTCTGGTCCCTCGACCAGGCCGCGCACACTGGTTCCCCGTGAGTGGTTCGACCCTACGGTTCTAGACACTGGACTTAGATGCAGGAGCGTTGATAGTGCAGAAAAATTCAACCAGACCAGATTTGAAGACCAGGGTTTAAACGGAAAAGGCTTTTATTGAGCGCTTGGGACTATGGTACATGAATGCTTTACCCAGTTCTATAAGACATATACTGAATTACATGAATACTTTGACTCTGAATTATAAACGCACAGTTCTATAAGACATATACTGAATTACATGAATACTTTGACTCTGAATTATAAACGCACAGTTCTATAAGACATATACTGAATTACATGAATACTTTGACTCTGAATTATAAACGCACAGTTCTATAAGACATATACTGAATTACATGAATACTTTGACTCTGAATTATAAACGCACAGTTCTATAAGACATATACTCGACTGTAAGATGGGGAACGTACGACACATCGCAAAATTGGCCAACACATATTTACTTATACACCCACGTTAATTAAGCCACCCTCCCCTCTACACTAAAACTATGTCCAGGATGTGCAGGATCGGGGTACATGCTCACCATGGGGCTATTACTGGGGTTACTGGCTGTTCGTGTTGCTTCTCCGCTGTTTTCCGTGAGGGTCGTGCTTGTTCCGTGAGTTTCTTCCTTCCGTTCTTCTCGGTGAGTCTCCGTTCTCCGTGCCGTGTTTAACCCAAAAAATCGTGGGCAGTTATACTAATCCTGACCCGTCCTATCTCCCGCCAGATCTTGGGATCTCTTTGTTTCAAAGATAGGTTTCGAGTTTCTCTTTGTTCTGCGTTATGTCCGGGGGTACCGGTGATGGCTAGACGGTCTGTTAATCTGTTTCTCGTTGAGAGGTGATGGGTTTAACTGGTTTCCCATCACCTGCCAGGTAGGTTTCTATGGGCTATTGTGCCCCCTTAACGGGATTAACTGTGTAGGTCGGCTTGGGGCATTGTGAGTATGCTGATGTCAGCGCCCCAGTGTCTGGACTTCGACCTGGTTTTGCGGGTTTCTGCACGGCCAATATCCATCCATTGTTCTGGCCGTGGCTTTGCAGAAACCTAGAGACTGGGCTGTGGGGTTTTTGCTTTTGTGGCTGGTCACGAGGTCCCGCGGCCATCTTGGGACCCACGGATTGTGACATCCCTTGGTAAACTGACCGCAGCCTTTCTCCGCTATCAGCCCCAGTCTCCCGTGTAAAATGTCCAAACTGCAGCTCTTTGGTTTGGTGTTGATTGCAGAATGAGGGAAAACTTCTCAAATCTTACATTAGGTAAATTAAATGGATTAAAGGCAGATAAATCCCCAGGGCCAGATAGGCTGCATCCCAGAGTGCATAAGGAAGTAGCCTCAGAAATAGTGGATGCATTAGTTGATTGCAGAATGAGGGAAAACTTCTCAAATCTTACAGTCCCTCCTGTTGATTTGCATAACCCCAGCTTATCGAATCAATTAAATAATGTGGTTGAGCAATGTTTTCCCGATTCTCCACATCCAGACCCCTGAGGTTTTAACTAACTAGTGCCCCATTACGAACATACAGTCCCCATCTTGAGGCTGACCTATACTGTCCGTGTCCCGGGCAAAACTATATTACAAACATTTACATTTCATGTCTACCTATACACTTACACCATGTCCCAGGCCGATGCCTCCGCCATCCTCCTACTGGTGTCAGCTTTAATGTAGGACATGAAAACAAAACAACAGCAAAACGATACATTTTGTACATTCCTTCAAACAATCACTCTTTATACAATTTCGAAGAGGACAATACAAAACACAGTTCACTCGGTGCGGAGGGGGCCCGTCCTCCTAGCAGCTTGCGGCTGGGTCCTGCTCGCCCACCCGCACGTCAGCGATACCTCGAACCCCACATACACATATAGATCCCCTCATCCGGTTCCCACCATTTGTCCCAACACACAGTCAACTGTTCATTAGTCCCAGAAATAGTCCTGTGAGTGTTGTTGTTAAGTCTCTCCCACTCAACAGTGGAGTTGACCATTGTCTGGCTCGTTTTCCTCAGCCACCACCGCCTGCTCGCGGGGACCTTCCCCGTACATACCAGGCAGATCCTTTTGCCAACGGTGGCGCTTATTCTTTGGGCGACGATCTTGACTCTCGGGCACAATAACGGTGTCCCGATAAGCAAAGCCTGAGGCGCTGGAATATTCTGAAGAGTTCGATCCCAGCCACCCCGGCCACCGGCCTTCATGAAAGTGAACTGCGGTCTCCTCCGCTTCTCTCCTTCCAGTCCCATCGGTCGCGATGGGAGCCGTGTCCCCGGAGCAGCCGTAGACGATGATGTCCTTGGTGCAGCCCCGATAGGCTCATCCACATCCGATCGCCGTGGCAACGATCCACCATACGAGTGCCTCCTTCCACTCCAGAAAACGGATAAAAATATGGTATAGCCAGCCTCTTGGGGAGCGCTTGGCTTTGTTAATGCCCCTGCGGGCGGGTCTCTTGGCCCCCAGCCTGCACCCCACACCTGCATCCTGGACGCATCAACTTTATCTAAAACTATCCCCACAAAACTTATCTATATTACTTATCCTTATCTATATTACTTTATCCTTATCCTTATCTAGTCTAAAATATAATACAGCGCCGCCTTCCCAGGGCGGCTCAGCTAATCCCTGTCAGGGCTGCAGCGGGTCGTCTCTTGCGGCTGCATCACGCTGTCTCCCACCTTTGATCCTCCGCAGCCTGTCGCTGCCTGTCGGGGGCTAAACCTCCTCTGAAGCGATAACTCCCTCCTCCTCACTTGGCTCCCGTACCTCGGGGCGTGATTGACCTCTGGCCAAAACTTTCTAGGTTGGGGTTCCCTGCTAGACCTACGGAGAGTCACCTTAGGCACTGCCCCCTGGACAGCCTGGCTGAGGACCGGTTCCTGCCGTGTCGCAGCTCAGGTACCCCCCCCAGCTGCCGACCCTGGCCCCTCCTCATCCAGCTCTGCCCCCTTGGTGCTGGGTATTCCCGCGGCATCCGACCTCACCCTGCCTGTACCTACAGGTGGTGAGCCTTCGCCCGCTACCCCCGCCTTCCTGGTGCTTGAGTCGAGAACGTTACTGTCGTCCCCCTCCGACTCCTCCTCCTCCGTAATGGGATCCAGCCCCTGGTCGAGCTGATCAGGCCCTTCCTCGTCTGAATCCCACCCAAAACGCGAGACTCTCCATTCCTGGAGAATGTCCTCCCCCCTCACGGCGTAGACCATGGGGCTGGCTTTGTCTACAATGCTGTAGGGCCCCATGTAGAGTGGTTCGAAACCACCTACCCTAGCGTAGTTCCGAATCATTACCAGTTCTCCTACCTCCCACTCCTGCAGCTTGTGCGGCTCCAGCAACAGCTTGTTGCCTAGGTGCAGCCTTCCCATGTTCCCAGCCGCCTGCCCGTGGACCTGCTTCAGACGCTCGAAGAGGTTCTGGACAAACCTGTCCCTCTTAACCTCCTCGAGCTGACCCTCCGTGAGCACCGGGGCCAGAACATGGGTGGGAGTGCGCATAACCCTGCCAGTCATCAGCTCGTACGGGGAATACCCCGTGCTCTTAGACTGGCTGGCCCTGATCCCCATGAGGACTAGGGGCAGGACCTCCGCCCATTTTTGGGGCGAGCCCATAGCCTCCTTCCTCAACCTTTCTTTCAGGGTCCTGTTCATGCGCTCCACAATCCCTGATGACTGGGGATTGTGGGCTACGTGCCACTTCCCCTCAATGCCCAGGAGCATGAGGGTGTTCTGCATCACCTGTCCGGTGAAATGACTCCCTTGGTCGGACTCCACAAAACGAGGGAGCCCCCACCGCGAGAACACCTCCCGGACCAGGATCTTGGCAGTACCCAGTGCCGTAGCTGCCTTACAGAGGAAAGCCTCCACCCACTTAGAGAACACGTCTATCAGAACGAGGCAGTACTTATAGCCTCCTTGGGTTGTGGGCAAGGGCCCGATGTAGTCGATCTGGATCGACTGCCATGGTCCCTCCACCCTCTTGACGTGTCCCATGGGCGCTTTCCTTTTCTGGGGGTCTGGGTTATTGGCAGCACAGACGAGGCAGCTGGCGCAGAACTCACGGACCTCGTCCCTAAGCCCCGGCCACCATCCCGCCTGCTCTACCCGCTGCCACGTAACCTCCGGTCCGGGGTGCCCTGCCCCTGGACCCTCGTGTGCCAGCTGGAGGAACTCCCTCCTGTGCTGCTGTGGCACAACCCACTGTTCGGCATGGAAGAGCATGCCTTCTTTTATGGAGAGGGCCGCCTTACCGTAGAGACCCACTACCTGCTCGCCCTCACTAACAGCTCTGAGGACGGCTTTTAAAGCAGGATCCTGAGCTTGGACGGTCCTCAGGTCCAGAGGCAATGTGACCTTTGGGGTCCCGACGTTTCCCTCCTTACCCTGGATCGCTGCTATCTGCCTGTGCCCATAGGGGTCCCATAAAATGCCACTGCGGGCGCCCTCCTTAGCCAGGGCATCCGCCTGCTGGTTGCCCTCCCCCCGGGGCTCTGTGGCGGAATGGGCCTTCACCTTGTGAATAAAAACCTCCCCTTTCTCCCCTACTGCGGCCAAGATCTGCTTAGCAGGGGCTTAACCGTTAAGGGCCTCCCGTCTGAGGAAGTGTATCCGCGACGGGACCAGATGGCCAGGTACTCGGTACACGAATTGCATGTAAACATACTGTCCGAGCAGATCGTGTACGGGGTTGGCAACCTCTCTGGGTGGGTAACGACGTACGCCACTGCGGACAGCTCGGCCTGCTGCGCGCTCATGGTGCTGGGGAGCTTAATTGCCAAGGCAATGCCTGCCTTGGGGTCATAAATTCCACATCCCGTTAGTCGTTCGCCAGCTGACACCTTGCTGGAGCCGTCCACATAGATTTCCCGGCCTGTGGGATGGATCCCAGCCCGTAAACCTATGTCGACGTCCCAGACCCCCTCCACGGAACACCGATGGGCCGTTCCGGGATATACTAAATTGGGCTTGGGCTCGCACAGACCTTCAACTTTCAGATCCATCTGTGAAAGGAGGAGGGTCCAGCGCGCGATGCGGGCGCTGCTGACAGTCCCATCCTTGATCCTTCCATCCAGAAGCATCTGGGTGGGTGTGTGATGGGTTAGGAGAGTGATTGGAGAGGTTCCTGTGAAGATTAATGACCTCTTCACAGCCCAATGCGTGGCTAAAAGGTGCCTCTCGCAATTGGAGAAACTCCTCTCCACATCAGTGAGCACCCTGGAGGAGTACACCACTGGTCGCAGCCTACCGTGCCGTTCCTGCAGCAGCACGGCACTCAGGCTGTCCCCACTGGCTGCCACCTCCAGAGAAAACCATTTCTCCCCATCTATGGCTCCTAAGGCTGGTGCGGTTTGCAGATCCCCTTTTAACTTCTCGAACGCGGCCTGGCAACCCTCATCCCAAGACCACTCCACTCCCTTGTGTAGGAGTCGGAGTAGCGGGGCTGCGGTGGCCGCGTAGTCCTCGATGAAGTCTCTGCAATACCCGGTCAGTCCCAGGAAAGACCTCATACCCGTTACTGTATAGGGAATCGGCAACTCCTGCACTGACTCCCTCCTAGCCTTATCTATGGCCCTTTCCCCGGCGCGGATGGTCAGACCCAAGAATGTTACCTCTGGCAGACCGATCCGTGCCTTTTTCGGGTTTATCTTCCTTGGTGTGGGCCCTGCAATCCTTCGGCCAGTGCCCCACCTTACCGCACCTGAAACACTTGGACTGTGCGGTAGGGTTACCCTCCTGTCGCCACTCCTTTTGGGCCGGTGCAGTAGCCTCCGCCACGTGCACCTTCCCTGTTACGAGTCGGGTAGACGTGCTCCGGGTGTTCCTATACCCTACCGTGAGAGGGTCCAAAACCGCCTCCTCTGTACTATTTGTGGGATCAAACCAGGCTTTCGCCTGCTCCCTGACGGCCGCCAGGCTGTTTGATACCAAACATCGGAGCCACTGGGCTCTCCCATTCCCGACCAGGACATCCCACGCGGGGACGTGCGGGCAGCTGCTTTGGTATACTGACCACAGTCGCGCCGCAAAAACCTTTGGGGGTTCTCCCTCCATCTGGAGGGTCTTCCCCAATCGGGCAAATGGACCCTCATCGCCCATCCCCAAAACTTCCAGGACCTCGTCCCGTAGGAGATCGTAGGTCCTGGTCCCTCTTTTACTCTCATCTGAGAGGCATTGGAGGATCGAGCTGTTCAGGGAGAACAGCAACAATTTTGCCCGTTCTCCCTCGTCGCAACCGTTGATTGCGGCGGTTTGCTCTATTTCTCTGAAATGCAGCGAAGGGTCCCCTGATTCGGACAATTTTGTTACATGCCCGATCATGGCTCTTAACTGCTGGGAGCTGTGGGGCACCACGATCTCGCTCTGAATGGGTCCGGCGTCCCCATTCAGCGCGGTGGGTCCCCGTCTGGTTTCCAGGACCGGGCACATGGGCGCCGGTGCCGAGTCCTCGACCGGGAGCTCCTCTCTCTCTCTCTCTCCCCTACACTACCCCTTTCCCAGGATGCCTCGTAGCTAGGGGGATCGCGGAGTCTGGGGGCCGAAGCCACCACGGTCTTTCTCGGGACCGGAACCGGGACCTTCGCAACCGCCAGCGACTGGCTCGCTGGGGGGTTCATTAGACAAACCAGCCCGCTTGCTTTATTTAAAGCACTCCGCAGACCCTCTATCTCCTGCAGGCAGGCCCCGTGGTCGGCCCCTTCCGACCTGTCCTCCAAAACCATTTTGTAGGCTGCCCTAACCCCTTTGAGGTTCTCTTCCTGGGTCTCCAGCTGGCGGCTCAGGGAAGTGCACTGCTCCCTGAGCTTGCCCTTACTGCGCATGGCCTCAGTGATCTGGCACTCCATCAGCTCTACCCTGGCTTCGTGGCGGTTGGTCACGACCCGGCGCTCCTTGTTTAAAGAGTCCAGAGCCTCAATCAATTGGTGCCCACCCGCAGCCTTCTCCTCTACCTCCTCAAGAAGGTCCCTGATCTGGGCTGCCTGTGCCACAACCACGCGGTCCAAGAACTGGACCTGCTTTTTGTAGCAGGTCAGCCAGACCGCCTTTTCCACAGATTTCTTGTGGGCTTTGCTGGCCGTCCACCGGATCGCTGCATCCAGTGGGCGCTTGTCCTCTAATAAAACACACATCCATTGTTTGGTGATATTCACCTTGCTAAAGACATAGTCCGCAATGCGCTCGTCCATTACGTCCCTAGTTTTCAAATCCTTTTCTGGCACACTATCGTCCTGCTGCCAGTGTCCCTTCGTGGTCGCCATTATCTGTAAGGGGTTTCTGCGCCGAGCTTTCGCCCGACCTAAGGTCCCTGTGCCTTGCTCTGGTCCCTCGACCAGGCCGTGCACACTGGTTCCCCGTGAGTGGTTCGACCCACTCACCCCCTACGGTTCTAGACAGTGGACTTAGATGCAGGAGCGTTGATAGTGCAGAAAAATTCAACCAGACCAGATTTGAAGACCAGGGTTTAAATGGAAAAGGCTTTTATTGAGCGCTTGGGACTATGGTACATGACTGCTTTACCCAGTTCAATAAGACATATACTGAATTACATGAATACTTTGACTCTGAATTATAAACGCACAGTTCTATAAGACATATACTGAATTACATGAATACTTTGACTCTGAATTATAAACGCACAGTTCTATAAGACATATACTGAATTACATGAATACTTTGACTCTGAATTATAAACGCACAGTTCTATAAGACATATACTGAATTACATGAATACTTTGACTCTGAATTATAAACGCACAGTTCTATAAGACATATACTCGACTGTAAGATGGGGAACGTACGACACATCGCAAAATTGGCCAACACATATTTACTTATACACCCACGTTAATTAAGCCACCCTCCCCTCTACACTAAAACTATGTCCAGGATGTGCAGGATCAGGGTACATGCTCACCATGGGGCTATTACTGGGGTTACTGGCTGTTCGTGCTGCTTCTCCGCTGTTTTCCTTGAGGGTCGTGCTTGTTCCGTGAGTTTCTTCCTTCCGTTCTTCTCGGTGAGTCTCCGTTCTCCGTGCCGTGTTTAACCCAAAAAATCGTGGGCAGTTATACTAATCCTGACCCGTCCTATCTCCCGCCAGATCTTGGGATCTCTTTGTTTCAAAGATAGGTTTCGAGTTTTCTCTTTGTTCTGCGTTATGTCCGGGGGTACCGGTGATGGCTAGACGGTCTGTTAATCTGTTTCTCGTTGAGAGGTGATGGGTTTAACTGGTTTCCCATCACCTGCCAGGTAGGTTTCTATGGGCTATTGTGCCCCTTAACGGGATTAACTGTGTAGGTGGGCTTGGGGCATTGTGAGTATGCTGATGTCAGCGCCCCAGTGTCTGGACTTCGACCTGGTTTTGCGGGTTTCTGCACGGCCAATATCCATCCATTGTTCTGGCCGTGGCTTTGCAGAAACCTAGAGACTGGGCTGTGGGGTTTTTGCTTTTGTGGCTGGTCACGAGGTCCCGCGGCCATCTTGGGACCCACGGATTGTGACATCCCTTGGTAAACTGACCGCAGCCTTTCTCCGCTATCAGCCCCAGTCTCCCGTGTAAAATGTCCAAACTGCAGCTCTTTGGTTTGGTGTTGATTGCAGAATGAGGGAAACTTCTCAAATCTTACAATAGGTAAATTAAATGGATTAAAGGCAGATAAATCCCCAGGGCCAGATAGGCTGCATCCCAGAGTGCTTAAGGAAGTAGCCTCAGAAATAGTGGATGCATTAGTGATAATTTTTCAAAACTCTTTAGATTCTGGAGTAGTTCCTGAGGACTGGAGGGTAGCTAATGTAACCCCACTTTTTAAAAAGGGAGAGAGAGAGAAAACGGGGAATTATAGACCAGTTAGCCTAACATCGGTAGTGGGGAAAATGCTAGAGTCAGTTATTAAAGATGTGATAGCATCACATTTGGAAAGTGGTGAAATCATCGGACAAAGTCAGCATGGATTTACCAAAGGCAAATCATGTCTGATGAATCTTATAGAATTTTTCGAGGATGTAACTAGTAGAGTAGATAAGGGAGAACCAGTCGATGTGTTATATCTGGACTTTCAGAAGGCCTTCGACAAGGTCCCACATAGGAGATTGATGTACAAACTTAAAGCACACGTTATTGAGGGTTCAGTGTTGAGGTGGATAGAAAATTGGTTGGCGGACAGGAAGCAAAGAGTAGGAATAAACGGGTCCTTTTCGGAATGGCAGGCAGTGACTAGTGGGGTACCGCAAGGCTCAGTGCTGGGACCCCAGTTATTTACAGTGTATAATAATGATTTGGACGAGGGAATTGAATGCAACATCTCTAAGTTTGCGGATGACACGAAGCTGAGTGGCAGTGTTAGCTGCGAGGAGGATGCTAGGAGGCTGCAGAGTGACTTGGATAGATCAGGCGAGTGGGCAAATGCATGGCAGATGCAATATAATGTGGATAAATGTGAGGTTATCCACTTTGGCTGCAAGAACAGGAAAGCAGAGTATTACCTGAATGGTGACCGATTGGGAGAAGGGGAGATGCAACGTGACCTGGGTGTCATGGTGCACCAGTCATTGAAAGCAAGCATGCAGGTGCAGCAGGCAGTGAAGAAAGCGAATGGTATGTTGGCATTCATAGCAAGAGGATTTGAGTTTAGGAGCAGGGAGGTTCTGCTGCAGTTGTACAGGGCCTTGGTGAGACCGCACCTGGAGTATTGTGTGCAGTTTTGGTCTCCTAACCTGAGGAAAGACGTTCTTGCCTTAGAGGGAGTACAGAGAAGGTTCACCAGATTGATCCCTGGGATGGCGGGACATTCATATGAGGAAAGACTGGATAGACTGGGCTTGTACTCGCTGGAATTTAGAAGGCTGAGGGGGGATCTTATAGAAACATATAAAATTCTTAAGGGGTTGGAGAGACTAGATGCGGGAAGATTGTTCCCGATGTTGGGGGAGTCCAGAACCAGGGGTCACAGCTTAAGGATAAGGGGGAAGTCTTTTAGGACCGAGATGAGAAAACATTTCTTCACACAGAGTGGTAAGTCTGTGGAATTCTCTGCCACAGAAGGTAGTTGAGGCCAGTTCATTGGCTATATTTAAGAGGGAGTTAGATGTGGCCCTTTTTGCTAAAGGGATCAGGGGGTATGGAGAGAAGGCAGGTACAGGCTACTGAGCTGGATGATCAGCCATGATCATATTGAATGGCGGTGCAGGCTCGAAGGGCCGAATGGCCTACTCCTGCACCTATTTTCTATGTTTCTATGTTCTCATCTTTACTGTGAATGTTCAGCCACTCTACACCTCCATCCCTCATCAGGAAGGTCTTAAAGCCCTCAGTTTCTTCCTTGACCGCAGAACCAGCCAATTTCCCTCGACCAACACTCTCCTCACTCTATCAACTGACATCTATATACTAAAACTCTCGTTTGTTTGTTCCTGAACTACAGCCAAAATGGTACACGATAGCGCGACAATTTTAGGGCCACCTTACTCACCATTTGGTGCTAATGGAAGAAGTTTCATTGAAATCGGTGTTATATTTTTACAGTTATTCACATTTTAAAGTTTAAATCTATCTCCTCTGGAGGGAGGGTGGAGGGAGGAAGGGGTGGAGGGGGGAGGATAAGGGGGGTTGAGGATGGAGTGGGGGCGAGGGGAAGGGGGGAGGGGGGAGGGGAGGGTGCTGCACCAATGCAAGAAAGGTTTGGGCCCAATGGGTCCACTTGGTCTAGTCTATTATAAACCCACTGACTCCCACAGCTATCTGCACTTCAACCCACCCTGCTTCCTGTAAAGACTCTACTCCCAATTCCTCTGTCTATGCCACATCTGCACCCAAGATGAGGTGTTCCATAACAGGACATTGGAGATATCCTTATTCTTTGGGGAATGTAAATGAGACCCTCGCAAGGGTCTCCTCGGTATCCCATAGCTCCGCTCTTGCTCTCCCTCCCTCCAGTCGTAACAGGGACAGAGTCGCCCTAGTCCTCACCTTCCACCCCATCAGCTGTCATAATCAGCACTTAATCCTCCAACATTTTCGCCACCTCCAACGGGATCCCATCAGCCACATCTTCCCATCTCCTTTGCTTTCCACAGAGACCGTTCCCTCCGCAACTACCTGGTGAACGTCCCTTCCCACCAGAACCACCCCCTTCCCAGGTACTTTGCCCTGTAACCGCAGGAGATGCAACACCTGTCTCTATACCTCCCCCCTCGACTCTGTCCAAGGACCCCAGGTGAGGTAGTTCACTTCCACCTCCTCCAACCTCATCTACTGTATCTGCTGTTCCAGGTGTGGACTCCTATATATCGGCGAGACCAAGTGCAGACTCGGCGATCGTTTCGCTGAACAGCGCCTAAACCTACCTGATCTCCCGGTTGCTAAACACTTTAACTCCCCTTTCCATTCCCACACTGGGAACACGGGTTCAGCCCGGTGGTATGAACGTCGACTTCTCCAACTTTAGATAGCTCCTCTGTCCCTCCCTTCCCCTCCTCCTTCCCAGATCTCCCTCTATCTTCCTGTCTCCACCTATATCCTTCCTTTGTCCCGCCCCCCTGACATCAATCTGAAGAAGGGTCTCGACCCGAAACGTCACCCATTCCTTCTCTCCCGAGATACTGCCTGACCTGCTGAGTTACTCCAGCATTTTGTGAATAAACCCACACTGACCTTTCTGTCCTGGAGGCTTCCTCCATTGTCAGAGTGAGGCCCAGCACAATTTGGAGCAACAGCATCTCATATTTTGCTTTGGCAGCTTACACCCCAGCAGTATGAACATTGACTTCTCCAACTTCAAGTAACCCTTGCTTTCCCTCTCTCTGCATCCCTCCCTCTTCCCAGTTCTCCGACCAGTCTTACTGTCTCTGACTGCATTTTATCTCTGTTTGCTATGTTGTTACCTTCTCCCAGCTAACAAAGATCTATTCTATATTTTCTTTGATCTCCATTCCCTTTGTCCTGTTTCACCCCTTACACTTCTTTATATATGTACCTCCTCTACCTGACATCAGTCTGAAGAAGGGTCTCAACCCGAAATATCACCCATTCCTTCTCTCCAGAGATGCTGCCTGTCCTGCTGAGTTACTCCAGCATTTTGTGCCTATCTTCGGTTTAAATCAGCATCTGCTGTTCCTTCCTACACATGCAAGCAGATTGTACTGGATTAGATGGGGCATCTTGGTCAGGATGGATGAGTTGAGCAGAACGATGTTTTCATGCTGTATGACCCTATGGCTCTCCATCACTCTACTTCAGATTCACACAAGCCTATGTAAAGGATAAAAAAATAATAGAGACCAATAGGAGATAGAAAACACAGAAATTCCCCAACAGTCTCCCGAGGAAATCAATTAGTTCAAGAGAACAATATCTCTGAATAAGAGAATAGCTATCTCTTGTAGATAGACACAAAATGCTGGGGTAACTCCACGGGACAGGCAACATCTCTGGATAGAAGGAATGTGTGATGTTTCGGGTTGAGACCCTTCTTCAGACTCTCCGGTTTAAACCAGCATCTGCAGTTCCTTCCCACAATAGATATTTCTTGTAGTCGGTGATCTCCACACTAATCAGAGACTTTGTTGAAAATCATGTAGATTTGGATTCACCAAACAAACTATAAACTAGTTCCATTGCTCCATGAATCTAGAGGTAAAGTAGAACTATTTAATGTTACATTGCTATGGTAGTTTTCATTAATTTGATTGAAGTTTTCTTGTTTTAATCCTGTAACATTGCTAACAAAGACATCTGAATTGATACACAGTCTAGCTAAAATTAGAGAGCACAAAATCTTGGAAATACTTCAACATTCCAAAATCCATTCTCTGTGCTTGCATCAATGGACTGTGATTTACTTTCTAGGTAGTTTCCATTAAAGTCGATTCCTACCTCTGTTCTTTCTATTGCATCTAACATTCCCATTAATTATTAACCTTAGCAGTTTTTCTCATCTAGTGTTTATTCATCTTACTTACATGAACTGAGGATTCAATTCATTCCACGGAAGAAAGGACAGATGTCAGGTTTTAGACAAATGTCATATTTCTTATATATTGATCTTTGGTTGTATTCCAATCACAGATTGAGAATTCTGAGACCTTCAACTGAATTGTGTAACAATTCCTGAAGTCCCATTATTCTAGTCATGAAGTAAGAGTAGCTCCATACTTATCTGAAAAGTGTGGAGACAGAAGTGAGTACAGATGCTATAATCTGGAGCCTTTAGTCTGATGCATGGTCTTGACCAGAAACGTCTACCATTCCTCAGGATTTGCAAAGAGAGTCTGGAGAGGTTTGCAGGGGTCCCTATCACGATTTATTCCGAGCAGCTCCGTCACAGAGGACTCTGTGATCTACGGACTGTTCCCAGGGACGCATTCGGAGACTGACATCGAGTGCTGCTGGAAGGTCATCAACTCGGTGAAAGACGCTCTTTAGTCTGCCCGAGCTTTGTTGACCTCCCAGCGGAGCGAGCTGTCCGTCAAGGAATGTTGCCGACTGGCCCGCTGCAGACTGCAGGAGTACGTGCTGAGGGACGCACTGAAGCTTGGTGCAGCCAAGGCTCTATGGGGGAGGACCACAGTCTAGGGTCCTTCCGCTGCTGGACATGGGGGGCAGGGTGTGGTGGAGACGCCCCTCCAAATAAGGGATTCTGTGTAAAATTGGAAATGAATATCTGCATTGAATGTGTAAGCTCCGGAAATGTCGGATGGAGTTGTTGAAAAGAAGATGTTTTGTAAATATTTATTACTTGAATAAAGTATTTTTTGATATTTTAAAAAAAAATCCTCAGATTCTAAAGATGTTGCCTGACCTACTAAGATCCGCCAGCAGATGGTATTTTATTCATCTGTGGTGTCTTTAACTTTAGGAAAAAAGAATGGAAAGAGGGTTATTTGAAGAAAAAAACTGAGATGGAGCTGATGGTTTGTGTCTGTCAAAACAAATTAATATGCCTTAAAAAAAATGAACCTGCCATTTTCCCAGCATGACAACAGCATTAACAACCTCTCTTTTTGTGCTGCTAAAATAAATAGTTGATATTTATTAGCTTCAGTTCCATATACTTAGTTTCAGAAACTGGTTGTTTTGGGTCAGATTTTCCAGATTAGACAGAAGCCCTTAAAAAATGTCACATCACAATTCAATTCAACCAGTGAAAGATTTATTTTAATATAGAAACATAGAAAATAGGTGCAGGAGTAGGCCATTCAGCTCCTCAAACCAATATGATCAATATGATCAATATTCAATATGATCATGGCTGATCATCCAAAATCAGTATCCCATTCCGGCTTTTTCCATTAGCCCAAAGAGCTAAATCTAACTCCCTCTTGAAAACATCCAGTGAATTGGCCCCCGCAGCTTTCTGTGGCAGAGAATTCCATGGATTCACAACTCTCTGGGTGAAAACGTTTTCCTCATCTCAGTCCTAAATGGCCTACCCCGCATTCGTAAACTGTGATCCCTGATTCTGGACTCCCCAAACATCGGGAACATTTTTCCTGCATCTACCCTGTCCAATCCTCTAAGAATTTTATGTTTCCATAAGATCCCTTCTCATCCTTCTAAATTCCAGCGAATACAAGCCCAGTCGACCCATTCTTTCATCATACGTCAGTCCCGCCATCCAGGGAATTAACCTGTTGAACCTACGCTGCACTCCCTATAATGAAGGACATTATTTAACAATAATGTCCTTCCTCAGATTAGGAGACCAAAATTGCACACAATACTCTAGGTGTGGTCTCACATGGGCCCTGTACAACTACAGTGGGATTTCCTTGCGCTTAAACTCAAATCCTCTTGCAGTGAAGACCAACATGCCATTAGCTTTCTTCACTGCCTGCTGTACCTACATGCTTACTTTCAGTGACTGATGTACAAGCACACCCAGGTCTTGTTGCATCTCCCCTTCTTCAAATCTGACACCATTCAGATAATAATCTGCCTTCCTGTTCTTGCCACTAAAGTGGATAACCTTGTAGTGAGTCCGATAGCGATGGATGCTGCAGTCAAAGTTTATTAAACAGCTCTAAAAACCCCGTGACAATTCACAACACTCAAAGCTCTAGACTACTACCTAACGTCTTACCTAAAAGGGTTCCAATGCTAGACTACTACCTAACGTCTTACCTAAAAGGGTTCCAACGCTAGACTACTCGAATCTACCGCGCTAACCCACCTCGTGACCTCGCTAGCCAATCCGAGGGTTCGACCATCCAACCAATCCCTATGTCCCTACAACCTCACATTTATCCACATTATACTGCATCTGCCATACATCTGCCCACTCACCCAACCTATCCAAGTTACCCTGCAGCCTCATAGCATCCTCCTCGCAGCTCACACTGCCACCCAGCTTTGGGTCATCCGCAAACTTAGAGATGTTAGATTTAATTCCCTCGTCTAAATCATTAATATATATTGTAAACAACTGGGGTCCCAGCACCGAGTCTTGCGGCACCCCACTAGTCACTGCCTGCCATTCTGAAAAGGACCCATTAATTCCTACTCTTTGCTTCCTGTCTGCCAACAAGTTCTCTCTCCATGTCAATACCCTACCCCCAATACCATGTGCTCTAATTTTGCACACTAATCTCTTGTGTGGGACCTTGTCAAAGGCTTTTTGAAAGTCCAGATACACCACATCCACTGGCTCTCCCTTATCCATTCTACTTGTTACATCCTCAAAAAAATTCCAAAAGATTAGTCAAGCATGATATCCCCTTCATAAATCCATGCTGACTTTGACCGATCCCGTCTGCTTTCCAAATGCGCTGCTATAACATCTTTAATAATCGACTCCAGCATCTTCCCCACTACCGATGTAAGGCTAACTGGTTTATAATCCCCGTTTTCTCTCTCCCTCCTTTCTTAAAAAGTGGAGTTACATTGGCTACCCTCCAGTCCACAGGAACTGATCCAGAGTTGAGAGAACATTGAAAAATGATTACCAATGCATCCACGATTTCTAGGGTCACTTCTTGAGTACTCTGGGATACAGACCACCAGGCCCTGGGGATTTATCTGCCTTCAGTCCCAACAGTTTACCTAACAACATTTTCTGACTAATGTGGATTCCCTTCAGTTCCTCCCTCCCACTAGATCCCCGGTCCCCTAGTATTTCCGGGAGATTATTTGTGTCTTCCTTAGTGAAGACAGAACCAAAGTACTTGTTTAACTGTTCTGCCATTTCCTTGTTTCCCAAAATAAATTCACCTGTCTGACTGTAAGGGACCTACATTCGTCTTCACTAATCTTTTCCTTGTTACATACCTAAAGAAACTTTTACAGTCAGTTCTTATATTCCCCGCAAGCTTTCTTTCATGCTCTTTTTGCCTCTCTTAATTAACCCCTTTGACCTCCTCTGTTGAATTCTAAATTTCTCCCAGACCTCCGGTTTGCTGCTTCTTCTGGCCAATTTATATGCCTCTTCCTTGGCTTTAACACGATCCCTGACTTCCCTCGTCAGCCACGGTTGAGCCGCCTTCCCAGTTTTATTTTTTTGCCAGACAGAGATGAACAACTTCTGGAGTTCATCCATATGGTCTTTAAATCTTCGCCATTGCATCTCCACTGTCTCTTTAAGTATAATTTGCCAGTCTATCCTAGCCAATTCCCGTCTCATACCTTCAAAGTCTCCTTTATTCAAGTACAAAACCCTAGTCTCTGAATTAACCGTGTCACTCTCTATCCGAATGCAGAATTCCACCATATTATGGTCAATATTGCCCAAGGGGCCGTGCACAACAAGATCGCTAACTAATCCTTCCTCATTACACAATACCCAGTCTAGGATGGCCTGCTCTCTAGTCAGTTCCTCTACATATTGGTTTAAAAACTCATCCTGTATGCATTCCAGGAAATCCTCCTCAGCACTGTTACCAATTTGGTTGGCCCAATCTATATGTAGATTAAAGTCACCCATGATAACCGGAATATGGAGAGGAGGAAGGCATTGGAGAGGGTTAAGTTTATTTTAGAGAAACAACTACTGAGCTTCGAGGCAACTCCATCAAATTCAAGCATTTGTAACTGGCAGATTACGTTGTGTTCTGGGCAATGGACCCCAGGGATATCCTCATCACTTGCACCATTGACTGCTGGGCTATCCGCTACCTAATCTACCCTGTCATCTTCGTCAATCTGGCCCCTAAACAACGAAGGCAACAGAAACATTTCCATTGAAAAATCAATATGAAAATATTCGTAGACCTTGGAAAGAAAACTCCTGTCAGTCTGTACCTCGGAGGCATCATCAGAAGTAGAGAGAATCCAGGGAACTACAGGCGGGTGAGCATTATGTCCGTGGTAGAGAGGCACGGATAGAGCAGATACTCAGAATGTTTTTCTCAGGGTGGAAATGTCCAGCATTAGAGGGGATACCTATGAGGTGAGATGGGGAAAGTTTAATGCAGATGTGCGGGGCAGGTTTTTTGACACAGAATGATCGGTGTCTGGAACGCATTGCTTGGGAAGGTGGTAGTGGCAGATACAAGAGTGGCATTTAAGAGGCTTTCAGATAGGCACATGGAAATGCAGGGATATAGATCAGGCATATCTTCCAGGTGGCCGCGGGTGGCAGACGCTTCCAGGAGGCCACAGCCCTTGCGAAGACGGGTGGCGGGTTCCCACGACTCAGGGCCGGCTCCGCGGAGCTGTCAGGAGAGGACCCAGAGGTGGTCGAGGAAGGGTGCTGTCGATCGAGCAGGCTAGGATTCTATTCCTTGGAGCGCAGGAGAATGAGGGGTGATCTAAAAGAAGTGTTCAAAATCATGAGAGGAATAGATCGGGTAGCCGCACAGAGTCTTTACCAGAGTAAGGGAATCGAGGGGGGGAAATTTAATAGGAACCTGAGGGCTAACGTTTTTATGCAAAGGGTGGTAGGTGTAGGAACGAGCTGTCAGAGGAGGTAGTTAAGGCAGGTACTATTGCAATGTTTAATGCTTTATAGCCAAACGATATTCATTTTTCAACTTGAGACGCTTGTTTAATATAATTTATTCAAATAGACTATTAAACGAAGATTTAGCAATCATCTCGCTAGATGCTGAAAAAGCATTTGATCAAGTAGAATGGCCCTATCTTTTCTCAGTGATGGAAAAATTTCAACTAGGTGAAAATTTTGGTGCATGGGTGAAACTTTTATATACATCCCCAACAGCTAGAATATTAACTAATCAAATGCTGTCATCTAAATTTCATTTAGCTAGGGGTTGTAGACAAGGATGTCCACTATCACCACTTTTATTTGCCCTTATTATAGAACCACTTGCTGAGAGTATTAGATCAAATTCAGATATTTATGGCTACAACACTAAACATACAACCAATAAAATTTCTTTATATGCGGATGATGTATTAATATATATTACAAAGCCAGAAATTAGCATTCCGAATTTATTAAATCTCATAACTCAATTTGGTTCATTTTCAGGTTATAGAATTAACTGGTATAAAAGTGAAATTATGCCAATAATGGAGCATAATCCGGCCATACTTCAACAATTTCCTTTTAAAATTGCCTGTGAAAAGTTTAAATATCTTGGAATTTACGTGACTAGGAAATATATTTCTTTATTTAAATCAAATTTTCCTCCTTTACTTGCTAAATTACACAGAAATATCCAATTTTGGAAAACACTTCCTATATCATTAGTTGGTCGTAGTAATGCTATAAAGATGATCTTTCTTCCACAGCTACTATACTTATTTCAAGCAATTCCGATCTACCTTCCAAAAAAGTTTTTTTTTTAAATTGATTCAATTGTTACTAATTTTATTTGGGACTACAAGACTCATAGAATAAATAAAAGACACTTATGTAAGTCTAAAATTAATGGAGGAATTGCTTTACCTAACTTTTTATTTTATTATTGGGCGGTTAATATTAAAAATATAACCTGCTGGTTGGATGATTCTGATCAACAACCGGATTGGTTAAAGATGGAGAAAGAGGATTGTTTACCATTCGATATTGGTGCAATCCTCTTAGCTCCAATAAATTTAAATAAAAAAACATATGGAGGTAATCCCATTATACATAGTGTTATCCGTACCTGGAAACAATTAAAGCTTACGTTAAAATTGAGTAAATTATCTGTTTTCCTTCCTATTGCGAATAATCCTTCTTTTAAACCGTCTGTATTAGATAGAGGCTTTGCTCAATGGAAAAGTTATGGAATCAAAAGGGTGGGAGATCTTTATCATAAGGGAACTTTTCTTTCGTTTCAGGAGTTACAGCAGAAGTACGGATTACATGTTAATAATTATTTTAGATATTTACAACTTAGAGATTATGTAAAATCACACATGCAAGAATATAAGTTTAGAGGTCCAGAAACACTTGATGTATGCCTGAATCGACATTATAACTCAAATAAATTAATATCTTTTATTTACAATATTCTCCTTGACATTGACATTCTGTCATCAGAATCTTATAGACGAGCATGGGAGGACGAATTGAATCAATTTATAATGCAAGATATATGGGATGAAAGTTTACAACATATACATCAATGTTCATTGAATACTAGACATTCCTTAATACAATTTAAAATAATACATAGATTACATTATTCGAAGACGAAATTAAATAGGATTTTTCCTAGTATCTCTCCTATGTGTGATAAATGTCAATTTCAAGAAGCTAATTTAACTCATATTTTCGTAACTTGTATAAAAATGCAAAACTTCTGGTTGGAGATTTTTAAAATAGTTTCTAAAGTTATTAATAAAAAATTAGATATGGACCCAAAATTAATTATATTAGGATTATCAGAACATACTACAAATTTTACAGTAAGTCAGGTACATTTTCTTGATTACAGTCTAATAACTGCGAAAAAACTAATACTTAAATTTTGGAAAAAAACAATAACCCCCACAATTAAAATGTGGACTATGGAAATGACAGAGACCCTGCATTTGGAAAAAATAAGGTTTGCCTTAATCGACAAACCTGAGTTATTTTTAAAAATATGGTCTCCATTTATTGAATTTTTAGAAAAGTAAATGGGTTTGGCACAGGACTAAAATAAAAAAAATAAAAAATTTAAATAAAAAGTTGAAACTTGAGTTGGGGGTTGGATGTACAGCTGTGGTTTTTGTCTCCCGGATCTACTCCCGTTAATTTTTATTGTTAGATCCTTTTTTTTTTTTTTTTTTTAACCCTCTTACTCTCTCTTCCCAAGTTTATAGTTTTATATTTTTATTTTTACTTTCTCTCTTCAAAAATTTAAAAATTGAAGCTATGTAAGAACTTTGTAACAAATGTGTTTTTTTTTTTATTTCGATTTGTACATATGCTTTTCAAAAATAAGAAAATAAAAAAATAAAAAAGAAATTAAAAAAAAAGGGTGGTAGGTGTAGGAACGAGCTGTCAGAGGAGGTAGTTAAGGCAGGTACTATTGCAATGTTTAAGAAACATTTAAGCAGGTACATGGATAGGACAAGTTTTGGAGGGATATGGGCCAAATGCAGGCAGGTGGGACTAGTGTAGATGGCACAGGTTGGCTAGTGTGGCCAAGTTCGGCCGAAGGGCCTGTTTGCACACTGTGAGACTCTATGACACAAAAAGTGAAAATAAAAAACGTATAGGCATCTCAAGGCTGAGGTCCAACTCAGAAACAGAGTCATAGAGTAACACAGTGTGGAAACAGGCCCATCAGCCCAACTTGCCCACACCGCCAACACTGTCCCAGCTACACTAGTCCCACTTGCATGCACGGTCTATATCCCTCTAAACCTGTCCTACCCATGTACCTGTCTCACTGTTTCTTAAACGATGGGATAGTCCCAGCCTCAACTACCTCCTCTGGCAGCTTGTTCCATACACCCACCACCCTTTGTATGGAAAAAGTCACCCCTCGGATTCCTATTAAATCATTTCCTTGAACCTATGTCCTTCAGTCCTCGATTACCCAACTCTGGGCATCTACCCGATCTATTCCTATCATGATTTTGTTTACCTCTATAAGATCTCCCCTCATCCTCCTGCGCTCCATGGAATAGAGACCCAGCCTACTCAACGTCTCCCTATAGCTCACACCCTCTAGTCCTGGCAACATCCTCGTAAATCTTTTCTGAACCCTTTCAAGCTTGACTATATCTTTCCTATAACGTGGTGCCCAGAACTGAACACAATATTCTAAATGCGGTCTCACCAATGTCTTAACACAACTACAACATGACCTCCAAACTTCTATACTCAATACTCTGAATGAAGGCCAAAGTGCCAAAAGCCTTTTTGACCACCTTATCTTCCTGCAACTCGACCTTCAAGGAACCATGCACCTGTACTCCTAGATCCATCTGCTCTCCAACACTACCCAGAGGCCTACTATTTACTGAGTAGGTCCTGCCCTTGTTCAAAGTTTCAAAAATGCAACACCTCACACTTCTCTGTATTAAATTCCATCAACCATTCCTCTGACCACCTGGCCAATCGATTCAGATCCTGCTGTAATCGTTCACAACAATCTTCACTATCTACAAAACCACTAACTTTTGTATCATCAGCAAACGTGCTAATCTTGCCCTGTATATTCTCATCCAAATCATTGATGTAGATGACAAACGGTAACGGGCCCACCACCGAATCCTGATGCACACTACTAGTCACAGGCATCCAGTCTGAGAAGCAACCTTCCACCATTACCCTCTGCTTCCTTCCATGGAGCCAATTTGCTATCCATTTAGCTATCTCTCCTTGGATCCCACGCGATCTAACCTCCCAGAGCAGCCTACCATGCGGAACCTTGTTGAACGCCTTATTGAAGTCCATGTACACAACATCTACAGCTCTGCCCTCGTCAACCTTTTTGGTCACGTCTTCAAAAAAATCAATCAGATTTGTGAGACACGACCTCCCATGTACAAAACCATGCTGACTATCCCGAATCATCCCTTGCCCATCCAAATGCCTGTTTCTCCTATCCCTCAGAATACCCTCCAGTAACTTACCAACTGCAGATGTTAAGCTCACCAGCCTACACTTCCCAGCATTTTCCCTGCAGCCATTCTTGAAAAGAGGTACAATATTTACCACCCTCCAGTCTTCCGGCACCTCTCCTGTATTTGTGGAGCAGAGGGATTCAGGAGGGCAGATACACACATCCCTGAAAGTGGCATTAAAGGTAGATAGGGTGGCCAAGAAGGCTTTCAATACACTGGCCTTTATCAGTCAGAATATTGAGTTTGGAAGTTGGGATGTTATGTTACAGTTGTACAAGATGTTGGTAGGCCCCATTTAGAGTATTGTGTTAAGCTGGAAAAAGTGCAGAGATAATTTACAAGAATGGTGTCTAGACATGAGGGCCTGCACCATAGGGAGAGGTTGGGCATGATACGGCTATATTCCTTGGCGTGCAGAATGATGAGGGGTGATTTTTTAGAGACATATAAGATCATGAGGGGAATGGATAGGGTAAATACACAGTGCCTTTTACCCAGAGTAGCGAAATCAAGAAGCTGAGGTTTAAAGTAAAAGAGGAGAAATTTAATAGGAACCTGAGGGGCAACCTTTTCACACAGAGGGTTGTAGGCACATGGAACGAGCTGCCAGATGGGTTAGTTGCAACAGGCACTATAATAAGATTAAGATTTTAAAGACATTTGGGCAGGTACAAGAATAAGAAAGGTTTAGAGGGATATGGGCCAAATGCAGACAGGTGGGACTATTGTATATGGGGCATCGTGGTCAGCATGTGCATTTTGCGTTGAAGTTGTTTCTGTGCTCTATGTCTTTTAGAGCATAAGAAAGCAGTGTGCAAACAACAAAAGGGAGCGCATAACATCCAAAACTACCCATACATTCATACCATCAAACCACACCTTCCAGAAGGCTCTCGAGATTCCACGATTCTTCAATCATCTCAGAACTGGAGTCATTCTAGTTGCCGAGTGATAGCCAAATTGTAGGCAAAATTACCAAATGCATAGCTGAAATATTGTCTCCTGCAGATGTGAAAGAGGTACATTGCAATAGAACTAAGACGATTGGCTACTCTTCAGTTATTCTATTTTCATTTGTCTTGAAAATCTTAATTTAACATTCTAACTCTAGGTAATCAAATACTTCAATATATTTAAACTGAAGAATTGTCAAGGGTAAAACTAAGGCTAGAATTTATTCATGAAATTAAATTGGTGCTTTCTACCTTTGCCCAGAACTACAATTAAATTCAGCACAAATAAGATAATTACTTCTTTCAGTGTGGAATAATTTTCCCAGCTGCTTTCCATAATTGGCACATGTATTCACAAAAGCATCTCTGAGACTTTAATCTTCAGATCTATTATACTAATGAAAAAAGTAAATGATTCATTAAATGCTATTTTCCTCCCTTTTATATTTGACTTCTTTAACTGTCCCTGGTTTATCATCATTAATGGTCTCTGATACACTGCAATGTGAATTCACTTGCTTTTTACTCCCTAAATTCAAGATTAATTGATAGATTTTTGGCGGCATATTATGCAATGATTTAGCGGTTCAGATTTTTGTATAATATTTTTTTATTTGCATTTATTTTCAATTTCCAAGTTTTCTCTCACTTTTCTATTTTATTCATTGATTCTGCACAGGAACAGGTTCACAATGTCTGAACCAAACATGATTCAAGACCAACTATTATCTGCCTGCACATAATCCATATCCCTCCATCCCTGCATATCCATATGCCTATCCAGACATTTCTTAAATGCCACGATCATATCTTCCTCAACCACTAACCCCAACAGCACATTCTAGGCATTAACCACCGTCTGTGTAATAAATCTACCCATTCATCTCCTTTAAACTTTGCCCCTCTCCCTTAAAATTATGCTCTCCATGCCCTCTTGTATTTAATTTTTTTTCATCCTGGAAGAAAGGTTCTGTCTGTCTACCCAATCTATGTCTCTCATAATTTTATAAACTTTTATCAGGTCTCCCTATAACGTCCGATGTTTCAGAGAAAACAATCCAAGGGTAGTACAGTAGCACAGCTGGTAGTGCTGCTGCCTCACAGCACCAGAGACCCAGGTTTGATCCTTACCTTGAGTTCTGACTGTATGAAGTTTGCACATTCTCACTGTGACTGCATTGGTTTCCTCTGGGTGCTCCTGTTTTCTCCCACATCCCAAAGATGTGCGGGTTTGCAGGTTAATTGGATATCAATTATATATTTTCCCCTTATATTCAATGTCCCAAATTAAAACCCTTCACATTTGCTCCATTTAAACTTCATCTGCCATTTATTTGCCATTTCTGTAGCTGATCTATACATCCTGCTGTATACATTGACAGTCTTCTTCACAGTCCATTTCTCCAGCAATCTTGCTGTCATCTGCAAACCTATTAACCAACCCATCTATGTTTATGTCTAAGTCATGTATGTATATCACAAACAACAGAAGTCCCAGCACAGATCACTGCAGTACTCCACTGGTTGTAGACCTACAGCCTGAATATTGTCCTGCCACCACAACCTCTATATTCTCTCAGTAAACCAATTCTGAATCCATATCACCCATATTAATCCCGTGCAACTTAATCTTCTGGGTCAGCCTACAACGAGGGACTTTATCAAATGCCTTACTAAAACCCATATAGACAACAACCACCACCCCATCCTCATTAATCACCTCTCATTCCCATTCTCTCATTCTCTTTCTGCTGATTAGCTATTTACAGTTACTTTTTGTTTCTTTCTCTTGGTGAAATTGCTCAGTCAACTAAACTTGTTTGCATTCTGTTCTCCTTCATTTTATGTGCAATGCCAATCTTCTGCCATGGATAAATACAAAAGCTTCTGTCTGTTTTTTCTCCTTAAGCAAAAGAAAGATAAAACAATTGTATAATTTTTTAAGTGTAGGAAAATAACTGCAGATGCTGGTACAAATCGAAGGTATCACAAAATACTGGAGTAACTCAGCAGGTCAGGCAGCATCTCAGGAGAGAAGGAATGGGTGACGTTTCGGGTCTCGACCCTTCTTCAGACTGAAAAAGGGTCTCGACCCGAAACGTCACCCATTCCTTCTCTCCTGAGATGCTGCCTGACCTGCTGAGTTACTCCAGCATTTTGTGATACCTTCGTATAATTTTTAAAAATGTTTTATTGGTTTTGAATTTCTTTATTTTCACCGTACATGTTAATGTTACTTGCTTTCTGAGTTTATCTTATCAGTCATGTTGTACGTGAGAGAAGACAAAGTGCTGAAGTAACTCAGTGATCAGTCAATCAGTCAGCGTCTCAGGAGGACATGTACAGGTGATGCTTCAAGGTCAGGACCCTTTTTCAGACCGATTGCGAGGGTGGGTTGCGGAAGAAACCTGGAAGCAAGGAGGTGTAGGACAAAGCCTGGCAGGTAATAGGTTGATACAGGTGAGGAGACCTTTTTGATAGGCAGATGGTTGGGCAAAGACCAGAGATGAAAAGACAGAAGGTATGAGACGAAAGAATTGAAGAGTTGAAAATTGTGAAGCTAGGGCAAGGAATGTTGGTGGAAATGGAGTGCACAGGGAGAGGGGAGGGGAAGCGGGGGTGGGGGGGGGGGGAGGGGAAGCGGGGGTGGGGGGACATATGGGGGAAGAAGGGAGATGAGGAGGGTTCTGTTGTTACCTAAAATTGAAGGATTTAATGTTCATACCATTGGGTTGTTGGCTACCTGTGAGAGGAGCAGAATATGAGGTATTGTTCCTTCAATTTGTGTGTAGCCTCACTCTAGTAATGGAGGAAACCCAGGATAGAACAGTCAGTATGGGAATGGGAAGAGGAATTAATATGGTTATCAACCGGGATATCCAGCAGGCCTTGGTGGATCAAGCATATGTGTTCGGCAAAATTGTTGCCGAGTCTACACTTTGTCTCGCTGATGTGCAGGAAGCCACATCGGGAACACCAGATGCAGTAGTTGAGGATAGATAAGGTGCACATAAACCTCTGTTTCACTGTGGTCTGGATACGGACAATAAAGAACCATTGAACCATTGATAAGCCAGCATCTGCAGTTGCTTCCTACCCACTCAAAGGATAGTCAGACCTTCGACTGGGTCCTCTCCAGGCTAATTTCCCCACCGTTGTAGCTGGGATGCACTTAATCAGCCTCATTGGACAGAGCAAGTCTTTCACATAACCCGAGCAAACTCCTGAAGCAGATATCTTATCCAAACTCTGTCGAAGAAACAGATTACCAGGAGATGAAGTAACTTTGTTGGCACCCTTTACTCTTGCATACTCGTACTGTATGCAAACAAAGAATCTCACTATACCAAGTATACGTGACAATGAAGTATCAATCAATCAATCAATATTCCACAATGTGTGCTCAATGCCTCCTTGGAAAAATTGCAACATGCCAACCAATTCCTGGAGTCTCATTGAGTCCCATGGCTGGAGAACGTGCTGGGGATAGTGTTGAGAACATTGAGGCCCTTGGTGAGAAAAGGCAGGAGTACTACATAAATAAGAGGAAAGGCACTGTCTCATAAGCTATCTCCTGAGAGTCCACTGTCCCACATGTGCAAATGCGTGCAATTCACCAGCACAGGATGCCTAGGAAAAAAAGCAAAATCTCATCACCCAAACCAAGTCAGGTTCAGATAAGAGGAAAGTGCTGCGGGGTCACTTGGGCTACGTTCGGATGATCCGCTGGTTGAAGGTTAGGGGCAAGTGGTCAGAGGGTGGGGCAAGTGGTTGTTGGGGGGGCTAAGTGGTTGTAGGGGAGGGCAAGTGGTTGAAGGTGTAGGGGCAAGTGGTCAGAGGGTGGCGCAAGTGGTTCTAGGGGAGGGCAAGTGGTTGTAGGGGAAGGCAAGTGGTTGGAGGTGTAGGGCAAGTGGTTGGAGGTGTAGGGCAAATGGTTGGAGGTGTGGGGCAAGTAGTTGTTTCGTGGTGTGGGGGTAAATGGTTGGAGATGTGGGGGCAAATGGAGATGTGGGGCAGGTGGTTGGATGTGTGGGGTAAGTAGTTCGAGGGGGAGTGGTTGGAGGTGGGGGCGAGTGGTTTGAGGTGGGGCAAGTGAATGTGGTGTGGGGACAAGTGGTGCGAGGTGGGGGCAAGTGGGTGGAGGAAGGGAGGTGGTTGGAGGGGGGAGTGGTTGTGTGGGGGCAACTGGTGGGAGGGGAGGCTAGTGGTTGTGGTGTGGGGGCAAGTGGTTGTGGGGTGGGGGCAAGTGGTGGGAGGTGGGGGCAGATGGTGGGATGTGGGGGCAGGTGGTTGTGCTGTGGGGCAATTGGTGGGATGTGGGTGCAAGTGGTTGTGGTGTGGGGGCAAGTGATTGTGGTGTGGGGGCAAGTGGTTGTGGTGTGGGGGGGCAAGTGGTGGGAGGTCAGGGCAAGTGGTGGGAGGTGGGGGCAAGTGGTTGTGGTGTGGGGGCAGGTGATTGTGGTGTAGGGGCAAGTGGTGGGAGGGGAGGCAAGTGGTGGGAGGTGGGGGCAAGTGGTGGGAGGTGGGGGCAAGTGGTGGGAGGTGGGGGCAAGTGGTTGTGGTGTGGGCAAGTGGTTGTGGTGTGGGGGCAAGTGGTTGTGGTGTAGGGGCAGGTGATTGTGGTGTGGGCAAGTGGTGGGAGGTGGGGGCAAGTGGTTGTGGTGTGGGGGCAAGTGGCGGGAGGTGGGGACAAGTGGTTGTGGTGTGGGGGCAGGTGGTTGTGGTGTGGGGGCAAGTGGTGGGAGGGGAGGCAAGTGGTTGTGGTGTGGGGGCAAGTGTTGGGAGGTGGGGGCAAGTGTTGGGAGGTGGGGGCAAGTGGTGGGAGGTGGGGGCAAATGGTTGTGTGGGGGCAAGTGTTGGGAGGTGGGGGCAAGTGGTTGTGGTGGCAAGTGGTGGGGGCAAGTGGTTGTGGTGTGGGGGCAAATGGTGAGAGGTGGGGGCAAGTGGTGGGTGGTGGGGGCAAGTGGTTGTGGTGTGGGGGCAAATGGTGAGAGGTGGGGGCAAGTGGTGGGTGGTGGGGGCAAGTGGTTGTGGTGGGGGCAAGTGGTTGTGGTGTGGGGGCGGGGCAAGAGGAGGGGGGGTGGTAATGTGCACGGAAAGGCGGGGTTAGGCGCGTTGGAGGCGCGTCAGCGCATAAATTATGATTGAGACAGGTGGGTGTGTGAGTGTGAGTGAGTGAAGGCGGAAGGAGCCGTGGCCGCTGGCGGAGTGAGTGAGTGAATCATGGAAGGGGGGGACGCCGCCTCAGAGCAGGAATGAGAAGACACCTTGGCTCCATTTCCCACGCAGCAAGCCTCCTCGGGAAAGTTACACCGCGCTGGAGGTTTCGTAGACGCTAAGGTGGATTTGAGCGGCCAATATGTCCGAGTAGACTAATGATAATCCACCCGAGGAATTGGCCACCTGTAGTGTAGGTGTACGAGAGAAACTGCCAGCGTTGAAGAGAAGATGGTGTAAAAGTTAGTGTGTCCATGGAAAGACAACGTGCAACAACACCATGTATCAACGGTTGTGATATCGAGATGTCGCTGTGCTTGCGAAAGTCTATCCAGAAAGTTAAAGTGGATCCCAAGCCACAACGGGCAGGGTTGTACTTGTAGGTTCGGCCGCTCGTAGAAGTATCGTTTGTGAATGTACACCGGCTCCGGGGAAGTCAGCATGCTGCCCGCTGCTGTGAAGAGATGGCTTCACACGCCCAAAGTAAGACGCTAGGCACTAGACACTAAGATTTCCTATACTTTACCATTTTCGTTCGCCAAGCATTTTAAAATTATTTCTAGCTTTTGTTCACTTTCCACATTCGTTGATCGGCGTTTTTGTTTTGTTTTAATTCATAATCCCAGTGCATGAAGATGGGGAGTCTCTGAAGAAAGTGATTTTCCGATTTGAATCTGTTTTAACATTTTTAAACTAGTAATTTAGTTTTATTTCCTCCTCCGAACACCCCTCAGGACTTCGTCTTCGAGTGGGTGTGTCATTATCTCAGGAGGTTTTTTTATTCCTAACTGCTTCCTCCTTACCTCTTCTGTTGTAAGTTCTGTGACTCGGTACATTCGTCATGGCTGGTTCATCAGTAACGAGTTGAAACTTGCATGTTGTATCACCCGGTGTTGTGTCTTCGGGTTTGATGTCCTGATAATAACGACACAATTCAGGTTGTTTCAGTTGCCTTAATTTACTCCTTTATTCAGCTCCTTGCCTGTGTGGCGTAGTGATACTGAAAAGTGCTTACATACCTAATCACAGTGTGTGTGTGTGTGTGGTGAGTGTGCCTGATACAAAGTAGTGCAGGAGGTTGGGACTGCTACAATGAATATGTAGCATATGTAACATCCCCCCTTCTCAAAAGAAAAGAATAAAAGTTAGTGACACTAGAGGATTTCCAGAGCGAGGGTGGCAATCCTGTAGCAGATACCGTGGGATTATTCTGCCCACATTCATGGCATTCTGCTTTCTACTATACTACACAACAAAATATATAATGGCAGCTTGTTTTCTTTCAGGTAGTGCGTAGCCAGTCAAGAGTCATGTCTTGGCGTGACTTGTGACTTGTCCCTTCCAGTGCTAGCGATAACGCGCTGGGGGTAAGATGTTGCTCCTGGATCTAGTAGATCTGGTTGTTGCCTGCAGTGTTGCACTCGATGTATTGGTGACTTGTTGAGTCGTTTCCTGGCCATTGGTTGGTGCTGGTTGACTATATAACTCACTGGTAGCAGTTTGTGAGAATGTGTTGTCATCAATGGCAGGTGTTGCTGTTGCTGTGGGTGGTGTCCTAGGAGTTGCTGGTGTTGTCTTTGAAGTTGCAGGTGTTGACATTTCAGGTGTCGGGCGGATGTGAATTCTGTTTCGTCTCAACTGCCTGCCCGGTTCTGTCTCTATGATATATGATTTTGGGGTTCCAGCCCTACTGGTGATTTGTGCTGGGGTCCATTTCTTTGTTATTGGATCCTGAGCATGTACGTTTTGGCCTTGAAATAGTTCAGGCAAGTACTGTGCATTTTTGTTGTATTGTTTCAGCCCCTCCTCCTGGGCAGCTGCCAATTTTGCCCTTGTTTCTTCTTGGTCGATAGGGGGTTGGATTTTGCTTGGCAGGGTGGTTTTGTATTTCCTGCCATTTAGCATTTCTGCAGGAGACTTCATGTCAGCCTTTAGTGGAGTTGCCCGTAAGGATAATAGTGCCAGGTTTGGATCCTCCTTTGCCTCTCGGCATTTTATTAGTATTTTCTTGGCTGTCTGTACTTGCCTTTCAATAAACCCATGGCCCTTTGGGTAATGTGGTGAAGATGTTGTGATTTTGAACCCGTATTCGGTGGCCAGCTCTCTGAATTCCCGAGATGTGAATTGGGTTCCATTGTCACATACGATCTGCTCAGGTATTCCTTGCTCTGCAAACAACCCTCTAACAATTGACACAATTGTTTTAGCTTTCAAGTCCTTTATGTTTCTCACAAATGGGAATTTGGAGTAGTAGCAGGCCATAATCAAATACCATTGCTGGTTCTCTGTGAACAGGTCTGCTCCGATGGTTTGCCATGGCCGGCTTGGGATATCACTGGGTGTCATTTCCTCCTTCTGTTGTGAATTCCTGTATTTTTGGCATATGTGGCATGTAGATACCAGCTTTTCTATGTCCTTGTACATGCCTATCCAGTACACAGCGGATTTAGCACGGAGTCTGCACTTTTCCATTCCTAAGTGTCCTTGGTGGATCTTTTCGAGGATTTCTTTTTTCATGGACTTGGGTATGATGATTCGTGATCCGGCCAGCAGGACTCCATTCTCTACCGAAATATCATCACGGATGGTCCAGTATTCGCGGAGGATAGGCTGAACTTGTTGTCTCTTTTCTGGCCACCCCTGTATTACCATTTGGGTGAGGAGCTGGAGTTCTTCATCTCTGGCTGTTTCCTCTTTAATCTGTTCCAGCTTCACGCTTGTCACACTCACAATGTGGTGGATCTTTATGCTCAGCCCTTCCATCTCTTGTTTGTCATGTGTTGATAGTCTGGATAGGGCGTCAGCTAGCAGCAGGTCTTTTCCTGGCTTGTATCTGATGTTGTAGTCGTAGCTCTGTAGCCTCAGTAATAGTCTCTGTAGTCTGGCTGGTGCTTTGGTGAGGTTTTTTTTTCCGATTTGTTCTAGAGGGCGGTGGTCTGTTTCGATGTCGAAATACCTTCCATATAGGTAAGTGTGAAATTTCTCGCAGCCATAGACTACTGCTAAGAGTTCTCTCTCTATGTTTGCGTACCTTGATTCTGTAGGAGTGAGTGCTTTGGATGCATACGCAATAGGTCGGCCATTTTGTATCAGTACTGCTCCAACTCCTCTCATGGAGGCATCAACTTGGAGTGTTACAGGTTTCTGTCTGTCATAGTACTGCAGGATCGTTTCTTTGCTGATGAGTTGTTTTAATTTCCCAAAATCTTGGCTATGTGAAGCACACCAATCAAATTCAGCGTCGTCTTTCATCAATTCACGGAGATTTGCTGTATGATTAGCAAGCTTAGGTATGAAGACTCCCATGTATTGTATGAGCCCTAGGAAACTTCTTAACTGTTTCTTGTCTTTGGGTTCCTCCATGTGGTTGATAGCATCCACTTTTGTAGGGTCCGGTTTCACTCCTTCTGCAGAGTAAATCAGTCCAAAGAATTTGCACTCCCTTTCTTTGATTATGCATTTGTCTGCATTGAGCTTTATGCCGGCTCTTCGAGTTTTTTCCATAGCCTCATGGAGGTTGTAATCATGCGTGTTTTCATCTCTGCCGTATACTTGGATATCATCTGCTATCCCGATTGCCCCTTTACAGCCTTTGTATGTTTCATCTATTTTCCGCTGGAAGACATCTTGACTCACCTTCAGCCCGAATGGGAGCCTGTTGAATCTGAATCTGCCAAATGGCGTGTTGAAAGTGGTGAGCATTGATGACTTCCGGTCTATTTTGACGTTCCAATATCCATTGCTAGCATCCAGCTTGCTGAACACCTTGGAACCGGCTAGTGCGGGTGTGATCTCTTCAAGGGTTGGAGTTGGATAATGGTCGCGCTTCAATGCATTGTTCAGATCCCTGGGATCAAGGCATATCCTTAGTTTTCCGTTTGGCTTTTCTTTGATAACAATTGAATTTACCCAATCAGTTGGTTTAGTTATTGCTGTGATGATGCCCTTTTCTTCCATTTCGTTTAGTTGTTCCCTTAGCCTCTCTTTCAGTTCAAGGGGAACACGGCGGGGTGGGTGGATCACTGGCTTCACACTGGGGTCTACTGTGATATGGTATTCGTATTCCTCAAAACAACCAACGGTATCGTCAAAACACTCTGGGTACATGTCCATCAATTCTTCTTTGTTCCTGATGGGCGGCCGGTTTTTGATGGGTATGTTTCTGTCAATTCTGCAGGAGTTTGTCTTGATTTCATAGTTGATTGACACAATCTTCAGTCTTTGGCACGTGTTCAGGCCGAGAATAGCAGGTCCTTTCGATTTAGTGATGAAGAAGGGGCATTTCACTTCTTTCCCTTTGTATGTTCCTGCTATGATTATTTTGCCTAGCTGTGGGATTATGGAACCTCCGTATGCAGCTAGGACTACATCGCTACTTCCAAGGATTCCTTTCCTGACGCTGCCATCTTTTGTCATGTGTTCAGGGAATATCTTTCCGTAAAGATTGACTGGTAAGATATTGCTCTGGGCTCCAGTATCAATTTTGAGCCTTAGATTAATCGTTGTTCTTTTCTTTCCCACTTTTTTCTGTAGTTGTATTATAGTATATGCTTCCTCTCTGTTGCTATGTGTTTTGCTGTTTCCCATTTCGTGGACGTCAATGGTCCCAACGGAAAGGAATTCTTCCTCAGAGGTATCTGAGGTTATCTCCTCTTCCTGTTGGACGTGTGCGTGTATTTGTTTCCTTCTCGTATTTCTATCGTTCTTTGACCATTGCTGCTTTGGCTTGGTGCTGTATGATTTTGTTGACCTACACATTTTCTTCCAGTGGTTAGGCCTCCCACATGAGTTGCAGGTAGTCCCGTATGCTGGGCACGCCCTGCGATCATCAAATGCATGCTCTGTACCGCAGTTCCAGCAGCTTCTTTGGCTTGCTTGTTTGTTTGCATGCCTAGAAAATGTCTGCTTTGGAGCCTTTAAGGTGGAGCCAGGGTCACGTTTTGAGAGAGCGTCTATATTCACTCTGGTGCTGCTCTGAGATGAGCCAACTTGAAGGCAGAGGGAGGACATTTGTTTCCTTGTGGCTTCGAAAGCTCTGGCAGCATCTACGGCGTCTTTTAGGTTGAGGGTGTCTTTCCCTATTAGGGACTTTTGGACCTCTTGGTGGGCGCACCCCCATATTAGCTGGTCGACAATTCTGTCATCTTCATCACCAAATCTGCATTTCTTGGCCACGTTCCTTAGTCTCGAAAGGAAAGTGTCGGTTGTTTCTTGTGGGTCTTGTCTTAGCCCTTGGAACTCATACCGATGGATTCTGTGGTTTGATTTGGGCTCCATATGGTTCGCAAACCTTTCAAGGACTATTCCCGGATTATTGCAGTCAGGCTCTGTTAAGCTCCAACTGTTAAAAATGTCTAGACCCTTCTCCCCGAGCCATAGTAAAATATAACTGACCTTCTCTTCATCTGCAGTTCCTTTCAGGAAGCTTTTAAATGCCAGCTGGCTCTTTTGTTTGAATTTCTTGAACGCCTCCACCACATCATCGGCGTCCCAGTTCATCGTAGGGTGGAGGCTCATTGCTGCTGTGGAGGCCGCCATCTTGTGTTGTTAGGCGGGTGCACAAAAAAAATCAATTTCTCTGCAGCCGCTGTTCCTAATTCACAATAGCGATTCACAATAGCGCGGGTTTTTACTCGAAAGTCACCGCTGCCACCATGTTGTGTCTTCGGGTTTGATGTCCTGATAATAACGACACAATTCAGGTTGTTTCAGTTGCCTTAATTTACTCCTTTATTCAGCTCCTTGCCTGTGTGGCGTAGTGATACTGAAAAGTGCTTACATACCTAATCACAGTGTGTGTGTGTGTGTGGTGAGTGTGCCTGATACAAAGTAGTGCAGGAGGTTGGGACTGCTACAATGAATATGTAGCATATGTAACACCCGGGGTAGTAAATAAATTGAGAACTTGAGAACGTACATTATTTTAAAAGGTTCGAAACCATTTAATTTAACGTGCATTTTGCGAAACAATTCTCAAAATAGTGGGGGCATTGTCGTAGTGAGGACAAAAGGGGAAAGACATTTGTGGTAACTTGGCTGGATTCACACTACAATCCATCTTTCGCAACATTTTACAATTAAATCAACGTTCTTATCTGTCTCTCAATTACTTAAGTTGATTGTGTAATATAAATAGAAATCACTGAATGCAGTCAAACTGTTAGTTCGCATACAGATTCACTTGTGACTTTTGAGATCAATCCTGAAGATAAATATCTGAATAGAAACCAAGGTCGGTTATTTTCTGAGGGAAATTTGGTTTGTTAACCAATTTATCCAGGAGTGAACAATGATAGAGGTATCTAAAGGATTTGATTATTGTACATGGCTCTTCAGTTCCTCTGTTGGTCACTTCTGGTTTACTATAATTTCGTTTTGCCTTGGCCAAGGCAATCCGCTTTCCTGATGTTAATTTCCTTCCCCTCAACGTTTGAAGAAGCAAACTCTTGCTTGAGCAGAATTCCACAAGCCACATTCCTCCATACTTTCTGAAATTTTATTTTGAATGTGAATGAAAGGGTTTCATGTTTTCACTTCATACCTACCCAATTTACATTTTGAATTAATAACTGAATGACTTGGAAAAGCTATAAACTTAATTAATTCTATTTCTCACCATGTGGGGGTTGAAGTCAATTCCATATGTCCACTTAAATATGGGAAACTAACATTTCAATTGAATATGAGTGTCATTTCTTTGTACATGGATAAAGATTAAGTAGTACAGTATTTCTAATTTTGATTATGTTCTATTACAATTTGTGAAATTGCTTGACATGGATGTTGTATCTGTAACATCTACATTGTTGTTGTTAATGAATCATAAATAACCAATTGTGTCACTTTGGCTCTTAACTTTTCCTGTCAACATTAGATTTGTAATGCTATGACGTCTCCTTTAATTGCTGTATGAAAATTTAGTTATTCTTTACTAAAGTACCAAAATTGTCCAGATTTTCCTTTTATGCTAAAAGATTTAATTTTATCTTTAACTATAAAGTCAAATTCATTTACATGCACCCTGGTTATCTGAAAACCCTGTAGTATAATTTTTCAATCCAGCAATACTTGCATCAGCAGCAAAATTTCACTGAAGGAAAGTTAAGAATTGTGGATGGATAAAATTTTGGCTTCTGGTGGTTATATTCACAATACTTACAAATATTCAGACCACGTCTGTTTGCATTGTCACTTTTTGTTTGTTTCTGAGTGGAACTTGGTCCTGGTGTAGGTGAGATGGAAATTAACGCGGTGGAGTGCTTAGCCTGGGGGGTGTGGGAACTCGGGATAATGTCCAGTATCCCTGAGGACTACATCTGCAGGAGGACGTCCAGGTGCAACTCCTTAAAGTTGCGTAAGGGAGCTAGAGCTGCAGCTGGACGACCTCGGGCTTGCCTGGAAGAATTATAAAAAGGAGTATAATGAGGTAGTCACACCTAAAGTGCAGGCAGAGAATAGATGGGTGGCCACCAGGACAGGGAATAGGTAGAGAGTTCAGGATCCCCTGTGGCTCTGCAGAACAGGTATACCCTTTTGGATACTGTTGAGGGGAATGACGGTTCGGGTCAGCAGCAGCAGTCAGGTCTGTGGCACCAGGCTTGGCTCTGAGGCACAGTGGGGTAGGGTGAAATCGTACATGGTTCTAGTGATAGGTTTCGATAGACAGGGGGACAGACTGGGAATTCTGTGGCAGCAAGAGGGACTCCAGGATGGTCTGTTGCCTCCACGGTGGCTGGGTCCGGGATGTCTCTGAGTGGCTGCAGAACATTCTCAAGGGGGAGGGGGAGCAAACAGAAGTCGTTGTGCACGTCTTCTGCTACTTATTTGTGCAGATAACTTGGGTAGGAAAGAGATGAGGTCCTGCGGAGTGAATATAGGAAGTTGGCCAAAAGGTTGAAATACAGAACCTTGAGGGTGATAATCTCTGGGTTACTATCGGTACCATGTGTTAGTGAGGGTAGCAGTAGGAGGTTAGGACAGATGAATGCATGGCTGAGGAGTTGATGCTGGGGGCAGGGATTTAGATCTCTGGACCATTGGGATTGCTTCTGAGGCAAAGGTGACCTGGACAAGAGGGAAGGATTTTACCTGAACTGGAGGGGCTCCAACGTCCTTGTAGGGAAGTTTGCTAGTGCTAACAGAGGGTTTAAACTAGGATGGCAGGGGAGTGAGAATCGGAACAGCAGGTCAGGAAATTGAAGGGCTGATGAGAAAGTGCAGGTTATGACAAGTCTCAAAGGAAGGACGGGCAGGGAGTGGTTCATGAATAAGAGGATTATGAAGGGCTGAAGTATATTTACTTAAATGTGAGGAGTATTGTAGGTACAGCTGATGAATTTAGAGCCTGGATCAGTGCTTGGAATTATGATGTGGCCATTACAGAAACCTGACTGGCAGATCAACGTACCTGGCATTTAATGTTTCAGACGAGATGGAGAGGTGGGTAAAAGAGCTGTAGGAGTTGCTTTACTAAAAGGACAGGTTTGGAGGGATATGGACCAAACGTGGGCCAGGTGGTACAAGTGTAGATGGGACATGTTGGCCGGTGTGGGCAAGTTGGGCCCAAGGGCCTGTTTCCACACTATCACCATGACTCTAATCAGGAAGAATGTTTTCCGAGAGGTAATACTGGAGGATACGTCCACTGAGGCATTATGGGTTGAGCTAAAAAATAATATGAGTGATTACTCTAATTAGATTATAATATAGGCCTCCCAACATCCAGTGGGGGATAGAGGATCAGATATTTAAGACAGATTACGGAAGGATGCAAGATCCACAGGGTTGTTATAGTGGGTGATTGTTACCTCTCCAATATTGACTGAGGCTTACTTGGGCCAAGAGGATTAGGTGGGGCAGAATTTGTTGGGTGTGTCCAAGAAGGGTTCCTTAAACAGTACATGAATAGTTGGACTCGAGGAGGGACCAGACTGGACCTTGTGTTGGGAAACGAGCCTGGCCAGGTAACTGGTGTTATGGTGGGAAAGTATTTTTGTGGATAGTGATCACAACTCCAGAAGTTTTAAGATTGTTTCGAATTGGGACAGGTCTGGATGTTGGGGAAAGGTACTTCATTGGGGCAAGGCGGATCACAGTGTTCTTCGGGAGGGTAGTTTGGGAGCAGTTTTATTTGGTTAGTCCACAGCTGACGTTCGAGTTGTTTAAAGGCCAACGGATCAAAGTGTAGGATCAGCATGTTCCAGTAAGGAGGTGGGATAAAGATGGAAAGGTAAGGGAACTGGGGATGACCAAGGAGGTTGTAATCTTGGTCAGGAAGAAGATGGAAGCGTATGTCAGGTTTAAAAAAAGTGGCATGAGATGGCTTATGATGAAAATAAAACTAGTAGGGCTGGTAGAACTGAACTCAAGTGGGTCATTGGCAAGCTGGATTTAGGAAAATCCCAATGCTTTTTATACATGCATTTAAAAACAAGAGGGTTACCAGGGAAAGGTAGGGGCTGCACCAGGATAAAGGAGGAAATCTATGCTTGGAGTCAAAGTATGTAAACGAGGGACTAAATGAGTACTTTGTAACTGTATTCACTGAGAAGGTCCTGGAGGACAGTGAGTTTTGTGTAGAGTAGAAATATGCCAGAGCAATTTGATATCGAGAAGGAGGTGGTGCTGAGGCTCTTGAAGAACATCAAAGTGGATGTCCTCCGGGTCAGATGACATTGAGGGAGGCAGAGGATATTGCAGTGTCCTTGACGAGGCCTTTGTTTCTTCTCTAGCCATTGTGAGGTCCCAGAGGACTGGAGAGTGGCCAATGTTATTCCTTTTATTAAGAAAGGAAGTAGAAAGAATCCACGAACCTATAGGCCAGTGAGCCTTGTGTCAGTGGTAGGGAAACTATTGGTGAGACTTCTTTGTGATAGTATTTGCACTCAATTGGTAAAGAATGGGCTAAGTAGGATAGCCAGCATAGCTTTGTACATGGCAGGTCATATCTTTTAGGTTTAGAAATACAATGCGGAAACAAGCCCTTCAGCCCACCGAGTCCCCACCAACCAGCAATCCACGCCCACAAACACTATCCTAAGCTAGGGACAATTTAGAATTATACCAACCCAATTAACCTACAAACCTGTACTTCTTTGGAGTGTGGGAGGAAACCGAAGATCTTGGAGAAAACCCACGCAGGTCACGGGGAGAAAGTCCTGATGAGGTAGAGATCGGCCGCCTCACCTGACCTAAGCGCCACGATTTCCGGGGGATTTTAAAGCACGCTTTCATTATTTTGTTTGTATTAAAGGAGGTGCTGGACCACCAGCTGCCGAAAATTGATGATGGACCTCTATATATAAATGACCTGTGTGTAATTGTAGATGGGTTTGTGAGATAAGTTTGATGATGGCACCAAAATTGGAGGAGTTGCAGGAAGGTTGCCAGAAGATGCAGCGAGATACCGATCAGATGTGGAAATGGGCGGTGAAATGGCAGATGGAGTATAATACAAACAAGTGTGAGGAGTTCTACTTTGGGAGGTTGAATGTAAGGGGAAAGTATACAGTTAATAGCAAGACCCTTTAACAGCAAAGATGTGCAGAGAGACCTTGTAGCCTAAGGTCCAAGGTCACATAGGTGGGCACTAAAGTTTATAGGTCACTGAAGATGCAGCATAAGTAGATAGGGTGTTAAAGAAGGTGTATGGTAGGCTTACCTTCATTGGTAGAGGGTCGAATATAAGAATCAGGAAGTCATGTTGCAGCTGTGAAGGACTTTGGTTAGGCTGCATTTGGACTTATGCATGCAGTTCATGTCACCCTAATACAGGAGAAACATTGAGGCTTTGGAGAGGGTGCAGAGGTTTACCAGAGTGCTGCCTGGATTGGAGGCTACAGGGAGAAGTTGGATAGACTTGGATTGTTTTCTCTGGAATGTCGGCGGTTGAGGGGGGACTTGATAGAAGTATATAAAATTATGGGAGACAATGATAGGGTAGACAGTCAGACCTTTTGAACAATAAACAATCAACAAGGACATTCATTTCCCCACACTCTAAGTCTGCAGTATTAGTTTGTATCTTGCAGAGGAAGTACACATTTTTCCTTCTGGGTGGGTCTGCATTGCAGAGGCAAAGTCACATCAGAAAAAAACACATTGCAAAGCATTTCAATGCATTCAGCTCCCTGTAATGCTTGACCTTATTGTCTGAGATTTATTTTAAATGAGGTGTATTGAAGCCTTGAGCGCTTGGCATTTATCTGACGGGTGAATTTCACTGCTACTCCTGGGATGCACACCAGATATGTCCAACACTAGAGGGCATAGCTACAAGGTGAGAATGGGAAAGTTTAATGGAGATGTGCAGGCATTGCCAAATGTGGTGGAGGTGGTGGAGGCAGATATGATAGTGGTGTTTAAGATGCTTTTACATAGGCTTTTGGAAGTGCTGAGAATAGGTGGATATGGATCATCTCCAGACAGATGAGATCAATTTAACTTGGCATCATACTCATCACAAATATTGTGGGCTGAAGGATCCATTCCTATGCTGTACTGTTCTATGTCACCTTGTGAACTACAGTTAGTTGATGGAGCAAATAATAGCTTTCCTTTGTCAGAAGACAGTTTATTGCTACTTCCACACACTGAAAGTCACTTTTCCTGGTTCACATTAGCTGTAATTTGCAGGTTGTCCACAGACCCACTTTGATAATTGGTAAAAAAATGGAAGCTCATTTGTGGAATGATAATGCATAAATATCAGCATTTCCCTTTTTCTCAAATCTGTGTAAACAAAGTGGATTTGTATTGTGTTGCAGACAGCTTCAAATCACCAGTGACACGTATCCATAAAAAATCCAACGTATTTCCAACCTAAATTAAGCTAGTCTATTCTACGATTGCACCGAAATCAGTTCATAATTTTTTTTGCCATAGGTTCACTCTTCTTGCAGCTTTATGGGCTGAAGAAAAGAAATTTTTAAAACGGACAATTAACCTGTATGGATCGGTGTGCCAACCTGGTGCACTGATAGTGTCCAGACAAAATGCCAATTTGCCTTCCATTTCCTCAAAATCCCAACATTTGGTCCCCAGTAGTAAAACGAGTTGGAGCTAAGTTTACTGTCCAATGCCTCTCGTTAATATTAATTCTGTTCACCCTGAAGCGCATGTCTTCAATTCTCTAACATTTGAAATCTTATTGGACAATTTTTGCCAAATGTTATGATATTATAAAGTTTGCACTGAGCTTCATTAAAACAGAAATGGCATGTACCTGAGGGAGAAATTAAGAATTGCAACAAAGGACCTTATAAGATGAGCGATCAGTGTGAGTACAGGAAAAAGAGAGGTCAGTAAGAGCTTCAGTAGGAACTGCAGCAAAGGGCATTCAATGGAGCGATAAAAGGTTGGGTGTAACTCTGACACATTGTATCCACAACAAGAAATGTACCTGCATGGGGAAAAATGCAAGGTTGACAATAGACAATAGACAATAGGTGCAGGAGTAGGCCATTCAGCCCTTCGAGCCAGCACCGCCATTCAATGCGATCATGGCTGATCACTCTCAATCAGTACCCCGTTCCTGCCTTCTCCCCATACCCCCTCACTCCGCTATCCTTAAGAGCTCTATCCAGTTCTCTCTTGAAAGCATCCAACGAACTGGTCTCCACTGCCTTCTGAGACAGAGAATTCCACATCTTCACCACTCTCTGACTGAAAAAGTTCTTCCTCATCTCCGTTCTAAATGGCCTACCCCTTATTCTTAAACTGTGGCCCCTTGTTCTGGACTCCCCCAACATTGCGAACATGTTTCCTGCCTCTAATGTGTCCAATCCCCTAATTATCTTATATGTTTCAATAAGATCCCCCCTCATCCTTCTAAATTCCAGTGTATACAAGCCTAATTGCTCCAGCCTTTCAACATACGACAGTCCCGCCATTCCGGGAATTAACCTAGTGAACCTACGCTGCACGCCCTCGATAGCAAGAATATCCTTCCTCAAATTTGGAAGTTGGTCAATGTGATGCTTGTCTCAGTCAGGCAGACGCCTTTGGTGAATAAGGTCATGTTGATCTGGTATTGTTAGCTGAAATGACAGTCCTGATGATGATTCGAGATTCAAGATATCTTTATTTGTCATCCAAAAAACAAGTTTTCTGGATGAAATTTAGTCACCCACAGTTCAACAATAAAAGCAATAAAATAAGCAAATGACACAACCCAACCAACACACAAAAAAAAGGAAACATCCATCACAGTGAGTCTCCTCCACTCACCTCCTCACTGTGATGGAAGGCCAGAATGTCTTTTCCCTTCCCCTGCCGTCTCCTCCCGCGGTCAGGCTGTTGTGGTTGCCACGTTTCAGGCCGCGCCGGACGGTGAAAGGTCCGCAGCGGGCCGACCCAAGCCCCGCGATCCAGGGCGAGCGAACACGCTGCCGCTGCACGTCGGGGCGGTCGTGGCTCCCGACATTGAAGCCCCCGCCGGGCAGAGAAAATCCCGCGGCCGAACCAAGCCCCACGATCCGGGGCGGGCGAACATGCTGCCGCTGCCGGAGCTCCCAATGTTGGCATTCACACGGCCCGAGCCTAAGGCGAGTTGCAGCCGCTCCCGCAGCCTCCGAAGACAGCCGGCTCCGCTGATGATGAGTTCGGTCGGCTCCGCTGATGGTGAGTCTGGTCCGCGGGCTCTGCGAACCAGAGCCCTGGAGGCCGCCAGCTCCAGGAGTTGGGCCGATAGTAGGCCGCAGCAGGAACGGAGACCCGACCCAGAAAACAAAGGTCGGGTTTCCGTTCGGAAGGGACACATTTACAATTTTACAGTTCCCCCCCCCTCCCCCCCACACACACATAGTACTCAAACACAAAAACACGACATCACATCTACAATTAAGACAAAAAAAACAACAAAACACAAAGACAAACGCCGCCATTTTAATGATGATGAATGGAAAAGCAGAAGACATTCAGTGGGTATGAACAATTTGAATTTGTTGGAATATTGATTGAGCGAGCGTCCAAAGAATTAGTAGAAAATGGAGAAGAGATTGCTAATTTTATGATACTCTGCACCTTAGTTAGATTGGGTTAAGGAATAATCAATTGTATGGGCAATTTTGTTTATTCATACTTAAGACAATGGAGTAATACGAGTAGGTGGAATGATGATTATTAACTACCTCCTCTGGTGAGTTCTGAGTCATATTCTGCAAGCGATTGTGTGTTTTATCATGTTTTAACAATCCTGAGTAATGTGATGGTGTAACAAGTCCAACACCCTGGGCAAGGTTTTAGTCTGTTGCTCCTGGTTCAAATAAATAAGTGGTTTTGTACCAAGAGACCAGTGGTTGAACCACACCTGAAGCCTGTTCATTAATTTCTCAATGCTGTATCAAGAAGAAGGTAGAACACTCATTTTAAGTTTTCTTTGTTTTGCAGATACAATAGTGATGTTTAAGAGGCTTTTTGATAGACACATGGAAGTGCAAGGAAAAGAGAGATATGGATCATGTACAGGCAGATGAGATTAGTTCAATTTGGTGTCATGTTTGGCACAAACATTGTGGGCTGAAGGGCTTGTACCTATGCATTACTGTTCTAAGCATGATGCTCTCTGCTTGATGGTCAGAGAACAATGAACAATCAACAAGGACATTCATTTCCCCACAATCTAAGTCTACAGTATTACTTTGTATCCTGCAGAGGAAGTACACATTTTTCCAACTGGGTGGTTCAGAAAAAACCCAATGCAAAACATTTGAATGCATTCAGCTCCCTGTAATGCTTGACCTTATTGTCTGAGATTTTTTTAAATGAGGTGTATTGAAGCCTTGAGCGCCTGGCGTTTATCTGCCTTGGTTGAATTTCACTGCTACCCCTGGGATGCACACCAGTTATCTGATAGACAACTGAAAGAAAAAGATGGTCTTAAAATAGACATGCAGACTTCTTGTCTCAACTTAGTAATGGGGAGAATGCTCACATTTATTTTGAAGGAAGGGAGAACTGAACACCCTGAAAAGAACGTATCACAAAATGCTGGAGTAACTCAGCAGGTCAGGCAGCATCCCAGGAAGGAAGGAATGGGTGACGTTTCGGGTCGAGACCCTTCTTCAAACTCACGTTTCGGGTCGAAAGCAGGGCAGCATATATTTATGAAAGGAAGATAGCATCTGGCTCATCTACTGAGTCTGAGAATGTAATGAGTAGAATAGATAAAGACAAACCAGTGGATATGATACATTCGAGTTTTCGGAGGTTGATTGATAACATCCAAGGATAGGTACTTGGACCACAGCCTTTTATAATCATTGTAAATTATTTGGCTGAAGTGACAATGTCAAATTTCCAAGTGTGCTGATTGTATAAAACTAATGGAATTGGTTGAAGGCAGTGGGATGTGAAACATCAAGGGTATAAGGGCATTTTAGTTGAGAATGCAATTTGTTTTTTTTGGGGGGGGGGTGTTCTGATTTGATGTGTAAAAAGAAAAGCAGTGCATTTAGTTTTTCATACAAGATTGTGTAATGTTGGTGCTCGGTGAACCAACTATCCTTGTACTTGAATTGCTAAATGCCAAAATGCAAGCAGCAATTTCTTTTCGAGTTGTGGTGGTATGTTGATTTTAAATAGAAGATGATGGCCTTGCTACAATTAGATAGGTTTTTTTCCTGAGACTGCAGCTGATGAATTGGGTACAGGTTTGGTCAGCTTGTCAGTTTTTAATTTTCATTCAGTACAAATGAATCCCCCCCAAATGTTAACCTATCTTGTTCAATTACTAGTTATAGCTATTTTAGTTAAAACTCTTTGTTTTGCATCAAAACTATTCCGATTATGTTTTATTTTTAGAACATTGTGCAACAATGGCTGTGAGGTTTTGTTTGCATTTCCAAAAGACTTCTGTTTACGTTGGAGAAAAACAAGACCAGAAGTCTGTGATTGGTGCAGCCTCGCTGATTGCATTCATTCATGTAACTAGTTTCAGTTCAAAATATAGCAGCACTTTCAAGACATTATTGGAAACCAGCAAGTTATTTTGATATAAACAAGTGTTTGTAGCTTTTAAATGTTGAGTGTAATAGAGCTATTTCAAACACACGTGTTTAACATTGTTAACTATTTCCAAATTGTGTGGAACAATTAAAGGAATAAAGAAACAGATTTAAGATTTTCCAATTTAATGGGGATTGGGGAGGGAAGAAAAGTTTTTTGTCATGAAAAAGGAACTGATGCATATACTACAAATTGTCAGAAGGCATTTGATAACATTCTGTATCAAATGTAATTGCTGAAAATAAACATTCATGGTAGTGTATTGGCATGGAAAGAAAATTAGTTGGTTCACATGAAACGGGCATAAATGCATCTTTTTCTGGTTTGTAATGCTTGATGTTCCACAGGGATTGGTATTGCGACTTCAACATGTCACGATTTGTGCAAGTGATTTAGATGAAAGTTCTGAAGGTCTGATTGCTAATTTGGGGTAATAGGACAAGATGGGTATGTTGGGTAAGTGGATAAATCTTGACTGAAAACAAGTGTGAAGGAAATAAGAAATTGCCCATTTTAGCAGAATTTTAAAAGATAATTCCCTAAATAGTGAAAGACTGCTGAGTTCTAAGTTGTGGCGCAATCTTGGTATACTACTCTGGTTTTCACAAGGCTTGTATGCAGATAGTGAGTAACACTATATTCTACATCCTGGTATGTTTCTCTTTGCAAGTCTTGTTGTACTTGTGTATGACTTGATTGTTTGATTTGGTTGGACCAGCAAACATGCAAACAAAAGCTTTTCACTCTATCTCACTGCACATGACAATAAAATACCAATACCAATTAGAAAAGCTAACAGAATGCCAAAGTTTATTGCAAGGGAATTGAATACAAAGGTATGGAGATTATTCTTCAGCTATGTCGGGCATTGTTGAGGTAACATCTGAAGTATCGTATTTAAGGAAGGATGTTCGTGTTAGAAGCATTTTGAGAAAGATTTTATTGCTTCGTACTGGAATGGGCAAGGACTTGATTAAAGCATATAAAGTGGGCAAGGAAGGATGTTTCTTCTGGTAGGAGAATCTAGAACTAACGATGACCGTACAAAATAAGATTGTCAACTTATAACAGCTATGAATTTTATTTTGAGGATTGCAAACCTTTGGCACTCGCTTCCTTAAAGGCAGAAGAAGCCATGTCTTTGAGTGAAGACAAAAGGACATGAAAATATGTCTGTAGTAACAGGGCATGTGAAGACATGTGTCTATTTGGGTCCCGCATGATGGTATTAGACGGTGAACCAGATTTGAGGGGTCAAGTAGGTTGCATGCTTTGTCTATGTTATTATGATCTAGATTTGCATGGTATACTGATCAAAACATATCATTAGAGTGATTAGGATTCTCTTCTATACCTTGGTTCAGTTTTATGTTTCTTGATGAGGATTAGCTGCGAGTACAAGCTGGTAATACTTTCAATCATTTCTGTTGCTGCCTTCTGACAGTCAATTCATTCCATTGCCATAAATTTAGAATGTTCACACAGTAATGATATTGATATCACTTTAGTTGGCATATTAAGTATCACCAGTGGAATGCTGTAGAATAACATGACTGTAAACCAATGCTTTAAAAGCTCCATTAAAGTTGTATAAAATTACTGTTCTGCTTGTTAATATTTGGAGAAGGAATAAACAAAGTATACAGATTATTCCCCAAGTAGTGCCATTTATCCCAAAATCCTTTGCTCTCATAACCCTTTGCTGCAGAAGAATTTGCTTGACTTTTAATGGTTACTGGTCACATATTTGGCCTCTTGTTGCTATGAATTGTTGCCAATGGAGTTTGGGAGTATATTTTGTGTGGAGGGGAATCTTGTCTCTGTACTGCTCACACTTCCATTTTATGTTTCCAGAGATCCAACCCACACCCATTGGCTCAATTCTTCTATGCAGATAAGGAAGTGATTCGAGTGATGATTGAGCTGAATAATGTAAATCTGCACAATGACCCCCAAGAGTATGTGGTACAACTGAACAATCTCCGGGCCAAACAGGTCAGTTGGATTTGTGGACAAGTTCATATCAAGAATGTTTTATTATATGTACTGAAATGGAACAATTATATTCTTATTTGCAACAGCCGACTAGGTTTGTAGCTACAGTACTCAATAGATAAACAAAGTTCAATAAATTTAAAAAAACACTATGGTACAGTATAAAACAAAGCCCATATTCCTGCGTGAAACCAAGGCAGTTTGTTGTGTTCAATAGCCTGATGGTTGTTGCTTGCAGTTTATAATTTAGTTTATTATCACTTGTGCAGAATGAAAAGCTTTTGTGTGCTATCCAGTCAGCGGAAAGGCAATGCACGATTTCAATCGAGCTATTTACAGGATAGATGCATGATAAGGGAATAACGTTTAGTGGAAGATAAAGCCAGCAAAGTCCGATCAAGGCTAGTCCGAGGGTCACCAATGAGGTAGATAGTTCAGGACTGCTCTCTGGTAGTGGTAGGATGATTCAGTTGCCTGATAACTGGGAAGAAACTGTCTCTGAATCTGGAGGTGTGGATCCTTGATGATGACTGCCTTTTTGAAGCAGCGCCTCCTATAGATCTTTTTGGTGGAGAGGTCAGTACTCATGATGAACTGTGCTGTGTTCACCACTTTTTGTCATAATCTTTATTGCTGTACATTCGAGTAGCCAAACCCAGGCTGCAATGCACCCAGTCAATATGCTCTCTGTATACCTGTAGAAGTTCTGGTTTTTGTCGACATACCAAATCTCAATTTTGTAAGGAAGTTCAGGTGTTGATGGGCTTTCTTTATGATTGCATCAATGTGCTGGGTCCAAGGCCGATCTTCAAAGATTAAAGTTGTTGACTGTCTCCAACACCGATCCGTTGATAAAGACTGATGCCTCCCTCTTAAATCAACAATTAGCTGCTTGGTTTTACTGATGTTGAGAGCAAGGTGGTTGTTCTGGCAACATTCAATCATATGATCGATCTCCCTTCTTTACTCTGATTCATTATTACCTCTAATTTGCTAACAATGGTGGTGTTGTAGAATTTAAAGGAGGAGTTAGATCTGTGTCCAGTTACACCATCATGGGTATAGAGCGAATAGCACAGAGGACTGTGAACCCAGCTTTAGGTGCTCTTGTGCTGATGTTGATCGAGGAGGAAGTATTGCTGGCAATTCGTACCGATTGTATTCTGTTTTTGAGGAAGTCGAGTACCTAGTTGCAAAGGGATGCACAAAGGCGTAGTTGAGCTTGGTAACAAGAATGGTGGGGGGGGGGGATGATGGTGTTGATTGTCAAACTAGTCTTTGAACAACAGCCTGATCTAGTTTTTATTGTTCAAGTGGTCCAGTGCAGAGTGGAGAGCCAACAAAATTACATTGTGCTACTAGACAAATTGTAGTGGGTCCAGGTTCTTGCTAAGGTAGTTTATATACCCCATAAACAAGCTCTCAAATCAATTCATCACCATGGATGTTAGTGCCGCCAGTTGCAGCATTAATCCAGATTTGTATTGAATGGCTAGATGTTTAAGGGAGATAACAGTGGCACAGCGGTAGATTTGCTGCCTCGCATCTCGAGCAACCAGTGTTAGATCACGACTATGGGTGTTGTCTATGCAGAGTTTATGTTGTCCCTGTGACTGTGTTTTCTGTGGGTTCCCTGGTTTCCTCCCACTTTCCAAAGACATGCGGGCTTGTAACTTTGTTTGTTTCCGTAAATTGCCGCTAGTGTGTAGGATAGAAAAAATGTATGGATGGTCGATGTGTGCTAAAGGGCCTGGTTGCACACTATCTCTACACCAAACTAAATATTTTGAAGTTAGAGTGTGGACACTAGTAGTGGTCCTATTGATCAGTTTGGGAGTAAATCCAATTCGTTGTTGTCAAGCAATCTTGTGTATTGTTGTAGATTGAAGTTCTACGTGGAACTGTGACCTTAAATCCTGATTGGTGTCTTTCTAGCGATTATTGACATAGAAGTAAGAACACACTACCCAATATTTTTGTTGACTGAGAAAGTCCATTAAAATATCAAAGGACATCTAATCCTAAAGAAAAAAAAATATTTTTCCTTCCATTTACCCCACCTTAATTTTCTAGTTTCATGTCTGATATGTTAATGCATAAACAACTCAAAAGTATGCAGTGGCATCCAATGGGTCACAGCCCTTTGTTGTTTTTTCCCCCCACTCCATACTCGACTAACCTGTTGCCCAATTCTCAAGTTCATTTATTTCTCTTCCCGAACCTCTGGTGGTGCAGCTGATTTTGATTTAATGGTGCAGTTGATTTAATCAAGCACTTGATTACCCTTTGAGTGATGCAAGGTGCATGGCTTTCCTGATTTCTACAAAGCAGAGAGTGACAGACAAATCTTTGCAAGTCTAAAACCTGTTCTGCACAATATGCAGCGTTGGTGTGTGCACTTTGCACTGACTTAAAAAAACAGTTGTTCCTGAAGACACTATTCTGCATCTATAATGCATTTTAATTAAGACCAGTTTAGCAGGTAGGTAGGCAATTATTTAAAAAAAGAAGAATAGGACATGGTTTAGTCGTATGTTTCTAAGCAATCCTTCAACTGATGATGACTTGCTTGCAGCCCAATTCTGAAGTGGGCGATGAGGGATTTGTAGGGTCTGCTGTAGCTGAAGAGTGAATGAGGCTGAGGGGGGTGTGAACTTTTAATGTATAAAATTGGGAAGTACGAATAGGGTAAATGGTTGAAATCTTTTTCCCATGACAGGAGTATCAACAGAATGCATAGGTTTAAGGTGAAAGGGAGGAAATCTAAAGGAGATCTGCAAGGCGTTTTTTAAAAAATACTGAGAGCGGTTGATATCTGCTATGTGCTAGCAGAGAACGTGGTGGAATTGGACACAATTGGAACATTTAAGGAGCATTTAGAAAGCCACTAGAATATGATCCAGGCACCCACTGCTCTGAACAACAACTTGCCCCACACATCTCCTTTAATTTTACCCACGGTGACCTTTGTGAAGATTTGTGGTGTGGAGCAAGTTGCTGGACCTTCTTTTCTTTACCACCCACAATTGATTTTTAGGTAGCTAGATTTCTGATGTACCTTGGGCATTAGGTTTCTGAGCAGGGGTATTACATTTTTCCCGTAATAATAAGCGAGTTCGGTATTTCGATTGAGGTCGCAAGGGCTAAGCATTGTCGCCGGCTGATCTGCTGCGTGTATACAGACCTGCGTTTCATCCGAATTTTCCAGTTTTACGTCGTAGAGGTAAGAAAATACTGCTTTAAAAATATTAATAATGTGTATTTATAGTTAATTTGTACTCCGTTAGACACAAAATGCTGGAGTAACTTACAGGGCAGGCAGCATCTCTGGAGAGAAGGAATGGCTGACGTTTCAGGTCGAGACCCTACAGGAAGGGTCTCGACCTGAAATGTCAGCCATTCCTTCTCGGTTGGTGTAAGCCAGCATCGACAGCTCCTTCTTACACATTAAAAAATTCCCACGCTTGGTGCTTCTTTGCGGATTACAGAGCTCCCACCCACCCCAGGCGATGTAATTTGTGTTGCCTCCCAGAGTGGACATGGGCGCTGCACAAACTCGCCATCATTCCACACAAACCTCGCTCCTCTTGACCCCTATGCCGTTCCAGGGGATGGCAGTGCCAGCAGAGGCTGTTCGCCAGCGCTGGCTCCCTGTTGCCGGTTGTCTGGGTCTTGCTACCTCGATCACACCCCTGCTGCGCGTTTCTGATTACAACACCTGTAACCTGACGGAGCCGCACCCGACAGGCTCAATCCTCACAGCCAGTGCTGCTGTGAGAGTGGTCCCCGGGACAGCAGAGGTGTATTTGCTGCCTGGTGGTAGCATGGTATGAGGATCTTGCTGCACATGAGAATGCAACTGCATATTTGTGGTGGTGTGCGCTTTATCATCATCATATCATATCATATCATGCATATACAGCCGGAAACAGGCCTTTTTCGGCCCACCAAGTCCGTGCCGCCCAGTGATCCCCGCACATTAACACTATCCTACACCCACTAGGGACAATTTTTTTTTTTTTTTTTACATTTACCCAGCCAATTAACCTACATACCTGCACGTCTTTGGAGTGTGGGAGGAAACCGAAGATCTCGGAGAAAACCCACGCAGGTCACGGGGAGAACGTACAAACTCCTTACAGTGCAGCACCCGTAGTCAGGATCGAACCTGAGTCGACGGCGCTGCATTCGCTGTAAAGCAGCAACTCTACCGCTGCGCTACCGTGCCGCCCACGGTATATCCTGTTTCATGCTCTTATCCAGTAATTGAATCCAGCACTAGACTAATCATTTCCAAATCCAAACACAGGTCTTCACGAAGGACAGTGAGGATAAATTTAAAGATGTGTGGGGCAAGTTGTTGTTCACAGAGCCTGGATTGTGCTGGTAATGAGCATTGTGCTTCTTAGCGGTTCAATTTGAAGAAAGCACTAAATGTTGTCCTCCCCTGATCAAAATTCAGACATTCTATATAAATTTGCCCTCCCTTTGCCATTTCATTAAACCCAAGGATTTGTTATTAAATGTCACCTTTGACTTTGGACTTGGACTCCATAATTTTCCAGATTTTGGACCTAAATGACCATAAAACCTGATCACGTAGCTTGGATTGTATTATCAAGTTCTAAAAACAGGTTATGTTGCTGCGTGCCTGTTTGGAGATTGGGCCTGGGTTACATAGAAGAGAGTAAGGTCTTCTAACCCCAACCCAAAAAACCTTTTCTAATATAAATTTGGATGACACTTCAATTTTCCTGTAATTTCAGGACCACATGCTGCAGATAATTAATCAGATAATGGATGAATGCATCCCTAATGAACGACCAAATCGAGAGTTCCAGGTCAAGTTTCCTGATGAGATCTTGCAGGAGCACCTCGGAGTACAACTTTGGTTTGCTGCTGAGGTAGGTCTCAATGGGTGAGAAGTGCTGTCAATCTGAAAGCCACAATTTATTCGTCTGTCTTGGCACCTGTCTGGTTTGTTGGCCTACTGTGGGGATAATGTTGATTTTAGCTTTGGCCATTCTCCATGTAACACAAGTTCTAGTGTTATCTGTGATTTATTACTTTCACCTGTGTTTTAAATTTCTGCTTCTCACTTTGGGAGAAATAACTAGTTTGATTGTTGTGGTTATCTACGCTAAAACTCTTTGGAATCTGAACTATGTTTTAAAAGCAATGGCTAGGAACTAGTTTATGTAACAAAGGTTGGCCATCTTTATTTTTGCAATTGGCAATTGAATGCTTTTGGAGAAGCAGTGAATTGGAGGAAATACAACTGTTCAAACTTCTATTAATACGATTCTGTAATGCATTCTTTTTAGAGTTTTATATTGCATTATTATAGGCCAAAAAGAAACAAGATACTTTCAAGAAGGTAAAATTGAGTAAAATGCTGCTTGAGCCTTCTGGAGGCAATTTTTTTTAAAAACTCTAGGAGTTAAATGTAGCAATGCAATCCAGTTATTCCTGACCTGTCGCATTCCATAATTTGGTTTGCTTTGTAATTACCAATATCGTCACGATCTAAATCTGTACTTTGTATTTTTGGTGTAATGAGTTGACATTTTTGGTGGGAGGAGTTTGCTATTGATATGTGCGAGACCAATGAGAGTTTATTTTTCAATCTACAGTGTTTAGTGGCGGGTTCTGTCATTGAAGTGCAGGAATCTGAAGTGTATCAGTTGCGCCCTCTGGCGGAAGACCTGCTGCACAGTTTGGAGGAGGTGCGGACACTTCTCCGGGAGCAGTGCTTCTCCGATTACAGCGTCTACACTGATGATATCAAAGCATCTCTCGTTCGTTTTGACAGGATCTTTGCGGAGTTTGAGTTCAAGTAAGAGGGGTTCTTTATCTTCATAACAAAATAAAAGAACGCGTATGTTCAGGGCTTCAAATATTTGGTAAATGTCAGTTTAGATGTCATTGCAACTGAGATAAGACAGGATTCAGTTTGTGACCAAAAGAAACAAAATAGTAATGGCTTGTGCAGGGTGTATTATTATTATTATAGAAATTCGTATCGTTTATGGTAAATTAGCACATATACTGGTTGTGGGCAATTTCGGCCAATTAAAATGGAGAGTACATTATGCCTCAGCCTTTTTTGGAAAGGAAAGATTAAATCAAACTGAAACCTCCCTGTTTTGATGATTGGCTCCTGTGATTGACAGGCCAATAAACTACCTGAGAATTATGTATTTAGATTTTCAAAGTGGATTAAGGCCCACAAATTTTGGGGTGAGGGCTGGTTGAAAAAATCTTTGCACATATTATCGCTGCTTTAGATTTGGTAAAAAATAATAATGTGAGATATAAGAACTTCAAACAAAATTTTCAAACTGCCTTTTTTCCTTGCTATCCCAAATTTACCTACATGACATTAGAGGCAGCGGTTGATATTCTGTTTAAATCACAATGTTAGTTTATTGCACAGGGAAATTTATTTTGAGAGAGAGAGAGAGAATTGCATTGTGTACTTAACAACAATGGTTAAATGAACTGATGATTTTGTATAAGAAGGAACTGCAGATGCTGGTTTAAACTGAAGGTAGACAAAAAGCTGGAGTAACTCAGCGGGACAGGCAGCATCTCTGGAGAGAAGGAATGGGTGATGTTTCAGGTCGAGTGTCCGAAGACGGGTCTCGACCCGAAACGTCACCCATTCCTCCAGAGATGCTGCCTGAGTTACTCCAGCTTTTTGTCTCTATCTTTGATGATTTTGTATGGTGTAGTTTGCTTTGGTAAAGCTTTTTCAGAAGAAAATGTTTGTCTTGTAGAATCTGTTTCCACATCAATCTTTAACATAAAACAAAACCTGTTCTGAAATGTAACTGTTATTCCAGCTATGTTTCTGCAGTAATCCCCATCAAATCCCCTGCGGAACTCTTCAGTCAGCAACAGATTATTGTCCTCTTCTGTGAAACCATAGATAGGTCAGTATTCACACAATTTTCTTGTTCCTTTTGCATTGATACCATTTCATTCCACTTTATATTTCCTTCAGTTTAAATATTTTGTCCAGTCTGTTCTGTTCATGTACAGACGGAACTTTTCCATTGCTATGTTTACAACGTGACAGCAGTTGAACTGAGAGTGGGACCATCTGGTGTTTGCAAAGCGCCAAAATAAAAAAGTTTGTACCATTTTAAAATAAGACGGGAGGCACATTGGAAGGTTGGTTGTATTGACTATTGTTTTTGTTTTTTTATTTAATATTTTTGCACGTGGTAACAGTTGAAATGAAGATCTTGTTGTCAAGGAGCAATGGGGAAAATTAGTTGCAAACGAGAGATTTGGATCTTTATTGCAATGACTTTGCACTAACAATCAACTATCCATTTACAATGCATTCAGAAAGTATTCAGACCCCTTCACTTTCTCCATATTTTGCTACGTTACAGCCTTATTTGAATGTGAATTAAATTCATTTTTTATCATCAATCTACACGCAATACCCCATAATAAAATGAAAACAGGTGTTTAGAAATATTTGCAAAGCAATTAAAAAGAAATAACGGATATAACATTTACATAAGTATTCAGACCCTTTGCTATGACACTCAAAATTGAGCTTGTGTTCATCCTGTTTCCATTGATTATCCTTGATGTTTCTACAACTTGTTTGAAGTCCACCATTGGTAAATTAAATTGATTGGACTTTATTTGGAAAGGCACACACCTGTCTATATGTCCCACAGTTGACAGTGCATGTCAGAGCAAAAGGACACAAGCGAAGGAATTGTCCATAGACCTCCGAGACAGGATTGTGTCGAGACACAGATCTGAGGAACGGTATAAAACAATTTCTACAGCATTGCAGTTGCGAGGAGCACATTGGCCTCTGTCATTCTTAAACAGAAGAACTTTGGAACCACTAGGACTCTTCATAGAGCTGGCTGCCCGGCTAAACTGAGCAATCGGAGGAGAAGGGCCTTAGTCAGGAAGGTGACCAAGAACCCGATGGTCACTCTGACAGAGCTCCAGGATTCCTCTGAAGATGGGAGAACCTTCCAGAAGGACAACTATATCTGCAGCACTCCACCAATCAGGCCTTTATGGTAGAGTGGCCAGATGGAAGCCACTCCTCAGTAAAAGGCACATGACAGCCCACTTGGAGTTTGCCAAAAGGCACCTAATGGACACTCGGACCATGAGAAACAAGATTCTCTGATCTGATGAAACCAAGCTGGAAATCTTTGGCTTGAACGCCAAGCGGCATCGCTCATACCTGGCCAATACCATACCTACGGTGAAGCATGGTGGTGGCAGCATCATGCTGTGGGGATGTTTTTAAGTGGCAGGAACTGGGAGACTAGTCAGGATCGAGAGAAAGATGAACGGAGCAAAGTACAGAGAGAACCTGCTCCAGAGAGTTCTGGACCTCAGACTGGGGCAGAGGTTCACCTTCCAACAGGCCAACGACCTTAAGCACACAGCCAAGACAACGCAGGAGTGGCTTTGTGACAAGTCTGTAAATGTCCGTGAGTGGCCCAGCCAGAGCCTGGACTTGAACTCGATCGAACATCTCTGGAGGGACCTGAAAATAGCTGTGCATCGACGCTCCCCATCCAACCTGGCAGAACTTGAGAGGATCTGCAGAGAAGAATGGGAGAAATTGCCCAAATACAGGTGTGCCAAGCTTGTAGTGTCATACCCAAGAAGACTTGAGGCTGTAATCGCTGCCAAAGGTGCCTCAACAAAGTACTGAGTAAAGAGTCTGAATACTTATATAAATGTGATATTTCAGTTATTTATTTTTAATTAATTTGCAAAGATTTCTAAACACCTGTTTTTGCTTTTTTTATTATGGGGTGTTGTGTGTAGATTGATGATAACAAAAATGAATTTAATCCTTTTTAACTAAGGCTGTAACGTAACAAAATGTGGAAAACGTGAAGGGGTCTGAATACTTTCTGAATGCACTGTATACTAATCCTATGTTAGTGCCTCTCCCTTCGTTCTATCTACTTTGCTTTAAATTTTACAACCTGCCTAACTCTAGGGGCATTTTGCAGTAGCCAAATAACCTACCAAGCTACATCTTTGGGATGTAAGTGGTCACATGGAGCACATACAAACTCCACGTAGACGACGCACTCGGCATCGGTGACTCTTTGCATGTTGGGCCCAGAAGAGGATCTTCTATCATCCGCTACAATAATTCCATTCTTTTAATTTTCTACTGTGCTTTTTTGACTTGATTGTATTCGTGTATACTATGATTTCACTGGATTGTACACATGGTTCACTGTATCTCAGTACACATGACAATATACAATACCCAAGTATTAAACCTGCGTCTTGACGCATAGATGATTTTTTTGACCCACATTGTCTGTGCCAAACATGATGCCAATGTTAAACTAATCTCCTCTGCCCTGCATGTGATCCATATCGATATGGCTCTCTGAAAGCCTCTTGAACACCATTCTTGCATCTACCTCCACCACCAATGTTGGTAGGGCATTTCAGGCACTTTAAAAAAAACAACTTGTCCTGCACTTCTCCATTAAACTTTCCTCCTGTGACCGTAAAGCTATCCTTTCTAGTCTTTGATATTTCCACTCTAAGAAAAAATAACATCTACTCTATGCCTCCCAATTTTATATACTTCTGTCAGTTCTCCCCTCAGCCTCTGGCGTTCCAAAAAAAAACGATATAAATTTGTCTAACCTCTCCCTGTAGCTGAAACACTCTAGTCTTCTGTCTACTCTAATCCACCTGGCAGTATTTTGGTAAACCTCTTCTAAAGCCTCCACAGTCTTCCGGAAATAAGGTGACCAGAACTGCACACAATACTCCAAATGCGGCCCCAATGATCCTGTAAAGCTGCAAGATGACGTCCTGATTCTTGTACTCGGTGCCCCAATGAATGCATGCATACCATGCTTCTCCTTTACTGTGCTATCTACTTGGGTTGCCACTTGCAGGGAGCTTCTTCTTGCATTTGAGGCAGCAGAGGTTATGAAGCAGCTTCTGCTTCTGCTGTCTCAGTTTGTTGTCGTTCGCCTGACTAAGGTCAGTTGACAGGGCTCACCACGGGGAGGTCGACAACGTGAGCCCCTGCAGGGAGCTATGCTCTTGGAACCCAGGATGGGCTGTACATCAATGTTTTTAAGGTATTGCCATTGACTGTACTTTCCCTTGCATTTGTCCTCCCAAAAGTGTAACACCTTACATTGGATTAAGCTCCATTTGTATTTTTCTGTCCATATTTTTAAATAATCTAAACATAGCACAAAAAGTAAGGAAATTTGTGTTTGGTAGATTATTTCTTTGTTGTAACAATGCTTCTTGGCAATAAATCTTATACCGTTGGAAAGCCTGTTTATTTCCCTTTTAAATGGTGCCACATTTGTAAGGAACATGCATTTGTGGGATGAGCAGCAGAGCTGAGTATATGGGTTGCGCCCATGAAAAATTTGCCAAATCTTCTCTGCCAATGCCAAACAGCTTATTCTGCCATTGACTCTTGTTCGGTGTTGTTTGGTGGATTGGATGATTGAAGTTTGAAGAAACAAGACATATTGGCAATTTAACAATTTATTCATTTAATAAACAGGAGCCTCAGTAGCGTGTGGAAGAACCATACACAGCCACAACAGCCTGGCACCTCCTCCTCATGCTGGTCACCAGCCTGGTCACACACTGTTGTGGGATGGCATCCCATTCTTGTCAGCACCTGGGGGTACCAGAAGCTCAAAACAAGAGTCAATAGCAACAGCAGAATAAGCTGTTTGGCATTGGCAGAGAAGATTTGGCAAATTTTTCATGGGCGCAACCCATATACTCAACTCTGCTGCTCATCCCACAAATGCATGTTCCTTACAAATGTGACACCATTTAAAAGGGAAATAAACAGGCTTTCCAACGGTATAAGATTTATTGCCAAGAAGCATTGTTACAACAAATAAATAATCTACCAAACACAAATTTCCTTACTTTTTGTGCTATGTTTATATTCCACGGTGGACTTTGACATCATTTCTTACTCTGCAACTTCAGTTTTCGTGTCATCTGCAAACTTACCAACCAACCCATCTACATCTACGTCCAAGTGAACAAGGTCCCCATGCAGATCCCTGCGAAGCTCCTCTGGTCAGAGCTTCAGGTAAAAACTACCTGCCACCACTTCCCTGTCCTTGATGAATAAGCCAGTTCTTCAGCCTTGCAGTTGAAAGCAGTCAGCATCCTGGAGTGACTGTTCCTATTGGGTGTATAACATAGAAGGCAGATGCTAGTGGAGCAGCTGTATAAAGGTGCAAATGCCACGAGAACGATTAGTGCAAGGCTTTGACTTAAGGCTTCAGTGGAGTGGATAATGGTGTGATAAGAAATGTGCTCTGTTTTTACATTGTTAAATCTTGCATTATCTGGTGCAGTAAAGATGGCTGATAGTGGTATACACCTGCATGATGTGGGAAGTCGAGTAGACTTGTGTCCCTGGGGATTACACCTGTGCATCCTGACGCAGCTCCTCACAGACCATGTTGGGGAACTAGAGCAGTAATTGGATGACCTCGATCATCCAGGCGACTGAGGAGGTCATAGATACAATTTACAGTGAGGTGGTCGTTCCGAGGGTACGGAAGAGTTGATTGGTGACCATCAGATAAGGGGGTAGGGAAAGCAGTACCCTATGGCCATTCCCCTTGACAGCAGGCATGTCTGTTTGGATATTATTAGGGTAATGACTGGTCAGATGAGAGCAGCAGTGGTCAGGTCAATGGCATCTGCCCTGGCTCCACGGTATTGCAGGCAAGGGTGGAGATGGCTAGAGCTGTAGTGATGGGTGACTCATTAGTCAGGGGAATAGACAAGAGATTTTGTGGTAGCAAAAGAGACTCCAGGGTGGTATGTTGCCTCCCTGGTGCCAGGGTTCAGTGACCCTGGAACAACTGCAGAACATTCGCTAGTGGGAAGGTAAGCATGTTAATGTTGGTTGGAAAAGGGATGAGGCCCTGCAGAGTGAATACAGGGAGCTGGGGAGAAGGTTAAAACGCGGGTCCTCGAGGCTAGTAATCTCCAGATGGTCACAAACTCATGCCTGTACACTTGACTGGAGGTCAAGAAACAACTCGGACAGAAGAAACATGAACGCAACTGTGCCAGGCCCTGAAATATCTCTGGCTATTAAAGAGGATGTAAGAGGTTTGGGCCATTTTCTGGTCCTCTCTGGTGATGCGTGTTGGAGGAATGCTAGTAAATAGCATTTTATTTAAAAAAATAACAAACGGCAATTACCAGCCATTTGGGCTGACTTTGGTGGCAGGCAACTAATGGGGAGGGAAGGAAGTATTCAGAGAAATTATGTTTATTGCCGTCGTGTAGATAAGTGCAGAATAATCAAGAATAGGCAACATGAATTTAGGGTAAGTTCATTTATCATGATGAGGCAGCAAGAAGGTGGATAGTTAGTTGACGTTTACAAGGCCCCTTGTGCAATTTGATTAGAGAAATAAGGTCGTGGGTGTGTGACAAGCTGGGTGTCGGGAAGAAAGCGCAGGGTGATGATGATGTGCTTTTGTCACTGGAAGACTGTCAAAGTAAATGGTAGGATATAAATTAGTTAGTGGGTGAGGGAGCAGTAATGTTACGATAAGGTTCTGGATCATTAGTTCCCTTGACTTTGTGATCATGGGGAAAGGACATGGAAGACAGTAAGATCAGTGTGGAGAATATGCTCGGGCATATTAAAGGTCAGGGCATTGAGTATAGGAGTCTGGAAGTCATGATGCATCTTTATAGGACTTTGGTTGGGCCACATTTGAACTATGTGTGCAGGTCTGGTTGCCTCATTACAGGATGGATGTGGAGTCTTTGGAAACTGCAGAGCAAGTTTACCTGAATGATGCCTGAATTAGGGGGGTATTGGCTACTGGGAGAAGTTGGACAGATTTGGATTATTTTCTCTGGAATGCCAGAGATTGCAGGGAAACCTGATAGAAGTACATAAGGTATTGAGAGGCATTGATGGGGTAGACAATTTAATCCTTTTTCCCAGGATGCAACAATCAAATACTAGAGGGAGTAGCTTTACGGTGAGAGCGGCAATGTTTAAAGAAGATGTGCGAGCCAAGACTTGTAAGTATTGATGTACAGAGGGATCGCGAGGTGCAAGTACGTAGCTCCATGAAAGTGGCCATAGAAGTATATAAAGTAAAATGGAGACATAGATTGGGCAGATGGTCAATCCTTTGTGAAGTATTAAGTCAAGGGATCAGGCAGGGAATACAGTACAGACCACGTACAGGCAGATGGGGTTAATTAGATTGGCATAATGGTTAGCATAGACTTAGTGGGCCAAGGCTCCTGTTCTAGTGCTGTACTGTTCTGTGAATTTAGAAGGATGAGAGGGGATCTTATCGAAACGTATAAGATTATTAAGGGGTTGGACATGTTAGAGGCAGGAAACATGTTCCCAATGTTGGGGGAGTCCAGAACCAGGGGCCACAGTTTAAGAATAAGGGGTCGGCCATTTAGAACAGAGATGAGGAAAAACTTTTTTAGTCAGAGTTGTGAATCTGTGGAATTCTCTGCCTCAGAGGGCAGTGGAGGCCAATTCTCTGAATACATTCAAGAGAGAGCTAGATAGAGCTCTTAAGGATAGCGGAGTCAGGGTGTATGGGGAGAAGGCAGGAACGGGGTACTGATTGAGAATGATCAGCCATGATCACATTGAATGGTGGTGCTGGCTCGAAGGGCCGAATGGCCTACTCCTGCACCTATTGTCTATTGTCTATTGACCTGATTGCATGAGAGAGGGTATGGAAGGAGTTCAAGGTTTTCACCAGTATTGACAAATTTTAACAATGAAGAAATATCAGATTAGCTAGGCTTGTTTTCTTTTGACCAATTGTGAGGCTATTTAGCGTACAAAATTAAATGGCCTATCTGATGGGTAGGAATAACTTGTTGACTTAACCAGGAGGCATAGATTTAAAACATTTGGAAGATGGAATAGAGAGGAGTTAAAAAGGAATTATTTCCCCCAGGGGGGTAATTTGGAGTCAAATAGTCACTGCCTGAAATACTGCCAGAGGCAGGAACAATACGTAGTGAGGGGGTGGGGGGTATATGGACATGCCATGAAATGTGGAGACGTATGCAACAAAGAGCTGAAAAATGTAATTATGGTTGATAGCTCTCATCAGATGATGAGCTCCATGGATGATAGCATCAGAAACTTATTTGACTTGTTTTACCAACATCGGTTATTGGGTGCAATAGGAGAATGCTTTGTATGTGGAGGCATCTGATCCTTGAACAGATCATTCTATGCACGAACAGATAAATTGTTTCATTTGCTGTCTGTGAAACATTGTTCTGCCAAATTTACTGCAATGCCAAAGATTTAAAATAGCAACTTCATTGTGCGAAACTCATGTGAACTTGAGGAAATCAAGTTCTTTCATATATCAGTCCTGATTTTGTTTTAACATCTGTATTCTAAAAATCTCGTTTGTTATCTTGTTTGTGACTGAACTTCAGCCAAAACGGTACACGATAGCGCAACAATTGTAGGCGCACCTTACTCACCTTTGTCACTTTAGTGATAATGCAAGTAGTTTTATTGAAATCGGTGTTATATTTTTAAAGTTGTTCACATTTTAAAGTTTAAAAGGAGGGGAGGAGGGAGTGGGGGAGAAGGGAGAGGGGAGGGGGGGGGGTGTTGGGGAGGACAGGGTGCTGCACCAATGCAGGTGAGGTTTGGGCCCAACGGGTCCACTTTGACTAGTGTGTCCTTAAATTTGAAAGCGATGGTATTACAATACTTGTGTGCCTTGCAAATGTCTGTATCCTGATTTTGTGCTGTTTATGGTAAACCACGGTTGCAATTTTGTGCACAATGCTGATCATTCTGCAGCATTAAATTTGATCTTTCATTTTTTAATCAAAAGACATTCTGAAGCCCAAACAGCAGTGTCAGGCCACAATATATACTTAAAATCGCAAACCTGGAAAACAATTGCTGGACAAAATAATGACCTTGGAAATCCAAGCCAGCTGATTGCTACTAATTTACTCTTAGAAAGAAGCACTCTTTTCAGTTCTTCATTCTTTCACTTTATGCTGGAGAGCTTGCAATCACCAGAATGTCATTTGAATTTTTTTGGCATTGCTAACCCTTGATTCCATGTGATTTTTATTGATCATTTCATTTGATCAGCAACTGACCTGAATCATTGTAAATATATTCCACGTTACTTGATGATCATTTGTACCTTGACTCATTTCTTCCCCCATCACAGGGCTCTGAAACTGGGTTACTTAAAACAAGAGATGATTGATGGCTTGGAACCTGTACTGATGTTCACCATTCCCCGCCTTGCTATCATTTGGTAAGTAATTCTGGGATGGAACATTGGTATTTTGGGCAACTCTAGCCTGGTGGTAGTGTCTGTTTTTTGTAAAGGAGATAGATCTGCAATCATTAGCAGTGTTGCGTTCTATTGCTTGCAAACTGGCATTTTTTTTATGAGAAATAAATACGCCCAGGAATTTAACACTGGTCAGTGGTGGTAAATGGGGCATAAAGTTATTTCAACACTGTCCACTACCTTTAAATTCATTGCACTTATTTACTGCAGTGAACTGATGCCACTGTGGAGCTTTGGCAATACTGACTGGTGATCTTGATGTTTTAAGTGCTTTGGCACTTTGGTGAATCCAAATTGATGCCAAATTGCCCATGTAATGGTATTAAGAGTAATTAGTTTCTCTCCTTTCCAGTGGGCTGATTATCTACCCAGAAGGACCCCTCAACCTAGAGCGGCAGCCAGAAGAGATGTCCAGGCTTTTTAAACCTTTCTACGCCCTCTTGCAAAAAATAAGGTGACGACCAAGACATTAAAGCACATGAAATAGATTATCTTGCCTATCATCGCAGTGATACACTAATGACTATTTTCTCATGGCTTTAGATTTCGATTTAGAGATACAGCGCGGAAACAGGCCCTTCGGCCCACAGGGTCCGGCACGCCCAGGGATCCCTGCACATTAACACTATCCTACACACTAGGGACAATTTTTACATTTACCCAGTCAATTAACCTACAAACCTGTACGTCTTTGGAGTGTGGGAGGAAACTGAAGATCTCGGAGAAAACCCACACAGGTCACGGGGAGAATATACAAACTCCGTACAGACGGCGCCCGTAGTCAGAATCGAACCTGAGTCTCCGGCGCTGCATTCGCTGTAAGGCAGCAACTCTACCGCTGCGCCACTGTTTCTACGCATTCGCACGCACACAGATACACACACACTCTTTACATGGACTCCAGCCCTTAGTGTGTATAGGGGCTTAAACTGTGCCCTATTTTTATTTAACCTTTGTGGAATTACATCAAACTTGAGTGCACATATTTCTGGGCCTAGGTATGTGCCATTTGCAACATTCCATCATAGACTGCATCTGGCACTGAAACTAGCAAGTTTCAAGCAAACTAAAGGGTGTCTTTCACCAAGTTGATCATATTCCAACAGCAGGTAATGCTTACCTTGGTGTGTGCCCAGTAAACAGCCAGTAGAGCACAGAGAATGAATTTCAACTGTCAATGCATTCCTATTGGCAAATGTACATTAGTAGAATTTCAACAGATAATTCAACAAAATCAGATTAACATTTGCTTGCCTTGAAGTGTCATTTAAAACCCATCAATTTAAATTTAGAAATTGCAACAATTTTAAGTGGATTATCAATGTTCTCTGTAGAAACAAATTTTGTAATCTAAATTACCTCTTTGCTACTGATAATAGGATTTTGTTGGGGTAAAATGCCTATGAAAGTGATTGAGCATCTCCAGAATGTAACTGACTATAAACTTGATAATTTAATGTTTTCAATTGCAAAATGGCCACCTTAGCTCAATTTTCTATTTGATTCCCAGGGACTTGCTTTATGTCCTCACAGAAGAAGAATTCTCTCTATTGGAGAAGAGCCTATGTGCAGCAGAATCTGAGGATTTCTTCAATCCCCACACAGTGTTTCCCAGTCTTCCATCTCTTCACAACTCCACATTGCATCGTGACATTCTTGATCAACCACTGCATGCTGGTGATGTATCACCTATTTGCCATGATGCAGTGGAACATGGCCATCAACCACCTAATGAACTATATTGCTACCAGTCTACCTCAGATGCATCCAATTCGGGCAAGCAAACCCCAAATGAAATACAACATCCTTTGGAAGGTTCTAATTTTATACTTAATAGAGATAATGAAATGTGGGGACAAAATTTTGAATGGACTGTGAATGTTGGTACACAGGTGGATACACAGAATCAAAACAGGATCAACTTTACAGATAGTCCCAGGTCATCTTTATCTACTTCCAATGACAGCCTGACTGATTCCAGTAACATGCAGTGCTGTTGTGTTGCAGTCAATAATTCTCATTCAGACACTGAACATCCAGAGTTCCTTGATGGGCTTGAAACAATGGGAGCATCCAGAATGACTACCATCCAAGCTCTGAATTCTCCAGATGAGTGCCATGTGCCAACAACTTCTGAACAAGATTATGTTTCTCATTTCTTAAATGCCGATTGTCCTGGTGAGCACACTGAAATACACAAACCTGGGGCTGCTTCATTTCTTGGAGCAAGTCCAGAACAGAACACCCATAATATCATCTCAAATATTCTGGGGACTGAAGATTTACACAGGAATAACAGCAGGTGAGCGGTTGGAGATTTAGGAAGTTATTCTTGAAATGGCTAATTGTATTTGTGGATAGCTCAAAAACAATGTTAAGTTTAGATCAAGCTTTTTGACATGAATAGTTGGATATAACCATAGATTTTTTTTGTGGAAACTTTCAACTGCAATAAATCAGTTTTATTTTTTTTTGTCTCAATCTAGTTTACTTTTGCAATGTGTTTTGGACTGTGATTAGTAAAATGATATAATGCACCAAATAACTGCTTTGTTGTACAGTACAAACCAGATACCAATTTCACATCTGGTTACAACAGAAATTTCTCTTGGTGGTAGGAATCGGATGGAATATTTACTGTATTTTCTAAAGTTTCATAACGAACAATGTTTTGGGCATGTTTCCTGAGGTTTTACCATCAAACGTAAAGCCGCTAAATTACCGTGAGTTTTGGTCAGAATTTCTTTTGCAATCCACCCAATTATCAAGAACCAAGATCAAATTCTGACCATTTTTAATGCCCTTTCTATCTATAAAATGTGAAATTTATTAGGAATTGATGGACTACTTTGTCACTGAAAAGAATAATACAAGAGATACCCACTCACTCCCCAATCACCCCAATCCTGTTACCCCCAACCGGGTGGTTGAAAATCCTAGAAAACAACCTATATTAAGATTTTCTGTAATTGAAAGCCATGTCATCTCCAAATATATCAAGAAACCCGAGTTTAAAAATGAACATTTTGTGCTGATATATTACTTGCCCCCAAGTTTCATGGGAGTGAATTTTATTCAATTTTTAAATTTTTGGATAGTGATTTGTGAATTCTGAAAAGGCAAATAAAATGCGGGGTCGCGTATACCAGATTGTAGTCCATCCTTTAACAATGTGGAATAAATTCTTCAGTTGGTGGAACAGATTAATAATTACCATGTTATAACTCTGGAGGTCCACTGTATTCACCGTGTGTGCTTTGCTGGCAGATCTTCTTTAGGAGAAAATGAGTCTCGTGTTACAGATTTGGAAATGGAAAGGCGAGCAATACAAATAGTGCAAGCCTTTGTAAGAGAGGAAATACGATCACGGTACCAGAACAGTAATGACATGCTTCATCGGCTCTTTGTCTGTATCTCAGGTATGTTGCTCCTTGGGCTTGCCTCTAGGTTTGGGACAAAAGTTAACTACAAAGTGTTTTAATTCAGGAGTGGGACGCTAGCAATAATGTTTGGTGCAGTATTCAAATTTGTTTTGTTTTTTCATGCTCCTCTTTCCACTGACCTGAATATTTCTGCACATTGAATGATGGAAAACCTGAAGTTGGCTTATGGACTTCCCAGTAAGGGTGATGGGAAGGGAATCTAGTTATTCAGTGTAGGGAAGGAGGCTGTGCTTTCCCCACTGGTGAGGCTGGGGTGGTAAGAGAAATTATGTTCCAGTCCCACCAAGACCAGAAGAATTTGATAAATCTGGTAATTCATGATGAAATGAAATCTAAATTAAATCTAATACTCAAACCAAGCCAGCTCACTTTAATTATACACTACCTCATGCACCCTTCGACTACATTCTTAATTGACTGTTAATTCCCTCAGGGCAGTTGGGGATGAGCTATTAATAGAGTGAAAGCAATGTTTATTAAAGCAAATGTGCTCTGATGGAATGGATCCTGTAAATGTACCTTTTCAGTCAGAAGCCCAAGCAAAGAATACTTGGCCTCTGATATGGAGACACAAACTGCAAATGCTGGAATCTTGAGCAAAACACCGTGCTGGAGGAACTCAGTGGGTCAGGCAGCATCTATGGAGAGAATGGACAAATGACGCCGCCCGTCTGACTGACAGTAGTAGAGACAGAATGCTGGAAAAGAGGTGACGGGAGAAAACCTAGCAACTCATAGGTGGATACAGTTGAGAGGGGCTTTGATTGCTGGATGGGTGGAGTAAGTGACAAAGGCTAAAAATGGAGGCAAACGGTGTTGGATAATGAGGAGTGAAATTTAAAGCTAGAGGGAGAGATATAGGTAGAAGTAAAAGCAAAATGGGGGACTTGGGGATGGGAGAGGAATGTATGAAGGTGAGGCAAGGAATAGGTTGACCACAGAGGTCAGAGATGATATGAGAAATGGGGCGCATTGGAGTGGGTGGAGTGTGTCCAGGAAAGAGGGGGCTAGGGGGATAATATCACAATTCAATGTTCAGAAGATACCCAAGCAGAATACAAGTTCCTGTGCCTCCAATTTGTGCGTGGCGTCACTCTGACAATGGTTGGACTGGGAATGGGAAGGAGAACTGAAATGGTTAGCAATCGGGAGATCCAGCAGACATTGGCAATGGTGTAAGTGTTCAAAACAGTTGCCTCGTTTACACTTGGTCTTGCCAATGTAAAGGAGACCACATCGCAAGATCAAATGCAGTAGATGAGGTTTTAAAATGCACGTTAACCCTGTATATCACCAGGAAGAATGGCAGGATACCTGGGTGGAAATGATGGAGAAGATGTAGGACCAAGTGTTACGTCTCCTGCAGTTGTACTTGGGGAGGGGTTGGATGGGAACAGATGAGTTAACCAAGAAGTTAGAGTAGTCTCTGCAGAAAGTAATGGGGGTGGAAACGTGTGACTGGTGGGAAGATCACTTTCAAAGTAGCAGGAACGTCAGAGAATGAAGTGTTGGATGCAGAGACTGATGGGGTGAAAGGCGAGGGCCTGGGGAACTCCATCCTTGATCCATTTGGGGGAAGAAGGAGCAAGACCACTGCCATGACACATGATTCACAGGTGAGGGCTCCATCCACGAGCAAGGAGGAGAAACCCCATTTACTGAAGAAAGAAGATATCTCTATCCTAGAGTGGAAAGCCTAGTCTTGGGTGCCCACAGCCTCACCGTTCACCATTAAGCAATATCCGGCTGCTCTGGTTTTCTCCCACATCCCAAAGACTTGCGGGTTGTTAGGTTAATTGCCCCCTCTAAAATTGTGTGCAGGGAGTGGATGCAAAAGTGTGACGGGCTGATAGTGGCGATGTGGGCCATAGGGCCTGTTTCCATGCTGTATTTTTCGCTCCATCAAAACCACCATATACTTTGCCAATGTCAAGGAAAATAGGGCAGGCATGTGCAATGTAGCATCGATGTCAATACCCCATCTTCTGGTGCTTGCAACGTTGTCATTTGTTGCCACTTTGGGCGTCTGTCCCGGGCAACAGAATCTGCAGTTCTTGCTTTTATGCATTTTCTAAGTGCAATGTTGCCCTTTGCCTCTATAGTCATCCAGTGATTTGTTTTAACATTTACAGCATATACTTTAGAATTTTAACTAATTTCATATCACAATGTTTTTTAACCTCCAGATTTTCTATTGTTTTTGCATCTGATATTGGTGCTCAAGAATACAATTCTAGCTTAAAGTACCTTTATTTTAACTTTTTTACTTGATCAGGGAGATCAAGGTTGGATTTGCCAATCCCAACAAGTCAATCCCAACAAATCTTGCAGCTTTTTGTTTCCGTAGCTAAATTGGTGGCCAGGGGAAATGTCCATGGTTATTATAAATATGGAATTAATAAGTCTCCAGTAAGATCACGTGTATGAACCTTAACCAGGTTAAGGTTGGAAATGGAAATTAAGGCAATTTGGCGAAGATAGCTTGGTGGTAATCAAAATGGTAGGATGTGACTAGAATTTATACTGGGGCTGCAATTGCTTGCCATAGTTATAAATTAAGGATATTTGAACAGAAAAGCCCATGGAGTTCATCGGTGTCAAAAAAGTGAGCAATATTACAAATGGTGTGGATGGCAACAATAAACTAAAAGTATGATCGGAAGAGTAAGTGGACAAAATTGGCGTACATAGAAACTGAGCGATCACTCTGCACCTCAAAAAGAAAATGGGTCTTAAAAGACAGTGAAGACTAGGTGGCATATTCGCTTTAAGAGATGTTAGTAAGATCTGAAGAAAGAACTATAAAAATCACTAAGATCCTTTTTGTTGGCCGTGTGGATGTAACAAAAGTACTGGACTGGTTCTGAATGTACCTATAATTCATATATCAAAGTTATCATTCTGTTTGGAACAGGTGTAGCAGATCAACTTCAGACCAACTTTGCAGGAGACCTGCGGCGGATTCTAAAGACTGTTTTCGAAATTGTGACGGCTAGACCAGAAATAAATGATGACATCGTGGAAAAGGAAGAAGGTATAGTGGATTTCATCTGGCAGTTACATGGTCTGTTCCTATTGGAGTCTTCTGTAGAATTATTGCAACGGTTAGGTGCAAACCAAGTGCACTTCACAGCTCAATTCTCAATTATGTTTGTGATTTAATTAAGACCACAGGCTGCAAATTATAAAATTAAATTCAGTTTCTGCATCAAACTTCATGCTGAAAGAGTGAAATCCTTTTTTTTAACAATGTGCTCCATCTGTTGGCAAGAGAGCAAAAATGGGTATCCTAGAAGTAGCCATAAAGAAGGCCTCACAGATGATGTCCTGGCATTACCTCCATGCTCCCACTGGGCAGCTAGAGATGCAGTGAGGAGATTGTTGTATCTTTTGCAGCCTGAGCATATTTGTCGGAATCATTCACAGAAAAACCATGCCTTGGGTTCCAAAACTTTATATCTTAAATCCTACGTGTGTCTTGTATCGTAATTTATTGAAAGAAAAAACAATGTTTTAAGCTTGATAGAAATTCATTGAATAGTGCAATTGTTATTTGTATTTTGCAGCAGAGGAGCACTTTAATACAGAACCCTCCTTGGAAGATTGTGTACTATGTCAGGAGTCCCATACTCCATCTAGAGCTCCCAATTTAAACAACACTAAATCAGAAGGTATGGTAAATAGCCATTCAACAGGTAAAATTGCCATAAGCTTATATTAATCATTTCCAATTTGATGGTGATAATATTTTTATTGACGGGCACATTTTGATTACTGGGTGAAATTGCATTCCTGAATTTCATCCAAGTTTGATGCAATTAATTGATTATGCAAGTATTATAAATGTGTAGGAAATAATCACCATATATAGATGTCAATAAAATCATTACCCTTTGAAAATCATCCGTTGACAGATCCTTGGGGGGGGAAATATTCCAATGCTGCTTTTTGTTTCATTGTTTTCCAAGTCAGGGAAAAGTTGTTATAATTGGAGTAAACCTGGAAATAATTGCTTTTCCTTTCTCTACAGTGCCTCCTGAGTGGGTTGCTGACTCTGCCTGCAACCAATGCATGTCTTGCAAAGCACCATTTACAATTATCAGGAGACGTCATCACTGCAGGAACTGTGGAAAGGTATGGGATTTGACCTATAGAATTAGGATCAGGCTTTGGTTGTGGTGAACAGTAACAAATAGTTCAATTTTGTATTTTAACTGGCTTCAGCCATTGTTCCACACACAAGGCAGACATGCAATTTCACAATCTCAATCTCTGCATATCCCAAGCCTATTGAGCTAAATCATGTTTACCTGCAACTGATGATTTCCAGGGAACTATTGGCTCACTGCCAATTCATATACAGTATGTCACAAACTTATGCATGTGCATGTTGAAACATCGAATGTCCTGACGTTTATGGTGAAGGTAAATCGGATCTCTTTCCTCAACCTCCACCAGTGGACTGGTGTGACAAATGGTGACACCTTCAAGTTAAATAGGTTTGCAAACTCTGCAGGGGAAAAAGCAAGTATATCATATCATATATATACAGCCGGAAACAGGCCTTTTCGGCCCTCCAAGTCCGTGCCGCCCAGTGATCCCCGTACATTAACACTATCCTACACCCACTAGGGACAATTTTTACATTTACCCAGCCAATTAACCTACATACCTGTACGTCTTTGGAGTGTGGGAGGAAACCGAAGATCTCGGAGAAAACCCACGCAGGTCACGGGGAGAACGTACAAACTCCTTACAGTGCAGCACCCGTAGTCAGAATCGAACCTGAGTCTCCGGCGCTGCATTCGCTGTAAAGCAGCAGCTCTACCGCTGCGCTACCGTGCCGCCCTTTGGTTTTTTTCTTTAGTCTTTACCATTATTTTCTGTTACAATTATTTTTGAATGATGTAGATATTTGAATAGTTTTTAAATAATCTGTCAGACAGTTCAAAAGCTTTTGACTAGTGATTTCCTTCAGACTGTCTCGGTCAGGCCTTCAGTATGCCGGTTACTTGCTCTTTGTGGGATTGTCTCTCGGGTGTGGGATATCAGCTTGTTCCGATCTCAATATTTAGGAATGGCGAATCTCTGCAACAAGCAGGGTCTGCTGGATCAGTCCATAACTACATGCAAAGCACTTTTGTAATGTGGTTATTAAATGAAGTGTTCAGTTGCATATAACTCTCTCGCCTCAACCTTGCAGCCATTGTACTGCAATATGGAAACAGAATCTTTAGCCCATTGAGTCCATGCTGAGTATCACACTCCAATCCTACGCAAATCCCATTTTATCCACCACCCACCTGGAGGCGAGGGGGAATTTGCAGTGTCAGGATGTGGGATGTTGGAGGAAACCCTCCAGAGCAGCTGGAGGAAACATTTTTGGTCACAGGAAAAATGTGTAGACCCCACACAGACAACACCGGAAGAACCCAGGTCACTGGAACTACAAGGCAGCTGCTCAACTGGTAGTGCCACTGTGTTTCTTAATCTTTCTTACTCCAAGTTTCTCTAGTTTATCCTCATGACTGACCTCCCTGATATATAATTTGACCCATTTGTTTCTCAAGAATTTCTGTCTTGTTGCTGCCATCTAGAAGATCTTGGTCTTGGTCTTATTACAATAAGGAGACTATAGGCCTGGGCTACTTTGCTCTTGGCTATAAATTCTCAAACTCTGAATGCTGTGACTCAAACTGATCATGTAATGTTTACGTTGGAAGCTAGAATTCGAAGCTTTTGATTTTTTAATGGAACAAATCTTAAATCTCAATCCAGAATACTATACCTGAATGCTTTTTAGTCAGAATTTAAAAATAAAATAATCACCTATTGCAATTTAGTGGTCATCCATTTTCCCCTCTTTTCTAGTGTAAATGTTACCCATTAAATTTGTGAACAACAAACTGCTGTGGGAACTTGGAGGGCCAGGCAGTATCTGTGGAAGGGAAAAAACAGATGCCGACAGGCCTGTTCAGTTCCTCCAGCAGTTTTTTGCCCCAAATTTCAGCATCTGCAGTTTCTTGTGTCTGCCTTTTATTCAAGTCGCATTTCTATTGCATGAATTCAATTAAATTTGTGCATAGAGAGATTTGGTAAGGAAAATGCTGTCCTTTTCTCATTGTAGTGTTTTACTGTCAGGGGAAGCTCAGCCTCCACAATTTGGTTTTGTTTCAGATCTTTTGCTCTCGCTGTTCCTCCCAATCGGCTCCACTACCTTGGTACGGACAGATGAAGCCGGTCCGTGTCTGCTCACATTGTTACACATTCCACCTCACTTCCTGCTACTCCAGCACATCTGCCTCTTAGACTGGTGTTAAAAAACCTGACAGATTTGCAAAGAGAAGAACTCTGGATTAAACCATAAGCAATTTGGTTCCTGACAGGAAAACCAACCTAAGATGAACTTGACCTCAAGCAATCTAATTTCTCGGGTCCAATTTTGTTGTGCAAACCAATGTTTTAAGTCTGATTGCAATGCAAATCTATAAAGAACAGCTGATGTGTATTATTTCTGGAGTATATGGCATAAAAAGTGTAACTGGGCTGACTTAATGACAACTGTGTCAATTATTTCTTCCCATGTGGTAAAAGGAATCTGAAATTATTTTGTAGTTTTAAGGGAAGGGTTCACCATGGAGCCTAAATTTACAACAATAATATAAAATATAAGTTGTTGATTTAATGATGCAAAAGCTGAAATGCCTAAAATGCAAGACAATCAAATAAGCAATTGGGGAGGAAAATATCAAATCTTCCTGAAGTTAAGTGTTATCTTTTGTTACAACTTTGGTTTTGATGGGTATACGGTGATCTATCTGGATACTTGGGTATTATTACAATTTGCGGAAAAACAAAGTGGACTGCTGAACTCTGATTAAAATCGTTAGAACAAGATACTGCAAAACCAGGCAGTAAGTGGCAATGCTTTGATGCCTGCAAAATGGTCTTTGGTGCTCTACAGGAAGAAATGTTAGTAAGAAGTGATTACAGGAAGAAATTTTGGTATGTTTATTGATTATCTGGAGCAAAAATCAAAAATATGTATGATTTTTTTCCTTTACTCCTGTAATTTTTGTCCAATTTTCAGTAACCTAATTGTTATTTCTGAATATTTTTGAGCCCCAAAATTAGAAGGTCACTACTGGTTTGCTCATTAATTTGTAATTTATCTGGGAACTTGGCTGTTTGTTATTTGCATAATGTAATATTTGTGTACATTATATACAATTACTCTTGGCATCTTTCAACTAACTAACTCTCCAGTGAGGCACCTAAAACACTAATGAATAGCTTTAACTATTTACTGATATAACAAACCCCAATAGTTAACTGTACATTATTCAACATTTTAAATGAATGCCTTTGAGATGCTCCACTCATTTACAGATTATGGATGTAATTATTGCAGAATAATACTTTGGGACATGTTTTCAAAAATTGTCAGGTTGACAATGCCAGTTTTCCAAAAGGGAAATGTGGACTGAATTTAAAAAGCTGAGCTTTGCACACATCCCAAATGTTTACGGATCAATTCTGGAAACAGCTGAATAATTTACTTTGCACTAGCTAGTGTTTAAATTTAGGATTGTTTGTAATTATTGATTTAATGCATATTAAATTAATTTGATGCAATATCCTATATAATGCTGTTTAAAAATATACTGCAATTATATTGGATTTAATTGTGGTGTATAAATCATTTGATCTGAAACTTGGGAAAATTGAATACTCTTTATGGAAAAATGCACTTTAATACATGAAAAAAAAAATTAAAACTTGGGTACATTTTCAAATTTGAGTAAATTGACTTTTTTTTAAATGATTTTTGGTCAGTGAAAATTGAATCTGCAAACAGTCTTCAAAACCAAACGGTATTGGTTTATTATCATGTGTACTGAGAGAAGCTTTGTGCACTCCAGTGAAATCGTATTTATACTTGTTGTGTGCCATGACTAGCCTCTCCAAGCACCTCATGATGGCAGATGTCAGAGGGACCAGTTTGCAGTCATTAAGGCACACGACCTTGCTTTTCTTTTGACACTGGAATAATGGTGGTCATCCTAAAGCAGATGGGAATCTCAGAATGGAGTTGGAAGAGGTCAGGTTATCTGTGAATACTCCTGCCAGCTGCTCCACAAAGGTCCTGAGGATGCAGCCTGAGACTCCATCTGTGCCTGTTGCTTGCAATAGCTTCACTTTTGGAAAGACTGATCTGACATCTCATGGTGACTTTATGTGCATGGAACCTAATACAGAACTGTCACCCAAGATTGGGGGCAATCTTATTCTCTTTAATTATCTATATTGCCATACATATACCTAGGGGCCTGATGTTACATGGGTTTAGTGAAATTCCTTCTCCATTTAAGTATTATTTGAGCTCCTAATTCAAGGCAGCCAGTAGTTTAAGGATCTAACCTACAATAAATGACTTGCCTAAAAAAGGTGAACGCTCTGTTGCTCTAAGTAACATCATTATAATAAAATAAATTCATAATCTCAAGCAAAATAAATTGTTTTAACTCAGCATTTTGCCTCATGCTAATAGTATTTTCTTTCATGGTTTTGTTGTTTTATATGAAATAAATAGTTTTTCCATCTTTCAAATAAAGCAAGTGGTCACAAGACTTTAACTTTCAACTTTTGCCATGATATTTTCAGTTTACTCATCACCTTGGATTGTGGATGTTTCAAACATGACCATTTTATAAAACCAGCTGCATGGCATCTTAGTGCTTTGTCCGCCTTAACCTCTGCACAAGTTAGCCCCTTGACTTTATTCATTCCATCCTCGACTGATATGAAGTGCAAACATTGGAGCAAGATTTTAAGGTTCGATGTAGGAAGAAACTGCAGATGCTGGTTTAAACCGATGGTAGACACTAAAACCTGGAGTAACACAGCAGGTCAGACAGCATCTCTGGAGAAAAGGAATAGGTGACCTTATTCGGATTGAGAGTCGGGGACAGGGAAGCAAGAGATATAGATGGCAATATTGGAGAGATATTGAAAAAACTAATGAAAAATATGCAAAAAAGCAATCATAAAGTGAAGAGACCAAGGAGCTGGTTACTGACTTCAGAAAAAGAGATGGAGTATATGCCCCAGTCAGAGTTAACAGTGCTGAAATGGCATTAGTTGAGAGTTTCTAGTTCCTAGACCTAAATTTCACCAACAATTAGACCCTGACCAACCACAGGCCAAGCTATGGCCAAGCAAACACACCGATGCCTCCAGTTCCTCAAAAGACTAAGAAGGTTTGGTATGTCATTGAAGACACCTGTCAACTTCTGCAGATGCACAGTAGAAAGCATATTAAAATGCATCATAACTTGCTTTGTCCATGTCCATCTGAAGTTGTGGATGCAGCCTAGTCCATCACACAACCAGCCTTCCCCTCCACTGCACCATTGACTCCATCTGCAGTTCATGGCGCCTCGGGGGAGAAAAACATCATCAGGGATCATTTCCACATGGGGTCATTCCCTCTTCTCCCATCTCCGGTTGAGCAGAAGATATAAAAACTTGAAAGCATATACCAGGTACAGACCTTTCTTCCACTTTCAGGAACAGCTGCTTTCCCGCTGTTATCAAAATGCAGCACAGTCTCTCAAAAGCTTGCGGCATAGTCCCAATCTCCCAACCTAACTCGTCATGGCCCTAGCACTTGTTATCTGCACTTTCTCTGCAGCTATAATACTTTGGTATTTTTCTCTTTACTTTGTGTAGAGCTTGATTGTACTCGTGTATAGAATTACTTGACTGGATTGGATACAAACTACATTTTTTCACTATCTTGTACATGTGATGAAAAGCAGTACCATTATCGTTAAATGGCAAAATCAAAACCATATGGTGTAAAACTTGATGGTTAAGCCAATTGAATGTGTACATTTAAAAGGGTGTGCCTGTGTACATGCCGATGAGGTTAGTGGCTAAATGAGGGCAGGTACAGGTTTATAAGAAGAATTATTCGCACTTTTTTCTTTAATTTAAACAATTGTTTTTAATGCCTTTTCCATAATCTGGCTCCTGCTGTTGTGGTGAGCATGGAGGGAATGGAACTTGCCTCCCACAGCCCTGGCACTGCCTAGAGTTTTGAGTGATTTTTTTGACCATCTGATCCATTTCAGGGCCCTCTACAGAGTGTCTGGACAACAACAACAACCAACTGGATTGAAGAACTCCCATTAAGGAATACAAATTTAATCCAAGAAATATAAATTTAAAACGTGTACAGAAAGCAAAATAGATTTTGACAAAATATTTTATTTTTAAATGACTTTTTAAACAAAAAAACTCCAATATGAAATTCCTAGAGGAATTGTACTTATAGTAAATTATCAAGTTTTGAGGCAGCAATTGCAGCTGTTTGACTTTAAAAGTTCTCTTATTTCCAAGCAGAGAAGCATTATATGTTTCCAAGAATGATTTAGTGAGTAACTAGGCGTTGGCAGCTTTGTGCCCTATACTGAGCTCTCAGCAAAATATTGCTACAGCCCAGCTTGTGCAGGAGCAGACTAAATCCAACTGCACCGTGTGGATTCCTGCATTCACTGGGACCAACATGTACTGAAAATTGGAGGCTGATTTGTATCTTGCAACAACTGTGCTGCCAACCATACTGTTATTGCCAGCACTAAATTCAGTCCGTTACGGGAGTGTGGTATAGGGATCAGAGGGACAGAGTTAACGTGTAAAATTACTCCAAAACAGAGAGGGGAGAATGGATGGTGGAAGAGGTATGGGAGTTGGTGAAGGGGAGATGTGGATGGCTTTGGCATGAAGAAATTGATGTTAGCCCAAATTTCTTAATCTTGTAAATGGTTGTGAACATTACACTAGATTACCACAGAAACACTACAAGAACCTTCCCAGGGCTTCCATTATTTCCCCCTTCCTATTCCCAGTTGACATGATTTCCTGCTGTTTAATTTGCTGTCTGGGTTTGATGTGAAACAAGATATTTGTTTTCCTGGTGTTAAGGTCTCTGTTGAAAAGATGCACAAGTTTAGTGCAAGATGTATATCTACTTCCACTATCCTGCTGGTGGCACAGCTGACTTTACTGTGATACTCCACTGCAAGGAACGCACTATATCTTAGAATTCATATTTACACAGATAATTTACCTGTTTTATTGTTTATGATAATACTCCATTCATGGTTTGCACATCAATTTAACAGTACTTGTGGGCCTGAGCTATAGGCAGAGGTTGGGCAGACTATACTTTCTTCCTTGGAGCACTAGAGGCTGAGTGGTGATCTTATCGAGGTGTATAAAATCATGAGGGCCATAGATAGGGCCAATGCACAGGGTGTCTTTTTGCCCAGGTTAGGGGAATCAAGAAGTAGAAGTTCAGTGGTACTTTATTTGTCACATGCACTGAGGTTCATTTTTGTATGCAGTTCAGTACAAGTATCACTACACTTAAGCACTTGGAGCTGGGCCAAGCAGAGCCACGGGGTCCTCCGCTGCCGCACCACCGCTGCAAGTCACATCTGGTCCATACACTCGGCCTCTTGGAGTGGCGCCCGGTCCAGCTGAGCACCAGACTGTTGCAGGGCCTCCAGCAGACCACTCCACCATCGAGGTCGTGTACTCCCTCTCACAGCCAGTCTGCTTACTGAACCTCTGTCTAACTCCATCATGTCTGGGTGAGCCAGGCCTTCCGAGCGGATTCTCGGAGAGTGAGTCCATCGACCACGGCGGGCCTGTTTCAATGCTGTATCTTTTAATTCGATCAATAATGATTGAATGTCAGCTCATGGAGCAGTAGCATTGAATTTCCTATTAATTTTCCATTTACTATTCTTCCTGCATTTTGATCAATTACATCCCCCCTCTCCCCATTAAGGGCAATTTCAGTTGCCATTTAAGCTGCCAACTGTATATCGTTGGGATGTGGGAGGAAACCAGAGATAACCCACAATATCATAGGAAGAATGTGCAAACTCCACCCAATGAGCATCAGATTGAATGCCAGATGAATGAAGCGGAGTTGGCAGCAGTACAAGTTGTAGCGTTGTGCCAGTTGGACATCAAGAAACCAGTTTCTCACTAGTATTTCAAGAACCTATTGGCAATCTTGAAATTAGGACAAAGTCATTTATGACACAAATCACAACGTACTAATTGAAGAGCAAACAAGAACTGCCGATATTGAAAACACAACAGATCAGACGGCACTTGTTGGGAGAGAAAGTGGGTGGGAGGAGAATAGAAAAGTATGAGGCTCATAAATAGGGTAGATAGAACCTTTATCCCGGGGTGGATATGTCAAAGACTCGACCGCATAGCTCTGAGGTCAGAGGAGCGAAGTTTAAAGGAAATGTGGGAAGGAAGTTTTTGTTTTACAGAGTGATGGATGCCTGGAACTGACTGCCAAGGGTGGTGGTGGTGGAGGCAAATATAATTGTGGTGTTTAAAAGACCTGGCCACTTCTCTTTTGACACCTCTCACTTTCTCCAAGTTAAAGGTATAGCCAGGGGCACTCACATGGGCCCAAGCTATGGCTGCTTTATTGTTTGTTGCGTCGTACAGTCCTTGTTTCAGTGTATACAGGCACAATCCCTCATCTCTTTCTCCACTGCATCAACGTCTGCACCCCTGCAGAACTCGTTGATTCATTAACTTTATCAGACTTTCACCCTATTCTCAAGTTCACTCTGCCTGTCTCTGACACTTTTCCCCTTTCTTGAACTCTCTGTCACCATCACAGGGACAGACTATCAATTAACAAACCCACTGACATCTGCTCCCAAGATGAAGCTTTCCATTCTCAGCCATCCAGCATGCTCGCCCTCTCCTCTGCACATGCTGATTGAGCAGGAACATATGAAATACAGGTAGTAATTGAGTCCTGTACACTTCACCATTCATGATGGTCATGGCTGATCTTTTACATCAGCACCATTCTCCTGCTCTACGCTACGTCTCTTAATGTCTAAACATAAATGTGTCTTAATATACTCAGCAGTTGAACCTTGCACATGCCTTGTAGATTGAGAGTACCAAAGATACTTCCCCTGATTTGAAACCTTGTCCCCTGATTCTCGTCAGCGCAGTCAGAAGAAATGCCATTGTAAAATATTATGAAAAAGGTTGTATGTCATTTTGTTTTTTCTCTTTGGAAATGGAATTACATAGCACTACATCTGCACATCTCAGGCATTTTCTTCTCAAAAAATATTTTTGGATCTTTGGAGAACAATAGAAACAAAGTACTTGTGTAAGGGGTTTCTGCGCCGAGCTTTCGCCCGACCTAAGGTCCCCGTGCCTTGCTCTGATCCCTTGACCAGGCCGTGCACACTGGTTCCCCGTGAGTGGTTCGACCCACTCACCCCTTACGGTTCTAGACACTGGACTTAGATGCAGGAGCTCTTATTGTGCAGAAAAATTCAACCAGACCAGATTTGAAAACCAGGGTTTAAATGAAAAGGCTTTTATTCAGCACTTGGGACTATTGTCCATGAATACTTATACAGTTCTATAATACATGTCTATAAAACACATACCGAATCACACGAATACTTATAACTATGAATCATAAAACACACACAGTTCTATAAGACATATACACGACTGTAAGATGGGGAACGTACGACACATCGCAAAATTGACCAACACACACTCTTTTACACACCCACGTTTATTCAAACCACCCTCCCCTCTACACTAAACTATGTCCAGGATATGTAGGATTTGGAGTACATGCTCACCATGGGGCTATTACTGGGGTTACTGGCTGTTCGTTTTGCAGTATTTCTTCTCGAATTGCGTGCCTGTTCCTCTCTCTTGCATCCGTTCTTCTTGCCTGTCGTTTCTTCCTCCTGCATTCGTTTGACTTCCTTCTGACTCTCTTCTTGACTTCAGTTGACTTAACTTTTTCACCCAAAAGTAGTGGCCAGTTATACTATTTCTGACCCGTCCTATCTCCCGCCAGATCTTGGAATCTCTTTGTTCAAAAAGATATGTATGAGTTTTCTTCTGATCTGCCTTATGTTCGGGGATACCGGGGATGGCCAGACGGTGTTAATTGGTATTTCGTTGTGAGGTGATGGGTGTTAACTGGTTTCCCATCACCTACCAGGTAGTTTTCTATGGGCTATGGTGCCCCCTCACCGAGATGAACTGTTTAGGTCGGCTTGGGGCATTGTGAGTATGCTGATGTCAGCGCCCCAGTGTCTGGACTCTGACCTGGTTTCGTAGGTTTCTGCATGGCCAATACCCATCCTTTGTTCTGGCCGTGGCTTTGCAGAAACCTAGAGACTGGGTTGTAAGGTTTTTACTTTTTGTGGCTGCTCACGAGGTCCTGCGGCCATTTTAGGACCCACGGATTGTGACATCCTTTGTTAATCTGACCGCAGCCTTTCTCCGCTATCAGCCCCAGTCTCTCGTTTAAAATGTCCAAACTGCAGCTCTTTTGTTTGGTGTTGCTTTCCAAATGAGGGAAAACTTCTCAAATCTTACAACTTGTACCAATGAATCAAGAAAGCCATTAGCTGTTCCAACTTTTCTGCCCTAATTTCATCCAATTAACAAAAAGCAACTGTTGACTGTCAGATGGGGGTCTGTAGAGGCTTTCATTTTTTCATCTAAGGGGATCACAGATGTTTTCATCTACCTGTAAATAATCTCCCTCCAACGTTCAAGGAGCCCAGGATTTTGGTATCCTGGCTGGCATTCAAATGTCTTGAAATGCCTCTAAACGGAACATGGTGACATGCCAAACAGGACATTGCACCTCCTGGCTCTGACAATCCGTGTGGTGTCAACAGCCATGTCAAAACAAGGATTCAAATGCACTTCCTCACAAATAGAAAATTGAAGAAGAGCTTCTGGTCTTGCAAAATAATCCTACAGTGAAGGCCAACAATCTGGTAGCTATCCTAATTAGTTGCTGCACATGTATCGCGTGCTTATGTTAAGCAGGAAACAAAAAAATATCTCTAGGATCTACTCAAATTAAAATGAAAATCCAGAAAACAGGCAACCATTTCTGTGACATGTCAGAAGTTGATTAAATAAAAGCAGCAGGTAAACTTAAGCAAGTGTAATGGAGTTCTGGCCAAGTTGGCTTTATTACAGTTTTTTACAACAGTATCTATTTTTAACAATATAAACATTTTCACAGAATTTACACACACTGTTTCATTTAGCAAATGTGGTTGACAGTACAGTACAGTATTTATCAAGTTTTAAAACCTCGCAGTTGCTGATCACATTGATGGCTAACAAAACAATATAAAAACAGTAAACATAGCTTTGGGATGAGACTTCCAGCGTAGAATTGTTGGGATATTTCAAAAGGAGATGAAAACAAAACAGGCCTCAGGAAATTTGCAAATAACTTCCCCCTCTCCCCATAGTGAGCAGAACATATAGTAATGTTACATCCTGTCCGTCTGAAACTCTAATCCAGTGTGGCCAACTGGACAATGTGCATTTAAATCTCTCAAAATTTGGCAACTCTTATACACTGCCTCAGTGTATCTACTATCTTACACTCTTGTACTTAACTATGGTTGTGTCTAATGTATAGTAAGATTGCTATTGAACTGTATACAACAAAAAAATCACTACCCAAGTACATGTGACAATAAAGCACCATTAATATCAGAAACATAGAGTAAACCTATAATAGTACTCACGAGACAAAATGAGAATGATGTATTTTTAATGAGTAAATGCCACAATTCCTGTTGATTTTTACTCCTGAGTTGCTGGGCACAGCAATCTGATGTGCCTTGAACACATTTTAAAGTTTTTTCTCTCTGATAAAGCACTGAAGTTAGAAGATATTGATGTTGAGTTCATACCACCTATCATCTCGTCCAAGGAAATAAATATTTATGTGGAAACAAAGAGGGAAACCAAAAAGGGTTAGAATTAAATGGAAATAAGTAACTGGTCCCAAAACAAACTGAGGGTACTTCTAGATTATTATTTCCTGACGTTTCTGTGATTGAGTATTATAGACTCTCACCTTGCTCCCATAACCACAATGAATCTAGTGTTTCCTCTGTCACAAAGCTGACCACAATGGACAGATATACGAATAGGGAGGGTTTAGAGGGATATGGTCCAAATGCTAACAAATGGGACCAGTCCAGAAGGCAATTTGGTTAGCATTGGACAAGGTGGGCCAAAGGGTCCACTTCTGTGCTGCCACGCTTTATGTCTAATGGATCACAGCAAAGGTAGTAACCTTGGTGACAAGCTGAAATGCAAGTGCAAATCTTTTGTCGCCCTGAGGAACAGATTAGCTAGTTTCTTGGTAGGGCAGGTCATTGAGGCAGATCTGATCGCATTTTCATTCCTGAGTCGCTAACTTTTCATAAATTCAGTTAAAATGATCTAAAGATCATCCATCGGTTTTGCATAAGATTCACCAAACAGAAACAGGTACTTAAAGAACATGATTTGCATTTCATTGTTTTGCATCACAATATTTTTTGCCTCTTTATCTCACAACCATTCTCCAAAACAATATTTCTTATTCTTCCCTTTCCTTTACACCCAATTCCCACCAGCTTTGAAAACAAAATTCTACAAATCATGTTTGGAAAGCTTGTCCAAGGACCAGACAAAGTGCCTTAATTTAGAATACTTCAAAATATCTTGAACTATCTTTAATTTGAAATGCTGCTGATTTAAAATTACTTAATTGGATTTTTTTTAGATTGCATGATAAATATTTTAAATTGGTAGTATAATGCCTTCCTTAGGATTCATTCTACTAAATCTGTTGGACCGATGGACTAAATTTCTGCAAATATCTCCGTGAAATTACATTGATGGTTGTGTCTGCTCTATATGCCAAACTGCACTGATTGAGCTATGTGTTTTCACACACAATAGAGGGTAAAAAAACAAAGTCTTAAACATATTGCTTTTTTTTCTGTGGTCCTGCTTTGCTGGCGAGATTCTTTGCTTTCTCTGTAGCTGCCAGCGCAGTTTCCTTAGCCTTCTTGGTTGCTTCTTTCGCAGTCTCTCTCAATGTCTTCATTGGTGTTTCACCTGAAGGGGTGGGGAAGGGAAGAGATGGAAAGGAATGGAAAAGATAAATACCGTTAAATGAGGCATTTCCAGAGTCAGGATAACCACTGCGATACTATTCTGCGCTCTAATACATTCTAATCTGATTTTACCAAATACTGTAAAACTCCAATAATTCATTATCTGACATTTCAGAAATACCAACAGTTAAGCATCTGAATAGCAGGCATTCCCTTTCAATCCACTGGGGATTCATTTCCTTCCATCTCATGGGGTCCAATTTCGACACATCCTTCTGACTTAATGTAAAAATCATTACAATATTGTGTAGCATCTAAAGATTCTGAATTAAAAGTATATTGGCATATTAATAAGAATAACCTCTGGGTTTATTTGGGAATAAACCTTGCTAGGTTATTGGAATTTAACTGCATTAAATGATTTTCCAAATTGGATTTAAAACTCAAGACTTTGTTTTCCAATGCTAAATCTGGATGTCACCAATATCTATATACTAAAACTCTCATTTGTTTGTTCCTGAACTACAGCCAAAACGGTACACGATAGCGCGACAAGTTTAGGCCCACCTTACTCACCCGTCGTCCCGTGGTCCTATGGAAGAAGTTTCATTGAAATCAGTGTTATATTTTTAAAGTTACTCACATTTCAAAAAACCATGCATGCACAGTTGGGGCCCCGTTGATCTGGTACTTAGGGAAGATGACAGCCGCATCCGCACGTGCGCAGAACAAACGTGTCCGCGCCTGTGCAGTTGGGGCCCGTTGTTCTCAGGACGGGCAGGACCTGACTCTTGGGGACGGGTTTGCCAGCTCGGAAGCGGCGGGAGAGCCAGGCGTGGTGCCGGGGGAAGCAGCCTTGGCATCGGCCTGGACGTGACCGGCTAACGGCGAGCCTAAGGTGGGCCAAGGGGAAAGGCGGCAGCAGTGGCGGTGAGGCCGAGGCCTGTGCCTGCCCTCGGCTCCCCCGTTCCCCCTCCTCTCCCTGGCCGGCTCAGCGCCTTCCCGACACCACCCAGTGTCCAGCAGCCGTCCGGGCCGGGAGGCGGGGGGGGGAGAGAGTCCAGCGGCATCGACCCGAGGGCCATCCGTGGGAAAGGCGCTGGACTGAACCCCCACACCGGGGCGAGACGGGTCAGGACTCTCCCCCTCCCCCGCTCCACTAATGGCGGCCGCCCGGGCCGGGAGGCGGGTTGCTACGCAACCTCTGTCAGGTGGCGTCTGGGGGGAGGGGAGGGAGGGGGGAAGGGGGGGATAAGGGGGGTTGAGGGGGATGAAGTGAGTGGGGGGAGGGGGAGGAGTGGGGAGGGTGAGGGGGGAGGTGAGGGGAATGGGGAGGGTGAGGGGGGGAGGAAGGGAGAGGGGAGGGAGGGGGGTAGAGGACTCAGAGGGCAAACAGGACTGCAGGAGGGTCCAGGATGTCTATGAGGGCTGCAGAACAGTCTCAAGGGGGAAGGTGTGCAGCCAGGCATCCTTGTTAACATTAGCAAAAGTAGGAAACAGGATGAAATCCTGTAGTGCATATAGGGAGTTAAGTTAAGCAAAAGGTAAAAAGCAGGACCTCAAGTGTAGTAATTTCCAGATGCTATGCGCTATTGAAGGTAGGAAGAAAGGACATGTGAATGTGTGGCTGAGAAGTTGGTGCAGGGGGCAGAGATTCCGATTTTTGGATAATTGGGAGCTCTTCAGGGATAGATCACTTAGGTGACCTACAGTGCATTCAGAAAGTATTCAGACCTTCACCTTTTCCACATTTTGTTAGGTTACAGCCTTATTTTAAAATGGATTCAATTTTTTTTTTAATCATCAATCTACACACAATACCCCAGAATGAAGAAGCGAAAACAGGTGTTTAGAGATTTTTGCAAAGTTATTAAAAAGAAATAACTGAAATATCACATTTACATAAGTATTCAGACCCTTTGATATAACACCCAAAATTGAGCTTAGGTTCATCCTGTTTCCATTGATTATCCTTGAGATGTTTCTACAACTTGATTGGAATCCACCAGTGGTAAATTAAATTAATTGGACATGATTGGGAAAAGCACACACCTGTCTATATAAAGTCCCACAGTTGACAGGGCACGGTAGCGCAGCGGTAGAGTTGCTGCTTTACAGCGAATGCAGCGCCGGAGACTCAGGTTCGATCCTGACTACGGGTGCTGCACTGTAAGGAGTTTGTACGTTCTCCCGGTGACCTGCGTGGGTTTACTCCGAGATCTTCGGTTTCCTCCCACACTCCAAAGACGTACAGGTATGTAGGTTAATTGGCTGGGTAAATGTAAAAATTGTCCCTAGTTGATGTAGGATAGTGTTAATGTGCGGGGATCACTGGGCGGCACGGACTTGGAGGGCCGAAAAGGCCTGTTTCCGGCTGTATGTATATGATATGATATGTCAGAGCAAAAACCAAGCCATGAAGACGAAGGAATTGTCCATAGGCCTCCGAGACAGGATTGTGTCGAGACACAGATCTGGGGAAGGGTATAAAACAATTTCTGCAGCATTGCAGGTCCCGAAGAGCATAGTGGCCTCTGTCATTCTTAAATGGAAGAACTTTGGAACCACCAGGATTCATGGACCTGGCCTCCTGGCCAAACTGAGCAATCAGGGGAGAAGGGCCTTCGTCAGGGAGGTGACCAAGAACCCGTTGGTCACTGAGAGCTCCAGAATTCCTCTGCGAAGATGGGAGAACCTTCCAGAAGTACAACTATATCTGCAGCACTCTACCAATCAGGCCTTTATGGTAGAGTGGTCAGACGGAAGCCACTCCTCAGTAAAAGGCACATGACAGCCCACTTGGAGTTTGCCAAAAGGCACCTAAAGGACTTTCAGACCATGAGAAACAAGATTCTCTGGTCTGATGAAACCAAGATCGAACTCTTTGGTCTGAATGCCAAACGTCACATCTGGATGAAACCAGGCACCGCTCATCACCTGGGCAATACCATACCTACGGTGAAGCATGATGGTGGCAGCATCATGCTGTGGGGATGTTTTTAAGCAGCAGGAACTGGGAGGCTAGTTAGGATCGAGGGAAAGATGAATGGAGCAAAGTACAACGAGATCCTTGATGAAAACCTGCTCCAGAGCGTTCTGGACCTCAGACTAGGGTGGAGGTTCACCTTCCAACAGGACAACGTCCCTAAGCACACAGCCAAAACAACACAGGAGTGGCTTTGTGACAAGTCTGTGAATGTCCTTATCAGTTTAAGGTGAGAGGGGAAGGATTTATTAGGGGCAATGTTTTCACACAGAGGGTGGTGGGTATATGAAACAAGCTGCCAAATGATGTAGTTGAGGCATTTTGACAATATTTAAAATACATTTGGACAGGTACATGGGTTTAGTTGGCAAATGGAACCAGCTTAGATAGGGCACCTTGTTCTGCATGGACGAGTTGGGCCGAAGGGTCCGTTTCCACGCTGTACGATTCTATGAGTGCAGCAAAGCCTCACTACATTGATTCCTTGGATAGCTGTCCATTACAAGGAGAGAATGAATACGCTAGAGCTCTGTTCTTTAGGGCCGAACAGGGTAGAGATAGGAAGATGCCTCCCTTGGCTGAGGCATCTAGAATTAGGAGGGGGTCATGATTTCAAAATAGGATGGAAACCAATTAGCATTGAAATGAGCAATTTCTTTACTCTGGACAGTGAATCTTTGAGATTCTCTACCTCAGAAGGCTTTACAATGTGCAAGAAGAAGCCGGCAACCATTTTGTGACCTGTTTCTTTTGTAAATACTTAAACTCTTTCATTTGCAGTCCACAGTCTCATTCAAAACAGAGATCAATAAAATTTTGGATATTGAAGAAATCAAGGGATGAGATGATAGGGCAAAAATAAATCACACTGACATAGAAGTTCTTGTTGACTAACACATGAGGCTCAAGGCCAAATGGCCTGCTTTTGTTGAAACAAGGAACTGCAGATGTTGGTTAATATACAATGGGACACAAAGTGCTGGAGTAACTCAGCAGGTCCGGCAGCATCTTTGGAGTACATGGATAAATGATGTTTCAGGTTGAGACCCTTTTTCATACCTGCTTCTGTTTCATTGGCAATAGCCCTGATCTTGTTAAAATGAATGGTATCTTCATTTAAAAATTGTCTAGCATGTGGAAGTGTAATAGTTCTTTAACATTATTTAACCTAGTCCAAATAGATGTCATTTCCATTTCCAATCCTGTTTCCATACGTTCCGTTACTGCTTGTTAGGTATCCATAAATGTGATCTATCCTGTTCCATTGGTATGATTATTAAATAATTTGAGATTGGCATTACATTGGCTCAGCAATGCTTATGATGCCAGGAAGCGATGGATGCATATCATTTACAGACATACCGTGCATTCATGCCAGAATGTATTCAAAACCTTTCATAGTTTTAGTTATGCTGTTCTTAAAACTGGCAAGGCCGCATTCCTGAAAGAAATAATAGAGATGAAGCACAATTACACTCTAGCATATAGGACAGCATGTTAGTACATAATCTATCACTTGATGGATACTTCACCCAAGCAAAGCAAACTATTCAGCACAACTCCAACGCCTACCAATTTCTACAGATGCAGCTTAGCAAGCATCCTTCCCAGATGCAGCATACCTTGCTATGGCACCTGCTCTACCTGAGACTGCAAGAAATTGCAGAGTTGTGTACGCAGCCCAGTATATCACACAATTCAGCCTCCTCCCATCGACTCCATCTGCACTTCATGCTGCCTCAGGAAAGTGACCAACATTAAGGACCACTCACACCCCTGTCATTCTCTCTTATGATCTCTTCCATCAAGAAGAAGATAGAAAAGCTTGAAACTCATTACCACCGGATTCAAGAACAGCTCTTTCCTTGCTGTTAAGTGCACTTTCTCTGTAACTATAACACGCTCTTCTGCATTCTGATTTGTTTTCTCTTTTACACTACCTTGATACACTCATGTATGGTGATTTGCCTGTATAGCACAAAAAACTAAGTTTTTCACCGCAGCTTTTACACACACGACAATAATAACAAAGCAAAACTAAACCAAAGCATTTTATGCAAGGGGCATGGTTTATCCATCAACCTTTGTTACTTTACACCAACATAAATATTCCACAGTTACTGCAGACAAGTCAAATGGCCAAAAGTATTCAATTCATTTGACTGCCAAATGAAAAATTACACAAGGATGGTCAAATATGTTGGAGTCTTAAACCAGCAAACTATATGTACAAAACACGGGTCTTATAACACTGATCTCAAATTACCTCACACTTCACTTATGGTTGTAATGCATTTAAAAGGATAACACACGATAATGACTCTCAAGATGAAACGGAAACTGAAATATACACACTGACCTGAATAGTTAGTGAGAAGCCATAAAAGTTTGAAGAAATCCAGGCTTCACGTTTAATTTGAGTCCAGTTCATATTCTCAGGATGTAATCTATATACACAACACTCCTGTACAACCTGATTAAAACCAAAAACAGAGGCATTAATGGCAAAGGCCTTAACAATTCCATAATTTTTCACTTGACCCTTTTCCACTTGTACTGCACTTCATTAAATCTAAATTGCACTGGATTCAACATCGTTGACAAGAATATTGTCTTCAATGGTGGTATAGAACACGGCCAAAGATCCAAAAGAAATTTTGTCTTCTTTTGAATAAAAGATTTGACATTTCAAATAATCTTTTCCAGACTCTATTAAATGTTGATGTCTATCACTGCCTACCATCCAAATGCATGTTATCATAATCCCAGGATTGCTGCCTCTTTCTTTACTCGTACATCCATCTTTCTTCAGTCACCTTGTTAACCAATTGCTGAATCAGCTATGGTTCAGTAAATCAAATGTGCAGTCCACCGTAACCTTTTGTCCAAAATATTTTTAAATTTAAACTTACGTCAATGCTGTCATTCGAAATCCTTCAATTACCAGAGACAGTTTCCCTTATTTTTCATGTATATTTTGAGGATAGCTTCCACTTTTTTCCACATGAATATCAACCTCCAAAATCCCTGCGCTCCTCCACATTATTCAAACCTCCCTCCATTCTAAAGCATAATTTGCATCATTAAAGTTATATCTTCTCAGGCAGTCCATCAGGATTGAGGATGACTTCCATTTTAGTTTTGTGGGTTCAAATGAGGTTAACATGAGAAATGCAGATCGTATCATGGATGGGGCAGGTGGTGGACGACAAGGCAGGCAGGTGAGTCATCGTTGGAGATTGGAGGTGGTCCATTCCATCCACTGCTTTGGCAGGGCCTCTGTTTACTCTCAATGCACGGAGAGATTCCCAATACTAACCTAAATACTCCTCGTCCACTTTGAGACTCCCGGGAATCAATGTCTGCCTGGTAATCTCTTCCCACACTTACAATTACCACAAGAGCAAATGTGCTCATTAATCAAGTCAAGTCAAGTCAAGTCAATTTTATTTGTATAGCACATTTAAAAACAACCCACGTTGACCAAAGTGCTGTACATCTGATTAGGTACTAAGGAAAAAAAAAAAGAAACATACAGTAGCACGCAAACAGTTCAAGAATTGGCCCAGCTACTTGGAAAGCATGTAAAGTGCAGATAACTGTAACTAGATATCACTGTAACTTGGCGTGCCACAAAGTACAGAGCTTTCAAAGCCTGAGGCAGACACTTCTCACACAAGCTCCTGGCACTTCAGGAGGGGTCTTAAATAAGGGAATGATTTTTTTTCTAATCTTGGAATTGCACTGTTTCCACCTACTGATGCTGGAACCAAAATGCAAGAGGGTATGTAAAATGTCTATTGTCACACATGCCATTGAGAAGCATTTGCTCAGGAAAGCCATAGGAAGAGGATAAATCTAAAAACATAAAAATCAGATGCCATGACATACCATAAGCCGTGAATGATTGATGTTCCAGGTAAATGTAGTCAGAGTCTTGTGTTTTAAATCAACTACTGAATCTTCTAGAACGAAGGCTGATTGGGCAACATTAATGGGAAATAATCTCTTTGCCCACCAAAGGACTATGCTTGTTTTCGTGAGTAGTCGTCGGGAAATCACCCTGTCAGGTGTTACTTCACGGTGGATGATATCCTCTGTAAGTACATGTTTGCTGGGGGGTGTAGAAATACTGAAATATTAAATTCTTTGACTTCAGTTTTAGTTTGTCAATCAGAATGCTTTCATCTAGAAAATATTCAAACTTAAAATGCAAGAATACCAGTTATAATTTTATTTTAAACCTACAGCATTGGGCAACATTTCCGCCATAAAATAGAGTCCACGCCATACAATATGAAACAGGCATACCAGTCGCCCTCCGAGTAAAAAATAGGAAAAAATTAACTGGTCATTCATTTACATTTTTAACTGTAGAATTCCAAAGATGCAAAAAATATGTAGCATCTGCCCAAATGATTGTAGTAATAATTCATATGTAATTAATTCACTTTTGCATGTGGCATTACTGTGCAAGTATTCACATAACATCATCGTTACGTGAAAATTATGTTGTAGGATGGAATCCTTTATGCATAGAGAATTAAGTGAATAGTAACACTGCCTTTCACAAACAGAAAATAAGAAATCTGAAAAAACACCATCTCCATGATATATATTTTTGTTTTCTCATACAAGTCACCCCAAAGGGCTTGCCAATTGGATTAATTCAGATCCTGGAGTATAAAAGTTATCAGACGTTACAATAGCATAGCCACATTAGATTCATGCCTAAGGTTCCAAAGATGCAAAGTGTGTGGCAAGTATTCTAACCTAGTGCTAGTTGATTCTCATAATTCAAATGAATAAACAAATTCTAGAAACTGGTGTTTACAGTGTGATCTCCCTTCCATTGGAAAATCCCAATGTAGATTGGGTGACCATTCAGCTGAGTGCCTGCCTTCAGTCCTCAACGACAACCCCAAGTTTCCAGGTGCCTGCCCACTCTCACTCTAACTGTTTTCATTATTTATCAACTGGGTGAACTGGTTAGTCTATTGTTCATCCCCATGACAACTCTAGCCTCACCCCAGTAGGTATTCCCTTTGTCCTACCCATCCCTTCGTCATCCTCTGCATTTTTAAACCAATTTATTTCCTCTTTCTTTTCTTCGAAACAGTTAACTGTTTCTCTTTCCACAGATGCTGCCTGCCTTGCTCAGTGTTTCCAGCATTTCCTGTTATTATTTCAGATTCCCAGCACCTGCAGATCTTTTGAAAAGTTGAATTCACCTGTATGGGTTTGGATAGCGCTGCCAGAAAGCAGCAAATACTTGGTCCCATGAATTCTTCAGGTCATTCAGACACAAGTAGTACTTCACCATTGCTCTCAGAAGATACGAATAAATCAATAAAAGTAGAACTTGGTGCCTTGGTCAAGTAGGCAGAGATTATCATTCCTTGATATGAGATGCCCTAGATTGTTTGCAAACAAAGTGAAGTATTAGTTTAATGCCCTGACCAGATTAACAGCAATACTACTATATTATGTAGTCTCAATTTCAACTCCACATGACGACTATTTTCTTCTTGATACCAAATGTCTCCTCTCCACATCTAACCATACACAAAAGGTACACATTCACGACCTGAATTCGATTTTTCTTTGCAGTTGGCACATGATGCGCAATTGCAGGAATATTATAGGAAGGACATTCAAGTTATGAAAAGAGTACAGATGATTCACGTGATCAATAAGAATGAAGTTACGATGCCAACACATCACCAGACACACCAAACACATCACATTTATGGGCCGCTTAATGGCACAGCAGTAGAGTTGTTGCCTTACAGCGCCAGACACCCAGGTTTGATCCTGACTATGGGTGCTGTCTCTCTGGAGTTTGTCCGTTCTCCCTGTAACCGCTTGGGTTTTGCCCGGGTGCTCTGGTTTCCTCCCACATTCCAATGATGTTCAGGTTTGTAGGTTAATTGGCTTCGATTAAAATTGTAAATTGTCTCTAATGTGTAGGATAGCACTGATGTACAGAGATCGCTGGCCGGTGTGTACTCAGGGGGCGAAATCCCTAAATCTCTATATCTCTAAATTAAACCAGAATTCTGATAACATTTAATTTGCACTTCCAAAAATGTAAGTTTCAGGTTCTCTCAGTTTTTTTTGCCAAACATGATTAGTTTAGTTCAGAGATACAGTATGGAAACAAGCCCTTCGGCCCAACAAATCCAAGCTGTCCATCGATCACTCATTCAGGCACTGGTTCTACACACTCCTTACACACTAGGGGCAATTTACAGAGGCCAATTAACCTACAAACCCGCATGTGTCTGGGAAGTGGGAGGAAACCCATGCGGTCACAGATAGCACCTAAGGTCAGAATCAAACAGTGAAGCAGCAGCTCCACCAGCTGCGCCACTATGCCGCCATTCTTTTGAAAACATCCTATCCTTACTCAAAGTGGTTTTCATGGAACCTCACCCAGTTATTTCCACTCCTCTTTGCTGATACTTCCCCAAATTTGCTTTAAAATAAAAACAATGATGCACCCAAAGAACCTGCTGGATTGCCCAGTCATTCAGTAATTGTGGTGCCAGATATCAGTCAAATTTTGAATTTGAGCCGTGACGCAATGTTTTGGCATTATCATTCCCTGAACAACTACCAACTGGTTATCAAAAATTACAGCAAATTTTTGATCAGTTGTGCATGTGTGCTGAGGAATGGCTCATAGGGTTTAATGCAGGTAAGTACAAGATGTTGCATTTTGGGAATTCAAACCAGGGCAGGACATTCACAGCGAATGGTGTGTTGTGCTCTGCTCTACAACAATCCCTGGGGAATGTTGTAGAGCAGTTATCTAAGTGAACAAGTACATAGTTCCCCAAAAGTGGCACCATGGGTTGATAGGGTAGTAAAGACTTCTGATACAATGGGCTTCATCAGTCCGAGTTGAATACAGAGGTTGGGAAATTATGTTACAGTTGTACAAAATGTTGGTGAGGCTATATTTGGAAAAGTGTGTTCAGTTTTGGTCACCCTGCTATAGGGAGGATGTCATTATGCTTGAAAGAGCACAGATGAAATTTATGAGGATGTTGCCAGGATTGAGGGGCTGAGCTATATTCAGAATTAAAGGGCACTCTTTTTTTCAAGGAGGTGAGGAGAAACTTCTTTAGTCAAAGGATAGTTAATCTATGTAACACAGTGCCACAGAGGCCTGTGGAGGCCAAGTCAGTGGATACTTTTAAGGCAGAGATAGACAAATTCTTCATTAGAACAGGTGTCAAGGGTTATGGGGAGAAGGCAGGAAAATGGGATTAGGAGGCAGAGATCAGCCATGATTGACTGGCGGAGTGGACTCGATGGGCCGAATGGCCTAATTCTACTCTTATAACTTGTGAACTATGGGGAGAGGCTGGGCAGGCTAGGACTGCATTCCTTGGAGCACAGGTGGCTGAGGGATGATCAGGTATATAAAATCATGTGAAGGATAGGGTGAATGCACTCATTCTTTTACCCCAGATAGGGGGAATCAACAAACCAATGGATATAGTTTTAAAGTATAAAAATAATGCACTTCAGATGCTAGTTTACAAAAAAAGATACAAAATGCTGAGATAACTCCATGGCAGCACTCCTGGAGAACATAGATAAGTGATGTTTTGGGTTGGGACCTGTCTGAAAAGGCATCCATACCCGAAACGTCACCTATCCATGTTCACCAGGGATGCTAGACACAAAATGCTGGAGTAAATCAGCGGGACAGGCAGCATCTCTAGAGAGAAGGAATGGGTGACGTTTCGAGCCGAGACCCTTCAGACTGAACCAGGGATGCTTCCTGACCCACTGAGTTACTCCAGTATTTTGTGTCTTTTTGAGGTTAAAGGTGTGAGGGGTAGATTTAATAGGAACCAGAGGGTCAACTTTTTTCACTCAGAGGGTGGTAGGTGTATGGAACGAGCTGCCAGAGGGAGTAGGTGAGGCAGGTACAATAACAGCATTTAAAAGACTCTTGGATGCTGTAGATGGATCATGTTGGCTGGTGTGCGCAAGTTGGGCCGAAGAGTGGCTGTTTTGACATTGTTAGACTCAATTAGATGGAACAGCTGGATCGGAATGGACGAGTTGGGCCGAAGAACCTATTTCCGTGCTGTATCACTCTATGTCTCTAACAGCCGTTGCCATCAGATTGTTCTTTTCACAGGTCACCGTGAGCTCAGACCCTGCAACCTCCAAGCGGGCGGCGGGCGGGAGGACCCAGCGACCTCCTGGCGGTTATCCTGGGCACGGACCCACGGTCGCAGTCAGTCTCCTCTCGCCTGGTTGTGTCTCCCGGCCGCCAAGGTCCACGACCGCAGTTCAACGGCGGCTCGCTGCTTGCCCGTGCCGAGTGCTGCTCCGACCCGGAAACCCTCACCTCTTTCATGTCCTTTTCCCCACTGGAGCCACCCTTCATCACAGCATCTCCCCGTCCTCCGCCATCTTCAGCATCTCTGCCCTCCCACAGCAACCCTTCCGCGTCCGGGACAAAGGGCAAAGCTAGCGCAGGCGCCGTGGAGGACCTTTGCTGGAGCAGCAGAATCATGAACTCTTCACCAGGGGGAAGTTTGCTAATCTGAGCAAAACTACGATCAAGTTAAACCTACTCAATACAGCAGATAACCGAGAGGCAAAAGAAAATGAGAAACTTTTCTCACTAGGGAGTGAAAAAGTCAAAGGCATCCTTAAAGATTGACAAATCCTCCAGACCTGCGCTCTTGTGTTCCTAATAGGATGGTTGGAGAGATAATAGTGGTTGGAATCTCCAAAACTCCTTAAATTCTGAAAACATATGGATAGCAAAACAACCTTGATTGCGGCATCAAGGGATATGGAAAGAAGGCAGACACGGGTTACTGATTGTGGATGATCAGCTGGCTCGAAGGGCAATAATGGCCTCCCCCTGCACCTATTTTCTATGTTTAACTAAGTTGTAAATTAAAAACGAATAAATCCCATCAACATAAAAAGTTTAGAAATGTTTAGCAGCAGGGATATATCAAAAGGGATATTGCAAGAACTGTATATGGAAGATGGGCACCAAATGCTGGAGTAACTCAGCAGGTCAGGCAGCTTATCTGGAGAAAAATAGGTGACGTTTCAGGTCAAGACCCTTCTTCAGACCCTATTTCGACCCCCAGACCCTACGTCACCAATTTCTTTTCTCCAGAGATGTTGCCTGACGCTCGTGAGTTACGCCAGCATTTTGTAAATTATCTTTGGTGTAAACCAGCATCTGCAGTTCCTTCCTACTCACGTGGCATGGATGCATGTGATACTGAAAGACATCCATCGGAACTCTTCCTGTCTTGACTAATACCTGATTCACACATATAGAGTTGACAGATTTATCTCAAATCAATTTCATCTTTGTCTTTCATAAAATTAAATGACAATCAAGCAATTTCTGATATTGAGCATGTTAAGTTGAGTTTATTGTCATCCTCAAGAACAGCGAGATATAGGTACAATGGACATCCTGTTTGCAGTAGCATCACAGTCGTAGACTCAACATAAAACATAAATTATACAAATTCTTCAAGACAGTAAAAAGAAAAAGTGCCAGAAAACAGGACATTTTTGCAATACTAGTCCATGGTAGTACAGGCGATCTATGATTCAATGGTACTTTATTGCATACAGTTCAGTACAAATCTTACTATACATAAGCACAATCATACTTAAGTATGTGTGTAAGAATAGTAGATTACACTGAGGCAGTAAACAAACGTCACCAAGTTTCCAACACTCTTGTTTGTACCTGTCAAGATTAGAGTTGTTAAAAGTGATAGAGACTCAACTTGGCCATCTAGGCCTGTAGTCCTGGTGTGTCAGCAGTGGTTGTAGTTGCAGAGGTCAGCCTGACCAGGTGAATTTGTCGTTGTCCTCCACCGCTGCTTTGCCACTCCGTGCTGCTGCAGGGCACAGTTAATTCGCGTGCTCGGCCACTTGCATAGGCGCCCGATCTATTTGAGTTCCAGGAAGCCACTGGGTTTCTACTGGCCCACACCACCAAGACCTCGATCCAGACACGTAGACCAGCAAATTTGTTTTCCCCTTGCCTCACAAGGCCACCGCTCAGCCTCCCTGCAAGAGGCACCTCCTGCAGCTGACTTTGAAACGCATGCCGTGTCTCCGGGGGCAGGGGAAGTAAGCCCCCAGTCTGCTCACAGCAACAACATCACTCAGAGCCCTGTGACCAATGTAGGATTAGGATTGTATAGATCAGTTCAGGAACTAGATGAATGTAGGAAAGTAGCTCTGGCTGAACCTAGGGATGTACAATTTCAGGCTTCTTTGCCTCCTGAGGGATGAACAATATGGTAAGTGCAGTAGGTTCCATTATTTGTTCTTTCAAATTATCATAATTGCTTTCATTTCAAATTACAACTATAACTTCATTTGGACTTTACCTCAGCCCTAACCTTTTTTTGTAGAGCAGCTAATAACAAAATATTCTGAAGTAAAATACTAATTATAACACTGCGAATGTATTATACTCATCCCTAGAACACCTGGATAAGGAGGACACCTACGTCAGACTCCTATTCGTTGACTCAGTTCTGCTTTCAATACAATTATGCCATCCACGCTCATCTCCAAACTCGTGGAACTTAGGGTCAGCACTCCCCTTTGCAACTTTGACCAATAAACCATAATCAGCAAGGATGGGTGACAAATCATCCTCTACAATAATTCTCAACACTGTGTTCTCAGCCCCTCACTGTACTCCTTATACACTCATGACAATAGACAATAGACAATAGGTGCAGGAGTAGGCCATTCAGCCCTTCGAGCCAGCACCGCCATTCAATGCGATCATGGCTGATCACTCTCAATCAGTACCCCGTTCCTGCCTTCTCCCCATACCCCCTCACTCCGCTATCCTTAAGAGCTCTATCCAGCTCTCTCTTGAAAGCATCCAACGAACTGGCCTCCACTGCCTTCTGAGGCAGAGAATTCCACACCTTCACCACTCTCTGACTGAAAAAGTTCTTCCTCATCTCCGTTCTAAATGGCCTACCCCTGTGCAACCAGATACCAATTTTTACCAATCCAATTCAATCTACAAGTTCGCATACGACATGACCCTAGTGGGCCAGACATCAAATTGATGGGCTAATTTCATGAAGCGCCAAAGGTGCAATTCATGGAATGGAGAAAATTGACTGAAAACTGTAATTTTAAGAAATGTGACCTGAGCGTGAACATTTGTAAAGAAAACAATATGTTTTTACAAGAAGCTCGTTAACTATGGTGGTGTAGCTTTATTAGCTATTGAATTGAATTGATTCCAAGATAATAAACCAAATTTAGCTTCACGAGATGGAGTACAGGAAAGCGATTGAGGGCCTCGTAAACCTGGTGCCAAGACAACAACCTCTCCCACAATGTCAGCAAGACAAAGGAGATTGTGATTAACTTCAGGAGCAAAGTAGTACACACGCTCACATACACTGACAACATTGCAAGTGGCAAGTGAAATATTTATCGTTATAGTCAGAGTTTGAGTTCCTCAGTCTGATAGAAACAAAAAATTCCATTCATAAAATGAATAGCAGCAATTAATGTCAAAGTAGAATTTGCATATTCATTCATTATTCTGCAGTAAGAAAAATGCACATGGCTTTGAAAATCCTTGCATAGGTTATTATCAATTGGTTGTTTCTGCTCTGTGTTAGACTGTGATATAAAGGCTAGAACCGTACATGTACAAGCAGAAATAGGTAGAAATAACGAGTTTGCAATCATATGTTTAAAAACAAGTATATTTACACTAAACTAATCTCAGTTCGCTGGACATGATCCATCTCCTTCCATTCTCTGTGCCTTTCTAAAAACCTCATACTTCACTAACATATCTGCCTTCACCTGGCAGCACATTTCATGCACTTACCCATTGTGTAAAACATTTGCCCCACACATCCACTGTAAACATTGCCCCTTTTACTTTAAAACGATATCCTCTAATATCTCTTCCTCCATATCAGAAACCCTTTTCATTTCACTGCCAGCCTATGTTACTTATTTTACCCATCTGCCACCTCCTCCTTCACCTGTATCCACCTATCACTTGCGAGGATCGACACTAGAGTAACTCAGCAGGGAGAAACGTAGAAAATAAGTGCAGGGGGAGGCCATTTGGCCCTTCGAGCCAGCACCGCCATTTATTGTGATCATGGCTGATCATCCACAATCAGTAACCCGTGCCTGCCTTCTTCCCATATCCCTTGATTCCGCAAGGTCAGGCAGCATCTCTGGAGAAAATGAATAGGTGACGTTTCGGATGGAGACCCTTCTTCGGGCTGAGGGTCAGGGGAGACGGAAACGAGACATATTTAGAAGGTACATGGAACAAATGAATGAATGAGATTTTGCTCAAGATTCCCGCATTGCACTTCCTTGTTACTCTCACTCAACCGTTCCCGCCCAAGTGACGTCAGCTCCATAGCCCCTCCCCCGTCGCTCGGACCTCAGCCCCGCCCACCCAGGAAACCGCGCCCGCGGGTGGCCGTGGCCCCGCCCCCCTGCCCGGGCTTCCGCCCACGGGTCGCGTCGCCCCGCCCCGCCCTGCGCGAGGAGCCGCCGCCGCCGGCTGCAGTCAGTCAGTCCGTCTGTTGTGTGGGAAGCGGAGGTGGAGCGGGGATTATCTACTGCTAGCTGGTACTGATTCTGACCTGGGCATTATTGCTCCGTCCTGCTGCAGCTCCTTATCGTCTCCAGCGTTCAGCCCAGCCTCGGCCTGCGCTGCGGCGAAGCCCAGGTGAGAGTTACTCTCAGTAGGTGGCTTGTGTTGTTGGTTCATCAGCCAGGAGCCGGTGGGCCCTGCCAGTGTGGGGCAGAGGTGGCAGTGCTCCAGCGACGAGGCATTTTTACATGTCAGTAAAACTGCGTGCTGGGCTCTCGGGTCATCACCTCACTGCCAAGGATCACCTTTCTGCAGGGGGCAGGATAGCCTAGACTGGCCCACCGGCCATGGCCCAATCTCATAATTCATGTATGGAGTCGCTGCATGACAGTCGGTTGAGAACCCTAACTCTTGTCGATGCACTTCGAATGTACTCAAATAATTCCACCTGGAATAAGGTCAATCAGCAATTAGTTGGGAAGTCTTCAGTGTTTCTTTAAATCTGCACAAGGATACAGCTGGGGAGTCGCACAGTTCCTTGTGATAGAAGTTTATTTCCTACTATAAGAAAAATCCAGCAATCCGCATAAATACTTTACAGTGGTATTGAACACGAAGTTGATGCTGATTCAAGTAAACAAATAATAAGTAGATTAGTAAGAGATGGATTAAATATAAACTTGGAATGAGTGTGGGAATTACAGATCTCGTGAGTCTTAATAACTGAAGATATGGACACTAGTGGTGGAACTGAACCCTTAGAGTTTTAGAGCTGGAAGTGATTGTTGGGAATGGTTGAAATTACAGGAAATGAAAGTGAGAAGTGTAAACATTAAGCTTCTGTGCACCTACCTATAACAATGGCAACTCTGCTCAAGTTTACAAAACCTGTCATAGAATTATAAGGCAAGAAAACAGGCCCTTTATCCCAACTTGCTCATGATGACCAAGATGCCCCATCTACACTAGTTCCACCTGCTTGCCTTTCTTATTCATTTACCTGTCCAAATGTCTTTTAAATGTTATTATAGTATCTGACTCGCCTACCACCTATGGCAGCTCATTCCATATATCCACCACCCGTGTGGAAACGGTTGCCTCTCAAATTCCTATTAAATCTTTCCCCCTCACCTTCTTTGAAGAACTGGAGGGGGACTGAATGAGAAGCCTGCCATAGTTAGCAAGTTTAGTTTAGAGATAGTGTGGAAACAGACCCTTGTATGGGATGATTTTTTTTTTGAAGGAGGGGCAAAGGCAACAAGAGTTTTGAATGATTTTGTTTGTAAAGAGCTGAATAAAGGAGTTCTGTGCTGGAATAATCCACTTTAAAGGTCACAGGCAATGGATGTGTATTTCAGCAGGAGTCAAGGCAGGGACAAATACCAGAATGGAAAGATTTATGGAGGATTAATTAATATAGGTTTGGTAGGTTATAAAGCATTTTGTATTATAAACAAATGTGAATATGATTTTTTTGGATTCATCACTTGTAACTCTTGTACCTACAAAGGATACAAGTAATGAACTTTGGTAGAGAAAATATTTTTGTAGAGGAAAAAGAAATTGGAGATGGTGTGGTAGTTAGTATGAACAGGGGCTAACGTTTTGAGGATGATGGCATATTTGAAGAAGGGAACAATAATGGAGGGAGAACTATCCATGAGCATATGAAATTGGATAGATAGCAGTTTAGTGGGGATTCCTGTGATATTCCTATTAGTTCCGCTTCCACAGAAAGCTTGTTGGAGACGAGGTGTGGTGCATCGGTGAGAAAAATTACACAACATGTTTCTCCATTTGACAGAGGTTTTCACTGATTTTTGTCTACTTTTTAGGTGTGTTGATTTGCATCATGATTTGCATTCTGTTGTGAGGCAAAGGTAAGATGGAAACAAAATTTCAATGGCCAGCTGAATTTGTGAATGGTGCTCCTGTCTTGCCAGGTAGATTGAGTTAATAGTTGTAATTTATCAAAAAAGGCGACATTTAATAGTTGGTTCTACAGCCTGCATTTCTCTCTGAATTGTCACAATCTGAAGATCATGCCCATTGTGCTTTGAGAAGGACTGAATCCATACTGCATTTTGGGGAGCAGCTCTGTCCACGTGACAGGTAGTTCAGGAAGATCCTTGCAGTGGAGGGCAGGGAGACTCCTCTATAGTTACCAGAGTCAAACTTGTCTTCTTTCTTGAAGTTGGTTGCAATTATAGCATCTTTGTCGTCCCCTGGTGTATCCTCCTCTTCTTAGATGCGGGCAAAGAAATTGTGGATTTGTGACTGATGCTCTTACTGATGTTTCCAACTGAAGCCAGGTGATTCTTTGCGTGCTGATCCCTGAAATGCATCTGCTATCATTTATTACAATTGCTCTACTCTTTTAAATCTTTATTTCAACAGCAGAATTTCTTACTCTAATACCCTAATTCCCATTATTCTGTATACTGTGGACGGCTTGATAGTAATCATGTAGAGTCTTTTCACTGACTGAACGGCATGCAACATGAAAGCTTTTCACCATAGCTCACTACACGTGACAATATTAAACTAAATTGTTACACCTGTGTGGAAGGGTGTATTTGGCAAGGAAGTAGCAGGGAAGACTAACCAATGGAGTCCTTCTGACAAAATACTTGAAGCCTGGTCTTATCATAATCAACATCCTGTTTCAGAAGGGATTGCCGGAGGGGATTTCAAGTATACTCTCGTAATTTTTGTCCGATTTAATGTAGGTGCTTGACCACCAGTTGCCAGAAAACCAGTGGTGGACCTGTAGTACTTGATTGAGTATGGTATCAAGGAACCTGGGAAAACCAGAGTTATTAGGCATGAGGAGGAAAACACAAAGTAAGATCGTTATAATTGTGGGAGTTCAATCATCCAAGCCGCAGAACACAAATAGAGCTGTGTCTTGGTCCCATCAGCGTTCAGCTGCTACTTCAGTGACTGAGGTCAGAAGTGACAATATTTACACGATGCACAATGTTCAGTCCGTTTGCATCCCCACAGTAAATAAAATAGTCCATGTGTACAAATAGCAAAACCTGGAATACATCTGCGTATGCACTGATAAGTGGCAAGTAACATTCAAACACGCCAATTATGTCATCTATAACGAGAGTTTCTGACCACCTACCCTTGATATTCAATGGCATTACTACTGTGCCCTACGACCAACATTCAGGGGACACTATTGACCATAAACTCAACTGGATACACATACTGCTACAAAAGCAGGTGTATGCCTGGGTGCCCCACGACAAGTGACTCATTTTATGACAAACAAATATCCACAATCAAATAGGAAATCAAGAATATAACAGATGGCTAGGTACTTGTCGGAATGTTGCTGTTCTAGCAACTCTCAAGAAGTTCAGCACCATTCAAGACACAGTAGCTGAATGAATGGCTATCCTGTTGATCACCCAAAGCATTCATCCACAGCAATGATGAATTGTGGCTGTTGTAAATATCATCTGAAAATGCATTGCAATTCCTTACCTAGGTTATTATGACAACAGATTCCAAATCTGCACCTTCTCTCACCGGGAAGGACAAGGGCAGAGGGTGTATGGGAACACTACCACCTATAAGCTCCCCTCTAAATTTTACACCATCTTGACTTGGACGTATTTTATAGTTCTCTTATCACTATGCCTAAATCCTGGATTTGACAGAAATGCTGAGGGAGTATTTTATTCAGAAGAGTTGCTGTTCAGAAACATGATTCCAGTTAGCAACATATAGATCTCAAAAAAGTGAATGAGAATGATCCAGGGGGCAGTGGGGATTCAAAATTAGTTGAGACTTTAATGTGGGAGTTTCTGGCCAGGTGGCAGAGCAAAGTAGCAGTGGGTAAGCTTGAAAGGGCACCCATTGGTTCATTGAAAAGTACAGCAACCAATAAGTGAAGGTATAACAGAGCAGCCATTTAGGGGGAGGCTGTATTCTGAGATGAAGTGCTGTGTCGAGGGGAAGTATTGTGGCTTTGACTTGAGAGCCTTTGGTGACAAGGCTGAGTAGAGGGTAACGGCAAGGTAAGGTCATTTATTAAGTAATCTTTCTTGGTCTTAGTGCAGTATGGATGCTGCTCCTGCAGGGTGGGGGAAGTTCGTGAAACTTCCAGTGTCGCTAAACCTGTGGCAAGTGACTGATCCTCCGACTGACAGAGGGGACTGGAACTGGAGCTGCAGCTGGATGAGTTTGGAATCATCCAGGAGTATGAGAGCGTCATAGATACGAGTTGTAGTGAGATTGCCACACCCAAGATGTACCAGTATTGTAGCTAAAAGATGGCTGAGAGAGATGAGCTGCATATTATTAAAAAAATAATGTAGTTAGCATTGTTTTGGCTCTTTTCATCTTGGATTTTAGGTTCAAGGGTTTGCAGTGGCTATTGCATAGGTTTTACAGTTAATGATTTTTGGATAAGAGGTAATGTTAGATTGAGGAAAAATGTGTTGAACTATTAACGGTACTCTAAATTCTTTAATGAGTTAGGCTATATTTTGTATGAACATACATTCTTATCAAACCTGCTCTTTTTCTCGCTGGTAATTTTTTATTTGTAGAAAGAAAGAACTGATGTTGAAGGAACATGGTTAAAATCAAGAACAGTTTCCTGTGAGAGTATAATAGTACTTCCCCTCTTCGGAACAGACTTAATTAATCTGTATTTGCATTGCAGAATTAGAGCATGATAGAAAGACAGTGAAGGCAACTGGAGACAATTGTAAATGTTAGCACTTGGTGTTCACCTGTCTGCAGCATTCTTTCATATGCCCATAAAGATGGTTCTAATTTAACTTTTCCATTTCGTTCTTTTTAGGTGAAGCCATTCTTGTGGACGACAACATTGCTGTTGTGAATGGTGAAAATAAAGCTCTCCTATTATACCTAACACACTGCAGGCAGCAGAGGTCACAGCATGAGTGGACAGCGGGTTGATGTGAAGGTGGTAATGCTAGGAAAAGAGTTTGTAGGAAAGACCAGTCTGGTGGAGAGATATGTTCACAATCGCTTTCTCAATGGTCCTTATCAGAATGTGAGTATGTCTCTAACTAATGTTTTTTCCGGCATTGCTTAATAGAGTAACATACCACTGAGCATGTATTATTTGATTGATGGTCCCATTCAAAATATTTAGCTGATAAGGCCAAATAGTTCCCAGTGTGTGTCTATTTGGCATTTAAAGTTAAATAGAAGGGCCATTGGAAAATACAAAGTACAAAATCAGTTATACAAAAGATATTGTAATGGGATTTATAAATTTTAGAAGTACAAGTACAGGAGCATTTCAGTAACAAAGATGCCATTGCTATAATTTGATGTAGATTTAATAGATTTCCATCTTGTTCCCTTCTGCGTTAGCTTAATAGAGAATTGAAGTATTTGTGTTTTTTACGTTAGTTAAAATAAGATATCTTGAGCTTTAAATACTCCTAAAATAATGCATGCAGTAAATTATTGGTGTCGATCAGCTTGTCTACTATTACAGTGAAGACTTTGCTACTCATCCGTGATAATCTGATTGCAATTCCAAGGATAAATTAAAAGAACAGATGGAGATATGGTCACAAACTGAGTAATATCGTATGCATTTAATCACATTATCTGTTTATGCTTCCTTAATCAGCCACTTAAGTAGGAGTACATTTAGGAGATAAATGGGCATATTTCTATGCAGATATGTTACAGTAAAGTTATTGAGGTTAACATTAATCTTTCATTCTAATAGAATATCATCCCTGGTATCAAATAATGTAAATGGAAATCCCAAAATTGGGGTTAACTGTGGTAATTTTTCCTCGTGAAGTGAGAAAAGCAATAGGCCCCCACTAACAGTGGAGAAACTGTTCAAACAGCCTATTCTAGGTTGGCCTTGATTTAGGCACTGTTTCCACATTCATTTTGTTAGAGGGGAAATTTTAATAGTGTTCTTTCCAAATATTAATATATTCAGATAGGTTTATTAGTTTTAACTGCTTGCTAAGTAAAATATTGGGCTTTAGGTGGCTTTTTGGCTTGTTTTGTGGGCTGATTGTAATGGGGCCACTCCATACACAGACTTTGTCACAGAATGGCTTTTATCAGGATTTTACTGTGACTTCTAGGGTTGGCTTCTCCCAACAAAATTCCCATTGAGCTTCTGTATGAGGTAATTGTGAACTTCCCTTCAGTGTCAGTACCAAATGTAGGCTTCCTGCTCCTCGCTACAATATTTTGACCATTCTAACTATAAAATGGTGTAATGATTTTCAATAATTGACTTGTAGCATATTGGTGCAACTAGTAGAGCAGCTGCCTCGCAGTGCTGGAGACCAAAATTCAATCCTGTACTTGGGTGCTGGTTATATGGAGTTTGCACATTTCCACTGTGAGTGTGTGGGTTTCCTTAGGGTGCTCCAGTTTCCTCCCACATGCCAAAGTTGGGTGGGATGGTAGTTTAATGGCTACAGTAGGTTGTTGTTCCTAGGTGTAAGATAATAATCTGAGGGGGGTGGGTTGACAAGGTGGGGAGAAGAAAAAGTGGAATTAATGTGTAGATTGTGTAATTAGGTGATGGTTGGCGCAGACTTTCTGGGCTGATCGGCCTGATGCCATGCGGTATCTCTGTATGACTCCAATAGCTCACAGTTTAAATTGTGATTTTTAACTGCAAATGTTCTAAGCTGCATCACAGATGCAAAATGGGGCACACTGTGATTCTGGACAACTATCTCCATGTTCTTATTTCTTGTATGGCAGGGATCACCAATTGCAGTATCTGTGGTGATTAATCCAGCTAATTCCTTTCTCCCCATAATGCTGCAATAATATGTCAGGAAATTGTTGCATGGTGCTAAACAAATATTATTTGTGCAATGGTAATGGTTTAGAATCTGGTGAAGCACAGAGTCTACTATCCTTTCTGGTATCCTGGAGGTTATGTTTGCAGTAGACTTAGCATTCATGCCTGAAAAGTGCTTTAATTAAGCAAAGTATTCATGCTAAAATTTGTGGCATCCTATTACACATTAGCCTTATACTGTCTGGGATACTAACTGCTGGGATGGAATTCTGCAAATCTTTGTAGCCCTGAAAGACTGGATTGTGACAGTTGATACAGGAACATTACCAGGATCAATTCATCTTAATGCTGGATTCAGTCTCAAAATAGTTTCAGTGTGAAATATGTGTTAGATATTGAAGGATTAATAGGCAAAAGTATGTTTTGGGGTTTTAGAGATTTGGCGTGGAAACAGGTCCTTAGGCTCATTGAGTCTTTGCTGACCATCTGTTCACACTAGTTTGATGTCATCCCTTTTTCTGATCCACTCCCTTAACACTAACGGCAATTTACAGTGGCTAATGAAAACCCACATGTCCTTTTGATGTGGGTCGAAACTGGGAGCACCAGGAGGAAATACACATTGTTACAGGGACAACATGCAAACTCCACACAGACGGCACCCGTAGTCAGGATCGAACCCAGGTCTCTGGTGCTGTGAGGCAGAAGCTCTACCAGCTGTGACATTGTTCCACCTTCAGTTGGAGCTTGGGCAGTTGGCTAGTTAATTGGAGTTTGGGAAACCACCATTCTTTGTGAATTTGGATGTCAGTATTCTGGGGATGAAGGGGCTGTAGTCAGCATTCTTAAATAAAGTCTAGCATGTATTTGTGGAATTTCTGCTTGTTTATGCAAATAATATCAAAACAAATTAGAAGAACTGTTGCGGAGGTTTGAGGGATTTTAAATGTAACTAAGTTCATGTAAAAAACTATTTGCATGAATACTTTCCACAATCTTTAGCACAGGTTTAAAATTCACTAGCACAAGTGTGCCCGTTGGGCCCGTCCTCGTAGGGTTTCCATTGTAACCGGGAGGGGAGTGGGGGGGAGGGGAGGGATGGGGGGGGAGGGGAGGGGGGGGAGGGGAGGGGGGGGAGGGGAGGGGGGGGAGGGGAGGGGGGGGAGGGGAGGGGGGGGAGGGGAGGGGGGGGAGGGGGGGGGGGGGGGGGGGGAGGGGAGGGGGGGGAGGGGGGGGAGGGGAGGGGGGGGGAGGGGGGGGGAGGGAGGGGGGGAGGGAGGGGGGGGAGGGAGGGGAGGGAGGGGGGGGAGGGGAGGGGGGGGAGGGGAGGGGAGGGGAGGGAGGGGAGGGGAGGGGGGGAGGGGGGGGAGGGGAGGGAGGGGAGGGAGGGAGAGGGGTAGGGGGGGAGAGGGGTAGGGGGGGACCTCCCCTTTTCCCAGTACCCCGTTGGGCCCGTCCTCGTAGGGTTCCCATTGTAACCGGGAGGAGGGGAGGAGGGGAGGGGGGGAGGGAAGGGAGGAGGGAGGGAGGGGGGGAGGGAGGGGGGGAGGGGGGGAGGGAGAGGGAGGGAGAGGGGAGGGAGGGGGTAGGGGGGGGAGGGAGGGGGACCTCCCCTTTTCCCAGTACCCCTTTCCCCATTGGGCCCGTCCTCGTAGGGTTTCCATTGTAACCGGGAGGAGGGGAGGGAGGGAAGGGGGAGGAGGGAGGTGGGAGGTGTGGAGGGAGGAGGGGAGGGGGAGGGAGGGGGGGGGAAGGGGGGGAGGGAGAGTGGAGGGAGGGGGGTAGGGGGGAGGGAGGGAGGGGGACCTCCCCTCTTTCCCCGTTGGGCCCGTCCTCGTAGGGTTTCCATTGTAACCGGGAGGACGGGAGGGAAGGAAGGGAGAGGGAGGGGAGGGAAGGAAGGGAGAGGGAGGGGAGGGGGAGGGAGGGGGGAGGGAGGGGGGAGGGAGGGGGGAGGGAGGGGGGAGGGAGGGGGGAGGGAGAGGGGAGGGAGGGGGGGTAGGGGGGAGGGAGGGGGGTAGGGGGGGAGGGAGGGGGGTAGGGGGGGGAGGGAGGGGGGAAGGGGGGGAGGGAGGGGGGAAGGGGGGAGGAGGGGGACCTCCCCTTTTCCCAGTACCCCCTTTTCCCCATTGGGCCCGTCCTCGTAGGGTTTCCTTTGTAACCGGGAGGAGGGGAGGGAGGGAAGGGAGGGAAGGGGGATGTGGAGGGAGGTGTGGAGGGAGGGGGGGAGGGGAGGGGGAAGGGGGGAGGGGGGGGGGGGGGGAGGGGGGAGGGGGGAGGGAGGGGGCCCGTCCCCGTAGGGTTTCCATTGTAACCGGGAGGGAGGGAGGGAGGGTGGAAAGAGCAACTGCCCCCTCCATCGACTCCTTTAAGTCCAGGCTCAAAACCTATTTCTACTCCCTAGCGTCTGAGGCTCATTGAGGAGGCGCTGTGAACTGTTTGTGTGCTACTGTATGTTTCATTTTTTTCCTTAGTACCTAATCAGATGTACAGCACTTTGGTCAACGTGGGTTGTTTTTAAATGTGCTATACAAATAAAATTGACTTGACTTGACAGCTTTTCGCAACAATGTAGCACAGGGGCATTGTGACGTCACACGCTGAATACCGCTGGGAGGGGGAAGGGGGGTCAGCTCGAGTTCATCTCACAGGGGCATTGTGACATCACAATGAAGACTAAATCCGCACCGCAGCGCCCCCCTTCTGTCAAAACTTCGATAAATGAGGGGGGCAGCACTTTTAAACCTCTGTAACTTAAAAAATATGTGACCGAATTAAATAAAAACATCATTTTCCAGCAGCGAACCGCGTGGTGATTAAGGCGGTACAAAAATCGTGGCGCTACGGTTCACCGTTTTGCCGCAATTGCCGTAATTCAGCCGACACTCAGTGATATATATACATACAAGATCTGAGTTTTAGTAGTATACTAGAACAAGTGTGCCCGTTCAAAGCGGGCCCGTTGGGCCCGTGCCCACACCCAGGGAGTGGTGGAGGGAGGGAGGTGTTGAGGATGGAGGGGGGGGAGGGTGATTAGAGATGTGGCGGTATTTGTGGAGGGGGGAGAGAGTGAGGGGGGAGGGTGCCCGGGGGGGGGGGGGGGGATAGCGGGGAGATGTTCTCCCGGGTGTGGGAGAGAGGAGAGAAGCAAGGGGAGAGAGGAGAGGTGAGCCGGTGATCGCGGGCTGGCGCCGCTAACGGCGTCCATTGTTTTGGTGCGAGTGAGGAGATGCCGCGCATGCGTGCTGAGTACAGAGTGAGGAGATTCCGCGCATGCGTACTGAGCACTGCCGGACCGCAGCGCCCCCCTTCTGTCAAAACTTCGATAAATGAGGGGGGGCAGCACTTTTAGACCTCTGTAACTTAAAAAATATGGGTCCGAATTAAATAAAAATATCATTTTCCAGCAGCGAACCGCATGCTGATTAAGGCGGTTCAAAAATCGTGGCGCTACGGTTCACCGTTTTGCCGGAATTGCCGTATTCAGCCGACATCAGTGGAATATATATACAACGCTACAAGATCTGAGTTTTAGTAGTATATAGACTAGCACAAGTGTGCCCGTTGGGCCCGTCCTCGTAGGGTTTCCATTGTAACCGGGAGGGGAGTGGGGGGAGGGAAGGGGAGGGGGAGGGGGAGGGAGGTAGAGGGAGGTAGAGGGAGGGGGTGTGGGGGAGGGAGGGGGGAGGGAGGGGGGGGAGGGAGAGGGAGGTGGGTAGGGGGGAAGGGAGGGAGGGGGACCTCCCCTTTTCCCAGTACCCCTCTTTCCTCATAGGGTTTCCATTGTAACCGGGAGGAGGGGAGGGAAGGGGGAGGGAGGGAGGAGGGAGGTGTGGAGGGATGAGGGGAGGGGGAGGGAGGGGGAGGGGAGGGGGGAAGGGAGGGAGGGGGACCTCCCCTTTTCCCAGTACCCCTCTTTCCCCATTGGGCCCGTCCTCATAGGGTTTCCATTGTAACCGGGAGGAGGGGAGGGAGGGAAGGGGGAGGGAGGGAGGAGGGAGGTGTGGAGGGGAGGGGGAGGGAGGGGGCCCGTCCTCGTAGGGTTTCCATTGTAACCGGGAGGGGAGTGGGGGGAGGGAAGGGGGAGGGAGGAGGGGAGGGGGAGGGGAGGGGAGGGGGGAGGGGAGGGGAGGGGGAGGGAGGTAGAGGGAGGGGGTGTGGGGGAGGGAGGGGGGAGGGAGAGGGAGGTGGGTAGGGGGGAAGGGAGGGAGGGGGACCTCCCCTTTTCCCAGTACCCCTCTTTCCCCATTGGGCCCGTCCTCATAGGGTTTCCATTGTAACCGGGAGGAGGGGAGGGAGGGAAGGGGGAGGGAGGGAGGGAAGGGGGAGGGAGGGAGGAGGGATGAGGGGAGGGGGAGGGAGGGGGGAAGGGGGGGAGGGGAGGGGGGAAGGGAGGGAGGGGGGGGGACCTCCCCTTTTCCCAGTACCCCTCTTTCCCCATTGGGCCCGTCCTCATAGGGTTTCCATTGTAACCGGGAGGAGGGGAGGGAGGGGAGGGAGGGGAGGGAGGGAAGGGGGAGGGAGGGAGAGGGAGGGAGGAGGGATGAGGGGAGGGAGGGGGGAAGGGGGGGAGGGGGGGAGGGAGAGGGGTAGGGGGGGAGAGGGGTAGGGGGGAGAGGGAGGGAGGGGGGAGAGGGAGGGAGGGGGGAGAGGGGGGAGGGGGGAGGGAGGGGAACCTCCCCTTTTCCCAGTTCCCCCCTTTCCCCGTTGGGCCCGTCCTCGTAGGGTTTCCATTGTAACCGGGAGGGAGGGGAGGGTGGGAGGTGTGGAGGGATGAGGGGAGGGGGAGGGAGGGGGGAGGGAGAGGGGTAGGGGGGGAGAGGGAGGGGGAGGGGGGAGGGAGGGGAACCTCCCCTTTTCCCAGTTCCCCCCTTTCCCCGTTGGGCCCGTCCTCGTAGGGTTTCCATTGTAACCGGGAGGGAGGGGAGGGTGGGAGGTGTGGAGGGATGAGGGGAGGGGGAGGGAGGGGGGAAGAGGGGGGAGGGAGAGGGGTAGGGGGGGAGAGGGAGGGGGAGGGGGGAGGGAGGGGAACCTCCCCTTTTCCCAGTCCCCCTCTTTCCCCGTTGGGCCCGCACTCGTAGGGTTTCCATTGTAACCGGGAGGACGGGAGGGAGGGAAGGGGGAGGGAGGGAGGAGGGAGGTGTGGAGGGAGGAGGGGAGGGGGAGGGAGGAGGGGAGGGGGAGGGGAGGGGGGAGGGGGAAGGGGGGAGGAGGGGGACCTCCCCTTTTCCCAGTACCCCTCTTTCCCCGTTGGGCCCGTCCTCGTAGGGTTTCCATTGTAACCGGGAGGAGGGGAGGGAGGGAAGGGGAGGGAGGAGGAAGTTGTGGAGGGAGGAGGGGAGGGGGAGGGGGGAGGGAGAGGGGTAGGGAGAGGGGTAGGGGGGGAGAGGGAGGGAGGGGGAGGGGGAGGGAGGGGAACCTCCCCTTTTCCCAGTTCCCCTCTTTCCCCGTTGGGCCCATCCTCGTAGGGTTTCCATTGTAACCGGGAGGGAGGGGAGGGAGGGAGGTGGGAGGTGTGGAGGGATGAGGGGAGGGGGAGGAAGGGGGGGGAGGGGAGGGGGGAAGAGGGGGGAGGGAGAGGGGTAGGGGGGGAGAGGGAGGGGAGGGGGAGGGGGGAGGGAGGGGAACCTCCCCTTTTCCCAGTTCCCCTCTTTCCCCGTTGGGCCCATCCTCGTAGGGTTTCCATTGTAACCGGGAGGACGGGAGGGAGGGAAGGGGGAGGGAGGGAGGAGGGAGGTGTGGAGGGAGGAGGGAGGTGTGGAGGGAGGAAGGGAGGGGGAGGGAGGGGGGAGGGGATGGGGAGGGAGGGGGGTAGGGGGGAGGGGGGAGGGGGGAAGGGGGGAGGAGGGGGACCTCCCCTTTTCCCAGTACCCCTCTTTCCCCGTTGGGCCCGTCCTCGTAGGGTTTCCATTGTAACCGGGAGGAGGGGAGGGAGGGAAGGGGAGGGAGGGAGGAGGAAGTTGTGGAGGGAGGAGGGGAGGGGGAGGGGAGGGGGGGAAGGAGAGGGGAGGGATGGGATGGGGTGGGGAGGGAGGGGGTGGGGATGGGGTGGGTGGGGAGGGAGGGGTGGGGAGGGAGGGGGCCCGTCCTCGTAGGGTTTCCATTGTAACCGGGAGGGGGGGAGGGGAGGGAGGGGATCTCCCCTTTTCCCAGTACCCCTCTTTCCCCGTTGGGCCCATCCCCGTTGGGTTTCCATTGTAACCGGGAGGGGGGGAGGGAGGGTGGAAGGAGGGGGGAGGGGGAGAGGGATGGAAGGGTGGAGGGAGGGGGGAGGGTGGGATGGAGGGAAGGAGGGAGGGGGGGAGTTAGGGGCTGAGTGGTGATGGAGGTTGGGATTGAGGGGGGAGGGAGGGGGGGAGGGAGTGAGGATGGAGGTGGGGAGGAAGGGGTTGAGGGGGGAAGTGGGACCTCCCCTTTTCCCAGTACCCCTCTTTCCCCCACCACCAAGCCCCCTCCGCAACGACCCCTGTTGTCCCCCTCCCCAGTCCCCATTCTCAGACCCCCCCCCATTCTCTCTCTCCCCCAGACACACTCTCAGTGCTTTTTTCGAAACACTTGCCCCGGTGGCCCACGTGCATAGGGGCCCAATGCTGATCTGTGTATGTTAAGTGACTTGCAATAAAAAAAAATACTTTAAAAAACAATCAGCTGCTTATTGCAACAATGTTGCAACCATCTCACACAAGCATTGTGACGTCACAAGCTGAAGACCTTGAAAAAAAAGGTTAAAAATAAAAAAATGTAAATTTGTAAAGAGTAGACACCCAATAGCAGCTGCTTGTCCATTGTGACATCACACGCTGAAGACTAAATCCGCACCGCAGCGCCCCGTATAGGACCATCAATAATTCATGTGGGGGGGGGGGGGGGCAGCGCTTTAAAACCTCTGTAACTTAACAAATATGCGTCCGAATTAAAAACAAACATCATTTTCCAGCAGATGTCCCCTTGGTGATTAAGGCTGCGCAAAAATCTTGGCGCTACGGTTTACCGTTTTGGAGAAATCAGCGAAATCAAATATACATACATATATATTACCATACAAGATCTGAGTTTTAGTAAAACAAACATCATTTTCCAGCAGATGTCCCCTTGGTGATTAAGGCTGCGCAAAAATCTTGGCGCTACGGTTTACCGTTTTGGAGAAATCAGCGAAATCAAATATACATACATATATATTACCATACAAGATCTGAGTTTTAATAGTATACTAGAACAAGTGTGCCCGTTCAAAGCGGGCCCGTTGGGCCCGTGCCCACACCCAGGGAGTGGTGGAGGGAGGGAGGTGTTGAGGATGGAGGGGGGGAGGGTGATGAGAGATGGGGCGGTATTTGTGGAGGGGGGAGAGAGTGAGGGGGGAGGGGGCGCGGGGGGGGGGGGATAGCGGGGAGATGTTCTCCCGTGTGTGGGAGAGAGGAGAGAAGCAAGGGGAGAGAGGAGAGGTGAGCCGGTGATCGCGGGCTGGCGCCGCTAACGGCGTCCATTGTTTTGGTGCGAGTGAGGAGATGTCGCGCATGCGTGCTGAGTACAGAGTGAGGAGATTCCGCGCATGCGTGCTGTGCACTGCCGGACCGCAGCGCCCCCCTTCTGTCAAAACTTCGATAAATGAGGGGGGGCAGCACCTTTAGACCTCTGTAACTTTAAAAATATGCGTCCGAAATAAATAAAAATACCATTTTCCAGCAGCGAACCGCATGCTGATTAAGGCGGTTCAAAAATCGTGGCGCTACGGTTAACCGTTTTGCCGGAATTGCCGTATTCAGCCGACATCAGTGGAATATATATACAAAGCTACAAGATCTGAGTTTTAGTAGTATACTAGAACAAGTGTGCCCGTTCAAAGCGGGCCCGTTGGGCCCGTCCCCACTCCCCCCATTCTCTCCTCCCCCAGCCCCACTCTTACCCGTTTGTTGATGACAGATGTTGCGGTATTTGTGGATGGGGGAGAGAGTGAGGGGGGAGGGGGGGGGGATTGCGGGGAGATGTTCTCCCGGGTGTGGGAGAGAGGAGAGAATCAAGGGGAGAGAGGAGAGTTGATCCGGTGATCGCGGGCTCGCGCCGCTAACGGCGTCCATTGTTTTGGTGCGAGTGAGGAGATGCCGCGCAGTGTTGAGTACTGAGTGAGGAGATTCCGCGCATGCGTACTGAGCACTGCCGGACCGCAGCGCCCCCCTTCTGTCAAAACTTCGATAAATGAGGGGGGGCAGCACCTTTAGACCTCTGTAACTTAAAAAATATGTGTCCGAATTAAATAAAAACATCATTTTCCAGCAGCGAACCGCATTCTGATTAATGCGGTTCAAAAATCGTGGCGCTACGGTTCACCGTTTTGCCGGAATTGCCTTCAGCCGACATCAGTGGAATATATATACAAACAACGCTACAAGATCTGAGTTTTAGTAGTATACTAGAACAAGTGTGCCCGTTCAAAGCGGGCCCGTTGGGCCCGTCCCCACTCCCCCCATTCTCTCCTCCCCCAGCCCCACTCTTACCCGTTTGTTGATGACAGATGTTGCGGTATTTGTGGATGGGGGAGAGAGTGAGGGGGGAGGGGGGGGGGATTGCGGGGAGATGTTCTCCCGGGTGTGGGAGAGAGGAGAGAATCAAGGGGAGAGAGGAGAGTTGATCCGGTGATCGCGGGCTCGCGCCGCTAACGGCGTCCATTGTTTTGGTGCGAGTGAGGAGATGCCGCGCAGTGTTGAGTACTGAGTGAGGAGATTCCGCGCATGCGTACTGAGCACTGCCGGACCGCAGCGCCCCCCTTCTGTCAAATCTTCGATAAATGAGGGGGGGCAGCACCTTTAGACCTCTGTAACTTAAAAAATATGCGTCCAAATTAAATAAAAACATCATTTTCCAGCAGCGAACCGCATTCTGATTAATGCGGTTCAAAAATCGTGGCGCTACGGTTCACCGTTTTGCCGGAATTGCCTTCAGCCGACATCAGTGGAATATATATACAAACAACGCTACAAGATCTGAGTTTTAGTAGTCTATATACTAGATAGACTAGACAAAGTGGGCCCGTTGGGCCCATTCCCCACTCCCCCATTCTCTTGTCCCCCATCCCCACTCTTACTCTCCCCACACTCTCCCCTTTGGCCCGTCCTCTTAGGGTTTCCATTGTATCCGGGAGGGGGTGAGGGAGTGAAGGGGGGAGGGAGGGAGAGGGAGGTCTGGGGGAGGGAGGTGTGGAGTGATCGAGGGGGAGGGAGTGGTGGAGGGAGGGATGTGTTGAGGATTGAGGGTGGAGGGAGGGGGGGAGGGTGATGAGAGATGGGGTGGTAAGGAGGGAGGGAGGGAGGGGGGGGGAGGGAGGGATGGGGGAGAGGGGAGGGATATGGACCTCCCCTTTTCCCAGTACCCCTCTTTCCCCCACCACCAATTCCCCTCCGCACTACCCCTGTTGTCCCATTCCCCATTCTCAGCCCCCCCCCCCATTTTCTCTTCCCCAGACACACTCTTAGCATCAGTTAAAGGCCCGGGGGGGGGGGGGGGTGCGGGTGATCGGATCTGTGAAAAGTCCGGTGGGGGGGGGGGCTTCGGGAGATCGCATCATTCAAAGGCCTGGGGGGGGGGGGGGGGTTTATAGCGGGGAGATGTTCTCCCGGGTGTGGGAGAGAGGAGAGAAGCAAGGGGAGAGAGGAGAGGTGAGCCGGTGATCGCGGGCTGGCGCCGCTAACGGCGTCCATTGTTTTGGTGCGAGTGAGGAGATGCCGCGCATGCGTGTTGAGTACAGAGTGAGGAGATTCCGCGCATGCGTACTGAGCACTGCCGCACCGCAGCGCCCCCCTTCTGTCAAAACTTCGATAAATGAGGGGGGGCAGCACTTTTAAACCTCTGTAACTTAAAAAATATGCGTCCGAATTAAATAACAATATCATTTTCCAGCAGCGAACCGCATGCTGATTAAGGCGGTACAAAAATCGTGGCGCTAACGGTTCACCGTTTTGCCGGAATTGCGGTATTCAGCCGACATCAGTGGAGTATATATATATACATACAAGATCTGAGTTTTAATAGTATACTAGAACAAGTGTGCCCGTTCAAAGCGGGCCCGTTGGGCCCGTCCCCACACCCCCCATTCTCTCCTCCCCCAGCCCCACTCTTACTCTCCAAGTGTGCCCGTTGGGCCCGTCCTCCTGATCTGTGTATGTCAAGTGACCACTATAACCTTCTTTTTTTTTTTTTTTCCTAATCAGATGTGCAGCACTTTGGTCAACATGGGTTGTTTTTAAATGTGCTATACAAATATAATTGACTTGACTTGCAATAACAAAACAATCAGTGCTTTTCTGGAAACTTTTCGAAAGCCCGTCCTCCTGATCTGTGTATGTCAAGTGACCACTATAACCTTTTTTTTTTTTTTTCCTAATGAGATGTGCAGCACTTTGGTCAACATGGGTTGTTTTTAAATGTTGCTATACAAATATAATTGACTTGACTTGACTTGACTTGACTTGCAATAACAAAACAATCAGTGCTTTTCTGGAAGCTTTTCGAAACAATGTAGCCGTCACAAGCTGAAAACTAAATCCTTTTCTGGAAACTTTTCGAAACAAATGTAGCCGTCACAAGCCACAAGCTGAAAACTAAATCTGCACCGCAGCGCCCCCCTGAAAAAGGGGGGGGGGGCAGCGCTTTAAAACCTCTGTAACTTAAAAAACACGCGACCAAATTAAATGAAAATATCACGGCCGAGCGAGCGCGAGATTGGCGATTGAGGCGGTGCGAAAACCGTCGTGCTACGGTCCGCCGTTTTGCTGCAATCGCTGTTACGTATAAATATACGATATATTCAGGTCAAACCCAAAAAAAAAATATATATATATATTCACAAGATCTGAGTTTTAGTATTATACTAGAACAAGTGTGCCCGTTCAAAGCGGGCCCGTTGGGCCCGTCCCCACACCCCCCATTCTCTCCTCCCCCAGCCCCACTCTTACTCTCCAAGTGTGCCCGTTGGGCCCGTCCTCCTGATCTGTGTATGTCAAGTGACCACTATAACCTTCTTTTTTTTTTTTTGGCCAACATTATCTTTGCTGATCACAATGCCAAGACCAACACTTATCTGCCTGAAGCAAAATCATATTACCATTGTTAATACTTTAAATGTTTAATATGCTTCCCACACGAATAAAATCTATGTGGAAAATCTTTCAGTGCAAGCTCTTTGAAGAAATGATTAATGACAGTAAACTATGTTGCAAAGGATTCAAGAAATGGATTGCTGCTCATTTCACTGGTTTCTGTTTCAGACAATCGGGGCTGCATTTGTAGCCAAGCTCATCCATGTTGGTGAAAAGGCAATCACACTTGGCATCTGGGTAAGTTCTTTACTTTGATTTCTCATGGCGTGTGAAATAATTAGTTGGAAGAGTGGGTTAATTAGAGTTTAGAAATGAAACCATTGTTGAGTGAGTTTCTGTGGTTGATTAGTTCTCTCTTGTGGTGTAATCCTACAAATCGAAAATGTGAACGAGTAAGTGCTTGTCTGCTTTTCAGTAAGGATAAAAATAACAGGGGATTCCCTGAACGTGCAACTATTTAATTTGAGTGTATTTATCATCCTTTTGCTGCGAAGTGTAAGGAATAGAACTACACAGCCAATATCTGTGCTGTACATGAGAGGTGTTTCTCTCTACCCTTCGTTAAACTGGCAAAGTTAAAGATGGTCATAGTACTCACAAGAAGGCAGATGAATTAATATTGAAGACAGAAATAAACAATAATGATCTAATTGCCTTTTATTGAAATGTGACGAAAGCTGAGAGAATGCTCACAGAATTTCAGCATATGGCAAAAACAGGCAAAAGGGAAAAGAAGGTGGAGTAGCAGAATTCATATAGGATGAGATCAGTTCAGTGGTGGGTAATTATCTTGACAGCAGATGAGGTAGAATTAGAATTGGTTTGGGTTGGGCCAAAATGCTACAAAGGGCACCAAATAGTGGTAGTAATATGGGATATGACATAAATCAGGAAAGTAGAGGTGCATGTAATGGGTAACAGTCGTTTTGGATGAACTTTAATGTACGTCGAGCAGCATACTGGTACTGCAAGTGGTGCAACTGTTTAACAACCCAGGTCAATCCTAGTCTTGTGTGGAGTCTTTAGAATGTTTAATGTTCCCCTTGTAGCTGCATGGGTTTAGTTTCGTTAAGAGACACAGCGCGGAAATGTGCTCTTTGGCCACTAAGTCCGCACTGACCAGTGATCTACACATTAACACTAGGGCCAATTTACATTTATACCAAACCAATTAACTTACAAACCTGTATGTCTTTGGAGTGTGGGAGGAAATCAACGATTTTGGAGAAAACCCATGCAGGTCACTGGGAGAACATACAAACTCTGTATAGACAGTACCCGTAGTCGGGGTTGAACTCTGGTCTCTGACATTGTAAGGCTGCAACTCTACCGCTGCACCACCGCTGCCCGTTCTCCAATTTCTTCCTACATCCCAAAAACATGTTTGTTATTGGTTCAATTGGTTGTTATAAATTGCCTTCAGTATCGATGGGTGGTAAGAGATTCAGAAGACAGTGGTGGGTGGCATTAATTGATGTGTTAGGGAATGGAATGGATAGTAACAGGTGGATGAATAGGATTATTCGAAACATTGACACGGTCTCTGTCCCCTAAAATGTCATAAACTATGAAATTAGTAGTAGTAACAAGGGAAGATAAATTCATGGAATATATACCAGATGGTTTTTAGATCTATATATATATATATGTTTTTGGATCCAACCAATGGAAAGGCTTTTTTAGATTTTGTTTTGTACAGTGAGAAAGGGTAAATTGGTAATGTGTTATCAAGGGATCTTGAGGGAATATTAATCAAAATATGGTACAATTTGACAATTATTTTAAAGGTAATGATCGATCCAAAACTATGATCATGAATCTAAACAAAAGAAGCTATAAAGGTAGAAATGGCATGGTTGATTATCATAGCTGTAAAGGTATTTTCTTAGTTAACAGGCAGTGGCTAGCATTGAAAGCAATAATTTGCAGAAAAAGTTTATTCCCTTATAGGTTCAAAAAACCAACAGAAAAGATAATCTACAGAAGAAATAAAAGATTGTAAATTGTATTTCTTTAATTCAATACTGTAGTGGCCTGGCGGAGGCCAGAGAAAAGGCAAGACGCCAGGCAGTTTTTAGTAAGATTCTTTTATTAGGCTGTGAGCTCCTGCCCACAGCGTAGTCCACCTAGGGATGAGCCACGCCTCCCCCTGGTCTGGCTTTTAACCCCTTACGCCTGTTCGTCACGTAACGAGGGGGCTGACCCGAGGAGTGGCCTGATCCGCCACAATACTAAGTTATCTGAGATTGTAGATTTCCGTAGGATTGGGGGAAGTATAGCACTCAGCAACAGAGGGCAGAACATTGATGAAGAAAGGTAAAATAAAATGTAAGGGTAAACTGGCAAGGAGCATAACAATGGAGCTTTTAAGGGTGTGGGAAAGGGAAAGATAAGCAAGGTCAAGTATTAGTAACCTTAAAAGCAGCAACAGAATTCAGAATTGGGGAAATAAGGCAAAGGTGGAAGAGTTAAGCAATCTCTGAATCTCTAATGCTAGAGAAGTTGATCAAACTAAACCTGATAGATTGGATTGGGAATTGATTATCAGACATAAAGCAGAGAGTTAATAAACAGATCTTGGATTGGGAGGCCATTACTAACATTGCTTGGGCCCCAGCTACGTAGTCCACGTTAATAATTTGGGAAAACAAAAGGTGATTGTGTATGGAGGAGAATGTGAAGTATTGAGAGAAGTGATGCACTACAATGTATGAAGCAGAAAAGCAGAATGATTAGGAAGGCAAATGTATGTTGGTCTTTGTTACGAAAATGTGAGTAGAGAAATAAAGATGTCTTACTGCAATACAAAGCTTTGATGATAGTGCACCTTGAGTATTCTGAACAGTTCTGGTCTTGTTGGTAGAGAAGGAATCTATTGAAAATTGATTGATTGAAGGATACAGCATGGAAACAGCCCTTCAACCCACCAAGTCCACACTGACTATTGATCACCTGTTCACACTTGTCCTAGGTTAGACCACTTGATCATTCAATCCCTACAGACCAGGGTCAATTTATAGACGCCAATTAAACTGCAAACCTGCATGTCTTTGGAAACCGGAGCACCCAGAGGATAGTCCAAGGAGAGCGTGCAAACTCTACACAGAGAGTGCCTGAGGTCACGATCGAAACCGGGTATCCGGCACTGTGAGACAGCAACTATGCCACAGCTCTGCCATGACACAATTCATGACACTAGTTCCAGGGCTGATCGGTTTGCTATATGAGGAGTGATTTTGGAGTCAAGAACTATATGCCGTAAAGTTTAGAAGAATTAGAAGAGATCTTGTTGAAACACAAAGGGTTCAACAGGCTAGTTGCAGGGAGGGTGGTCAAGGATTCTAGGACCAGCGTTTATAATATCAGAATAATGAAAAATCTATTTAGGACTAAGATGGGGAAGAATTTCATCGCACACAAGGTGAATTCTTTATGCCAGAGAGCTATGGAAGCTCTGTCACGGAGTTCATTTAAAACAGAGATCTATATATTTCTGTATATTACTGTCAGTAGATTATCAACTTCCTGACGGACAGGAAGCAGCATGTGAGGCTGGGAAAGCACATCTCGGACCCACAAACTCTCAGCATAGGAGCTCCGCAAGGCTGCGTACTCTCCCCTCTCCTTTCCTTTACTCTCTACACCAACGACTGCACCTCCACAGACTCCTCTGTCAAGTTCCTCAAGTTTGCGGATGACACTACCCTGATTGGACTGATCCAGGATGGGGAGAATTTGCCTAGAGGGGAAGTGACACTGCTGGCGTCCTGGTGCCATCGCAACAACCTGGAGCTCAATGTTCTCAAGACAGTGGAACTAATTGTAGACTTTGGAAGAGATCCCCCTCCCCCCACTCACTATCAACAACACCATAGTCACATCTGTGGAGTCATTTATGTTCCTTGGAACCATCATCTTCAGGGACCTTAAATGGGAGGCCACCATCGACTCCACAGTCAAAAAGGCCCAACAGAGGATGTACTTCCTGCGGCAACTGAAGAAACACAAACTGCCACAGGCAATGATGGTCCAATTCTATACTGCTATCATTGAGTCCATCCTCACCTTCTCCATCATGGTCTGGTTTGGCTCAGCCACCAAGCACGACATCCAGAGGCTGCAACGGATCGTTCGCACAGCTGAGAAGGTTGTTGGCTGCAACCTTACCCCCCATTGATGAGCTGTCACTGAAAGGGCCAGGAAGTGAGCAGGCAAGATCATCTCTGACCCCTCTCACCCTGTCCACAAACTCTTCGAAGCACTTCCCTCTGGAAGGCGACTCCGGACTATCAGAGCAGCCACAGCCAGACATAAAAACAGCCCACAATGTCTGTGCCAGATGTGACATCAAGACCAATGTTCAAGATATGATTTGAACATTTAGTTTCCTTTGAATATAGCGGTTGGACAATATAACCAAATTGATACTGGAGTTTGTGGTGAGGAAATTTGTGGTGATTAAGGAATTAGTTGGGTTGCTCAATCATCTGTTTGAAATCCTTAATGATGTGATATATTTTGCCCTTCAGTGGAATAATATGATGTTTCCAGTTCGTGGGCTAGTGTTCTATCCTTCAGCTAGCAGGATTTTACAGGACCCCACACACGTCCTGTTCTCTGCGTTTGAGTGGCTCCCCTCAGGACGCCGGCTTCGCTGCCCAGGCTGTAGGACACAGAGGAGAAGGGCAACCTTTGTCCCCAAGGCTGTTCAGCTCCTCAACTCCCAACCACCATTGTCCCGCTGCTCAGCCTGCTAATCCCCCCCCCCCCCCCCCCCCCCCAATAGTTTTTGTACTACTCTACGTGCCTTTGTAAGTTACCCCTCGGGGACAAATAAAGTATTTTTGAACTTTGAACTTGAACTTCGTCTTTGGATGTTCGTCGCTATTCCAGTGACTGATGGAAATAGCAAACAACTTGCCCGCACTGGGATTTTTCCCCCTCTTGCACACGTAGTACAGATGGAACAATCTATTTAGATGGTCTCACTATCTTTCTTCTCAGGCTCTTGCCCACATTGTGAGTATTTGGCAAATTTTCTGCTAGAGAGGCAGTAAGTTGGTGCAGAAGATGGAGTTGCTGACTCGCAATGCCATTGACGTAGGTTCAATCCTGACATCTGGTGCTATCTGTGGAGTCTGCACATTCTCCCTGTGACCAAGTGTTTTTATTCCCCGACATACGAAACAACCTACGGGTTGGCGGGGTAACTGGCTACTATAAACTGCCCCAGTGTGTAGGTCAGTAGTTAAGTTGGGGATTTGATGGCAATGTAGGATGAATGCGATTACCTCTGACCCGGCAGAGACTTGATGGGTTAAATGACTGTCTCTGTCGGAAGGTAATGTGAGAACTGAGGTCAGATACCTTTTGTCACAAACAGTTGCAAAATAGTTGGGATATTCAAAAACACTTGAATGTTTGTTTCAGATATATTTATAAATCGTGAATAAAATTTGTTTTCCGACAGGACACTGCTGGGTCAGAAAGGTATGAAGCCATGAGCAGAATCTATTATCGGGGTGCCCGCGCAGCTGTTGTGTGCTTTGGTAAGAAAGATGCCATCATGCTGTGCTGTTGCAGTCTGCTAATGTGGAAAGCCATTTTTGTAGAGGACAATGAGGGACTATTCACTAAAGAAAAGCAGTAAATCTCGTGCTTTGACTGCTGTTAAGCATTATGTACAACATGAATTTAGTCCTAGCAAAAACAAAACCAGCTACTGTTTAACTGTATGGGTTGCCTCAAATTTCATCAATTTTGGATGGCATTTGGTGGTCAATTTCTGATGTTACAAACTTGCAGTTCTAACATACTAAGTTATATTGTTGATCAATTTTAAGGGGCACCTTAAACAAACATTTAAAATATAAAAATTTAAATGTTTTGAGTACGTAAACCATTCTAAAGTGTTCCTGATGTGCCATTAATGTGTTCACATTGTTCCTGTAATGGAATAGTATTGAATGGATTGATTACATCCAGATGAATACAATTTGCATTATAACGATCTAAGTAAGGTCACAATGCTAAGCATATTGATCTGTTAGGTTAAAATAACACTAACTGAAAAGAATGCGCTGAAAAGAATCACGTTTAAAATTTGTTGAATATGAACGGCAAAGCATTTAGATTTTCAAACATCTGTGTTCTGTCAGAAGTGAACAGAATCTTGGCTGTACAAGGTAATTGATTCGACTGTGATCATGCTTCACAGGGTTATGGAAACAAATAAGCACCCCTCCCAACCCTTCCTTCGGGACTTCCACAGCCGATCGGTGGGTTGAATTTGCAACCGGGGCTCTGGAACTCCAACCCAACTGGTGCCAACATATCTATCCCCATAGCTGACTTCCATGGCCAGCTGGCAAAGCTCTGGAACCAAGAGTGCCAGAAAATCAGTGGTGGAATTGTAATGAGTAAATATTAAATTTACGTGCAAGATTATATAACTAAATTAATTAAAATAATAAAAATGTTATTAGTATACAGTAACATTCACATCATTTTGTAATGTCCGTTTTTACTTTGAAATGCACTAAAAGAGGCTTGAAACTGGTAATTTTGTGTGTAAATTTTCAAACATTTTCCGATCTTTTGACCCCCCTGTACACCTTGCGCAGGTGCTCAGCTCTTTTCCTCATTTTTTACCTCACTCACACGCCTGAAAATTATAATAATCATAGGGAATATATTTAGCACCATCTATATGGCGCCAGTGTGAAACGGCCTTTAGTGGTCAGTGGACAGGAGCTGCACGTGACGAATTTTTATGTAAGGGTTCCCTGAGACATGAAAATCATTTCAAGGGTTCCGCAAGGGTAAAAAGGTTGAGAAACGCTGTGCCAGATGAAATCCTTCCGTGTGCTTAGTCAAGTTGAATATATCAACTCTTTCTTCATAACAGTCATACATTTTATGACCATTGTTCTTTTATTCAATACCGAGAATTGGGATGTGTAAGGAAAAAGCAAAATAGAAAAAACAAAAAGTATCTCTGTTCAATAACCTTTCTATAAATAGCAGAATGTACTCATGATAGGCCTGACATTGTACATGTAGTCCTAGAACTACAGACTGTTGGAAATAATAGTCTTTTTCACACATGAATGTAGTGTATGCGCATTTGGCGTGCATACTTTTTTTACTGAAAAGTTGCATTACGTGCCATATTATGAATTTTGATGTAAAATTCTGAATTTTGGATATCAACATTATGATTTTGTAAAATCAAATGTTGGGAGGTCTGAATAAGGCAAAGATACTGAAAGAAAACAAAGGAAAGGCTGAAAAGATCAAAAGGCAACGTCATTGAGGTGACGCGTTGGAATTCAAGACCATTAGTATAACGAGTACCATTCAAGGGATAGCGAAGAGACACAAAAGACTGCAAATACTGGAAACCTGAACAAAAAACAAAGTGCTAGAGGAACTAAGCAGGTCAGGCAGCATCTGTGGAAGGATATGGACAGATGATATTTTGGGTTGGGATCTTTCTTCAGACTGCTCAAGGATCATTCAAGGGATGGTTCGGTCTGCAAGAAAAATAAGAAATGACAAAAACAGAACAAGTGAGTGTTAATGAAACATAATTTTGAAAAGAATAAGGAAAAGATAGCTCTTGAATTTCCTAGTTATGCCAATAGGTTAAAACGTACAAACCATAGGATTAAAAGGGGAGAGAGTGATATTATGAGCAGGATGAAATTTTGCATTCAATGGGACACGCAGAAGGAAGGAAAACTGTCATTTACTCGGATGAGTGTCTAATGTTTGCCTGTAGTCTTTGGGTATTGCTGCTTTATACAGGGTGCAACTTAGTAAATTTGTTGTACCCAGAATAGTTTGCTGTGGTCATAATTCTCTCAAATTAAATTTAACTAAACATGAATTGGTAAATCTCTCAATGATAAAAGGATGCTCTCCACAGTATTTTCGAATAGAAGTAGGGTAGGTACTGCTGGAAAAACATTAACATTGCCATGAAATATAATAGTTTGCTAAACCAGTTTAATAGTAAGGGAAAAGCAAATTACTTTGCCTTAAATTGTCCGTTAATCTATTGGAATAGAGGAAGATTTCTACTGTTTGCCAAAAACTCAGAAGGTGCTTACAATGCCACAATAGTTCACAAAGTTGGAGAATTGTCTGCATTTCTAAATCTACTTTTTACAGTGGCTGTCCACTTTGGAATTATGCATTGTTGTTGAATGGCTTGAGTGAAACAAGGAAAGTGCTGACAATATTCAACAGATCCTGGCAGCATCTGTAAAGAGAAATAGAGTTGACATTCAGGTTGATAATCTTTTCTGCTAACTGGAAAAATTAGAAATAAATTTAAGTTGCAAAGAAAGTAGGGAGATTCAGTGCTTAACATGCATTTGGTCTCTTCCTCCTTCTCCCCTCCCCACTTCCCTGTATTTGTAACTAAAAATATGTTGCCTGATCTACAACATTTGCCTGTTTTGATGAAAGGTCAGACACCTGAAACGTTAACTACCCTGACATGCTTTGCAACCTTCTGAAAGTTTCTAGCATTTTCTGTTTTTATTTAAGATTACCAGATTTGTAGCATTTTGATCTTGAATTACTGAATGGTTGTCTTGTCTTCCAGATTTGACCGACAGCAACAGCTATGCAAGGGCTAGATTCTGGGTGAATGAAGTCCAGAACTGTGAAGAGGTATGTTTTGTTGTAATATTGAGAAGCTTATTTTAACCCTTAGTCTGCTGAGTAGCTCATTTTTAGGACTGTGTATTGTGAATTATAGTTTAATTCTATTTCGGGAAAAAACTTGCAGTAGGCATTTTAAGTCCAGGTTGGTTTGGGGAATTTGGCCGTAGTTTTCTCAAATAATGCATTTTGAGAGTAGGTTGCTGGATTTGTTCTCTCTACTTGAGAATTTGGTAAATGAATTTGCTGCACGGGCTCTGCATTGTCCATTTGAAGTTTAGGTGGTTGGTTTGTAGTGGCGGTTCTCACTTGTGAATTGATCATTCTGATTGATTTACAATATTTTCTCTTTCAGCATTGCAAAGTCTACTTGTGTGGAACAAAGAGTGATCTTGTGCAAAATGATCGCAGTGTCCGGGCAGTCGATTACCATGATGTTCAGGATTACTCGGATGGTAAAGATTACTACTTCACAAGTCACTGAACTACTTGGCCTTTAGCTAATATCGAACAGGGTGGACCCCTTTGGGCCCAAAGCTCTCCTGCATTGGTCTAGCACACTCCCCCCCCTTCCCCTCCCCACTCACCCACTCCATCCCCCCTCAACCCCCATTTATTCCTCCCCTCCCTCACCCACTCCGTCCCCCCTCAACCCGGGCATCAGTCAAACCCCCCACACCCCCCTTCCCTGCAAGAGATTAATATATATTAATAGATATACAATGTAACATTTTATATTCTTACATTATTATATTTTAAGTATTATTATTATATATCATTATTTTTATTATTACCCTGGAGATGTGTGTGTGCGTGGGGGGTTATAGTCCGGTGATGGTCCGGGGCGCTGGGGCCGTGCGGGAGCGGGGACTACACCTCGCAGCGGGCAGCGCGGCGGCGGGAGACGCGCACCAGATGGCGGAGCGGGAGGAGGAGGAGAAGGAGAGCGGCCACCATTGTTGTTGGAGTCATCGACAATGCCATCGGTTGAAGTGGAGGAGACGGAGGGGAACGATGAGACGACGGGGACAACGACCATCTTCCTCCTGCTCGGAGTCTCCCCCGGGGCCAGAGGCGGGCGAAAGGGGAGAGGGAACCACTCACCCTGGCCCCAGGCGGCCATCGCGGGGGCCAGCAGCAGGAGAGCGCCTGCCGACAGCCATCTTCTTTTGCCTTCTCTCTGATGCCGCGCTGCACCACGGGAGGAAGGTCAACCCTCCCCAACTGCGCTTGAGTGGATCTGACGGCCATCTTACCGTTGTGACACAAGATGAACACATAAGTATTAGATCAATGGGCCCCAACTGCACACACGCAGACCCGTTGGGTTCCTATTGTGGCGTTGAAAGTGGCTGACGGGCACGGCAAGTGGAAAAGGGATTTATTAAAGTTTAAAATGTCAATAACTTAAAAAATACAACACCAATTTGAACAAAACTTGCTACTGCACACCGCAGGCCGTTGGTGAGTAAGGTGGGCTTAAAATTCTTGTGCTATCGTGTACCATTTTGGCTGTATTTCGTGGACAAATATATACACAAACAAACTAACAAACAAACAAGATGGGAGTTTTAGTAATAGATATATATAGATATATATAAAGTAGACACAAAATGCTGGGGTAACTCAGCGGGTCAGGCAGCATCTCAGTAGAGAAGGAATGGGTGATGTTTCGAGTTGAGACCTTTCTTCAGACTGATGACCCTTCTTCCCCGGATCATCAGTCTGAAGAAGGGTCTCGACCCGAAACGTCACCCATTCCTTCTCTCCCGAGATGCTGCCTGACCTGCTGAGTTACTCCACATTTAGTGAATAAATCGATTTGTACCAGCATCTGCAGTTATTTTCTTATACTCTTGGATTGAGGTTGGCAAGGAAGGAGGCAATGTGAAAATAGTTCCTATTGGTGATACATCAGAAATGTTCAGTATGGATTTGCTTAAAGAAGAAAATATGTTTGAAATATGAAAATTTCATCTTGTTGGGCAAGATTGCTCAAGGGAAATTATTTACTTCCTCTCGTGCTTTTTTCACATTGTTTCCCCGGGAAGGTCACAACCAATTAAGTATGAAATATAAATCACTATTAAAACACAAAGTACTTGTGCTATAACACCAGGATAAGTGCTCAAGCAAGAAAACCAAGCAGAAGACAAAGCAGTATCTAATGTACTAGGTAGACACAAAATGCTGGAGTAACTCAGCGGGACAGGCAGCATCTTTGGAGAGAAAGAATGGGTAACATTTCAGTTTGAGACCCTTCTTCAGACTGAACTGCTGTACACATGTGTGCTAAGGACAATAACTAACTCTATATGCCACAATAAGCTACCTACATGTTAACAAACACATCCAATCTGATCGTGTAGGTACAAGTATATCATCGGGGTTACCTCCCTTCATCGTTGAGTTAGGCCCACAACACCTCGGGAAGGCTCAACAGTTAGTATTTTAGTCATGCTATTTAGCAACTTTGTGTTCATACACAGGAAAGTCCAACGAAGAAGAGTGTGATTGCTGATCAGATAAAGTATAGATAAAGTACAGGTGCTCCTCAACTTACGATGGGGTTACGCTCCGAGAAACCCATCGGAAACCGAAAATATCATAAGTCGAAAATGCATTGAATACATGTGATCACGTGACCGGAAGCGAGCTGCGTCTCGCTATGGGTCACTGCCGTTTGCACCATCGCAAAGTCGAAATATTGTAAGTTGAACCTTCGTAAGTTGGGGAGCATTTGTACAAGGAAATGTACATTATTTGGCAGGATATTGAATGGCAAGGATAAACAGAAACCTTGGCAAGTATGCCTGCACATCATTAGATTTGGCATGCTGAATCTCTAAAGTGGTTAAAAAAAATGCACATTGGTTTTTTTTCTTTATTTGCTGAGGCATAGAATATAAGTGCAGGAAGGTTATGTTTAAATTGTACCCATTACTAGTTAGGCCGCAGCTTGAGTACTGCCATTCAGATCTGTTCACTATATCATGGGAAAGATGTATTTGCAGCAATGATGATGCAGAAATCATCATGAAGATGGCCAAAACTTTGTGGTCAATGACTCCCATCGGGCAATAGACAATAGACAATAGGTGCAGGAGTAGGCCATTCAGCCCTTCGAGCCAGCACCGCCATTCAATGCGATCATGGCTGATCACTCAATCAGTACCCCGTTCCTGCCTTCTCCCCATACCCCCTCACTCCGCTATCCTCAAGAGCTCTATCCAGCTCTCTCTTGAAAGCATCCAACGAACTGGCCTCCACTGCCTTCTGAGGCAGAGAATTCCACACCTTCACCACCCTCTGACTGAAAAAGTTCTTCCTCATCTCCGTTCTAAATGGCCTACCCCTTATTCTCAAACTGTGGCCCCTTGTTCTGGACTCCCCTAACATTGGGAACATGTTATCTGCCTCTAATGTGTCCAATCCCCTAATTATCTTATATGTTTCAATAAGATCCCCCCTCATCCTTCTAAATTCCAGTGTATACAAGCCCAATCGCTCCAGCCTTTCAACATACGACAGTCCCGCCATTCCGGGAATTAACCTAGTGAACCTACGCTGCACGCCCTCCATAGCAAGAATATCCTTCCTCAAATTTGGAGACCAAAACTGCACACAGTACTCCAGGTGCGGTCTCACCAGGGCCCGGTACAACTGTAGAAGGACCTCTTTGCTCCTATACTCAACTCCTCTTGTTACGAAGGCCAACATTCCATTGGCTTTCTTCACTGCCTGCTGTACCTGCATGCTTCCTTTCATTGACTGATGCACTAGGACACCCAGATCTCGTTGAACTCCCCCTCCTCCTAACTTGACACCATTCAGATAATAATCTGCCTTTCTATTCTTACTTCCAAAGTGAATAACCTCACACTTATCTACATTAAACTGCATCTGCCATGTATCCGCCCACTCACACAACCTGTCCAAGTCACCCTGCAGCCTTATTGCATCTTCCTCACAATTCACACTACCCCCCAACTTAGTATCATCTGCAAATTTGCTAATGGTACTTTTAATCCCTTCGTCTAAGTCATTAATGTATATCGTAAATAGCTGGGGTCCCAGCACCGAACCTTGCGGTACCCCACTGGTCACTGCCTGCCATTCCGAAAGGGACCCATTTATCCCCACTCTTTGCTTTCTGTCTGTCAACCAATTTTCTATCCATGTCAGTACCCTACCCCCAATACCATGTGCCCTAATTTTGCCCACTAATCTCCTATGTGGGACCTTGTCGAAGGCTTTCTGAAAGTCGAGGTACACCACATCCACTGACTCTCCCTTGTCAATTTTCCTAGTTACATCCTCAAAAAATTCCAGTAGATTTGTCAAGCATGATTTCCCCTTCGTAAATCCATGCTGACTCGGAATGATCCCGTTACTGCTATCCAAATGCTCAGCAATTTCGTCTTTTATAATTGACTCCAGCATCTTCCCCACCACTGATGTCAGACTAACTGGTCTATAATTCCCCGTTTTCTCTCTCCCTCCTTTCTTAAAAAGTGGGATAACATTTGCTATCCTCCAATCCACAGGAACTGATCCTGAATCTATAGAACATTGAAAAATGATCTCCAATGCTTCCACTATTTCTAGAGCCACCTCCTTAAGTACTCTGGGATGCAGACCATCAGGCCCTGGGGATTTATCAGCCTTCAGTCCCATCAGTCTACCCAAAACCATTTCCTGCCTAATGTGGATTTCCTTCAGTTCCTCCATCACCCTAGGTTCTCCGGCCCCTAGAACATTTGGGAGATTGTGTGTATCTTCCTCAGTGAAGACAGATCCAAAGTAACGGTTTAACTCGTCTGCCATTTCTTTGTTCCCCATAATAAATTCCCCTGCTTCTGTCTTCAAGGGACCCACATTTGCCTTGACTATTTTTTTCCTCTTCACGTACCTAAAAAAACTTTTGCTATCCTCCTTTATATTATTGGCTAGTTTACCCTCGTACCTCATCTTTTCTCCCCGTATTGCCTTTTTAGTTAACTTTTGTTGCTCTTTAAAAGAGTCCCAATCCTCTGTCTTCCCACTCTTCTTTGCTATGTTATACTTCCTCTCCTTAATTTTTATGCTGTCCCTGACTTCCCTCGTCAGCCACAGGTGTCTCTTACTCCCCTTAGAGTCTTTCCACCTCTTTGGAATAAATTGATCCTGCAACCTCTGCATTATTCCCAGGAATACCTGCCATTGCTGTTCTACCGTCTTCCCTGCTAGGGCCTCCTTCCAATCAATTTTGGCCAGCTCCCGCCTCATGCCTCTGTAATCCCCTTTGCTATACTGTAATACCGACACTTCCGATTTTCCCTTCTGCCTTTCCATTTGCAGAGTAAAACTTATCATGTTGTGATCACTGCCTCCTAATATGGCTCTTTTACCTCTAGTCCCCTTATCAGATCAGGATCATTACACAACACTAAATCCAGAATTGCCTTCTCCCTGGTAGGCTCCAGTACAAGCTGTTCTAAGAATCCATCTCGAAGGCACTCTACAAACTCTCTTTCCTGGGGTCCATTTCCAACCTGATTTTCCCAGTCTACCTGCATGTTGAAATCTCCCATAACCACAGTAGCATTACATTTTTGACACGCCAATTTTATCTCCTGATTCAACTTGCACCCTATGTCGAGGCTACTGTTTGGGGGCCTATAGATAACTCCCATTAGGGTCTTTTTACCCTTACAATTTCTCATTTCTATCCATACTGATTCAACATCTCCTGATTCTATGTCACCCCTTGCAAGGGAATGAATATCATTCCTTACCATCAGAGCAACCCCACCCCCTCTGCCCACCTGTCTGTCTTTTCTATACGTTGTGTACCCCTGGATATTCAGTTCCCAGCCCTGGTCCTCTTGTAACCATGTCTCAGTGATCCCTACAACATCATACTTGCCCATGACTAACTGAGCCTCGAGCTCATCCACTTTATTTTTTATACTACGCGCATTTAAGTACAACACTTTAACTTCTGTATTTACCTCCTCTCTCACATCGTTCACAATTGGCCCTGCCCTTAATTTCTTTTCCGCTCTAGAACTTCTGTTCCCATTCTTCCGAGAGTCTTTTGCAATATCTCCTGTATTCCCTTTTACCTCATCTTCATATTCACAATTTGTTAACCCCTCCCCCCCACTACTTAGTTTAAAGCCACAGGTGTCACACTAGCAAACCTGCCTGCCAGAATGTTTGTCCCCCTGCTGTTAAGATGCAACCCGTCCCTTTTGTACAAGTCACCCCTAGCCCAGAAGAGATCCCAGTGGTCCAGAAATCGAAATCCCTGCTCTCTGCACCAGCCCCTCAGCCATAAATTCATACCCTCTATCTCTCTGTTCCTGGCCTCACCAGCACGAGGTTCTGATGAAAGATCATTGAGCTAAAAAGTAAAATTCGTTTCTCCTTCCAGAATGCAGTGTTTCCAGCACTTTTTAAATTCATATTTTAAACATCAACGTTTTATATAAAGATGTACTTTGATTCATTAGGATGTTTATAGGATTTATTATTAGGCTTATTTAAATGAATGTTCTTTGATACCAAACGAGGAGGTAAATATCCAAAAATGTAGTAAACTCAAATGTTGCATGATCCTTTGTCGCCATGGTACTTTTGGATACCTGACAAATACATCCCAAAGTTAGGAAACCTGCAGTTGTGTGCAGATGAATTTCTGCCCTCTGAATCCTTTTCAGTGCAAATGATATGAAATATCTGTCTTTTAGAGATCAATGCCAAGTTGTTTGAAACCTCCAGTAAGACTGGTCAGAATGTTGGTAAGTTTTTCCTTTTTGCATTATATTAATATTTAATATCTCTTTCACTCTGGGCTTTCCTTCTGCACCTTCTGTGTAGCCACTATCAGTAAAATATTGTGATGGTTTTGATAAGCAGAGATGTGATGAGTGTTTTAAAAAGAGTGGAACATTTTACAATGGAATAGAGTATTTTTAATGAGGCCGTTTTTATGTTGTCGAGTGGTGCAATTGGATGTATGGGAATTTGAATGCAAAGAACAAATCCTATTGTATTCTTATTTTAGATGAACTCTTTCAGAAAGTAGCAGAAGATTACGTGAATATAACAGCTTTCCAGGTTACAACAGGTAAACACTGGCGTGATCTGCAATCTTAAGGGTAGCGAGTGTGTGGTGGCTCGGGGCAGATATTAATCTGGAAAGGGGACTGTTGTCAGTCTTTGGAAGGTCTGGGGTGCTTAAGGTGTAACAATCATGGGTCTCTAACACTGTTTTCTGCTCATTCAGAAGATGAAGCTGTGAAGTTGACCGAGAAGAAGAAATCTTCCTATCTGTTTAGCTGCTGCCACCAATAGCACCCGATTTGCCAATATTTTAAGGAGTAATTCTTACACAGTTCCCTGGACTGAAACTCCTTACTCAAACTGTTGGAATATGCTCTCAAAATGTTTGAGACTGGATCGATGTAATGTGACTAATGGGCACTGTGGTGTCTAAATGACATCTGTCCCTTGAACTCAAGTGACCTTTGTTGTTGGAATACCACTGACTGTGGAATCCTTCAGATAATCCTCTACATACGGCATAATTGTACGGCATTTTATACTTTAGAAAGTTGCCAAGATTTTGTGCATAATGTACATCTTTACTTGTCTTATTTTGTGATCATTTCATTGTTTTATGTTACCGAAAGAAAATAGTTGCAGATCTCAGGAGTATTCAGAATACCAAGCAGCTTCCTACACCTATCGTGCTGCTTCAACTGCACCTGGGTTCCCAGATCTATTTCTAATTCTGGCCACAAAAATTGTGCTGATTTTTAATGCAGCATTACATTTTGTCTTCTTTTTGTTTTGGAGATTACATTTCAGCAAGTACTATGACAGAATTGATCATATTAGTATTGGACCTTGCCTCTGGCCAGTAGGCTGAATGGGACAAATTGCACTGATTTGGTTTACTTTGGGATTTGGTTTTTTTTAGCCTGTGTTTCTGAATATTTTCAAATAGTATAACGGCAGGGTTTCTGAATGCACCGATATTTGGATTATGGCCTCACTGAAGGAAATTCTAAATTGCTGCCACACTCTTGTAGCACTGGCGAAAGCCAAACATTCTCTGTGGCTATGCTGCTTACCTGGGGAGAATGAAGAAGAGGAGAAGGAGGAGGTGGGAGCAATAGTGGGAACTGCTTTGTGGGGAGATTGTATCTGCAGAATATGAGATAGCAGTCTTGGAGGATGATGGTTACAGTGGGCTTTTATGCCAGTCCAAACAGCCTTAGACCTAAACACTGCTTTCTGAGTGGCCTTTATTACTTTTGATGGTACAACCTCAATATCATGTGTGATTCCATCCTTTACAGGTAATAACATACCAAGGTGACTGTAATCAACATTTTAAATATTGTAGGTTGCTCTGAATCATGATAATCTTAGTTATGGCTTGTACGCGGTGACTGAGCATTGCAGGCATCTTCAGGTGTTTGAGTAACATTTACTATTTAGTAACAGGATACTCTATTAGACCCTTGTTGAGGTGGTTTGAGAATGTTAATAACTGGTGATGCAGGATACATTTGAGTGGATGGAAAACATTGTTTATATCTGGGAATTTAAGTGGCAAACTCTTACCATGGTTGCTTGTGTTATTGTATCCACTGTGAAGCTTTCATTTTATCTTTTCTGCCTCTTCTCCATTTATTGTTTTGCTGTGAGAAGGAGAGCCTTCCAATACCTGCTTGTTTGACGGAAGTTGCAGGGTCATCTGCCTAAGCAATATTATCAATTCCTTCTAATTTAATGAAGCTTCCTGATTTTGTAGCTGATCTGAACACTTAGGTGTGACCTCACTTCAATATGAAAGTTCTTTGTCCTGAAACTAATACCCAAGGTGAGCTCAATGTGGAGTGCATTTTAATAATGGGAATATAACCTAACAAGTGAAAATATTTCATTACCCAGTATCATGTTCTCTGTATTGTAAACAGTTTTGAGATGTATGAAGATATGTGGTTTTAAATGAAAACACACGGAGATTCAAATATGATATTACTTGGAGCATTATGAAATATTTATTTGCTTGACTAAAACAAAACTCCCATGGAAATCTTTTATTATTGGAGCTGGGATCTGTTGAATGTCCATGCAGTACTTATAATGTGGTTGCGATTAAAATTGTACACACAAGTCTTCTGTTTTTGGAAATGTCAAAGGTGCACACTGTTCTTTCACAGATCTGGGAGAGAGAATTTGAGTTGACACACTGGTATAATCTACTGGAAGATTTGAAGCAGCGCAGTGGAAATATATTGTCAAGTCTTTAAGACTAATTCTCAGGCTCGGCAAAAATTTGCTGAATGGTTGTGAATTATTGGTGTTCTTCCTGCAGGTGAAAATAGCCATTTGTGAATGAGGTGATGAAACATTGCCTCATTATTGGGAGCACATTTGTTGATTTAAGGGGAAAAGGGTCATGTGGGTGAATTTCAACTTGAAATACAGCATGGCTGCTCAGGACAATTGTTTTCTATACTTATAATTCACATTAAGGGTGATCTATGGCAAACACAAGGTTCTGGCCTAGCACAACTAAGATTGCTTTCCGATCAAAGAGTTATTTATTCTGCACGTGCAAAGGATTGCAGTGCATTGTGGAAATCAGTGCTGTTAAGTCTGTGTATTTTATAATGCATTGATCTGAATAAACCTAAAACATTTGGTTGTGAACACTATCATCTGTATTCATTACTGACCATTTTAATTGTCACAATTCAATTGTTTTTATTTTAACGTAAGAAAACAATTAAATGCACAAGGCTTCAACACTAATGTTTTATTTGCTGTACTTCTGTACTTCAGTTTTACTTGGTAAGATTCCTGCATACCCTTGCTGTTGCTGGCCTATTGTTGAGTTAGTGCCATGCCATTCCCTGCCTCAGGGATTCAAGACTCTCAGGTTTATTTGATTGAATGTGTTTTACATGATCAAGAGCATGCACACAATTAGCCTCTAGTCCTATGATGAATTGGGTGGTGTTCCCATTTTAATCCTATTCAACTTTATGTCCACTGTGATATTCTGCACCGATGAAATAACTTGTCAGTACTCACTGTCCAACTTCAGAAGCAGAGACTACTTGGATGTTGTACTGAGAAATTGTTATTGCCGAGGCTGAGTTAATCTGTGTTTATTGATGCTGTTATGAGCATTGCTTTTGTTTGATTTCCTGCATAGTACCCAGGCACCTACCTGTGGCTGGCTGGGACGAGAGAGAATAGGGGTGACGGTGGTTCCATTGCCATTCCTTTTGCCAACCTTTCCAAATGATGCATAACCTCTGTAATCTTAGATATCTTTTCTCACTGTCCACTATATTACCAATTTTGGTGTCATCTTTGAATTTACTAACAATATTAACAGACTGGGATGAATAATGCAACCCCCTGTGGCCCTCCACTGGTTACAGGTCCCAAATTGGAAAAGCAGCCCTCCACAATTCCCCTTTGATTTCTTCCTTCAAGCCAATTTTGAATCTAATTGGCTAGCTCACCTTGGATTCCTTTCAGACTAGCCTATCATGTGGGCCTTGTCAAAGGCCTTGCTGAAGTTCACATAGACCACATCCACAGCCCTGCCTTCCTCAATCATCTTGGTGACTTTTTCATAAAGTTGTCTGTGAGACATGATTTCCCACGCACATAGCCGTGCTGACTATTCATAATTAGTCTGTACCTACACACACGGTAGATGTTGTCCTTATAACTTTCCTATCACTGATGTCAGGCCAGCAGGTCTGTATTTCACAGGCTTGCCCTTGCTGCCCTTCTTAAATGATGGCAGTACATTAGGCAAACTCCAGTCTTCCAAATTTCACCTGTGATTAACAATGATGCAAATATCTCTGCCATGTAGCCTCACTGGATGATTCCTCCAAGAATATCCCTTCAAAGCACTAATTATGTCCCCCCTGATCAAAAAGACAACCTGCATACTCCCACCATCTTCCTCCCCCACCTCTCTTATCTTGCCTGTAGCATTTATCCCCTGGAAAATTGAACTACCACCCCTACCCTTCTAAGCCATATTTACATTATGGCTATAACATCCAAGTCCCCCAAGCTAATCCACAATCTAAGTTTGACTATTAAGCTTCTGGCATTGAATGACAGTTTGAACTACCTGTCCTTTCTCTCTTTGGAGTCCACCTGCCTGTCCTCTCTGCTAATCTTGCTCTCTTTGAGTGCAGCATTTGGCCCCAACTTCTCATGTGATTCCTTTCTGCTTTTGCGACTTCTTCCTGCCAATCCAGTTTAAAACCTCCCAAACAGCACATATAAAAGTCTTCGAAGTGCTGAGCCACCCGGAGATCAGGTAGGTTAAGACGGACTGAGTGGAGGTGTTCAGCAAAACGATCGCTGAGCCTGCGCTTCGTCTCACCAATGTAGAGAAGTTGACACCTGGAACAGCGGATACAGTAGATGAAGTTGGAGGAGGTGCAAGTGAACCTCTGCCTCACCTGGAAAGACTGTTTGCGTCCTTGGATGGAGTCGAGGGGAGGTAAAGTGACAGGTGTTGCATCTCCTGCGGTTGCAGGGGAAAGTACCTGGGGAGGGGGTGGGATGGGAGGTGGTGACCAGGGAGCTTTCGAAGGGAACAGTCTCTGCGGAAAGGGGTGGAGATGGGAAGATGTGGCCAGGAGTGGGATCCCGTTGGAGGTAGCGAAAATGTTGGAGGATTGTAAGCTACCCAAGCGGAATATGAGCTGTTGTTCCTCCAGTTTGTGTTGCCTCTGGCAATGGAGGAGGACCAGAAAGTCAGTATGGGAATGGCAAGAGTAGTTAAAATGGTTAACAACCAGGCGAACCAGCAGGCCTTCGCAGACCGAGCGCAAGTGCTCGACAAAATGGTCGCCGAGCCATCGCTTGGTCTTTCCAATTGCTAATCATTTTAACAACTCTTTCCATTCTCATACTGACCTGCCCTGAGCTGCCTCCTCTAGCTTTACAATTCACAACTCCAATCTTTTTGTCTCAAACCTTCTGTCTTTTCATCTCTGGCCTTTGTCCAAACATCTGCCTATCAAAAAACCCTCTTCACCCATATCAACCTATTACCTGCCAGGCTTTGTCCTGCCTGTCCTCTCTTCCAACTTTCTACCCTCCCCTACAATCAGTCTGAAGAAGGCCCCCGACCCAAAATATCACCTATCCATGTTCTCCAGAGATGCTGCCTGAACCGCTGAGTTAGTCCAGCACTTTGTATCTTTTTTTATGTAAACCAGCATCTGCAGTTCCTTGTTTCTACATTAATCTCTTTTCCATCTGCTTCAACTTTAAAGGACAGGGAGCACTTTAATTGTACGAGTTTTAATACATTTCCAACTGATTTAAATTATTGATAATTGAATGTTTTCAAATAATAATTGAAATCCTTGAGCCATCTAACTACCTCAAACTCCAGAGAATAACGTTCTAAATTAATTAATTTGAATTGATTAATTAAGTAATTAATCCATGTCTATAAAATGGGAGAAATTCTTTAATTCTTACCTTGCCTAAAGCCATTTGAATTTTGTATTTATATTTACTAGTTCTGTAACCCTATTATATGTTCTATTATCCAACCATTCTAAATTAATAGATTTGGTCAGCTAGTCAGCTTTGACTTTGTTTTTTCTTGGTTTGAGATGAATAATTCTCCTGACTGGATGGTTGCTCAAGTACCCTTTTAGTGGACACTTTGCCTTTCAAGTAATTTACTAGGCCTTTCAATTTAGCCAACAGCACACTATCATTTGAGATCTTCATGGATTCCCAGGAATAGAGATATCCATTTTAGATAGACTGGAGTAACTCAGCGGGACAGGCAACATCTCTGGAGAGAAGGAATGTGTTATTGTAATCTAAAAGCAAATTGGTCCAGATATGTTTGAATCCTATTCTAAAATTCAATTGGAAATGATTTGCAGCTTATTTGGAGACATTTTCAAAACATGGGTGGCCAATCTGCTCGAATCAAATTGCTTGGATAACACTATGTATCCATTTCTCACGTCTATAAAATGGGTGAAATTCTTTCATTCTCACCTTGCTTGAAGCCGTTGAATTTTGTATTTATATTTACTAGTACTTTAAACCTATATGAAACGCTTATTAAATTATTAACCACCCACATTTTCAGAACTTGGTTTCTTATATCTCTAGTTATGAACTTTATTGATTATCCAAATTAATATAGTAGAGCCAGCAAAGTATTGAGAATTTGCAGAATTATTTTCAAAATGGAAAATGTGTTGCCTGTAAAGATATCAAACAAGATTGTCCAAATGACAGCTCAGAATGCTATCTACGGTGGAAGAGGAGAGCAAATGCATTATTTCATTGTAGGAAATTCAGTAATTTGTGGGCAATGACAGATTACAAGAAATTACAGAGTTATAGATGTAGCCCAGTCCATCACAGTCCAGACATTCACCATTGACTCCTCCTGCACTTCATACTATCTGATAAGCTGCTAACGTAATCAAAGACTTGTCCTATGCAATAATATGGTATTTCCTTTTTCTTTCTGCTCGCAGATGGTACAGCAGCTTGAACACCAGACCACCAGACACAGGAACAGCTTCTTCCTCTCCATTATCAGGCTTCTGAATGGTCCATCCATAAATTAGGGTACTGTTTGATTCACCTCTAACCCATTGGGTATCTCAGTACATGTGACAATAATAAACTCAAATCTAAGGATGGTGTATTTTATAAGCAGAATCAAGAGGCCCATATAGTAAATTTCTGGCTTCACATAAGATCCCCAAGGCATAGAGATGGCAGGGTGTTGGAGGGAGGAAGCAGTTGTTATGGTCCACATTGAGACTGACAAATTGGAAATATTAGGAGATTTTCAGAAAAAAATCAGGATGTTTATTTTAGAATAAAACAAGATCTTAAAAGGTTACGATCACATAATTTGTGAATAGACAAATTATGGAGGCAACTGCATGGCTGAAAGAACTAGGCTTAAAAGTGATGTTCTATGTTAGAGTAAATATGTCATCAATTTTGGAAAGGAATTGCACCCAAAAGATGGAAAGAGGTTAAAGGGACAATTCCTACCTAAACTGGGGTAAGAAAAGGAATCTAGTAGAAATGTGGTTAGGAAAGTCACAAGAAATTTAAACTAGCAGCTGATGCAAGAGGGTTCAAAAGGTAGTATAAATAATGATTCTAAAACAAAGGGAAGAAAGTAATAGTCTGAAATTGTCACAAATCAAGAGTGTTTAATCATCGTATGCACCTGGAACAGAACAATGAAATTCTTACTTGCTGCTGCTTTACAGGTACATTAATGCAACAACACAACCAATAAATATACAGTCATTAATACAATAAATTATCAGTAATACCAGGTAACTAGATAATAATAGTGCAAATTGTGGTTTGGTGACTACAACTAAACAATGTTACAAAATCAAGAAGTGTGTAAAAAAAACTAGCACAATGGCAGGTAAACTTATAGTTTAAAAAAATTCTTCATACAAATATGTAAAAGCAAAAAAAGAATTAAATCGCTGGTTACAAGATAGACAACAAAATTAATAGATAGGATTAGCTTTGATGATTTAGGATGAAACTCCTTCAAGAATATAAGGTTGTAACAAGAGGTAAGCAATGAAGAGAAATAGCAATACTTCCTAAAACCATTAAGGGGACAAATATTTTTTTATTGTGCAGTGACAGATTTAGTTAACAGTTTAATGATGCTGATCTAATTGTATAATAATCCATTTCAAAGTACTGTTTTACACAGAAAAATGAAAATATCAAGATTCTTGCTGATTTTAAAAGGATTGAGAAAAAAGGTTTCCACAGTGTACTGGACAAACCAGTTAAGGCATGGAAAATTCTAAAATGAATATCCTTATTTTTATTTATTCATTTTATGGGATATGGGTATCATTGGAAAGACCAGAATGTGAAGTCTTTTCAAAGCATGTCGACATTGAAGTTATCTTTCACTCTTCAACATGAGTTCTGAGAAACCCTCTCTTGTTGCTCCCCCTGTGGTTTCTACTACTCAAGTATGTTTATACTAAGCCACCTATCACCTACTGGCCCCTAATTCACCCCTCCCCTTTCCTCTTTATACCAGTTGTACTCCCCCTCCACTCTCTCATGATACAAGGTTTTGATCCAAAACATCCAACAACTTCTTTCTCCTCGTGGATGCCGCTCATCTCATTGAGTTCCTCCATCAGTTTGTGTTTTTGCTCCAGATCGAGAAACTGCAGTCTCATGTCACCAGAATGTATTGCCTTGCCTCAGAGGGAATGGCACAAGATATGAATCAGATGGGGTTTTAATGACTATGCAGTCGCTTTATTACTAAGACCATCTGATCATTGATTTTAATTATTCTGGATTATTAATTTTAATTAAAATTCTACAATTGCCATGGAGGAATCTAAATTCAATTGTGGTTTGACGACTACAACTAAACAACATTACGAAATCAAGAAGTGTGTAAAAAAAAACAAGCAAGATAGCAGGTAAACGTATATGGTTAAAACGTGTTTTCTTTATACATATGTAAAAGGAAAAAAATAATCACAGGTTACAAGATATATCAGAAAGACAACAAAACTAATAGAAAGGATTACCTTTGATGATTAAGGATGAAACTCCTTCAAGAATATAAGGTTGTGTGGCGGCACCCGGGGGCTAGGCCACTCCCTTGGTCATTCCACTCGGCACTCAGTGGACGGGAGGGATTAGGTCACTTCCTGGGTCAGTCCCCTTGGGTCAGGTGGTCTGGGACTATAAAGGGTTTGGGTGTGTCGACTCACGTTCTTCTTGAGTGCGGTGTTTGATACCACAGGTAATAAAGTTATTAATTACTCACCTGGCGTCTGGCCTGATTACCGCGGTGACCGCACCCACTACACTGGTGACCCCGACTTTCCCTCGCAAGTCGCGATGGACCAGAACCTGCAACTACCCGACTCTTCCAGTCAACCACAACCACAACCGCTTTTGGACCTTCCCGCGGACCCTGCCGCCCGCGCCGCTATCCACGCCGTGTCGGTGTGGCTGCCTCCATTGTGGACCGAGGACCCCGACTTCTGGTTTGACCAGGCCGAGGCACAGTTCGCCCTGCGGGGAATAACTGCCGACGCCACTAAATACTTTCACGTGGTCAGCGCCCTCGACCCGGCCACCGCGCGCCTGGTCCGACCCTTCCTCCGCGACCCCCCGGCAACCGATAAATACGTGGCCCTTAAAGCCTTCCTCCGTCAGCAGTTCGGCCTCTGCGAGGCTGAGCGGGCAACCCGGATCCTCCGAATGCCGCCCCTGGGTGACCGCCGCCCGTCGGTACTACTGGCGGACATGCAGGCACTGCTAGGCGACTACGAGCCCGGGTTCCTTTTTAAGCATGTTTACCTGATGCTGCTGCCGTCCGACCTCCGCCAGCAGCTCCTCGACGCCCCGTTCCCCAACATGCAGGCGTTGGGCAGGAGCGCCGATGAGCTCATGATGGCCCGTCACCTGGCCCTCGACGCGTTGGAAGTCCATCCAACGGCCGACGACTACCCGCAGGTAGGAGCCTCGATCGCCCGCATTACTATCGCTCCCCGACAGCCTTCCCGACGGTATCCGGCTTCAGCAGCTCACCCAGCCGGCGGCGCATCTTTTTCGCACGGCCCGCCTGCAGTTCCCCCACCCGCCACCGGAGGTCGCTGGTGATCGGACCCAGGGGTCGCGCGCAGCCAGCCGGCAGTTCCTCCATACGCGTCCTGATGGGCCCCTGTCGTCCGTGGATGCTGTGTTCTCACGAATTCTGGCCGAATTCCCCGATATTCTGGACCCCCAGTTCCACTCCGCCGCCCCGAAGCATGGGGTGGTGCATCATATAATGACTACTGGCCCGCCCTTGTACGCCCGGGCACGGCGTCTTCCACCGGACAAGCTCCGTCTCGCTCGGGAGGAGTTCCACCTTATGGAGTCACTGGGGATCGTGCGCCGTTCAGACAGCCCGTGGGCGTCCCCGCTACATATGGTCCCCAAGGCAGACGGTGGTTGGCGTCTTTGCGGAGATTACCGCCGGCTTAACGATGCCACAATCGCCGACAGGTATCCGGTCCCTCACATCCAGGATTTTAATGCCCACCTGGCTGGGGCCACGGTATTTTCCAAGGTCGACCTGGTGCGTGGCTATAACCAAATTCCAGTCCACCCCGACGACGTCCCCAAGACGGCAATCGTGACGCCATTTGGCCTATTTGAATTCCTCCGCATGCCGTTCGGACTCAAGAACGCTGCGCAAGCCTTTCAGCGACTTATGGACTGCGTGTGCCGTGGCTTGGAATTCGTATTCGTATACCTGGACGACATATTGGTGGCGAGCCGCTCAAGACAGGAGCATATTGCCCATCTCCGCCAGCTATGCCAACGCCTTAGAAATCATGGGCTGGCCATCAACATCACCAAATGCCGTTTCGGGGTGGCATCCATCGAATTCCTGGGCCACCACGTGACCACGCACGGTGCGCTGCCGCTCCCCAACAAGGTGGACGCGGTGCGCCAGTTTCCACGCCCGACCACCGTGAAGGGCCTCCAGGAGTTCGTGGGAATGGTGGCCTTTTACCACCGATTTGTGCCATCTGCAGCCCGGATCATGCGCCCGCTTTTCCATCTCATGGCGGGCAAGCGCAGGGAGGTCGAATGGACCGACGATGCGGTGGCGGTGTTCCAACACGTCAAGGAAGCCCTGGCTGCGGCCACGATGCTCGTGCATCCACGGGTTGATGCACCAACCAGCCTGACGGTCGACGCTTCAGAAGTAGCGGTTGGGGCGGTGCTCGAACAGCACACGGATGGGTGTTGGAAGCCTCTGGCCTTCTTCAGTAGGCACCTCAGCGGCGCACAGCGGAACTACAGTGCCTTTGACCGCGAGCTCCTTGCCCTTTACCTTGCGGTCCGCCACTTCCGCTATTTTCTCGAGGGGCGGACTTTCACCGCGTACGCGGACCACAAGCCCCTTACTTTCGCTTTCGCCAAGGTGTCCGACCCGTGGTCAGCTCGCCAGCAGCGGCAGCTGGCTTACATCTCGGAATTTACTACCTCCATCCGTTTCATCGGGGGTAAAGACAACCGGGTGGCCGACGCCTTGTCTCGACCCGCGGTCCACGCCGTCCTGCAAGTGGCTGATGGAATCGACTACTCAGCCCTGGCGGCGGCCCAGCTGTCCGATAACGAGATGTCCGCCTAACGTACCGCCGTTTCGGGCCTCAGGTTGGAGGACGTTCCCTGTGGCACTGGGGGCGCGACACTGCTTTGCGATGTGTCCACCGGGCAGCCACGCCCAATCGTGCCTGTTGCCTGGCGACGCCGGGTGTTCGAGGTGCTCCACGGGCTGTCCCACCCTTCCATTCGGGCGACGACGACCCTCGTGGCTTCCCGTTTCATTTGGCACGGGTTACGCAAGCAGGTTGGGCATTGGGTGCGCACCTGCATCCCGTGCCAAACCTCAAAGGTACAACGGCATGTGCGTGCGCCGCTCCAGGAGTTCCCCGTCCCTCGCCACCGTTTTGACCACATCCATGTGGACATCGTGGGGCCGCTGCCGCCTTCTCGGGGTTTCACCTACCTCCTGACAATGGTGGACCGTTTCACGCGGTGGCCGGAGGCAGTTCCACTGCCGGACACGTGTGCCTCTCCTTGTGCCCGTGCCTTGGCGGCAAATTGGATTGCCAGATTTGGGGTTCCGCTCCATATTACGTCCGACAGGGGGCCACAATTCACCTCCGAGCTGTGGTCATCCATGGCCCAACTGCTGGGGGGTTAACCTGCACCGCACCACAGCGTACCATCCGCAGGCGAACGGCCGGGTGGAGCGTTTCCACCGCCAGCTCAAGGCCGCTCTGAAGGCCCGGCTCGTTGGCCCGGACTGGGTTGACGCGTTGCCGTGGGTTTTACTGGGTGTCCGCACCGCCCCCAAGGAGGACTTGGCCACCTCCTCGGCGGAATTGGTTTACGGGGCTCCGTTGACGGTGCCCGGAGAGTTCGTTCCCCCCGCCCAGGGTCAGGCAGAACAGCCCTCAGCCGCCCTGCAACGCCTTCGGGAGACGGTGGGCTCGCTGGCACCAGTGCCGACGTCTCGCCACGGTTCGGTGCGGTCACATGTCCCTTCCGCCCTGCAGGACTGTCCTTTTGTGTTCCTGCGTCGGGATGCCCACCGGCCACCCCTTCAGCGGCCTTATGAGGGACCGTTCAAAGTGCTTGAGCGGGGCTCTGCCACCTTCGTGTTGGACATGGGGGGTCGTCCTGAGACGGTCTCTCTTTCACGGCTGAAGCCGGCGCATGTGGACATTAGCCAGCCGGTGCTACTGGCGCAGCCTCGCCCTCGGGGTCGTCCCGCGTCCCGGCCCTTACCCGCGGGTGCCTTCCCCTGGCGGGGTGGTTCTGCTTCCTACGCCCGCCGTGGCGCGCACACGGGCTGGCCGTTTCGTCCGTCCCCCTGTCCGTTTCGTGCCTTCGGTTCTTGGGGGGGGGGGGTCCTGTGGCGGCACCCGGGGGCTAGGCCACTCCCTTGGTCATTCCACTCGGCACTCAGTGGACGGGAGGGATTAGGTCACTTCCTGGGTCAGTCCCCTTGGGTCAGGTGGTCTGGGACTATAAAGGGTTTGGGTGTGTCGACTCACGTTCTTCTTGAGTGCGGTGTTTGATACCACAGGTAATAAAGTTATTAATTACTCACCTGGCGTCTGGCCTGATTACCGCGGTGACCGCACCCACTACAGTTGTAACAAAAAGTAAACAATGAAGAGAAATAGCAATACTTGACTAGTTTGGTAATTTAACCATTACACCACCACACTATATAATCCCCAAGGGCATTAACTCAATTGCCAACACAGTTGGAACAAAAATGACGACAATAATATCAGAGAGCAAAAATAGCACTCAACCTGGTATTGCAGGTGCACACAGACTAACAGTAAAACAAGCCAAGTGAAAATAAACTCGCAAGGGATATAAAAACCAACAATTAATTTTAAAAGGAGGGTAAACAGAAATAATGATGTTGAAAAATTCAACTAAAATAAGGCTGGTCATATCTTGCATTCGTTTTTACAAGGAATATGATGCCTGGCCAGATATCCATGGAAATGAATATTGAATCAGAGAGCATGTTATTGTATACGGAACAAGAGTAATGAAAAATCTAATATTAGTGATGAATAACAAAACCCGTGACCAAATGATTTCTGAGAAATGAGAGAAAATTCTGGCTATAATTTTCTAAATTTCTCAATTTAATAACTGTTCCTTTGAGCTGGAAAACTGTCACTCCTATGTATAATGTACAGGGAATTACATTGCCTAGCATTAATTATCAAGTAATTACAGGATAGAGTGATTAGAATTACAAAGAGGTGAATAAAATAATAAACAGTGGAATAAAAATGTACATTATGTGGATATAATAAATGGCATCTGATAAAGTCTCTCGTGAGATTGTTAACTACAGTTGCACCTCATTGGGCAGGAATATAATTATTCATTTAGAAAACAAGTCAAATGGTGGGAGACAAGATAGTTGAGTTTAAGGGACAGGAGCTCAGATGTGACTAATGGACCCAGCGTGTTCTGTTTGGGACCTCAACTATTAAGTCATATCAATTCATTTGGGTGAGAAACACTTATCCAAGTTTGTCAATGGCACAAGGATATGGAGAAGTATAAATGGAAGCAAAAAATCATGAAGAAATATGAATAGACAGACAACATCCATTGGTGGAGATCTGAAGAATCATCGTGACCAAAAACATAGTCCTCCAGAGATGCTGCCTGATCCACTGAGTTACTCCAGCACTTTTGTGTTTTTTTTGAAATCCAAAGACTCAGTTGGCCATGTTAAAAATGTAATTGATGCTCTTAGAAAATAATAACAAGAACAAATAATATGATAATTTTTTCATCTAGGGAACTAAAATACAAGGTGATAGAAGGTGTGCAAACAACTTTACCTGACCCTAGTTAGATTACATCTGGACAACTGAGTTTACTTTTGGATGTCACCCCTTTGATTCAAATATTTTTGTGGGGAGGAGTGCAATACTTTAGTTTTATCTGGATTTCTCATGTTAAAGTTAAGAAAAATTATACAAACTTGTTGTGCAACCTAGAATTAGAAGTTTAAATGTTGTTTTAGATTGAAGTCTAAGGTAGTTAGGGAAATTCATAAACCAGATAGAGAAACTATTCTCATTGGAGAATTTAGGACGAAGGAATATAGACAGGTTAAATTAAACCTTTCAGGAGTGTGGTGAGGAAATACTAGTACATATAAAGGCTGGTAAAAAATTGAAGTTTGTCAAAATGACTCTTGATGTTAAGTTAACAACCAAATTTAAGCATAAAATGGATTATTTTTAATCAAAGGTAATAAAGGAGACGAGTGAAAGGTGGTTACAGTATATGGCATAGCAACGTGATCTAACAGAATGGCAAATAGAGCAGGAGCTAGAATGTCCGTTCCTATTTTTATCTATGAAAACTGAACACAAGCATATCCCTTTAAAATAGTGACATCTTAATTCAAATAATGTCAATTACCCTCCAAATTACTTTATATTTACCATTCACCACCTCCGGATAAAAACAAAATATGGTTTGTAGCGTATGGGAGCTGTATTAAGAAGTGTTAGGATGGAGTTTTGTGAAGAGGTACTTTCAGATGATTATAATATCAGAGAAAAGGTAGCACTAACAATTAATCTTGTAGTTTATGCTTTCATTGTTGGTTCTAACAACAGTGTGAAAAATTAGATTGTGGAAAGATATATAGCAAACAGCAACAAATTTGAGAAATTTCGGTAAATGTAACTTTTATTCTCTGACTGCATTTTCACCATGTACAAATACAGAAGATCTACGTTATTTTGGTTGATTCACAGGATAGCCTTGACCATGAACAGTTATTTGACCACTGAACATCCCTCACTATGGAACATGATTTGGTTTAATGTACTTTTGTTAGACATCAAAATGAAAAGAAAACGGTTTGTCAAGAGAAATCTGTTGACCTTTAAAACAGGCCTAAAAGGAGATTGTAAAATTTGACTACAGAGCCATACTGTCACAATAAAGCAACAATTAAACGTATACGGAGCTTTGATTATTGTACAGCCAAAACAATGGAGTAAGTTGTGCAGACAATATAGCTCAAAAGACACTGCAATCCAAGAAACAGTAGTTGGAGTTGTGAAGTGACCTTTTCAGTCCACTGTCTTCAACTCTAAGTCCAGTATTATTTGTTTTTTAATCAATGGCCTGTTATAACAACATGAGCTGTTGATCTATAGACAATGCTACATTTTGGTTCATTAAATAATGCATTTTAATAATTTCCTCAAGCCTCTCCTATCCTAAATTCCCAATAATTCCAGGTGCAATGGAAGTGAATCACACAATAGTCTAATAAAGATGTTTGCTCAAGGGATTGTACTTTATTAAAGATCAACATGGAAACAGGCCCTTCGGTCCATCGAATCCACACTGACCATCAATCACCTGCTCACACTAGTTCTGTGTGGTCCCACTTTTGCACCACCCCCTGCATACGAGGGGCAATTTACAGAGGCCAATTAACCTACAAACTCACATCTTTGGGATGTGGGGGAAACTGGAGCACCCAGAGGAAACCCATGCGGTCACATGGAGAACATGCAAACGCCATACACAGGACCCAGAGACAGGATTGAACCTGGGTCTTTGGCGCTGTGAGACACCAGCTCCACCACTGTTCTGCTGAACTATATTAGTTTTCCATTACAATATATTCAACTGGCTAAAGAAATTATAATAATCACATCCAAAATATTAAATTGAGTGGCAATTTAAATTTGAATTGACTACCAATATTCCCAACCATCATTATGCAATCCTTTAATGGTGCTAAGAATACCACAAGTGTTCTTACATGTGTTAAAGTAATGCTTTAAAACCTTCAGACAGCCAAGGAGACACATTTCAGAGCAGTAATGAGCAGCGGTTGCATCAGTTCTAGTCAGAGGCATGAAATTTAGAAATTTCTTCCATAAAGTTGAAGAGATTTGAATGAACAAATTCCAGTATTACTGCCCAGCTACTCCCAATTATAAATAATCTTGTTATAACAGTTAGCAAATACTTTAAAATATTTTATCTTCCCATGTCATCATTTTTCAAGTCACTGAATTATACCTTTTGAAAGATAATCTGCAGTGCATAAATTACTATTAAATACTGATCTATCATAGGTAGTGATGCAATTTATTCTTGTTCACAACTTTTGAAATAAGCAGAATGACATGCCCAAAACGAAAACCATTTCTACTTCAACTCCACATAATGGTAGATAATCGAGTAAATGCAGATTTTTTTCTTTAGGTTTAGTGGTGATATTTGTTTTGACGCGAAACTATGCCTGCTAACTAGACTTTGATAACTTGCCTATTCTTAAAAGCATATATTTTATATATATCCAAACACACACACACACACAATACATTTATAAGCATACATAGTTTGTAATGGGCAGTGATCAGAGCAAGGGCACTGGTAATTTCCCTTCCAAGTCTAACTGTTTTCTTATTTTTAAACAGTGAAGTTTCAGCATCAACAAAATATATAAATTAGGATGAATAACTGGGCAAAACATTCTACCATATTTTGATGAGTCAAAAGAACAAGAGCAAATATAAACTGCACTTAATTCAGTGATAAGTAACTAATAATACAGTATGAATCAGTAAATGTCCATGGTTTTATAAAATATCACATTCCTATTCCAAAATAGTTTCTGCAAATCATCTAAAGTAATATAATTTAATACGATTTATTACTTTACATATATTCAATCCTAGACCAGTTCAGGGGATAGAGAGAATTCTTTACTGCATTTTTTACCCCAAATTAATGTACTATATATTTTTCACCTTTCTGAATGTCCTTAGAGGCAAAATATGCATTTCATATGCATGCATTTCATAATCAAACCGGCAAAGCTCAAAATTTGGCTTCAGGTAGTTGACTACCTTAGGCAGAGATCATGCCCATACTTAGTCTGGACTCAGTGGAATTAGTTGAAACATCTTGAAGTTTCACATTAGTAAATAGATGATAAGTTAGCCTCATCCTAGACATAGTGTAAGAAAATAACTGCAGATGCTGGTACAAATCGAAGGTATTTATTCACAAAATGCTGGAGTAACTCAGCAGGTCAGGCAGCATCTCAGGAGAGAATGAATGAGTGATGTTTTGGGTCGAGACCCTTCTTCAGACTGATCAATCATCCTAGACATATATCAACAATTGGAAACCAGTCAGCAGAGCTCTGGACGTGAAACACAAGTTATTCCTTTCATTTGATCAAGAGCATTTAGGAGATGGCAATATATCTCAGTAGCTTGTACCAGTGTGAAACCACACAACTCAAGAAACAGCTGCAGTACCAACGGTATTGCAAATTTTTGTTGGCTGAAGCTGCCATTTAATTTTTTTATCTTTAAGTCCTGCACAACAGTGAAATACTATAGTAATGTAGATATTTTTGATGCAATATTTCCATTTGAAATAGAGGTAAATATTTTTGATGTAATAAACTAATATCCTTTAAATTACAGTAGATATAAAACAATGCTAAACTAAGTATTAGGGAAGTTGTTAGAGAGGATTCTTTGGGATAGGATTTATTCATTTGGGGTTGAATGGGTTAATTGGGAATAGTCAGCATGGCTGTGTAGGTGGCAGGTTGTGATTTTCTGAGGTGACAAATGTAATTAATGAGGGTAGGGTGGTGGATGTCTACATGGATTTTAGTGAGGCATTTGATAAAGTTCCCCATGGTAAGCTGACCCAAAAGAATAAGATATACAGGATTAACAGTGACTTGGCTGTATGGATTCATAACTGACTTACTGATAGAAGACATGAGATTGTGGTGGAAGGACACTATTCAGGCTGGAGCTCTGTGACCAGTGGAGTTCCACAGGGATTTGTGCTGGGATCTGTGTTATTTGTGATTTTATATATATATATATATATATATATATATATATATATGTGTGTAACCAAGATTGCTGGAGGAAGGCTATCCAAGTAAATATATCGGGATATAGATCAGCTACAGAAATAGACCGAGAAATGGGAGGTGGGGTTTAATCTGGGCAAGTGTCAAAGTGTTGCACTTTGGGAGTTTGAATGCTAGGGAAAAATATACAATTAATGACAAGACCCTTAACAGCATTGTACAATGGGATCTTCGGGTCCAAGTCCATAAATCATTTCAAGTGGCAACACAAGTAAATTGTGGTAAAGCATATAATGTGCTTGCCTTCAATAGTTGAGGTTGAGGCATTGAGTACGTCAGTTAGTCATGATGCAGCTTTATAGGACTTTGGTTAGGCGGTATTTAGAGTATTGTGTGTAGTTCTGGTCGCCCCAATACAGGAAGGATGTGGTCGCTCTGGAAGGGGTGCAGGGAAAGTTTACCAGAATGATGCCTGGATTTGTGGGTATCAGCTACAAGGAGAGTTTGGCCAGACTCAGTCTGTTTTTTCTTGAACACCAGAGGTTGAGAGGAGACAATGGAATCTTTTACCCAGATGGAAATATTAAATACTGGAGGGCATAGCTTTAAAGTGAGAGGGCAAGATTTTAAAAGAAATGTGCAAAGCAAGTTGTTTTTACACTGAGTGTATTGGGTCCCAGGAATGTCCTGCAGGTCTGGTGGTGGAGGCACATACTGGTATTTAAGAGACTTTTGGATATGCACATGGATATATAGGGAATGGGGAGGGGGATATGGATCATGCACAGGCAGAAAAGAGTTTGGCCTGGCATCATGTTCAACACAGACATTGTGGGCCAAAGGCTTTACTGTTCTATGTTTCATATTCTATTCGATGTTTTCATAAATATTGACCCATGTCAGTGCCATCTGATGGCGATCTATTTCAGGATGTCAATCTGCAAAGCTGAGTTTATTGTACTCTACAAAAGGCAGCATTGCAAGGTTAAACTGTTTATTTTAACAACAGAAAAGCCCAGTCATGTTAGTTAGACTTTTGTTTCTCTCCCTTACTCAAAACATTACTTTTAGAGTGTTTTGTGCTCAAGGTAGGAACATCTCTATTTTTCACAAATTGGAATGACCTAGCAGCATAGAATGTTATTAGAAGTGGCCCTGAACTATAGGCAGAGATCGGGCAGACTAGGAATGCAGGACACTGAAAGGTGATCTTATAGACATGTATAAAATCATGGGGGGAACAGATAGGGTGAATGTACAGTCTTTTTCACAGAATAGAATTGGCTTCCCAGGTTATGCCCTAGAGGGCACAGGTTTGAGCTGAGAGGGAATGATTTAATGGGAACCAGAGGGGCAACTTGGCACAGAGGGAAGTTGGTACATGGACAAGCTGCTAGATGAAGTAGTTTTAACATGTACAATAACACCATTTGAAAGATATTTAGATAAGTACATAGTTAGCAAAGGTTTAGAAGGATATTGGCGGGGCTGGACAAATTCGACTAGCTTGGATGGAACATCTTAATTGGCAAGAATGAGTTGGACCGCAGGACCTGTTTCCAGGCTGTATGACTATGACTATGTGCTTTACTCTCATACTAGTATACAGTTGTTTTAAGTCTTAGGTTGATATTAGTATGGAATATCACATATATATTTCTCTACTTCAAAATATCTAACATGCTTGCATGGGGTCTGGATAAGTATTTGTGAGAGAAAAAAATTTGGATTTATTCTGCCACTGTGGTAGAGGCCTAGTCTCAATTACGAAACAATTTGCGGAAAATGCATAGGGTTGGTATTCTGGAAGAATTCAAATTTATCAAATATTTGTTGTTAAAAAATGTTCTGGTAAATTCAATTGAATTCTGATTAATACAAATCTGTCCACTGTATAGACTTTAAATAACATCCCAAAACAATATTTAGAAATAAATATTTTTGATCTCTGTATACTCTATAAACTGAAACAATAAACTTTTTAATGTTTTTGTAAAACCTTTTTTTTTTATAAATACCTTTTCTATAACTGTATTCCGATATATATTTTTCCTCTACAACTGATCACAGCATCAACATTTTGATAAATTACATGAAGAAATCATTGTTCAATACCTGTTTAAAATTCGCTGTATCCCAATGAGCATACAATTGCTCTTATGTTCAAAATTGAAAGGAAATTTTATCGTGTGAACGTTGTTTTATTTTGATTTTGGAAGCCATACACAACTTTTCATTAGGATGCACTTCCAAGTGATGTAGGCAATGTTGGTAACGTCTTGATTTCTCTTAGTATTGACAAATAGGGCAGGAAGGGCCTAAATTTGTATTCCATTTAACGGTCATCTAAAATTGATTCAGTGTACTGAAGTAAAATAAATTACTTTTATCCAAACAAAATTCACTTACAGGATTAGGAAATCTCAATGTACCTCTTTTCCCTGAGTTAGGGATGCAGCATTCTCATTTCTAATTATTATTTTGCAACTCCTATTGCAAATGGTTGCATAAAATATCAATTCAGAACAGAAGGGGGCTCCAGTGTAATACCTCGTTACATTACTAACATATTGGAATGTAATGGGAATGTAATAATTGAACTGATTATTGGATTAATAAGTGAATAATAATTTGCATAAATCATACGATTAATAAGAGGATGCTTAAAGAACAATGTCCAGTGAGGATGTTAGGAAAGAAAGTATGAATTTTAAAGCCTGAAAAATAGGTAATAACATGATCTACAGGATATGTAAAACTTAGAGAGTGGGATATCTCAACAGACTTGGTAATGAATTCCAAATTAGATAAAATGTGCTAGAAATGTGAAATGAAAATAACATTAACAGTTGCTTTGGCAGCATCTGAGAAGAAAAGAATGCACAGTAAATATTTCAGTTTGATTAATTTTTCAGCATATTTCTACATACTTCTTCTGACTTATGGCCAACTCTAGCTTAGTTCATAGGCAGCTACCCTGTACTTGCACAATGATCTTCCTCTACTCAATAGTCTAGTTAATCATACAATAAATTTCATGAAAGCCCTAACCCAATCACATCGTACACGTTTACATATGTCATATTTTTCTCTCTTGTCTATACTGGGTCTGTTGATTGTAACAATTGGAATGTTATAATTATAGAGTGGTTCCTTGCACTCGAGCAAATACATTTCATTCAGGGATGTAAATTCTGACTGCTGGAATCTACAACTCTGAATGAAATGTATTTGCTCTCGTGCAAGGAACCACTCTATAGTTATAACATTCTAACTGTTACAATCAACAGACAAGAGGGGAAATGTGACATATGTAAATGTTATACCTAATATATATATATCACTTTGTGAATATATGTAATCTTTAGCCAGCAAAAAGATTGTTTGGCAGAACTAGTAAAATCAAAGTACATAATGAAAAAAACCTTTCTTGGTCTAAGCATTGTTTACACGAGGATGCACAAGGATGCATCTAATTTACATGTGATTATTGTCATTAAGAAGAGCAGCAATAGCGCTTTTAAACTATGACCTTGTTGTAAAACTCCTCATCAAGAATCAGACAGCATGGATAAAGGCCCTTCGGCCCAACTCGTCCAAGATGCCCCACCTAAGATAATCCTGTTGTAAATAGATGCAGATTGCCTGCTTTGAACTAATGGGGATACCAATTGTTTATGCTCGTCTTTCTTGTAGATGGTTGCTATTCTTTTACTATTTACTGAAAAGTTCAAAGTAAAGCAGTCCACATATCTAACAAGGACACTCAAGGCATATTATTACAATGAACTTAGCTTTCAGTTTTCAAGGAGGCAAAACATGATTTAATTCTGTACAGTATATGTCCTCAGGATCAGGAGATATCTTAGATCATTCTAACTCATAATTCTATAACAAAATCAAGTGCACTTTCACCATAACAAAATTAATGTTGATATCAAAAATGCTTTAAAATAAACCTGGGACTTCCAATGTATGAACAGTAATTGTAAGTTCAGAATTTTTTCTCAAATGGCCAGACGTACAGGTATGTAGGTTAATTGGCTGGGTAAAGGTAAAAAGAAAATTGTCCCTAGTGGGTGTAAGATAGTGTTAATGTGCGGGGATCGCTGGGCGGCACGGACTTGGTGGGCCGAAAAGGCCTGTTTCCGGCTGTATATATGATATGATATGATATGATAACCAGAATCAAGATACTATTGTTAATCCAATTAAATGGTAGATCCATTATACTCATAATGTACTATACAATCTTGACAGGAATATCAGAGGGATTCTTGATGTCCACTGCTTAGTATTTGCTGCTGATGTCATGTGCTTCAGTGCTGCTATCGAGGACTCAAAAAAAGAAATGTTCTAATTATTGAAATGAACAAAACTATAAGAATGAAATAATGGCAACACAAGATTATCAATGATACCAATTATCATGTTGAAAAGCTACTTGGATCTCTGAAACAGCTATAGCAAGATGCATAATAAGCAGGTGCAACAGTGTGTGTCAAGCTTTTAGCAGAAATTTATGACCACAGGTCATGAAGAAATTTTGGGCGACGTCAAAGTATGAACTTATTTTTATTAAATACATCTACAGGTAGTTCTGCTCTAATATGTGTTCCTATCATGCAGATTGGATACAATGCCATGGATGAATTAGGGTATAATGTGTGTATTACATGAGTCAGATTGGTTATAATGAGATTTAGACCGGGAAGAAGAGAACTTAAAAGTTACTATGGAAATTGACAAGCAGAAATAAAGCTCCCCTGGGGTAAAAAACGTCTTGGAAAAAAAAGCTTTCCTTGTTTGTCCATCAATTTCACGCAGGCGGCCGCTGAAATTTAAAAGCAGTCACTTCTATTGACACTTATGTGCTATTAAACACAACATACAGAGAAGAAAAAACTGCTGGATGAATTCAGCAGATCAGGCAGCTTCTGTGGAAGGAAATTAACATACGACTTTTCAGAAGGTAGACACAACAAGATGGAGTGCATCTTTGGTTTAAACCAGCATCTGCAGATCCTTTCTACACATACGACTTTTCAGGTTGGGACCTTTCTTTAGTCTGATCATTTGTCCATTTTGTTCCCCAGATACTGCCTGACCCGGCAAGTTCCTTCAGCAGTTTGCTTTTTTTCCCCTCAAGATTCCAGCAACTGCAGTCTCTAGTGTGTACAGTATTATTGTTTGCAGTAACAATTAAACATATGGCTAATTAAAAAGACCTTTATTTTTAAACCACCTGTGGGGAAAATAAACTTTATTACTGTAAGTCTATAACCGTTAATCCACTTTTCCTGACAGTTGTTTTTATAAAGCTATTTTCTGCAAAGTGAGTGTTCTTAGGAACACAAATATTGCATTACAGCAGAACTACCTGTTGTTCAGAATGCTCATCATTCAGTATCAACAGTTGGTATGACCAACCTTCTGAGGGGTCATTGAACATGGTGAAACAATGAGATAAATTCATTAATAACTATCCGAATCAGCATTCTTTCTGAGTAGATTTACTAATTCGAACATAGTGTATACTGCAAGTACTTTCCTCAAAAGAAATAATTTTTTTGGCCTTGGATCATAGTCATGCAGCATGGAAACAGGCCCTTTGGTACAACTTCTGTGTGAAAAAGTTGCCCGTCAGGTTCCTATTAATTGATAGAGGGGAAAATCTTTCCCCTCTCACCTTAAACCTAAATCCTCTGGTTCTTAATTTCTGATTCTGGGTGAAAGACTCTGCATCTACCCTTCGTATTCCACTCATGATCTTATATACTTCTATAGCATTACCCCTCATCCTCCTGCACTCCAAGGGATAAAGTCTTAGCCTGCCCAACCTCTCCCCATTGCTCAGGTCCTCAAGCCCTGGCAACATCCTCATAAACCTTCTCTGCACTCTTTCCAGCTAAACAACACCTTTCCTGTAACAGGATGACCAAAACTGAACTCCAAATGTGGCCTTACAATGTCTTGTAATATAACATCCCAATTTGTACTCAATAACCTGACTGATGAAGACCTAGAAAATGCGGCAAAAGCTTTTTTTGCAAGTTTTTTTATCCAACAACGCAAACTGGTTTTCTCCTTTACTCTTCCCCAGCAGGTAATCTAGATACAAGTGACGAAGAAGCTAGACTCAGCAGGATATTCAACCAAAAGCAATGACAATGAACTTGACTCTCTCTTCACCAATAACCACTCCCAAACATCAACTCGAAGAATAGCCTAATGTCAATTAGGAATGGAAGGTCTAGTCAATGTTACCTCTCCTGAAGGGCAGCCATGAATAAAGTGCCCTACTGCTCTTCCAGATAAGATAATCTGAATAGGTAAACAGGAGAAATTACAGCTGCTCCTAGTTAGAAAATATTTCCTTTACAAATCTTTGCCTTAACAAAGGATTTTATTACTTTTTAATTGGTGCTTAACAGAAGCTTCACTTGATACAATGAAGGATAGGGGATGCATTTGGAGACTGTCTTTGAAACAGGTCTATAAAACCTATAATACATTCAAGTCTTTTTGTTCAGGGTCAATGTAAAGCGTGTCAATAAATAAGCCATATAAAACGAGGGAAGAAAAACAAGCATCTATTCTCTTCCATCTGGTGATAATGGCCATTCAATGAATGACTTCTATGTTTCAGTTTGAAAAAACAAGCAGTTTGCTTTTGAATTACTGCATCCTTAAAAGAGATTAATTAATGACTTATTTTCTCACCATCCGATGCAGCTGGTATCCCCTACAAAAATTAATGGCTTACTGTATCTCCCAATATTGACATTTTCATATAACAAAGGGTTTTTAGTAACCTAATCTATTCGTTAGCTGGTGTAGAGCAACAATGTTATATGCAAACATTGACTAGAGGAGAGGAATATCCCTGAAGAGTTTGAACTTTGAGACACCATTGGGAACACCAAGCCTTGGATTGTCCCGTTTGATAACTTGTTCATATGAGGAAGCTAGAATGGAGGAATCAAAGAGGAAAAAGAGTATCTTGAATATCAGGAACCACTGATGCTGCAGTATCCCCACATCTCTCTCACCTGTGTGGAAAGTACTCTGGAGCCCAGATTGATCTAACTACCAATTCCACACCCATCACAATATATCAGTGTCTTACTTAAGCAACATTACAGGAATCGCACTGTGATTATGATTTATCTTTACAAACTTGTAGTTAGCTGCTTGATAGTTTCAATTTACACAAGGATCATGATTAGCATCACATTTTGCCCATCTACTCTATGGATTACATCATGGAGGTGCAGTTTTCTCAAAGAGGAATTAGTAAAACAAAATGCTTTGCCCAAAGTTCTAGTATCTTGCTGTTGGCTGAGGAGTCTGGATCAAGGTGTGGTTGGCCCATTCATAATTAAGTAAAAATGACATCCAAAGCAGAAAACATAAAATAATACTTGAGAGAAACCTTTTAAACAACTCACCAGTAGTTTCAATTTCAGAACTAAAGTACATCTCTGACTTGAACTAGATGCAACATCTGGCACATTTAAATTCAAAATAATAATAATTTTCCAATTTCTTTAATGCAAAAGCATTTGCATCACTATTATTTAGTGCCTAATTCCACTATCCCCCAATGCCGATTAATACATCCAAGGCAAATGCAGAAAAGTTATTCAGATTATACACTGGACAATGCCAAACACTTGAAGCAAGCTTTTGTCTGGTAGAAAAATTAAGCTTATCTAAATTTCAAAACCATTCATTAATAACGTGCAATTATCTTGGAATATGTTTGCAGGTGGAAGAAATATGAATCACAATTACTGCTGCACTGAGGACTGAACAGTATAATTTACTGAAGCTGTAATAAAATCCTGAACATGTATCCATTAATAAATGAACCATTCTGCATTTGGGCTAATTTAAATACCATAGGAATCATTAATTATTGTTGTATTCATAAGGAAGTGGGTAGTTCGTGCTGAGGAATGTAACATTTTTTATTGGGAACACACAGTGATAATCTCCTGGTTAGGTACTGGAAGATGAGTTGCAGCTGTTGAATATCTAACAGTATGTTGCAGCTACAATCTCACTAGTATTTATTTCATCACAATAGCTTTTTTCCCCAATTTATTATCTTTTGGCCTCAAAAGTAACGGACAATTTGTGGTGAACAATGGCAAATAAGACAAGAGTACAAAATAAGAATATCCAAGCTCATTCCATGTAGGCTGTGTATGTTCAGCTGGCTTTCATCCTCCAGACCAGACAATATTCGAACCATAATTTTAAAGGCAGCTAATCCACTACATTACTCCAGTAGTTAACTTTAATTTACAGGGTTAGCATAAAATCTGACACGCAGAAAGGTTAAATCCCAGGAGGACTGCATCTCCAATGTACAGAGACTACACTTGCTCCTACGAATGAAAGTTTTGCAGTGTGAAATTAATGTTAGCATTCGTGCACACATTTTCTCATTCCTGAGAACGAGTCTCCTTGGGATGGCAGAAGTCTGAGAATAAACTTAAGATTTACAAAATGCTGCAAAATGTCAAAGACAAACTATTATTTTAAAAGGGCTTGTGATTTATGATCAAAAGATCAAATTGCACATCAGTTTCAAATAGAAAAGCATTAATAATTAATAGTCATGATGGCATTCAAGTTCACTTAAAAAAGTCTGCTGGACCAACAGAATGACCTTAACTCACAGGTGCTCCTAATGCCCAAATGTTAAATACCAAATTAGATGATAATCTTACTTTTGTTAAAGAGGTACTGGCAACTTGGTTTTGTATCTTACAATGTTGCTACATTCTTATAAAATTTGAACTTCTTCAAATACTGAAACATCTTAAACAGTTGGATTTTTAAAAATAATGCTGAAAAAACAAAATAAACAGGAATTAAGTCATAATATTAAAGAAAACATTTTAAAAAACAGATAGCAATGATAGTAACTTTTGAACTAATCATTTTAAACAGCTGACATCAAATTCTCCAGCTAAATAGTATTTACTTTCACCATCAACTTGCTAGTTTGACTCTAATAGGCTGAGATAACACATCTCAGTAAAATACATGAAACATTTATTGTGAAACTGGCAAAGAAATAAATAACACCTCAGCAAATAGGTTCTGCTATCACCAAGGATGTTGTTTTTGTCAGCATGTCGTAGCGCAGCTAATCTTCCCACTTAAAAAAATAATGTTTGCTTTAATATTTATTTTGCAAATGTATGTTTATCTCAGTGAGGACCAACACACCCAGAAAAATTGTTTTGTCTCATGTACAATGAGGTTTGGTATAGCCCAGGCTAAACTTAAAACAGTGTACTCAGCTCTACAGTTCCATCGGCAATAGGTTCTATTCAGTGAGCATTATGATGAATTAGTGATGGATTCAGATACAATTTAAATTTGGATCTGGATTGGTACGCTCATCAATTCTGCATGACATGATATACATCTTTGTTTCCAGTATTGAAGCTAGTTTCATGATCAGTTTCCAAAGTAGAGGGTAATGCTCCAAACTTTTATTCTCTACAAGTCATAGGGAAATTAATTCTTTCTAAATGGATTGGATTTAAAATTGGATTCTTGGAGTGAAATAAAAATGCCCCTTAGCATTGTACCACCACTTCCCAGGCAATTATCTTGAGTGACAAATAATGATGTTCATTTATCAATTTAAATGAAGTGTTACTATTATGTCAAAGTTGAACAAGTGCGAGGACAAAGCAGATTTAATCAATGAATTGAAGTTACTATTCCACAAGATGCATTGATTACAACACATGGCAACTACTCCGTTCAGTGATCACCTACTTCTAGGAATGGAACTAGACTGAGCATACAATGCCAAAAACATGCTAGATGAATTTACTGATCCTATGTTAAGTGAGCATTATACCACGATACATTAAAAGGCTACACATAACTAGGTTCACTGGGTTCAAAAAATAACTGGCCTTGCTGTAGTTTTAACCAAAATTCTTGCATGATCTGACCATGCCTCTTATGTCCCAGGTATAAATCCAAGTATAATTGTTCTGAGGATATTGGGAAAATGAGCATGTGGTTCAAGTTTACATCTGTCCAAGTTCATTTAACAGTACAAGTAACCAATAGCTATTGGAATTATGCACCTTGCACCTGTCAACCAAGTTGACTCCACCCATTTGTGCATCCATGCACACTCCTTTCAGAGGAACACCATAAATTGGCACTCCATTCACCGAATATGCATGGAATCTGATGACTGCAAGGTCTGTAATACACGGCTGTTAGGTGGTGGCATAATCTCTCTAATTTCTCCTGGTTCCAAAGGAACTGGGCCACATGGATCATGTTCATTACAGCTAAGTCGGCCATCTAGTTTGGAGATGAAGAGCGCTCCGTCCCTATGATCCGTGCAGAAAGAACTGGGGCACAGCTCACAGAAAGAGACTGCCTCTTTCCCACACACGTCACACTGATGCCATGGACATTCCCATTTACCTAATAACAAAACAACAGGAAAAGTGATCAGAAATTTTCCATGTGCAGGAAATGTTCTCAATATAATGTGTATCAACAATCATTATACAAATCAAAATTGCTTTATTTCTCTTTTTCTCACAAAAAGATTCAAGGACGATCTGTATACCTGGCAGTGAAAGTGATAAGCTTAATGATTAATGACACAAAAAAAATCAGAAAAATCATGTACTGCATTACTCAATTTTCAAAAATGAAAACATTAACTACCATATCCAAACTAAAATTATTGTTCCTGAGAAAACTAGATAAGTCAGATATATCTTGAGCCAAGGAATCTATTTAAATGAATTGTGCACCAAACAGAGCTGAAAATAGGAATTTGAACTTGCTGGCTTTTAGAAGGCCAAATGTAAACTACATAACCAGGACCAGGAGGCTGACAGAACTGAGCTCTTAATTCAGCAACGTAATTTGTGACGGAATTAAAATGTAAATTTGATGAAAGCCCACCAGACTACTGATGTCAGGGCACTTGAGCCTAAATAGCAACTATAGTGAGGTATTTATGTAATTTGACTTAAAGGAGTTGAACATCTAAATGTAAACCATCTGTATCACAGTTATTAATGTTTTTTCTTCTTTGCATTTATAATTAAATAAATATGTTTACAAAGATTAAGCGGGTATTAGTGTAGTTCCATGTCTTGATCTGGATCTAACGGGATAAAGAATGACAAAATCAAGCCAGAAGAAGGAAAAGTGTGAAAATAAGGTGGTTAGCATTTTTAGAGTAAACCATTTTGCCTAAATAATTTAAAAAATCTATAATGTTAGAAAGCAGAAAAGTCAGAGATAGGAAAGAGAAGAGACAGCCTAAAGAGAAATGTGTCTAATAAGGTGGCTAATGTTTTGTCTCTATTTAAGAAGGGTTGCAAGGAAAAGCCTGGAGACTAGACTATACCAGTTGCTCCTTGGATTGGACTATCCACAGACTGTTTTAAAAAAACTCTCTTAAATACACCTAAAAAAATCTGTCGTCTAAGTCTTTTGTACTTATTAAATCCCAGTCAATATTTGGGAAGTTAAAGTCATCTACTATGATAACACTGTTGTTTTTGTATTTTTCCATAGTTAGTCTACATATCTGATCCTCTACCTCCCACTAGCTATTGGTCCATAGTATAATCTCATTGACTCCACCTTTCTTATTTTTGAACCATATTGCTTCAGTGGACAAACCCTGCAGTATGTCCTCCGAGTGCTGCCATGACATTCTTAGTGGAGTAACTCCACCATCTCTTTCATCTCCCTCCCTATCACATCTGAAATGTCAAAACCCTGGAACATTGAGCTGCCAGTCACGTCCCTCTTTCAACCATGACTCCATAATGGTCACATCATCCTATTTTGAAACACTGATCCAGGCTCTAAGTTCATTCACTTTACTCAAGATGGTCTTTGTGTTGAAGTGACCACGCTTTAAGTCATCAGTTTCACCATGTTCGTTCACCTCTTATTGCCCATTTTTCCTTTGAGACTTACTGGTCCTAACCTCTACCTTCCCATCAAGTCTTCCATTTATGACCTGCTATTCTGGTGCACACCCCCTTACCACTTTAGGTTAATCCCTCCCGAATAGTGCTGGTGAACCTCCTTGCAAGGATAATGGTCCCCCGCCAATTCAGGTGCAGCCTGTCTTGTACAGGTCACTTCTGCTCCAGAAGAGATCCCAATGATCCAGAACCCCCAAATCCCTGCCCCCTAAACCAACAGCTCAGACATATATTCATGTCCTATCCATCTATTTTTATTCTCACCAGCACATGATACCAGAAGTAATCCAGAGAATATTATCTTCACAGTCCTGCTTTTTAACCTTTTGCAGAACTCCCTATCTTCATTCCGCAGGACCTCATTCCATTTCCAACCTATCTCATTTGTGTCAACGTGCACAATGACCTCCGGCTGCCCTGCCTTCTCCTTGAGAATGTACTGCAGCCGGTCTAATTTCAGAAATCATAGGGACTTTTTTTTCTATCAAGAGGGCCTGTTTCAGGCTAGAATAGGGAAGACAAGAAGCCAAATTGTCACTGACACTCCATTTTCCACGACATGCTGGGAAAATGGCTGTTTGCATGTTACCACAGATTGATATCAAACGGCATTTGACATCAATTGCAAAATTCCATCATGCCATTCAGACCTGTAAGAATACAGAAGCACGATTTCATTGAAGAATAAAATCCTGGCATCACATTAAAGGGATGGACTATAACTGGTGGGATCCTTTCTCCTCTAGGTGGATATCTTTCCATTGTTACTAATCATACCCTCTCCGACTTCATTAATGATGTTCCTAGCACCCACTCTACTCATAACCCTATCCAATCATAACCACACTACCACCTAATAATCTGCTCGACCAACTGCATCCCCCAGCAACCGTCATGATTCTCCTGCTCCTTCTCTCTCATAATGGGCTGTGATCCTGCATGTATCTGATTCCATTCTGATACTGATTCATTCTTTACACTACTGTGAAAATTACACTCTTCATCTTTGTCAGATTTGATCAGCAACAACCTGAGCAATTGGTGAGCAAGTAGCAATCAAAGTTTTAAAAAATGGTGTAGGAACTCAGCGGGTCCGCAGAATCTATGGAGGGAAATGGAGAGGCAGGTTTTGGGTCAGACCTTTCTTCATCTAAAGTAAGGTCCCGACCTAAAATGTTACCTGCCCATTTCCCCCCACAGATTATTTTTTCCCCCAGCACATTATTTTTTGCCCAAGTTCCCAGCATCTGCAGTTTAGCGTCTCGCAGAGGCTATCTAAACTGTATCAGGCTCCTCACTTCACCACTGTTAGTGTCTCATCGGGAAAAAAAATCATCCTTATTATGTAATTTGGTAATGGGCCCCAAAATTGCTAAAGGAGAAAACCAAGATTAAGCACAAAATAGGTCAGGATAATATGGTTTAGGGTGGATGTAGAGAATCGGTCAAGTGCACAGAAAGATTGAAGCAAAATGAGAATTGAAAATGTTATTGTAGGTTATAAAGGGAAATAACTTTCCACTCAACCATGAAAAATTGAAGTGTTTCAAAAGTACAGTAAAACTCTGATAATCTACCATAGAGGCCCATGCGCTGTGTAAACACTCTGTTTAATCATTAACCGAATACAGTTCCATCGCTCACCCGCGCGTGCCCCAGTTCAAATCCCAACTGCCAAATCCTTTGTTCTCCTGGCACACTCCCCCCTGACCGCATGATTGGTTGACCTAGATCACGCCCGGTCCACGCGAGAGTTCGTGCCCGACAAACGACGGTTCGATACCAAAGTTGCTCGACCCGCCACACTACTATCAAATTATTCAGAAATCTAGATGGATGGGCAACCGGCTCAACAGGTTATGACTGCATTGCTTCCTTTCCATTCCCTGGGACCCCAGTTCTTCGATTCCCTTTGAACTTACCAGGTTCACTGGAAAATTTATTATTAACACTACATTACACTAAAGTGAGTGGTATTGTAGATAATGAAGGTGATTGTCAAAAATTGAAGCAGGATCTTTATCGGTTAGGCAGGTGCGCTGAGGAATGTTGTTGGAATTTAATGGGCCAAATGCAGGCCGGTGGGACTAGTGTAGATGGGACATGTTGGTCAGCATGGGCAAGTTGGGCCATAGGGACAGTTTCCACGCTACATGACTCTATGATTCAAGTTCAGTTCAATTTAGTTCATTGTCACGTGTACCGAGGTACAGTGAAAAGCTTTTGTTGTGTGCTAATCAGTCAGCGGAACGACAATACATGATTACAAATGAGCCATTCACAGTGTACAGATACATGATAAGAGAATAACTGCATGATATCTAACAAAATTAATTGAAAGTGCATTGGGGTATTAATACATAATGCCCAATAGTCTAGAAAATCTGCCAGTGTGTAACCAAAGTTCACCCTAAGTTGGATTATTGGAATTTTGCCATAATAGTATTCTGTTTAACAACACCGATTTAATTACTTTGAAACTGCTGCCAATTGTTTAATTAATCCTTTTCAATCCTATGATTAGTAATTGTGTTATTGTTGTCAGTATTATTTTTCATGTTTCATTTCACATGAATTGGAGCAAACAGTTTAGCCACTCACCAGCAGGGCGCTTATTCAAAACCAGACAATCAGCATGATACACCTTTGGGCACCCAGGTTTCTTGCAGATAACGAGCTGCCCACCATCTCCACAACGGAAACATTCTTCCTCGTGATCCTTCACTAATTCAGACCGCTGCTTACGCTTTCTTGGAAGCATTTGCCTTTTCTTTAACTTCTTTTCATCTGTGGAGCTTTGTATAGTCTATAGAGGTACCAGGAAAGAAATAAAGAAGTTACTAAAAAACATTCAGTCAGAGGAGCAGTAATTATTGTTATGGTGTTTCTACACTAAATTAATAACTTGTGTAATTAATAAGTTCATAAGTCATAAGAGGAGACGTAGGCCATTTGGCCCATTGAGTTTACTCTGCCATTCAACCATGACTGATCTTTCTTTCCCACTCAACCCAATTCTCCTGCCTTCTCCCCAAAACACTTGACACCCTTACTAATCAAGAATCTGTCAATCTCCACCTGAAAAATACCAAATGGCCTCCACAGCCACATGCGGCAATGAATTTCAGATTCACCACCCTCCAACTAAAGAAATTCCTCCTCATCTCCTTTCTAAAGGTGCGTCCTTTTATTCTGAGTCTATGTCCTCTGGTCCTAGACTCTCCCACTAGTGGAAACATTCTCTCCGCATCCACTCTATCCAGACCTTTCCTTATTCGGTAAGTTTCAATGTCCGTCCTCTTCCTTCTAATTTCCAGCGAGTACAGGCCAAATACTATCAAATGTTAATCATATGTTAACCCAATTAACCCCTGGATCATTCTCGTAAGCCTCCTCTGGACCCTGTTAGGGCCCAAAACTGATCACAATACTCCAAATGTGTTCTGACCAGAGCCTTATAAAGCCTCAGCATTACAGCAATGATTTTATACTCTAGTTCTCTTGAAATAAATGCTACCATTGTATTTGCCTTCCTTACTACCAATTCAACGTGCAAATTAACCTTTTGGAAACCCTGCACCAGCACTCCCAGGCTCCTTAGCACCTCTGATTACTGAATCCTCTCCCCATTTAAAAAATATTCTACACCTTTATTCCTGCTACCAAAATGCATGACTCTACACTTTTCTACACTGTATTCCATTTGTCACTTCTTAGCCCACTCTCCCAACCTATCCAAGTCCTTCTGCAGGGTCCCTGCTTTCCCTACACTACCTGCCCCTCTACCTATCTGTGTATCATCTGCAAACTTGGCCATCAAGCCTTCAATTTCCTCATTCAAATCATTGATATACAATGTGAAGAGTAGCGACCACAGTACCGACTCCTGTGAAACACCGCTGGTCAATAGACAATAGACAATAGGTGCAGGAGTAGACCATTCAGCCCTTCGAGCCAGCACCGCCATTCAATGCGATCATGGCTGATCACTCTCAATCAGTACCCCGTTCCTGCCTTCTCCCCATACCCCCTCACACCGCTATCCTTAAGAGCTCTATCCAGCTCTCTCTTGAAAGCATCCAACGAACTGGCCTCCACTGCCTTCTGAGGTAGAGAATTCCACACCTTCACCACTCTCTGACTGAAAAAGTTCTTCCTCATCTCCGTTCTAATCTTCCTCATCTTCCTCATTTCCTCACCTCATCTCTGTATCTAACCAGAAAAAAAAGATGCTAGCATCTTCCCTCTAAGACCACGGTGGCGCAGCGTAGACTTGCTGCCTAACAACACCAGAGAACTAGTTTCGATCCTGACCATGGGTGCTTGTCATTATAGAGTTTGTACATTCTCCCTGCGACCTGCGGGGGACTTTTTCCAAGATCTTCGGTTTCTTCCCATACTCAAAAGACATACAGATTTTGTTGGTTAATTGGCTTGGTATAAATTTAAATTGTAATGTGATATAATATATTCAAATAGAATATTAAACGAAGATTTAGCAATCATTTCGCTAGATGCTGAAAAAGCATTTGATCAAGTAGAATGGCCCTATCTTTTCTCAGTGATGGAAAAATTTCAATTAGGTGAAAATTTTTGTTCATGGGTGAAACTTTTATATACATCCCCAACAGCTAGAATATTAACTAATCAAATGCTGTCATCCAAATTTCATTTATTTAGTGGTTGTAGACAAGGATGCCCACTATCTCCGCTTCTATTTGCCCTCGTTATAGAACCACTTGCTGAGAGTATTAGATCAAATCCAGACATTCACGGTTATAACACTAAACATACAACCAATAAAATTTCTTTATATGCGGATGATGTATTAATATACATTACAAATCCTGAAATTAGCATTCCGAATTTATTAAATCTCATAACTCAATTTGGTTCATTTTCAGGTTATAGAATTAACTGGTACAAAAGTGAAATTATGCCAATAATGGAGCAAAATCCAGCCATACTTCAACAATTTCCTTTTAAAATTGCCTATGAAAAGTTTAAATATCTTGGAATTTACATGACTAGGAAATATACTTCTTTATTTAAATTAAAATTTCCTCCTTTACTTACTAAATTACACAGAAATATCCAATTTTGGAAAACACTCCCTATATCATTAGTTGGTCGTAGTAATGCTATAAAGATGATCTTTCTTCCACAGCTACTATACTTATTTCAAGCAATTCCGATCTATCTTCCAAAAAAGTTTTTTTTAAAAATCGATTCAATTATTACTAATTTTATTTGGGACTACAAGACTCATAGAATAAATAAAAGACATCTATGTAAGTCTAAAACTAATGGAGGAATTGCCTTACCTAACTTCTTATTTTATTATTGGGCGGTTAATATTAAAAATATAACCTGCTGGTTGGATGACACTGATCAACAACCGGATTGGTTAAAGATGGAGAAAGATGATTGTTTACCATTTGATATTGGTGCGATCCTCTTAGCTCCAATAAATTTAAATAAAAAAACATATGGAGGTAATCCGATTATACATAGTGTTATCCGTACCTGGAAACAATTAAAACTTACTTTAAAACTGAGTAAATTATCCTCTTTCCTCCCTATTGCGAATAACCCTTCTTTTAAACCGTCTCTCTTAGATAGTGGATTTGCTCAATGGGAAAGTTATGGAATTAAAATGGTGGGAGATCTTTATCATAAGGGAACCTTTCTTTCTTTTCAGGATTTACAGCAGAAGTACGGATTACATGTTAATAATTATTTTAGATATTTACAACTTAGAGATTATGTAAAATTACACATGCAAGAATATAAATTTAGAGGTCCAGAAACTCTTGATGTATGCCTGAATCGACATTATAATTCAAATAAATTAATATCCTTTATTTATAATACTCTCCTAGATACTGACATTCCATCATCAGAATCATATAGACGAGCATGGGAGGACGAATTGAACCAACTCATAATGCAAGATATATGGGATGAAAATTTACAACATATACACCAATGTTCATTAAATACTAGACATTCCTTAATACAATTTAAAATAATATAGACTACATTATTCGAAGACGAAATTAAATAGGATTTTTCCTATTATCTCTCCTATTTGTGATAAATGTCAATTTCAAAAAGCTAATTTAACTCATACTTTCGTAACTTGCATAAAAATGCAAAATTTCTGGTTGGATATTTTAAAAATAGTTTCTAAAGTTATTGACAAGCAATTGGATGTGGATCCAAAATTAATAATATTAGGATTATCAGAACATATTACAAACTTTACAACAAGTCAGGTACATTTTCTTGATTACAGTTTAATAACTGCGAAAAAGTTAATACTTAAATTTTGGAAAAAACCAATAACCCCCACAACTAAAATGTGGATTACGGAAATGACAGAGACCTTGCATTTGGAAAAAATAAGATTTGCCTTAATTGACAAACCTGATTTATTTTTTAAAATATGGTCTCCATTTATTGAATTTTTAGAAAAGTAAATGGGCTTGACCCAGGACTAAAATAAAAAATTTAAACTAAAAGTTGAAACTTGAGTTTCGGGTTGGATGTACAACTGTGGTTATTGTCTCCCGGATCTACCCCCTTTAATTTTTATAGTTATAACTCTTTTTTTTTTTCATTCTTTATTTTTATTTTCTCTCCTCAAATTTTAAAAATTGAAGCTATGTAGAACGTTGTAACAAATTTGTCTTTTATTTCCATCTGTACATATGTTTTTCAAAAAATAAATATATATAAATAAATAAATAAATAAATTTAAATTGTCCCTAGCGTAGGATAGTGTTAATGTGCGGAGATCACTGGTCGGTGTACACTTCTTGGGCCGAAGGGCCTGTTTCCCCGCTGTATCTCTAAACTAAAAATATAAACTAAACCATGGGCTCTCATCTTTAGCAGCCTCACCTTATCGAAGGCCTTCTGAAAATCCAGGTAAACAATATCCACTGACTGTCCTTTGTTTATCCTGCGATTTATTTCCTCAAGGAATTCAAAAATGCCTCAGGCAAGATCTCCCCTTCACAAAACCATGCTGACTTTAGCCTACTTTATCATGTGCTTCTAAGTACTCGGAAACCTCATCCTTTATAATGGATGATAACATCTAACCAACCTACACTTCCACGCTGTAGGTTGTTAGGCGGTTGTCAGGGTCCAACCGACAACCTACAGCACGGAAGTCAGGCTAACCGGTCTATAGTTTCCCCTCTTTTGCTTCGCTCCCTTCTTGGACAGCAGAGCAATCCTCTGGAACTTTTCCTGACTCTAGTGATTTTTGAAAGATCAACAATCTTTCTCCAACAAAATCCCTCCACAATCTCCTGAGTAATAGCCATTCCACTAACTTTTGCCCCCTGACTCTCTTTAATTTCAGACACATTGCTGATGTCTTCTGTTGTAGTACAGTAACATTTAAAATACAATTGGACAGGGACATGGATACGAAAGGTTTAGCAGGATACGGGCCAAATGAATTGCACCCCAACAGGCAGGAGACCAGCATTCTGGCAGGCAGGTTTGCCACTGCTACATGGGTGGGTTTAAACTAAATAGTGGGGGGGGGGGGGTGAGACAAATTGGAAATACAAGGATGGAGTTAAAGGGAAAGAGAGTAGAGGAAAAGTTAAGAAAGACACCAGAATTAACGGGACAGATAGCTAACGAAGGGATAGGAGAGTATGGCCAAGTGAAATAGGAATCTATGTGAAAGGTAAGGTGAACAATGGAGTAAAAGTATTATATATGAATGCGCAAAGTATAAGAAGTAAAGTGGATGAGCTTGAGGCTCAGTTAGACATTGATAGATATGGCATTGTGGGGATTACAGAGACATGGCTGCATAAGGATCAGGACTGGGAACTGAATATTCAGGGTAACACGTCCTATAGAAAGGACAGGTAGGTGGACAGAGAAGGTGGGGTAGCTCGGTTGGTAAGGGATGAAATTCAGTCCGTTGCGACAGGTGATGTAGGGACTGACGATGTAGAGTCACTGTGGATAGAATTGAGGAATTGTAAAGGTAAGAAGACACTAATGGGAGTTACCTACAGGCCCCCAAACAGTAGCCTGGATACAGGGTGCAAGTTGCAGCAGGAGTTAAAATTGGCATGTAACAAAGGTAATGCCACTGTGGTTATGGGAGATTTCAATATGCAGGTAGACTGGGGAAATCAGGTTAGTTCTTGACCCCAAGAAAGGGAATTTGTAGAGTGCCTCCGAGATGCATTCTTAGAGCAGCTTGTACTGGAGCCTACCAGAGAGAAGGCAATTCTGGATTTAGTATTGTCTAATGAACCAGATTTAATAAGGGAACTCAAGGTAAAGGAACCACAAGGAGGTAGTGACCATAATATGATGTTTTAATCTGCAAATTGAGAGGGAGAAGGTTAAATCAGAAGTGTCAGTGTTGCAGTTGAACAACTATGAAGGCATGAGAGAGGACCTGGCCAAGGTCGACTGGAAAAGGAACTTAGCAGGAATGACAGTGGAACAGCAATGGCAGGAATTTCTGGGCATAATCCAGAAGATGCAGGATCATTCCATTCCAAAGAGGAAGAAAGATTCTAAGGGGAGTAAGAGGCAACCGTGGCTGATAAGGGATGTAGGGGATGGAATAAAACTAAAAGAAAAGGTGTATAATACAGCAAAGAGCAGCAGGAAGCCAGAGGATTGGGAAACTTTCAAAGGGCAAAAGGTAACAAAAAAGGGCAATACGGGCTGAAAAGATGGAAGTACGAGGGTAAGCTGGCCAAGAATATAAAGAAGGATAGTAAAAGCTTCTTTAGGTATGTTAAGAGAAAAAGATTAGTAAAGACAAATGTGGGTCCTTTGAAGGCAGAAACAGATCATGTTATTATGGATAACAAGGAAATGGCAGAAGAGTTGAACAGGTACTTCGGTTCTGTCTTCACTAAGGAAGACACAAACAATCTCCCAGATGTACTAGAAGACGGTGGATCGAGGGAGACAGAGGAGCTGAAAGAAATTTGCATTAGACGAGAAATAGTATTGGGTAGACTGATTGGACTAAACACATTAACTATCAATCACCCATTTGAATGGATGAATGAATAAAAGGTTGATAAATCCCCAGGGCCTGATGGTCTGCATCCCAGGGTACTCAAGGTGGTGGCTCTAGAAATCGTGGACGCAGTGGTGATCATTTTCCAATGTTCTATAGATTCAGGATCAGTTCCTGTGGATTGGAGGGTAGCTAATGTTTTTCCACTTTTCAAGAAAGGAGCGAGAAAGAAAACGGGGAATTATAGACCAGTTAGCCTGTGCATCAGTGGTAGGGAAGATGTTGGAGTCAATAAGCGAGTTCGGTATTCCGACTGAGCTTATGCAGGCCATAGGTCGCGGGGGCATAGAATTGTCGCCAGCAGATCTACGTGTAAACAAACCTTCGTTTCAACCGTTTTTTCCAGATTTTCTCCATGTAGGTAAGAAAATACTGTTTTCAGAACTGTTAATTTGGTGAATGGTTAATCAGTAAAAACGATGATGATTTTGTAGGTTTTTTTGCATTATGTGGCAAGTTCCCCTCACCTCTCCCTGACTCTTTAACTTGTCCCGGAACCGTGGAACTGCGGCAGGCGGCGGAGATAGGAGGCAGAAGCTGCCGGCGAAGGTTCACCGGACAGCGGATCGCCACCCACACAGAGCCGAGACAGGGCGAGAGATCGCAGCGCCCTCTCGCAAACAACATACTCAAGGAAACTTCCCTCCTCGCTGCCGCTCATCCTGGGGATGCGGGGCTTCTGAACAACAACTACAACACTTGTGTTTGTTCTTATTTCGCTGCGTTAGAGGGAGACGGGGCCAGGGAAGAGAGTGGAGTGGCGCAGATCTTGCTGGCGCTGGGAGAGAGAGAGGGGAGAGAGAGAGGGAGGGGGGGGAACAGAGAGTCGGGGTAGAGGGAGCAGCGGGAGCGCGGGGAGGGGGAGAGTGTCAGAGGGTCCGGTGAAGGAGCGCCTCCACTTGCGGGAACTGCTCCCTTCCTCTCTCTCCCTCCCAGCGCCAGCGAGATCTGCACCGCTCCTCCACTCTCTTCCCCGGCCCCGTCTCCCTCTAACGCAGCGAAATATGAACAAACGCAAGTGTTGTAGTTGTTGTTCAGAAGCCCTGCATCCCTGGGGTGAGCAGCGGCGAAGAGGGAAGTTTCCTTGAGTTTGTTGTTTACGAGGGGGCGTGGATGATCCGCCATGATCACAATGAATGGCGGTGCTGGCTCGAAGGGCCAAATGGCCTTCTCCTGCACCTATTTTCTATGTAACTGTGTAACATGAGCAGATCCCGACCCAAGACATCACCTATCAATGTTCTCCAAGGATGCTGCCTGACATGCTGAGTTCCTCCAGCATGTCGTGTCTTTCCTGGGACTAGTGGAGATGGCGCATCTTGGTCGGTATCGGCAAGTTGGACCGAAGGGCCTGCTCTGTGCTGTTTGACTCTATGATGCTATAACATTCCTTACTGTCCCATTATTTACTCATTAACTCCACAACCACATACTCGACGGGTAATTTACAGTTGTCAGTTAAAGTACATAGAGGCAGCACTGAAGGTCAAGATTGGACCCAAATTGTTGGAGCTGTGCAGCAGCAGCGCTCTCTCGGAATCAGAAAGTTCTCCATTCAGTGTAGATTTGGACACAATATCTAATCTGAAACATTAGTGTAAGATTGCTTCCTCTGCATGTTCAAAGAACAGTGACACGAAGTAAAGAGTGGGTTCCCTTGGTATCCCAGCCACATTTATTTCTTGTCTAGTAACACCAAAAACAAATTATTTATCTAATTTGTCACGTAAGGGACCCTGCCATGTACAAATTGGTCGCCAAGTCATCCTATAAAAATGAGCATCATTTAATTGGTTATTAAGTTCATTGATACAATTGGAACATGTGAAAGCTGTTATACGAATGCAGCTTTATTGCATTGATCTTGTTATTCATAACCAATTTTGACCTCTGCAATGTAAACAGCTAAAGTGAAAACTGAATGTATAAATCTTAATGTCTGTAGTAGCCATTATATCAGAAAGAAAATATTCAGTATAGAATCTGATGCACCTCAATATCTATATACTAAAACTCTTGTTTGTTTGTTCCTGAACTACAGCCAAAACGGTACACAATAGCACGACAATTTTAGGCCCACCTTACTCACCGTCATCCCTTTGGTGCTAATGGAAGAAGTTTCATTGAAATTGGTGTTATATTTTTAAAGTTACTCACATTTTAAAGTTTAAATCTATTTCCTAGGGAGGGAGGGGGAGGGAGATGGGAAGGAGGGGGTAGGAGGGAGGATAAGGGGGATGGAGTGGAGGTAAGGGGGAGGGGAGGGAGTGCGAGGGAGGGGAGGGGGGAGGGGAGGAGCGGGTGCTGCACCAATGCAGGAGAGATTTGGTCTAGTTTACATTAAATGTAAGGGAACTGGAGATCTTACCTTAGGCTGCACGCCTAAGTAGCCACTGCAGTTTGGAGCTCCACATTTACATGCAGTCTTCCCAGTGCCCAAACATTCCAGGTGATAATTAAATGTCAGCTCTGATGCTGTAGAAGTATCAGTATCATTAGATTTATACTTGGTCTTGATGTGCAATAAATAAATGCATACAAATAGCATCTGATTTCCTAAAATATTATAATTACATTTTCCTGATATGATTAGTTCAAAATTATAGTACATTTTTGTATTACACAAAAATAAATCTTAATTAATTTTATCAAGTCCTAATCTTCAGAGACCATGAATTTGAGTGCAGCACAGTGGCGCAGCTAGTGGAGCTGCCAACTCAGCACCAACGATACACAAAATGCTGGAGTAACTCAGCGGGACAGACAGCATCTCTGGCGAGATGGAATGGGTGACGTTTCTGGTCGAGACCCTTCTTCAGACGTCACAACCCGAAACGTCACCCATTCCTTCTCTCCAGAGATGCTGCCTGTCTCGCTGAGTTACTCCAGCATTTTGCGTCTATCTTCGATTTAAACCACCATCTGCAGTTCTTTCCTATACAACTAAGCACCAAAGACCTGGGTTTCATCCTGACCTCGGGTGCTGTCCGTGTAGTTTGCACATTCTTCCTGTGACCGTGTGGGTTTCCTCCGGGCGTTCCGGTTTCCTCCCACAACTCAAAGGCGGCGTGTTTGTAGTTTAATTGGGCACAGTAAAAAATGGGGCCCCTAATGTCTAGTGAGTGGTGGGAGAATGGGATAACATAGAACTAGTGTCAATGGGCAATCAATGGTCAGCGAGGAGTCAGTAGTAGACTGAAGGGCCTGTTTCCATGGTGTATATTTAAACTAAACAATGATCACAGGCTGCAGTTTGGTAATACGATTTATACCAGTGCGGCAAATAATGTTATTTAGTGCCCTCTGCACAAAAGCTTTGGATGTGTCATGAGTAGGAATAAATAGGATGAATGCACAGAGTCTTATATCCAGGAAACGGGAATAAAAACATATGTTTACAATTAGAGGTATAAGATTTAATACGAACCCGACGGGTAATTATTTCACTCAGAGAGTGGTGGGTATATGGAACAAGTTGCCAGGGGAGGTAGTTGAGGCAAATACTATAACAGCATTTAAAGACACGAACAAGTACATGGATAGGAAGGGTTTAGAGGAATATGGGCCAAACGCAGTCAATGGAACTAGTTTATATGGGGTATCTTAGAAGGGTTGGGCCAAAGCCCTGTTTTTGTACTGTATGACGTAATGAGTAGTTAATGGAAATGCTTGGTCCAATTTCAAAACCTCACTTCCCAAAGTGAATAATTCTGAAATTAGAGAATATACTTCTGAGAAATGAACAGATGTTTACTCTGTCAAATTTCTAGGTTCTATTATATTAGTTTGAGATTTTCCTACATCAAACTCTGGATTGATTCAAATTGCTTGTTTATTATACATGGATGGCCATCTTACCACCCTGACCATTAACACTATTCCTTACCAATAGCAATATCACACAAAGCAAACAGTCCAACTCGGGTGTCACCATTTACTGTCCACTTCTGTGTCTCACAATTTGGTTTGCAGCTATGATTCATGAAGCGGGAATAATTTCCTTTTGGGCCTGCATCAATTATCCGGTCCTGTTAATGATAAATTTACAGGTAGACTTAGATTCATTTTGTATAATTTAGAAATTCATAATATAAATATTTTGAATAATTTCAGCACAAAGGGGGACATGTAACTAAAGTATCTTTAATCTTAGAAAAAAAAAATCACAGTATGGAGGATTTTGCATAACTCTGAAATATCCATGTGTAGTAATATTTCTAAAATGTTTGCATTATGAGGTTTTGCAGTAAGGATATTGTGCATTTACAAATTATTGGAAAGTCAAGTCAATAATAGCAGATCTACAACACAGTCATGTATCAAAATTTATTTCAGTCTAAAGACCGAAAAACCTGTACTCTGAGAATTCAAATAATTACAATTTTGGAATTGTTCAGAACTTACAAGTGATGTTTAGAGATTTAACACTATTTGATAGTTTATCATGTTCATAGAATTATTGTAAAGGAGACCATTTGTCCCATGATGTCTTTTGTAGGAGCAATTCAGTTAGCCTGTCCATTGGCTCTTTCACCATTTCTGCATTTTCTTTCCTTAAAGTACATATCCAATTTCTTTGAAAGCCATGATTAAATCCATTGTATTTGTCCCATCGCACAATACAATGCACATCATAATTACATGCTGCATAAAAAAGATTATCCTGATCTGCCAATCAGCTTAAATTTATATCTTTTAGTTCTTGACCCTCTGGTAACAGGAACAATTTTTCTTTATTTACTTAGTTTAGACTTCCAATGATCTTGAACACGTATTTGAACCATGTAATTTTCTGCATGCTCTTCATTTAAGTATCGTTAGCTTTCTAATAAAAACTCTTGATCCATGTTAAGCACATGAAGGATATCAATATCAATTACCTCACATCACAAAGAATTTAAGATCACCTTTATCCAGCATTTTAAAGAACAAATTGCCACGTACTTCATTAGTACTTTTGTCTTTGAAAATACTCCTTTTTAGTCCACAATTGTACCCATTCCTTAAATTACTCACTACTGTTCATGTGCCTGAAAAACAGGGATTTTTTCCTGCTAAATAACAATCTACCTATTCCTTTCCTATTCCTCCCTGTTTCCCTTTTCATATTCATGTCTGATCTTTTAATATACAGTCTTGTTCTCAGTTGTATTTTCAACTCAGCACCTGTAGCATACCCATTTCATTTACTTCAAATATGACTTACGTCATTCATGTACATCCAGCTTTTTTTTAATCCTAACATTTGGGCAAGTAGAGAATACTCCATCAAATTACTGATTTATGCCTTATGGACGAGGGAAAGTTTTTGAACAGTCAAGAGGCAAATATATTGTCATAGATTGTCTAGCTTCTGACTTGCCAATATTTCTGGTCATATTAAGATCTGATCAATGGTCTACAAAGTTGATGATGGCACAGCAATGGTGATGCTATTAAATATAACGGTGGTTTACTGCTCTCTTGTTGAAGATGGTCAGTACCTGACACTTCAATGCCACGGCACCTCGTAATTTTAAGAAATCTTGATTGCCAAAAAATAAAACCAAAGTAATTTTGATCCCAGCCATTTACATTTGATTAATTCCTGAATGGGGAGACCGCCGTGAGGGAGGGGGAGGAATGAACAATGGGGGACCCGACGTGGGGAGAACAATGGAGGACCCGGCTTTGGGGGACTGCCAGGAGGAGGGAGAGGGAAAATAAAGGAGGAGTCGGCGGGGGTACTTTTTAATTTTGTCAGTGCCGTTGGTGCAGACTATTTTCATAGCTGGGGAATGCAAGCAAAGAACTTCACTGTGGTTTGTCACACGTGACAATAAAGTATTCCATTCCATTCCTGATTGCAAACATCAATCCAAATACTACCCATTTTCACTTCTCATAATTATTGATTTTCAATATATTTACAGATTTTACTTGCTGATCAATGTTTGACTATGTGTGTTTGACATACAAGTTATTGTTAAATTCAGAATTTTGAACTTTTAAAGTTATTACCTTATCAAGAGTAAGCATGTAGAAGTTGATGATGTCATGTTCCTGTGCATATTTGATTCGAGCATAACATTCCTCCTCATCTATCACCTCACCCACATACTCATTCACAAAATCTCCCTGTATAAGAATTAGATTCAACAGTGAATATAAACATCATAGCTATCAAAAATTAAAAACAAAACTAGAAATGTTGGAAGAACTTAGTCAGTCAAGAGCCTTTGTGCGGAAAGAGAAAATAATTAACAATTTGGATCTGATCCTTTCTGAGAACTGAGGCTGGGGTGAGGGGGGAGATATTGGTTTTACATTTGTCAAAAATGTTGTAGTCATTGAAGGGATTAAAAAAAACTTAAGTACACAATGCACAGTTTAAGGATATAGTCAAAATTACTGTTTTGAAATTTTCAGCCTTTTACAATCTACACCTCAGTGTTAGGGTTAAAAACAAACTGGAGGAGACCAAGGACAGAAAGGTCAGCTTGGAAATAGAAAGTACACCTCCTCCCTCACTTCCATTCAGGGACCCCAGCAAGTCTTTCAGATGAGACAGAGGTTCACATGCACCTCTTCAAACCTTGTCTGCTGCATTCAGTACTCCTGATGTGGCCTATTTGCATTAGTGAGATGAAGCATAGACTAGGTGATGATTTTTGCCCTGTGTTCTGTCCGTCAAACCATGCAGGATCTCCCGGTTGCTAATTACTCCCTTTCCCATACTGACGTTTGTGTCCTTGGTCTCCTCCATTGCCATGGCGAGGCTACATGTAAATTGGAGGAACAGCACCTCGGGTTAGCTTACAACCCATGCAATGAAAACTGAATTCTCCACTTTCAAGTAATAACCCCCATACCCTTTGCCTGTCCTGTGCCACACCCCACTTTCCCCAAGCTTCTTTCCCCTCCTCCTGTTTTCTTCCACCTATACCCCTCCTGCCAGCTTTACATTTCATTGTTTTTTTATCTTCTTTTCATCTCTAGCCTTTGTCATCACCTGTATCCACCTATCGTTTCCAGATTTTGTTCTGCCCCACCTTTCTTTTCCTGCATTCTCCCCCTTACGTAATCAGTCTGAAGAAGGGTCCTGACCCAAAAAGTCACCAATCCATTTATGCATGACCTGCTGAGTTTCTCCAGCATTTTGTGTTTTGCCTTCATTCTTCTAAACCCCAATAATTAATGGCCTAATTTACTCGCCTGCTTTATTCCTGAAACCGATCAAGACTTGTGTACCACCTTTAAAGGCAACTATGTTCTTTCTTAAATAAGTAGACTAACGTGTGTGAAGTTTATACTGTATGGTTGGCCAAATTTTTTTTTTAGTCTTCTTTACCACCTCTCTTGCAATTAAATACAATATTCCATTTGCCTTAATTACTTGGAGTATCTACATGCCAACCTTGTTTCTTGCATGAACACATCCAGTTCTCTTGAACACTAGTATTTAAGTCCCACACTATAAAAATACTTTTTCTAACCTTTCTACCAAAGTGTATTTAACCTCACATTTGCCCTTATTATGACATATGATATCCCTCCTATTTGGAGAGATGTCAACACTACCTAATTTTGATATGCTTTCTGAAGGGCTCTGTTACCACCTTCTTAATGATGCATTCTGGCATATAAAAATTAGGTAGTGTTCTTGGTTCTCCAAAATATTCCAAATGGAATTTAAACTGGAGGTGGCGGAGTATGGACTTAAGCAAGAAGGGTTTCTTGGAAAAGAAGAGCTGCCTTAAATTTAGTTGCGTCTGGTTGAGTAACTATAGTAGGGTGAAGACTATTCCATGCTTTAATTGTGCAAGGGAAGAATGAATTACTATTCACATCTGTCTTGATAGCTGGTATCTCAAATTGAATCGACATCTCTCCAAAGAGATGCAACTAAGGTTAGGCTTATTGGTAAAAAAAATCCCCATTTTATCTCTTAATTCTTTCTTGAATAGCAGTTATATGTGCCCTTTTTCAATTCTCTTCGCAAAATGCAGAGAATATTGAAAGTCCACAACTATCGCATCCATAGTCTTAGCAGTCACCCCTTTTCAGAACTCTACATCTTAAGGTGTAAGGGATTTGTCAACATTTAGCCCCAATAATTTGTCTATTGATTTTGTTTTAAATTCCTCCTTTCGTTTGTTCTTTGGTTACCTGCTACAATTGCATTAATTGTTATGCCTTCCATTGACTTATATCTAAGTGACACCATTGTAAAATATTTAACACATACTTCAATCTTACAAAGTAAATTATACTATTAAGGACCACTCATTTGTGAAAGTGGACTGAGTTTTGTTTTTACAATAGGTGCAGGAGTAGGCCATTCGGCCCATCGAGCCAGCACCGCCATTCAATGTGATCATGACTGATCATTCTCAATCAGTACCCCGTTCCTGCCTTCTCCCCATACCCCCTGACTCCGCTATCCTTAAGAGCTCTATCTAGCTCTCTCTTGAATACATTCAGAAAATTGGCCTCCACTGCCTTCTGAGGCAGAGAATTCCACAGATTCACATCTCTCTGACTGAAAATGTTTTTCCTCATCTCCGTTCTAAATGGCCTACCCCTTATTCTTAAACTGTGGCCCCTTGTTCTGGACTCCCCCAACATTGGAAACACGTTTCCTGCCTCTAACGTGTCCAACCCCTTAATAATCTTATACGTTTCGATAAGATCCCCTCTCATCCTTCTAAATTCCAGTGTATACAAGCCTAGTCGCTCCAGTCTTTCAACATATGACAGTCCCGCCATTCCGGGAATTAACCAAGTAAACCTACGCTGCACACCCTCAATAGCAAGAATATCCTTCCTCAAATTTGAGGCCATTGTAATTTATTTCACTTGAATATAATGATACCTGCAATTTACCTGATGAAAAACTAACTTTTAAAATTTATACATATATAGAAATTCAATGTTTAAGAAAATCATAAGAACCAATTTGCAATATTCTCATAATGGAATTAAATACTCTTTTGCAATGAGTCACCACAAAGGATGTAAAATTCTGTTTATAATTTAGGCAAAAAGTGCTCATTGAATAAAGAGTAATTTCTTATGACTCAACTCCAAAATATTTTGAAAAAATGTTCTCTTCAATTTCTAGGTGTGGGCCATGGGAAAAGTCAGCCGTGCCCGAAACTAGGTCATGAATACTCATTTTATAGCATCAAACTTAAAGCAGCATTCTATAAAAACAGCCAATATTAATAAATTGTCCAACCAAAGGAGGTGTTAAAGAATATTTAAATCCGTCTTCCACAAAGGTGAATAAGGGGTAGGCCATTTAGAACGGAGATGAGGAAGAACTTTTTCAGTCAGAGGGTGGTGAAGGTGTGGAATTCTCTGCCTCAGAAGGCAGTGGAGGCCAGTTCGTTGGATGCTTTCAAGAGAGAGCTGGATAGAGCTCTTAAGGATAGCGGAGTGAGGGGGTATGGGGAGAAGGCAGGAACGGGGTACTGATTGATAGTGATCAGCCATGATCGCATTGAATGGCGGTGCTGGCTCGAAGGGCTGAATGGCCTACTCCTGCACCTATTGTCTATTGTCTATTGTCTATTGACTTTTCAGCATGGATTTCTAGATAGTAGTCAGACTAAGTGCACATTTTTCTTCTGTTTGGTTATCTATGTTTCTTCAATCATTTCCCCAACTTTTAATAACTGCTCAGTATGTCTTAGTACCTTGTTTACTCCACTTACACACCTTGTCACTGTAAAGGTAAAATTACTTATTTTGTCCATCTTAAATGCCCTTCTTTACACGAGAACAAAATGAATACTTCTTATTATCATAATGTTAAAAAGAGAATTAAATTGTCAGATTTTACACAAAAAATATTTGGTTCTTAAACTTGGCAGAGATGGATTTTTAAAATAATTTAACATCCATTCAATCATCAAAGTTCGAAAAACAGTAGCAATAAGTGAGTGCTACCGTGGACTCTATTTCTCAATTTAAAGAGGCAAGGCATAAAATACTGAAGCATTTTATGTCTTATAACAGTTAGTTCTCCCCGAATGATAACATTATAGTTTGATTTCTAATTGCTTTCAATATTTAGGTCGCAGTGAAGGAACACATCTCACCTTCTTAATGTTATATTTTGCAAGTAAACCCCATCCTCGCCCTGGAGTTCTTAAAATTTCCACTTCAGGATACTGCCGTTTGGTGAAGCACTGGTTCTGACATTTTTCACCTGCAGGACAGACGGCTGGATGGCATTCATACATTAACATTCTATTCAGACATTCAGAATCTACCCCACAGGGATTCTCATCAGTTGGCTTACAATTACATCGTGGAATCTCGGAGAGATCAGCAGTGTAGATCTGAGCTTTACCCACGGCCTTGTTTACCTTGACAGAAAAGCAGATGGTTAAACCTTGAGGTTTATTTGAATATCTCTTCACAATTCTTACTGAAATTGTAAAATATTGGAATTTCAATGCATTATTTGTTCTTTCAAGAAATCACGGCAACACATAAAAATAATGCATACAATTATTCCATCAAACAAAAAATTCAGCTCAACACATTTACTTTTCAAGGAGCACCGGTCATGACATCTTTACTTGGTTAGATCATAATCTCATCAATTACTATCAATTCACCCATCACATATTTGGGATTTTTAACCATTTTATTCAGTACATATTTCTAATTACTTTTATAGATTAACCTGAGGTCTGTGTTTTTTCTTGACCCCAGGCGTTAACAAAAGCAATGTGACACCAGACTTTGACGTGCTTTGGCCATTAATTAATATACAATGAAAAATCTTTACAACAGGTTGTCATGGTAATTCTCAAGCTCAGCTATCTTTCAAATAGCAGCAAACTGGAGGTTTAGAAATTCAGCAGCACAGCACTGTTTTTTAAAGTTTTACTAGAATTCAAACTGATATGTTTCTGAGTGTTAATATGTTCCTTAGCTAAATTGTGCCAGTCTGGAAATATCTCCAGCTACTTGCAAAAATAATACAATTTCTTCATCTGATGACCACTGAATAACATTCTTTGTGCAAAGCTTATTTTGAGCTTTAACCGGAAGTTACTTCATGTGATTCCAAAGTTACCCTTTGGCAATTTGAGAACATTCAGGTTTTAATAGGACTGCCATCTCGATAGTAGCAGGATTCAAAAGTTGCCTCTTCTGCCAAGTACTGGGGACTGCTTTGAACAGATCTCCAACACATAATTTATCTGCATTCCTTTTGGTTGCCGTACATGGATCACCCACTGTTTCCTGCACCCAACCCCGCACCTCTGCCCTTGATTCCCCAGTTACCAATTCACAACACTCTTCCAGGTCCTGGCTGACACTGCACCCTGACCTTCAACTCTTAAGAGTTACCAACCCCACACCACTGAAGCTGTTCCCTTCATTCACAAGCCTTTCTACAACTGCCCTGAGCATAAAGGAAGTCATGAAAGGGTTATTACATAATAATCATATGCTGCATTTATTTTTATCATCTTTAGAAATTATAAAACTTCTCACTCCTTAAAGTCTGCCTTCAAAAAGGCAACTAGTGAAAACCAAGGTAAATAATGGTCAACTAAATGTTCAAGGTCCCTCAAGATTGAGGAGGAATTGCTTGCACTCTGGTTTTGTGTATTCTGACATGGCTCATGAGGCCAATGCGAGAACCTTTTGACTGCTTACTCAGGGCTTCTTTATGCTTCCAACACATAGAATTCAGGTTGTCAATACCATTCCAAATTTTCCTTCTCCATTTTGAACCCTTGTTAGCCAGACCGGATTAGCATGGATGTTGCCTTTTTTCCCCCCCAAGATGTTTGAGCCCATCCTACAATCTTTTCTTCTGGCTGCCTGCAACACAGCTTGGAATAATGTGCCCATTTGAGGGATATGGTTACAAGCAAGCAAGCGACAAGGCCTGCCCAACACAGGTGAATGAAGTGCAACGTGAATTCAGTTCTGGGGATATTGGCCTGGGAAAGAACAATGGCATTGTTTCACTTATCCTAGTTAATTTAAAGGATGTTATAGAGATAATTACTGGCATCTGTCTAGTTGCTAGTGCCTTGAATTAAATGATGCAGGTGATGCAGGCCTCAGAAGTATGTAGGACAGAGATTGCAGCTGCCCAGTACACCACAAATTTTGTGCCATGTCTAAGTACTATATCTTCAAACACCAAGACAAGATTTTTAAATAATGTTCCATCAGGTGGAATTTATGCACCATTTGCAGAGCTAAGTTTTAAGGTCGTGGTATCATGAGCGGAAAGAATAATACTTGCAGTTACAATTAAGCACCTGGAAGGAAATAACATGTAAACATTGAAAGTAAAAGAGATATTTAGGAGTACATGAATGGAATTGAAAGAATTAAGGACCAAATCCATGTTCAAATGCTCCAAACCAACCAAAAGAATAACAGTTTCACTCCCAGGGCAACATCCTCAACATTAAGGCTTTGATCACGTTCACCAAGTTGAGCATACAAATGGATTACATTTCCTGAGAGACGCTCCAAGTTATGTCCTCTGCTGGTGTTCAGACACATAATACATGTGTAGAACTTATATAAATGAGGATCTTCTATAATGAACCACTGTTCTATGAGTTAAGAGGTCTAATAGTCTGATTAAAATTTCAAAGGACCAAAAGTAAAGCCAGTTGAATATCAATGTAATCTTATGAAACTAATTGCACAACTATTAAAAAAAGTTTATTTATTCACAAAATGCTGGAGTAACTCAGCAGGTCAGGCAGCATCTCGGGAGAGAAGGAATGGGTGACGTTTCGGGTCGAGACCCTTCTTCAGACTGTTCCAGCATCTGCAGTTATTTTCTTATATTAAAAAGAGTTTGTATGCGGTGAATGGAATCCAATGTGCTGTGATATATTGAATTGATGACAACAATCTACATTTTATAACCTCAATTATAACAGTGTGACCAATAAAAATAGGTTGTGCAAGGTTAAAATATCACTAACCTGACAATTAGGTCACTGACCTAACCTAAAATATCACTAACCTACCAGATAATGATACACACACAGCCCATGCCATTTCAAAAGATTCATTTCAGGTAGCAATCAGGACTCTTATTTGAGACACGTGGAAAAGTTATAAGTATAAAAATACTTTGGACAATACTATGCAGTCTCTGAAGCAACTCAGCAAAAAATGCTGCAAAGCAGACACATGTTGCAGGCAAGAATAAGAAGATCTATAACTTTAAATATTTTTAAGTTTCCTTTTCAAACTCTATGTCCACCTGCTTTTGGCTACCCATGTCCTCTAGACTAAATGTTCCAATAGTACATTAAACCTCAGTGCCTTTATCTATGGACCGATTCTCTGCCAGTTCCGCTAAATTTGACACCGAGTTCAGGTGAAGGTCAAGACTTATTTTTTAAAATGAAACCTGGAACTAAAATGGCTTAGAAATTGTGGCAACAAGCTTGACACTCCAAAATCATCCCATATTAAATCTGAGGTATGGATATGCCAGTGAACATAATTTTTCTGATAAATGTACTGCAACATTTTACAATCTACACCAGCAATGTATGTACAAGTTGTATAGCTTTTATCATTCTGACTATGCTTGATGTCATGTAGTGCATTGCATCAAGATATTCTCAGAACAGCTAAAAATTAATACCTTGATATGTTTGTATGGTGGTGGTTTTTTCTCATTCCGTCTGTCCTCTTGTGCCTGTTTCGTCTCTCTTTGGGCTTTCAGCTCCTCAAATCTTTCCGCTGCTTCTTGTAGTGCTATTGAGAAGCCAGTGTAAAATATCAGACATATTGACAGTTACAATATTTGTAAAGATCATAACAATATCCTATCATCTTCAGATAACTTATATACCTCCTTAATTAACAAGAGGAAGGAGGTGGCAGATCGAGGAGGGATGTGTGGGTGAGTCTAGTAAAAATTTGGGTGATGCTACTTTTCTTTTCTATTTCACAATAAACCTGGATGGATCAGGCCTTTCGTAGAAGTAAATTAGCAAACAAAGCTGAAAAATAATTCTGAAGACTTTTAACTAAATATAATAATTACTTGTATAGTATGGTTCTGGGTTGTAACATAGAGGGTGCTCTTCATTCAAATGCTAGCAATTCTCCCTGTCTGGACGTAGAGAATGAGGGTCCAAATATTCAATTGATTTTTTTGTATCATTGAAAGGCTAACAAAACAGGAAGATGGCTTTAAGAGGTCATAGACAATAGAATTAATGTTAATATGGTTGCTTAATCACATTTTGGAAAGTTGAGCTTAAAATACTTGTTTACTTCAAGAAAACAATTGTCCAGTATAATAATTGTACTCTTAAACTATTAATAATAAAAGCCGTAGAAAATTCTACTGAATTTTCTTGCCATATTTTAAGACCATATTTATTATTTCAAATTAAGATTCCAATGTCCATAACTGTTTCCTGAATAGACATGAGAAACTTGAGCAATGCCATAAGATACTGACGAAGGAGAGAATGACAGCAAAAAGTAGTACCAACTACCTTTGGCATAAATGGGAAGCTTTAAAACTATACCACCAAATACCCATTTACACTAATCGAACATTCATCTCCGGTCAGGTTGCAAGCTCTAAAAAACATTTATTTTGCTCAATAGATTCAGAATCCAATTTTACTGACAATTAAAACCCATGTATTCATAATCATACTTTATTAGCCAAGTATGTTTTGTAAAATACAAAGAATGTAATTTGCCATACAATCATGACAATAAAAAGCAACAGGACACACAAAATACATTTTAACATGAACATCCACAACAGTGACTCCTCCACATTCCTCACTGTGATGGAAGGCGAAAAAAAGTTCAATCTCTCCCTTCTGTGTCCTCTAGCAGTCGGGGCCCTCTAACCTTCCGTTGACGGGACGATCTTGACTCCCGTTGCCGGCGGCAGGCCTTCCTCGTCAGGACGATCAAGCTACTGCATCGGGGGGGGGGGGGGATGACGACGACACCTCAGCTCCCCGGCGATCTACCCCGGGTCGAACGTCATGCGGCTTGGAGCTCCCAACCAGTCTCAACCCGAGACTGCAAGCTCCTTGATGTTAAAGTCCGCAGGCCGCGTTGGAGGTCAATCCAGGCAGGGAATCGCACGCTCAGATGGTAAGTCCATGGACCGCAGGGACTGAAAGTCAGTCCCAGGCAAGGCCTCCTGCTCTACGACAGAGCGACCGGAGACACGATTCGGAAAACAATCACATCTCCGGCAAGGTAAGAGATTGAAAAAAAGTTTCCCCCGACCCCCCACATAAAACAAACCAGAGAACATTAGCACCATCTTTAAAAGCTTACCAAAAATACCAAAAAAAACTACGAAAAAGACAGACAGATTGTAGGTGAGGCAGCCTCCTAGTGGTGGATGATAACTTACAACAAGCAACAAAGAACTTTCCCTGATGCCAAATGCTGGATGGGAAAGTTCTATGAATCTAAATGCTGATACAAATGAATTGACATACAAATTCTCAAATGTTCCTGCAATTTACACATTACCTTTTTTAAAGACAGTGTTGAGACCTTTACATTTTTTGTCTTTACTCCCTTTGTCCCCTTCCATATACGAGAACACTCGTGCCTGGTAGGTCCAGAAGTAATCATTGGAGCCAAAAAAGCGGACAGGAAACTCGCCAATTTCATGTTTCATCTTTTGGATATTTGTCGGTACATTTTTCGGATGACAAACTTCAGCAGGCCACCACCTGACAGAGAAGGCATAAAATGCACTGTAACTAAATGATGCAAGGTTTGTGATTCATGATCCAAAAACTGTATATGTAAACATGCATTCACCTGTACCAAAAATATTACATTATAGGTATTTCAATGTTGTTTTAACACAGAAATGATATTCAGTACTATTGTATATTCAAATGGCATCTACTATAGCATTCTCCTAATATTAGGTTTATATGTGGCTCATATGTTTTTCTTTTAGCTAAAATGATACTGCTTTATGGAGGCTTTTTTTTTGTGCTTGTTTTATTGCAAACCATACTGTTAAAGATTTTTTCAAGACTGACCTGTATCGACCAAGTTTTACCCAGATGATGTCCTTATAGTGTGGCTTTTTGCCAGCCTTACAATCATTACAGTACCATTTTCCTTTTGGCATCTCAATATTCAGGCACTCGCGGTGAAATGCAGCAGGACATGACTCACAGCAAAGCAAGCTGCCACCTGATAAACAAACCAATGTATTTACAATATACGTGTCCAAGTTGGATAAGAAGAAATGACAAATACTGATAAACAAGATAACCTGTTCCTTACAGAAATAACTTCAACTAAAAACTCCAGACAACCAAATTAGGTTAGATTCCGGCAATGCTGACTAAATGAAAAGATGTAAAGTGAAGCAACGTATCAATAGATATATTTCATTTAGTTTAGTTTAGAGATACAGCGTGTAAACAGGTCCTTTGGCCCACTGAGTCCATGGTGACCATCGATTACCGGTAGACTGGTTCTATGTCCTATACACAATGGGGGCAATTTACAGAAGCCAATTAACCTACAAACTTGCACATCTTTAGAATGCGGGAGGAAACTGCACCACCCGGAGAAAATCCACATGATCACAGGGAGAACATACAAACTCTGCAGTTTTGGAGGATTGAACCCGGGCCTAATATGGTTTAATTAAATACATCAAGTTGTAGTTTAGTCTTGGAAATAAAGCAGAAGAAAATCCCAATGCCAAGCTCTGGTAAACGGATCAAATAAAAGGACATCTATGGACTATTCCACACCAAAAAAATGGTTCTAACAAATTTCATTGTAAATTGTAAAAAAACATTTACTCAGTGGTTTGCTAACAAAAAGAGTGAGGTGTCGAGCATGGAAGTGCTGTAGGGCAAGGCAAAAAAACATAGAAAAAAGGAACCATACGATCATCTGAGAAGGGAGAATAGATCGGGTCGATGCAGTCTCTTGCCCAGAGTAGGGAAATCAAGAACCAGAGGACATAGGTTTAAGGTGAGGGAGGAAAGATTTAATAGGAACCTGAGGGGTAATTTTTTCACGCAAGAGTGGTAGGTGTATGGAAAGAGCTGCCGGAGGAGGTAGTTGAGGCAGGTACTATCACAACGTTTAAGAAACATTTAGACAGGTAAATGGATAGGACAGGTTTAGAGGAATATGGGCCAAATCCAGGCAGGTGGGACTACTGTAGATGGGACACTTTGGCCGAGTTGGGCCAAAGGGCCTGTTTCCAAGCTGTAAGACTCTATGACTCTATGGGAAAGCTCATGTGGAACAAAGAATGCAAGTACAATTGCAATTCAACCCTGAAAGGAAAAGCATAAACAAAAGAAGTTGGTCATTAGCCCCATTGTACCTGATCTGTCATTCAATAATATAATAGCAATCTTTATCTCAACACCTCTTTCCTGTTCCTACTCCATCTCTCTTAACATTTGAGGTTAATCGATCTGTTTTGAATTCAGTGACCGAGCTTCCACAGTCAGCATGGATAGAGAATTCCAAAGATTCACTTCTGGCATGAATAAGAAATGTCTTCTCATCTCAGTTCTGAATGTCTGTACTCTTATTTTGAGAGGATGACCCATGGTTCACGACACCTAACCCAAGCATCATGCCTGCATCCAATCAAGGGAAACATTATCCTTGTATCTTTCAATGAGATCACCTCTCATCCTTCCAACTCCACAAAGTTTAGGCTTAGTTTGCTTAATTCTTTCCCAACAGTAAACCCTCCTATTCCTGAAATTAATTTGCTGAATGTTTGTTATGTTCTCTTTCTCTCGAGGATATCCTTCCTTGAGCAGGGAGACCCGACCTGTGCATATTTCAAATGCCCATAAGGCATTTTCACTCATACACAAATTCCTTCCCAAAACAATTGCCAACATATTACTTGCCTTCATGAAGCTTTGCTGGTACCTTTATGCCAACTAAAGATTTGTGTACAATTACACCCAAGTCCCTCTCAACACCAGCACTTTTCAATCTGACACATCTTAAAGAATATTCTACTTTTCTCCTTTTTTCTTCCAAATATGAAAACGTCACATTTTTCCACACCGTAATTGTAGCATCCTCCTTACAATATACTTCCACCCAGTTTTGCAGAAAATATTGCACTTGAGCAGCTCATTCAAATCACTGAAATAAATTCTACCAGCTGGGGTCCCAGCATCGCTGGCGTATCTTGCAATTTGGGAGGTGGCATCAGAAGCCGGGGCAGTGCCGTCCGGTCCGCGTGCTAAAACCAAAATCCGTTATAAAGGAGTCCGTTAAAATGAGGGTTGACTGTATCCCCTACTATGACAGCCCTATCAATATCCCAGCATAATTCCCGTTGAATATTTGGGAGCCTATAGTATATTCCAAATATGGTGATCATCCCCTTTCATTTCTCAACTCCACCCAGCCTCATTGATGACTCTTCAGTAATGTCTCTTGGAATAATTAGATGTGGTTCCCTTTAATCAATAAAGCAGGATCCCCTCTTTTACTTCCACGTCTCTCAAGTGTAGCACCTGGAACATTAAGCTGCCAGCCTTGTCCTGCCCTTAGCCAGGTTTCTGTAATGACTATAATGTCTTAATCGCACTTACTTATCCACTGTTTGAATTTTTGTCTGTCAGGCCTCTAGCACTGAATTAAATACAATTGGAGACAACCACCTGTAGTACTTTACAGTGCATGCCGACATGTAGCCTAGGACCTGTTGCATGCAGGCAGAGATACCTCAAGCAAACCAGACATGTATATTCAGAACCTTTCAGGTACAGATAAGCTAGCCTAGAGTGGATTCCAGTCTTTCTTCTGTGTTTGTCCACCGGTGGACGATGTCTGTTCTTCACTTTGAGTTAATTTCATCCCCTTATAAATACATATATTAGTCACCATTTTCTAGTCCAACTGAACAATTTGATTATTCAAGGAGAATTAAGCCAAGAATTTCTGTTATTTGGTGACATTTCAAAACCCACAGCACTCATGATTTAAGTTCCTCATGCCTCAGGGACAAATCTTCAGCATCAAGTTGCTGAACCTTCACGATCTAATGTGATTAGATTTTCAGTATAATGGCTAGGATACTGCAATAGGATGGTGCTATGCCAATTAATTACAAGAGCACATGAAGTCAGAACTTCCACGTCCCCTTAGATTCAGATTGTCACTCCCTGTTTAAACAGCCAAACTTTAACATGTAGGAAAAAATGGGAAGTAAAATAAAGAATAAACGCAGCTGTTACTGTAGAAAATAAAAGAAGGCTGATTTAAGATACTAAAACAGGAAATACTGAAATTAGTTATAATGCAAATAAATAGTTTGCCACCTTTGAATGAATACACCTGCTTATTTCAAATGTTATTTTCTTGGTGGGGATTGCAGTTGTTTTTAGCAATTTTAATGTAAAATGCTTGTTGCACTGACATGCATAATGCACAAGATTCTTCTGTAATTTTAATGGAAGTATCAATCCTGTTACATAGACAACATATAAAATCCTGAGGGTCTTGACAGGGTGAATGTGAAGAGGATATTTCCTCTTGCAAAGGCTTTAGAAGTCTACAATAAAATCATCTGTGACCTTTATTAAATCATGTACTCTTGCTCCTAATTCATGTTTGTAAAATATTAGAAAAGGAACTGTATCAATTTGCACATGAATAATGAAAAGATCCAAGAACATTTGGAAAAGCGAACTCAACACGGGTAGAAAAACGAGGCCCAGAAGTACAAAACATTTACTTCCAGTTTTATCTTACCTTCCGAGCATACAAAGCACCAGCTGACATTGACATGCCCATGATGCCTGCAGCCCCTCCTTGCAGTAAAGTGGTTAGTACAGATGATACTATTTGAAGCCAGGACAACACATCCAGCTGCCAGACAATTATCACTGGGATGATAAGCAACAGGACAGCGTACACAGCGCATCATTCGACCTGACATACAAAATATGAACAGAAATCACCAATATTAGTCAAGAGTGTTTAATTGTCATATGCACAAGCAACAGAACAATGTCATTCTATCTTGCTGTTGCTTAACAGGTCCATCAACGCAATAACATATAAATTAGAGTATAAATGTTAGAACACAGTATTAGATAATACTTGATGCTGCTGAAAGCAAGATTTTAGTGTCTTAAAAATCATATAGCATGGAAACAGGCCCTGGACCCACCAAGTCCACGCCGACCAACGATCACCCATTCACAATAGTTCTATATATTATCCCACTTTCTCATCCACTGCCCTACACACCAGGGGCAATTTACAGCAGACAATTAACCTGCTAACATTCACGTCTTTTGAATGTGGGAGGAAGCAGAGCACCAGGAGAAAACTCATGCGGTCACTGGGAGAATATGTAAACTCCAAAGACAGACTAGAGATCAGATATGAGGCAATAACTCCCCCAGCTGTTGCATTGTGCCACCTCTTTCATTTTCGTTTGACAATAAGCTCAACTGGTCTTGATATTTATTTTTAACCTATTCAAACTTGATACTATATATTCTGTTTCTGTAATAACTTCCATCATTTTCATTTGCCCTAACAAGTTACAGCATTACCACAGCTATGCATTCGTCACTTCATATATTTAATAGAGCAACAATATATATTTATGCAGTGGCAAGATAGTAGAAAATTCAAAAATGCTTTCCAGAGGCATTATTTGACAGTGTTGGAAGGGTATAAAATATTAAGTAACTCAGGATTTAACCATTGATCAAAGAAAATGTAACAGTTCAAATCTTGACGCTAGAGACGCAACAAATCTTTTTTCACAAGTTTTAAAGATACAATGACTTTTACTATTACTTTGTCCAAATTTATTCTATCTGTAAAGATTAATTTCTTTATTTGGTACCTTTGGTTGCTCTCGGATTGGAAGGGTTGCAGGCATAACAAGATAGACAGACATGGATTGAGCATCTGAATCCTTTGTTTTGCAGTACAGTGGGGGGGTATTTCTTAATGCATTCCATGTGATAAAACTTTCCACAGAATGGCATAAGACATCGCTTCACATCTTTCTCGTTTTCTTTACATACAAAGCAAGTGTGAATACCTGGCAAAAACAAACAGAATTGTCACCTTTTGAGATACAAGAAATTGTAGATGCTGGAATCTAACACAAAAAAACATCTACCAGTCCCTGTCTCATTCCTTCTTTGTCTTCTTTAGATTGGCAATCATCCCTCTCCACTCTCTGTCCTAATGCAGGGTCTTGCCCCAAAATGTCAACAATTTGTCCTTATTCCTCCACTCCCCAAAATGCTGCTTGATCCACTGAGTTCCTCGAGCAGTTATTCCTTGCTATCACTTTTTGAAATGTTTGGAGAATATGTTAAATTAGAGGATCATCCAATATGTCAGAAATCTTCACTTGCCAAGATAATTCTGTATGACAATAATGACCTTGTCATTAATGCCATCGTCTACTTGTGCTTAATTTTCTTTTTGCCTAAGTTCCCAACTTCTATTTACAAAAAACTCCACCTGAAATAAATATTATTTGTGTTTTTCTTGAAAGTAAACCTTTTCTTAAATGAAACAATCATAGTACGGAGAACTGAAATACAAGAAACTAAAAGTGCTTAATGCAAAACAGAGAACATGGCTTCTCAGAAAAAATGCACTCTGGTATTTAATAATAAAACTTTGCTTTTATAATAACCAGTCAAAACAATAAATATCTTATTACTTTTGATTTACTTTGACAGATCTGCAAATCATCAACTAGCTTACAAGAGGCACCCGCTATATTATTTTTGATGATTTCATTTTGACATCTAGAGTATGTGAACACTTAAGGCTAAACAAATCTTCAATTCCTGCACTCATTGTTTTCTGAAGTTGGTGGAGGAGGAAAGTTGTGGCTTCTGAAGAATGAGGACTATCAGCATACAGAACAATGGAACACTGGAGGATTGAGGTGGAAAGAACAGGGATCGGCTTTCTGAGGACCAGAATTATTTGGGGAGGGGGTGGAGAGGGAGAATCTTAGGGCAACTTAAAGATCTTGATCCCAGGAGCAAGATCAATTTGTGATTCACTACTCCATTGGCAGGGATGCACCCAGAATGATCAAAAACAAATAAACAATTTACTTTACAGGGATCGCAGTTGGATGTTGTGACAGTAACAACATGGTTTAAGTTCCCTTGTGATGCACCAACAGGAGCATTGCACAGCAAATGATCTTGCTGCGCGTAACAGCTAACACAGAAATCATTTAATTGTGCAATGGTGCATCAATCCAGGAAGTATGTGGTGGAATTTCTGGCATTAAGAAGATGACCCAGAAACGGTCAATATCACTATTCATTCATTCTGGCGAAGACAAATATAAATTTGATATCATTGAATAAAACAGAACAGTGAAATTGAATTTCTAAGCATTTTTCTACTTTTATCTGATACCTTCATAATTGTGAAGGTCTTCTTTAGGTAAATGCTCATCCTTTCCTATTCAAGAGCTCAGAGCCTTTAGACTTTAGGGACCTAAGGAAGAATATAATTTAACTATATATAAAATCTTCTTTCAAACTTTTATTGTGCAAGAGGTAAGCATTACATTACGTCCATACTTTACCTGTAGTACATTCACTGCACATAAACTTTCCTTCAGGCATTTTGGTTAAACCTAGGCACGTTAAGTGGAAGGCACCACAGCATTGACCTTCACAAAGCAGTAGTTCCCCAGGTTTCTCACAAAGCTTCAAAATAGGAGAAGGAAGACAAATTGTTAAATATACTTCAGTAACACTAGTGTTAAATTCCAATAACATAACTGAAAAAAAATCAGCAATCACCTGAAGACAATATGTTAACCGTCACAGAGTTTGGAAATCACATCTAGTGTCATTAAATATATTTTTTTCATCAATATATTTCCATTATTGTTATTTTGGATACAATGATTGAAGACAAACTGACTAATTATTTCAAATGTCAAAATATATTTGCAATGAAAAACAACAGAATAAAATTTGTTGAAGATGCAAAAGTAAATTGTTGATTATTAGTAGATTTTAAATTCTTCAGGATGATTTATAGACTTGCAACATCATGTATTTTGAGATGAATAGCAATAAAACTGAAAATTCTTTATAAAACACCAAGATTCTTATTTCCAAGTCCATGGGACTGCAAACACGAAAGGATGAAGCCATTTACAAGAACAGTTTGTGCTTCGTAAGAATGGGTTAAATCTAGACCATTTACAATTTCAGGAGAATGAGAGTAAGGATGGAATCAACGACCAGGTAATTTAATTTTTCTCCCACAATCCCACTCCCCTTCCCCCTGTCCCCTTTCACATACATTGCCTCCTCTGGTTTCACAATTTACTCCTCTTCTCTGCTTATCTTGCAGCCTTTCGACGTCTTTTCATCTCTGGCCTTTGTGCACTCATCTTCCAATTAAAAAAAAAAAGCCTTACTTGTATCTAACTATAACTTGATAAGCATTGTCCTGCCCTCATCTCGTTGCTCCACTCCCCCCCCAGCCCCCCCCCCCCCCCCACCCACCACCCACCTTTAATTTCAGTATCACTCTTCTCTCATTCATCTTTCTGTTTGTACTCCCCTTGACAGATCAACAATGATTAACTTTCATTTCACTCTCTTAGGTGATACCGAAAGCAATTGTATCATGTGCACAACCATGCCAAGTCTCCACCTTATCACAGATATTCCCTTTGTTCTTTCCACCACAAGTGGAGTTTTGGTATGTTGCCAAATACTGTAACAAGTTCCTACAGATGCACTGCAGATAGTATCATGTATGTTATGCTATTTTTTAAATTCATATCCTTAACATTAAAAACAAATTTATAATAAAGACTTACAACTCTTTGGTGCCATAAGCAACATCAGGATATCCCAAATATCACGTTATATAAATGCCAGACCTGACTGCCAAATCATGCAAAGCAAGCTCCTGCAAAAACATTATTTTGACCAACTATTCTGCCTCAGTGATTGAAGGATAAATAATGGCCAGCACACAGGGAATAACTCCCCTGCACTTCTTGATAATATGAGGATGGAATCTTTTGCCAGACAAAGCCTTGATTTAATGACATTAGAATAATCACTTAATACTGTGCACTTCCTTAGTACTGTACATAAGTGCCAACAATCGATGTGTACTCAAACTTCTGAATCAGAATTTGATCCCACAACTTTCCCAGTTACAAGAATTCTAGAACAGCAGACACAGTTACCACCAGAAAATATACATCATACCTGACAAACATTTTCTTTCTTTGCAGCCCCTCCACCACGTTCCACTTGTGCTTTCCTTGAAGTTGATAGAAATCCATCCAAGTCATTTTCATCAGCAGAGTCTGACTGATTATCATTCTGTATGTTTGGCATTGAATGACAACCATAAAAATATAAAGAGAACAATCAAATAATTATTATTCAACCATTTATAAATGACAAATAATGACAACATTTGTGACAATAACATAATGATAATTGAATAGCACATTAACATCTCACGATGCTAGTGGGCTTTGGATACAGTTGGATGAGGAAAACCAAAAATCGCCGGTATTATTTATTTATTTAAAAGGCAATCTTCACTACACCATGGTGCAAATGGATCTGGAATAGCACAGTGAACAGCTATTAAAGGCATATTACAGGATTGATTCATCATTAAACTGGGATTTGGAAGTATAATTATACTCAGAACATGGAAAAAAATTAGTGCCAGGCATTTGTAAGCTATAAATCATAATTCCAATTTTCTTGGGAGGTAGTGAATCGTATATTTTCTCCATGAAGACTTCAATCATTTAAACACGAAGAATGTCCAAAATGCAATTCATCAGTACATTGTCTTAGCTGCCTATTCAACGCCATAGTTTTGATCATGAGGCAATATTATTCTGATCCCAATTAACATGGACAGCCCAACCTTTGCCTTGCACACTAGCTTTTTGTTTTAAATCTTTCAAAGACAATAAACAAAGAACCCTTTTGGATAACTGTAATAAAAAGGATTAAGGAATGACTTTGAAAGAAGACGGAGACAGAAAGATTTGGAAAGATATCATTGACCACGCGGGTTTAGGAAAGCAGATTATAATGCTGAAGGCAGTGATATCCGGATTCAGGGTACAAGAAGAAAGTAGTAGTAAATACTGTTAAAGTTTAGTTAGGCCTGGGCAGACTTTTAGATGAGCACAATGATTTTAATTTTAGGTGCTGGAGCTAGAGCATTGACAAAAGGTAGAAAAGTGGAGTTCTGAACAAGGTGAAGAACAGAACACTAAAAACATTGGAGAAACTGCAAAAATTAAGGAAACCTTCAGTGTCATAGGGGAGAGAGGAAGGTGTTACACAGCTAAATGATCTTCAGGATGTCATGGAACATGGGATCCGAAACTCGAATAAACTGTTGGTGAGGTTTCACATTGACAAGCAGTCTGAAAAGACCTTCTGCCACAGGAGGTTGTGGAGGCCAAGTCAGTGGATATTTAAAAAACAGAGATTGGCAGATTCTTGATTAATACAGGTGTCAGGGGCTATGGGTAGAAGGCAGGAGTATGGGGTTGAGAGGAAAACTGTTAGTCCAACATATCAAAACTACAACGATCAATTACTGGGTTTTTTCAGCCTGCTCCCTTTTTATTGTTCTGTATTATGTTTTCGCCATCCATAGAAATTACAAATGCTGTTGCTTCCTGGATAATGTGCCATGTCAACTCTCTCAAAGGGATGGGAACAGTGGTGCAGCGGTAGAGTTGCTGCCTTGCAGCGCCTGAGACCTGGATTCAATCCTGATTATGGGTGCAGTCCGTATGGAGTGTGTGCCCTGTGACCACGTAGGTTTCCTCTGATGCTCCAGTTGCCCCCCATATTCCAAAGATGTGTAGGTTTGTAGGTTAATTTGTAGGTTAATTCTGTAAATTGTTCCTAGTGTGTAGGATAGAACTAGAGACTCGACAAGCTGGTCAGGAAGGCCAGCTCTGTCCTGGGTTGCCCCCTCGACTCAGTGCATGTGGTGGGAGAGAGGAGGATGATGGTAAAGCTAACATCGCTGCTGGACAATGACTCCCACCCCATGCAGGACACTGTCACTGCACTGAGTAACTCCTTCAGTAAAAGACTCCTTCACCCCAAGTGCGTGAAGGATATAGGTCCTTCCTTCCCACTGCTGTGAGACTGCACAACCAGCACTGCTCCCAGCAGACAAGTCAACAATAACAGCTAAGAACACACAGAAAACTGATGACAATTTATGTATCTTTTATTTATAATGAATGATCTCTTGCTATCCACTTTGCTGCTGTAACTCTGTAAATTCCCTCGGTGTGGGACGAATAAATATATATGTGTGTGTGTGTGTAAGGGTGATCAATGGCCGGCATGGTCGGTGAGCTGAAGGGTCTGTTTCTACGCTGTATCCCTAAACTTGACTAAAGTCTTATGTACAGCTTTTCAAGTCACCCATTTCAGCAGAACAATATCTTCAGAAATCCAATTACATACAAGAAGTTGTATTATATTCCCATACTCATAGTAAGTAAAATACCTTTTTTTCACTTCCAGACCTAAGTCGAATTTGGTCATTATTGGAAGATAATATCTGTGGAAGCTTCTTTTCACTTTTCCAAACTGTTCTTCTGCTTGAGATACTATTTTCACCTACAATATAAAGGTTTGTATCATATAAGCATTCACAATGAATGAAAACATTATACAATTTATGTGAAATCTGAAGCTTTAATTTGTTAAAAAGGAATGTTCTTTCAGTTTTCTTCTTTATGTTATTTCTCACCAAATATCTGCTGAATATAATGGATAAAGAGAAAATAAATATTTCTTAACTAATTCCGCATAAAATTGACATAGTGAAAGGAAATTTGTCCCTCAATGGTTTACCCAAATGTTTACAGTTTGCACATAGCTACTCATTCTAATTTCTTCCCCCTGTTCTCTCATTAAGTTCATTGGACACAACATGATGTAATAAACCAATTGTAGCAGGGAAGATCTGTGTTTTGGAAGTAACCATACTTTTAATTGGCCTATTCCAGTGGAACCAACAACATTGGTACTCAACTATCAAAATGGGACACTGCCCAGGCAAAACTTACTCATAAAAAGGACAAATTATTAATGAATTAAACAAGAAGAATGAATTGTGCAAGAAGGAACTGCAGATGCTGGTTTAAACCGACAATAGACACAAAAACCTGGAGTATCTCCTGAGTTAAGGAATGGGTGACGTTTCGGGTCAGCGCAGAATGAATTAATGTTCCAAATCATTGCTGCACTGAATCTAAAGCTAATATATACATCAGGTACTGAGACCAGAACTGCACACAATACAACAAAATGTGATCTTTTCAAGACCCGGTATAATCTCGACTTCCTTATTTTTCAGTTCTAATCCCTTTGCAGCAAAGGTTACAATACAATTTACCATTCCAACTGCATGTTGTAATTGCATGTGCACTGCATAGTTAGCCAAATAAAACACATCCACACCTTCTTGTCATCAAGAGATTCCCTCTTGATAAAAAAAAAAATCTGATAGTGTACAAACTCTCATTTTCCCATATCGTATGAACATAGAACAGTTCAGCACAAGAATGGACTCTTCGACCCACAATGTCTGTGCCAAATATGGTGCCAGGACCAACTCTCACCCGGCTGCACATAATCCATGTCCGTCCATTCCCTGCAAATCCATATGCCTATCCAAAAGTCTGTTAAATGCCACTGCTGTATCTGTCTCAACTACTATCTCCTGCAGTGTGTTCTAGGCACTCACAACCCTCTGTGTATCTTGCCTCACACATCTTCGTTACACTTTGCCCCTCTCACTTTAAAGCAATGCCCTCTTCTATTTGATTTTTCCATCCTGGGAAAAATGTTCTGACTGTCTACCCGATCTATGCCTTTATAATTTTATATACTGTTTAGTTTATTGTCACGTGTACTGAGGTACAGCGAAAAGCTTTTGTTGTGCGCCAACCAGTCAGTGGAAAGACAATACATCTCTCAGATCTCTGCGTAACCTCCTGTGTTTCAGATAAAACAATCCAAGCCTGAATAACCTCACCTTGACGCTAATACCCCCTATTCCAGATATCATTCTGGCAAACCTCCTCACTATTTCTTGTTAATGTCCTCCTGCAGACTGCCCTCCTCACAGTTCACTTTCCCAACATACCTATTAAGTTATTTGACAATGTCAGATAACTTAAAAATATAATTTTTCCAACTAATTCATATAGGTAAATTATTAATGCCTAAGAATGCAATAATAACCTCTGTAAATTATTTTTAGTAATAATCAGCCAACCTGAAATTCCTACTCCATCTTCTGTCCTTTAACCAATTCTTTTTTATTGCTATATCTTCCCTAATGCATTAAAAACATTTTATAGGCACTTCAATTGACTTGAAAATTCAGATACACTATATCCCCTTTCATCTATCAGGATCCAATGTCAAGCAGTCAATAGACAATAGGTGCACGAGTAGGTCATTCAGCCCTTCGAGCCAGCACAACCATTCAATGTGATCATGGCTGATCATTCTCAATCAGTACCCCGTTCCTGCCTTCTCCCCATACCCCCCTGACTCCGCTATCCTTAAGAGCTCTATCTAGCTCTCTCTTGAATGCATTCAGAGAATTGGCCTCCACTGCCTTCTGAGGCAGTGAATTCCACAGATTTACAACTCTCTGATTGAAAAAGTTTTTCCTCATCTCCGTTCTAAATGGCCTACCCCTTATTCTTAAACTGTGGCCTCTGGTTCCATTGAATGGAACTCTTCACACAACCAAACATAGATACAAAATGCTGGAAGTAACTCAGCCGGTCAGGCAGCATCTCTGGAGAAAACAGATAGGTGATGTTTCATGACGGGACCCATCCGACTGATTGTCTGTGTGGGGGGTAGAGGAAGCAATCAAAGTATATTTGTACATCGGCGAGATCAAACATTGACTCAGCAACCGTTTTGATGAACACTTACACTTACTAAGGCCTACTGGGTCTGCCAGTTACTAAACATTTTAACTCCACTTCTCATTTCCATACTGACCTTTCTGTCCTGGGCCCCCTCCATCGCCAGAGCGAGGCCACACGCAAACTGAAGCAACAGCATTTCATATTTTGCTTGGCTAGCCTACAACCCTGTGGTATGAACATTGAATGCTCTAATTTTTGGTAACTTCTACATACACTCTACTCTCCCTTCACTGCAGCCCCCCTTCCCCTCCTCTCCCCTTCCCCCCCCCCCCCCCCCCCCAACTAAAAGTTGGTTAACCAGTTCTACAGTTCACAATGATGTATCCCTATTGGGATCACACTGTTTCTAGTCAACAATTGGCCTATCAGGGAATCACCCTGCCTGAGATAACCTGTTGCTGGCCCTGATTTGCCCTGGTATTTTCTTGCTTCCAGATTCCCACCCCCCCTACAATCAGTCTGATGGAAGGCAAGAACCTACCCAATTCCCCCAGAGATGCTACCTGACCCACTGAGATACTCCAGCATTTTGTCTCTATCTTTGGTATGAACCATCAGCTACAATTACATCTTCATCCAACCATGCCGTTTCATCTAACTACATTATGATTTCCCAAGCATCTTGTGATCTTGCCCTCACTGAAACAATTTGCAGCAACTTCCATCAAGCTACATGGTCTATAATTCCCAATTTCATCTCTCTCCCCATTCTTAGTGAATGAATATTAGTGTGCAATTGGAGGGCAAAAGCACAATGAGAAATGTAGGCCTAGTCTCCTTGTGAAGTTTACTGGAATGATAGAAACACATGGACATTTTATGTCTGGCCTCCATGCCAACAAACAGACTATGCAAATCACAAATAGTAAAAATACTGTCCTGACATTAACACAAGATTGTGAAGTTAATATGTCCATTCTCATCTGCCTGCCTCAGTAATTAAGCAGAAAAAATAAATTAAATGCCCAAACAAACATCCCAATAGTAAAACAATAATCAAAGACATGATGATGCTACTATTATAACATCTGGAGATTCAAGAGATACTTTAAAGGTAGTTATGAATGACTTTAACTCTCCTGTTGGGTTAAAGGGAGAGTGTACAAAGGAATCTGAAGGGTCCTAACCTGAAATGTTGTGTGTCCATTTCCCCGCGTCACATGCTGAGTACCTCCAGCAGTTTGTTTTTTACTCCAGTGGCATTATGAGAGTCAATGAAGGCAACTTGAGGATTTCGTCGAATAGCTCAATCAACAAAGTGGTGAACTTACATTAATGTAAAAAAAAAGACAAACTGCTGGAGTAACTCAGCAGGCCAGGCAGAATCTCAGGAGGACATGGATAGGTGACATTTCGGGTCGGGATCCTTCTTCTGACATTAATGTCTTGGCTTATTGGTGCTAAACGTCACAGGCTTTTTGTTGAACAGGAAACAATGAATTTTAATTAAAATTTAGCTTTTGACTTTAACGACTGACTCATTATTGCCAATAAAATTCACACAGTAGGCATTAGATGTTTCTGTACGTTTCTGGGCAGCACAGTGGCGCAGCTGGTAGAGCTGCTGCCTGACAGCACAAGAGACCTGGGTTTGATACTGACCTCGGGTACTATCTGTGTGGAGTTTGCATGTTCTCCCTGTGACCGCTAGGGGTTTCCTCCAAGTGCTGCGGTTTTGGCCCATATCCCAAAGACTTGCCTGCTTTTTTAGGTTAATTGGCCACTGTATATTGCCCTTAATATGTAGGGAGTGGATGCGCATGTGAGATAACAGAATTAGTGTGAATGGATGATCGATGGTCGACATGGACACATTGGCCCAAAGAGCAAGTTACAATACTGCATCTCTAAACTAAACTGATCTTGTATAATCAGGACTGCATCCTGGTCACTAGCAATGTGAAAAGGTAGCTCTATCACCACTGTTAATCACATTCTGACAAGATCATTTGTAACTTGGGTAAATTCCTGTGACATGAGGAATGGGAAGGCACGCATAAAGTGCTATCAAAATTGTTTTGAAGAGATTATTAGTTTCACTTATTTTTCTTGCAATTACTCCTGTTATATACAAAAGATGCTAGAGTCAAGAAAGAATATAAATTTAGGCTAGTAGAATGATATATTAGAAGTTATGTCACATTCAAAAGTAATTGTTCATAATTCTTGAAAGCCTGTATTCCTCAATAACTGGTAAATGCAGTATGATCAATACAGTTAGCTTACTTACCTAAATGGCATTTCACAGACTGTGCTACAGGATTATCTACCGTGGCTTGAACCTTCTTTGAACTTCTGGCTTCAGACTGCAGGGAAGGCTGCAAAGATAAATAATCTCAATTCAGCCTCACTGAATCTATTAATACAATCAAAAATCAAGTTAAGTCTATGAGTCCTTAACCAACCTCCAAAAAGATAAATTTACTTTATCATCCTCATAAATATGATCTGATCCAAAACAAGCTAATAAAGGAATCTAGCTTTATAAAGCAACTAATATCCATTCAGCTTGAATTGGGATAGCTCTCACTGCCTACATTCATTATCTCCACCACCAGTGCACAGTATTTACAGTGAGTGACATCTGCAAGTTGGATTGCAGATGCTAACAGTCCAGGGACAGCACCTCCCAAACTTGTGATCTCTGTCACTAAGCATAGGCATGTAACCCGATTGGTTGAAAGTTCCCCTCAAAATCTTAACCTTATTCATCTTTGCTGGATTTAATTCCTGTAACTCCATATCCAGCAGCAACTGTGGGAATACCATCACCAGAAAAACAGCAGTAGTTCAGGACCGCAACTGATAACCACTTGGTCATGCATTTAGCAATGAGCAATAAAGACTGTGTATTAACAGTCATATCCCCTCAATATTGAAAGGAAACTTGGACGAAGAAATCTAAGTTTTAAGCAACCCAATTTGAATCACATATCATCTTGTAACTAGCAACAAAAATTCACATCAAAATAAAAGTTTGTTTGTTTGTTGTTTGTTTATATTTTATTTTGAACATGTAAAACAAAAAAGATAAAAACAAAACAAAATAACAATAAAATGAAATGAACGATAAACCCATAAACTCAGTGAATAAATTCTCATAAACAACACAAATTAAAAAAAATAATCTTACATGTTTGAAAAGGAGTAGGAGGAAGTATACACTTATTTATTCCTACCCCTTCCTGCCTCCATTTTTGACAATGGGAGAAGGTCCGCGCATGCGCAGTTGGGAGCTCGGAGGGGGCGAGACCTACCCGAGTGACAGGAGTGGCGGCCAATCGGGGCGGGGGGCTGAGGAGAGCTCTCCTGCTGCTGCCCGGCTGGGGCCAGGGTGAGTGGCTCCCTCTCCCCCTCGCCCGCCTCTGGCACCGGGGAAGTTTTAAGGGGCGACTGACTGATGCCTGGGTTGAGGGGGGGTGGAGTGGGTGAAGGAGGTGGGGAGTAGGAGGGGATAAGGGGGGTTGAGGGGGGATGGAGTGGGTGGGTGGGGGAGGGAGGTGAGGAGTAGGAGAGGATAAGGGGGGTTGAGGGGGGATGGAGTGGATGGGTGGGTGGGTGTGTGAGGGGGGGAAAGAGAGGAATGGCGGGGCGGGAATGGCAATCAGGAGAGGTTTGGACCCAATGCGCAGTTGGGAGCTTGGAGGGGGGCGGTGCCCACTCGAGTGGCGGCCAATCGGGGGGGGGGGGGGGGTACGGAGCCGTGCTGCCCGCCGGGAGGTGTAGTCCACGCTCCCGTCCAGCCCCAGCGCCCCGAACCATCACCGGACTACAACCCCCAGCGGGCAGCGCAGCACACACACACACACACCTTCAGGGTAATAATATAATATAATTCTAATACTTAAAATATAATAATGTAAGAATATAAAATGTTAAATTGTACATCTATTAATATATATTAATCTCTTGCAGGGGAGGGGGATGTGGGGGGACTGACTGATGCCTGGGTTGAGGGGGGGATAGAGTGGGTGAATGGGTGAGGGAGGTGGGGGGAGGGGAGTAGGAGGGGAAAGGGGGGTTGAGGGGGGATGGAGTGGGTGAAGCACACACGCAAACATACATATATGCAGTTTATAAACAATTATCCAAACTCTATATACAACGCGAATATCACACTGTCAATAAACTAAAACTTCACTGTCATCACAGCCCTTCCTCATTCTTATACCTCTGGAAAAAAAAATTTTGCACTTCTTCTTGAACTGAGTAATGTTTGTGCTTTGCTTGAGTTCCACATCCAAATCATTCCACAATTTCACCCCACCGATTGAAATACACAATAGTTGTACGAACACAAAGTTTCATTAAATTAAACTTTCCTCTCAAATTATAACCACCCTCCCTGTCAATGAACAATTTTTGTATATTACCTGCTGGTAAATTATTTCTTGCTTTATACATTATTTGTGCTGCGTTAAATTCTACTAGATACATAAACTTCAAGGCATTTGGCTTTAAAAATAGAGAGTTGGTGTTCGCGAAATCCTATATTATTAACTATCCTTATGGCTCTTTTTTGCAGGATGCATAAGGGATGTAGGGTGCTTTGTAAGTGTTACCCCATATCTCCACACAGTAATTTAGATATGGCAATACAGGTGAACAATAAACCATGTACAGTGCTTTGTGATTCAGAAGGTGCCTTGTTCTTCCCAGGATTGCAATGCTCCTTGCCAGCTTTGCTCGCACATGTTTTATATGAGGTTTCCAGCAGATTTTGTGGTTTAATATCACACCTAGAAATTTATTTTCAAATACTCTTTCTATATCAACACCATCTATCCCCACTTGTACCAGAGTGTTTATTTTACAATTTGCAAACAACATAATCTTTGTTTTGTTCAAATTTAATGATAATTTGTTTATGTCAAACCACCTTCTTAATTTTCTAATTTCTGATGTGATCTCCTCCAAAAGCTGCTGTAAATTCTCCCCAGAACAAGATATTGGTATCGTCCGCAAATAAAACAAATTTCAATATTTTTGATACTCTACATATATCATTTATATACAGAATGAACAATTTTGGTCCTAATACTGACCCCTGAGGTACTCCACAAGTAAAATCGAAGCATGTTGATTTATGCTCACCTATCTTCACAAACTGCTGCCTGTTTCGTAAATAGCTTCTCAACCAATTCAACACCATCCCCCTGATACCATACCTTTCCAATTTATCAAGTAATATATTGTGATCAATGGCATCAAAAGCTTTTTTAAAAATCTATAAATACTCCCACTGCATACTTTTTTTTGTCTGTACAATTAGTAATTTCTTCTTTTAATTCACTTAGTGCCATACATGTTGATCTGTTTGATCTGAATCCATACTGTCAGTCAGTCAGCAATTTGTGCTTCTCAATTAATTTGTCTAGTCTTTCAGTCGTTTTTCCAGTATCTTGGAGAATTGGGAAAGTAAGGAGACAGGCCTGTAATTTATGAAGTAGTTTGGATTACATGAACAGATCTTAATTATCTGTGCAGTGCACATAAAACATAGAAAAATATCTTGTTTTATACGTTATTGCGAGTCAAGAGCTGAAGGAATTTAATAGGAATGTATCATGGTTAGACAGCATATGTGACTGGTACCCAGCTGGAATAAGAGAAGAGTTGGAAATGACTACCACCAAGAGAAACAGTGTGTTTCCTCAGCATCTGATGATAGCAAACATTTAAGTCACTTATTATATAGCTATAACTATTATTGTTATTCCACTTATATACAACCCAAACAGAATAAATACTTTTCTAACTTTTCTAAAAACGTTCCCAATGTTGGGGGTGTCCAGAACCAGGGGCCAAAGTGTTAGAATAAAGGGGAGGCCATTTAAAACTGTGGTGAGAAGGAACTTTTTCACCCAGAGAGTTGTGAATTTGTGGAATTCTCTGCCACAGAGGGCAGTGGAGGCCAAATCACTGGATGAATTTAAGAGAGGGTTAGATAGAGCTCTGGGGGCTCGTGGAATCAAGGGATATGGGGAGAGGTTGGGCACAGGTTATTGATTGTGGATGATCAGCCATGATCACAATGAATGGCGGTGCTAGCTCGAAGGGCAGGAATGGCCTTTTCCTGCACCTATTTTCTATGTTTCTATGTTAACCTCAAGCATTAACTGATAATTATAAACAGCAATAACAGCCCAAGTTAAATAATGTCCTGGATTCACATCATTAAAGGTTTTACACAGAAAGGGTTCCCAAAAATCATGAAGATTGATTCCAGTACTCAGTCACAGACTGAAATTATTTTAACCGGAGATACAATAGAGAAAATGGTTCATGATTTTAAAATAATCAATAACTACACCTGTTATTTTTCCTGTACTCTTACGTATTTTAACTTGCTGCTTAACATTTCTGGTCATTGTGCATCAAGAAAGGAAGAAGGAAAACAAAATGCTTGTCAATCATAACCATACAATACATAGCAGAAGACATCACAATTAAACTTCACTTAATCCCACAGAAAGAGAAAAGAAATATCACTCCAACAGCATACTTTCAGTCTTTTTTCTAACTCAAAGGCAAGTTATCACACTGATCTTCACTATACCGTGGAACAATATTTTTTTAGTCTGCTAAGAATGTATCCTACATGTTCATTTACAGAAGTATGTGAGTTAAGTCAGCAGCAAGGAAATCAATTCAAAACATCACTTTAAATTCAACTCAGCCAGTAGGTTAAAAAAACCTCACGAGGGAAAGTTAGGACTAAAGTACGTTAGATTTTGCAAAATTCAGTGAACATATTGAATGGACTTCTAACTAGCATTATGGAGACATAAAGAAATAGAAAGAATTTAAGAAATGGGTGATAATACATTAGCAAGTTTAAAAAAATTATGATTGAGGACCCTCTGCTGCCAATTTCTATCAATATGAGAAAAGGTAATAAAATAGAACATTTTTAATTTCAGTGAAGATATTCACAAAATGCTGGAGCAACTCAGCAGGTCAGGCAGCATCTCTAGGGAAAAGGTGACATTTCGGGTCGAGACCCTTCTTCAGACTGAGAGTCCGGGGATTGGTAAACTGGAGGTATGAAAAGGTACAGAACAAATCACAGCCGGCACCGATGACTCAAGAAAGGTGGAGCTCACAATGGTCCATTGTTGATTGTGGAAGGTTATTATGAAGGGATATAAACAGTGAAACTAGCAAGACGACCAGGGTTGGAGAAGGACGGAGAGAGAAGGAATGCAAGGGTTACTTGAAATTAGAGAAAACTATATTTATACCACAATGTTGTAAGCTATCCAAGCAAATTATGAGATGCTGTTCCTCCAATTAGTGTGTGACCTCACTCTGACAGTGGAGGAGGCCCAGGACCAGAAGGACTGTATGGGAATGGGAAGACAAGTTGAAATGTTTGTCAAATGGGAGATCACATAGGCCAAGGCAGACTGAGCGCAGGTGTTCAACGAACCAATCGCCCAGTCTGTGCTTGGTCTTGCCGATATACGAGTCCACACCAAGAGCAAAGGATACAGTAGATGAGGTTGGAGGAGGTATAAGTAAACTTCTGCCTCACCTGAAAGGACTGTTGGGGTCCTTGGATGGAGTTGAGGGAGGAGGTATAGGGACAGGTGTTGCATCTCCAGCAGTTGCAGGGGAAAGTACCTGGGGAGGGGGTGGTCTGGATGAGTAAATCAGGCAGTTGCGGAGGGAACGGTCTCTGCGGAAAGCAGAAAGGGGTGGAGATGGGAAGATGTGACTAGTGGTGGGATCCCGATAGAGGCGGCGAAAATGTCAGAGGATTCTGTGCTGCATGTGACGGCTGATGAGGGAAAAGGTGAGGACTAAGGTGACTGTCCTGTTTCGATTGGGAGGAGGGGAAGCAAGAGTGGAGCTATGGGATACTGAGGAGGCACGTATCCCATATCCCATGCTGAGGGCATCATCTATGATAGAAGAGGGGAACCCCCATTCCCTAAAGAATGATGACATCTCGGATTTCCTGGTATGGAACACTTCATCTTGGGCGCAGATGCGGGAGAGACAGAAGAATTGGGAGTAGGGGATTGAGTCTTTGCAGGAGGCATGGCGGGAAGAAGTGCTGCATAGATAGCTGTGGGAGTCAGTAGGTTTGCAGTAGACATCAGTCGATAGTCTATCACCTGTGACAGAGATGATGAGATCAAGAAAGGGAAAGGAGGTATCAGAGATGGTCCAAGTGAATTTCAGAGCAGGTAGACACAAAATGCTGGAGTAACTCAGAGGGACAGGCAGCATCTCTGGAGAGCAGGAATAGGTGATGGGTCAAGACCCTTCTGCAGACGCTCCACTAAGAATTTGAAAGCAGGGTGGAAATTGGTAGTGAAGTTAATGAACGTCATGAATTCTGCATGGGTGCAGAGGTAGCCCTGATGTAGTCAATAGACAATAGACAATAGGTGCAGGAGTAGGCCATTCAGCCCTTCGAGCCAGCACCGCCATTCAATGCGATCATGGCTGATCACTCTCAATCAGTACCCCGTTCCGGCCTTCTCCCCATACCCCCTCACTCCGCTATCCTTAAGAGCTCTATCCAGCTCTCTCTTGAAAGCATCCAACGAACTGGCCTCCACTGCCTTCTGAGGCAGAGAATTCCACACCTTCACCACTCTGACTGAAAATTTTCTTCCCCATCTCCGTTCTAAATGGCCTACACCTTATTCTTAAACTGTGGCCCCTTGTTCAAGTCAAGTCAAGTCAAGTCAAGTCAAATTTATTTGTCACATACACATAAACGATGTGCAGTGAAATGAAAGTGGCAATGCCTGCGGGTTGTGCACAAAAAGAATTAGTTACAGCATATAATAAAGTTAATAAGTTACTATTAGTGTCGACAAAAATTTAGTCTCTGGGGTTATAAAAGTTGACAGTCCTGATGACCTGTGGGAAGAAGCTCCGTCTCATCCTCTCCGTTTTCACAGTGTGACAGCGGAGGCGTTTGCCTGATCGTAGCATCTGGAACAGTCCGTTACTGGGGTGGCAGGGGTCCCTCATGATCTTACTTGCTCTGGATCTGCACCTCCTGATGTATAGGTCCTGCAGGGGGATGAGTGTAGTTCCCATGGTGCGTTCTGCCTAACGCACTACTCTCTGCAGGGCCATCCTGTCCTGGGCAGAGCTGTTCCCAAACCAGACTGTAATGTTGCCGGACAGGATGCTCTCTACAGCCCCAGAGTAGAAGCAATGAAGGATCTTCAGAGACACTCTGAATTTCTTCAGTTGTCTAAGGTGGTAAAGGCGCTGCTTAGCCTTACCCACCAGTGCGGCAATGTGCGTTGCCCACGTCAGATCCTCTGCGATGCGGACTCCCAAGTATTTAAAACTGCTCACCCTATCCACAATCGACCCATTTATCTCCAGTGGCGTGTACGTCCTTGGATGTTTAGCCCTTCTGAAGTCCACAATCAGCTCCTTTGTTTTAGTGACATTCAAGAGGAGGCTATTGTCCTGACACCAGAGTGCCATGTTCTGGACTCCCCCAACATTGGGAACATGTTTCCTGCCTCTAATGTGTCCAATCCCCTAATTATTTTATATGTTTCAATAAGATCCCCCCTCATCCTTCTAAATTCCAGTGTATACAAGCCCAATCGCTCCAGCCTTTCAACATACGACAGTCCCTCCATTCCGGGAATTAACCTAGTGAACCTACGCTGCACGCCCTCCATAGCAAGAATATCCTTCCTCAAATTTGGAGACCAAAACTGCACACAGTACTCCAGGTGCGGTCTCACCAGGGCCCGGTACAACTGTAGAAGGACCTCTTTGCTCCTATACTCAACTCCTCTTGTTATGAAGGCCAACATTCCATTGGCTTTCTTCACTGCCTGCTGTACCTGCATGCTTCCTTTCATTGACTGATGCACTAGGACACCCAGATCTCGTTGAACTCCCCCTCTTCCTAACTTGACACCATTCAGATAATAATCTGCCTTTCTATTCTTACTTCCAAAGTGAATAACCTCACACTTATCTACATTAAACTGCATCTGCCATGTATCCGCCCACTCACACAACCTGTCCAAGTCACCCTGCAGCCTTATTGCATCTTCCTCACAATTCACACTACCCCCCAGCTTAGTATCATCTGCAAATTTGCTAATGGTACTTTTAATCCCTTCGTCTAAGTCATTAATGTATATCGTAAATAGCTGGGGTCCCAGCACCGAACCTTGCGGTACCCCACTGGTCACTGCCTCCCATTCCGAAAGGGACCCATTTATCCCCACTCTTTGCTTTCTGTCTGTCAACCAATTGTCTATCCATGTCAGTACCCTACCCCCAATACCATGTGCCCTAATTTTGCCCACTAATCTCCTATGTGGGACCTTGTTGAAGGCTTTCTGAAAGTCGAGGTACACCACATCCACTGACTCTCCCCTGTCAATTTTCCTAGTTACATCCTCAAAAAATTCCAATAGATTTGTCAAGCATGATTTCCCCTTTGTAAATCCATGTTGACTCGGAATGATCCTGTTACTGCTATCCAAAAGCTCAGCAATTTCGTCTTTTATAATTGACTCCAGCATCTTCCCCACCACTGATGTCAGACTAACTGGTCTATAATTACCCGTTTTCTCTCTCCCTCCTTTCTTAAAAAGTGGGATAACATTTGCTATCCTCCAATCCACAGGAACTGATCCTGAATCTATAGAACATTGAAAAATGATCTCCAATGCTTCCACTATTTCTAGAGCCACCTCCTTAAGTACCCTGGGATGCAGACCATCAGGCCCTAGGGATTTATCAGCCTTCAGTCCCATCAGTCTACCCAAAACCATTTCCTGCCTAATGTGGATTTCCTTCAGTTCCTCCATCACCCTAGGTTCTCCGGCCCCTAGAACATTTGGGAGATTGTGTGTATCTTCCTCAGTGAAGACAGATCCAAAGTAACGGTTTAACTCGTCTGCCATTTCTTTGTTCCCCATAATAAATTCCCCTGCTTCTGTCTTCAAGGGGCCCACATTTGCCTTGACTATTTTTTTCCTCTTCACGTACCTAAAAAAACTTTTGCTATCCTCCTTTATATTATTGGCTAGTTTACCCTCGTACCTCATCTTTTCTCCCCGTATTGCCTTTTTAGTTAACTTTTGTTGCTCTTTAAAAGAGTCCCAATCCTTTGTCTTCCCACTCTTCTTTGCTATGTTATACTTCCTCTCCTTAATTTTTATGCTGTCCCTGACTTCCCTTGTCAGCCACAGGTGTCTCTTACTCCCCTTAGAGTCTTTCCACCTCTTTGGAATAAATTGATCCTGCAACCTCTGCATTATTCCCAGGAATACCTGCCATTGCTGTTCTACCGTCTTCCCTGCTAGGGCCTCCTTCCAGTCAATTTTGGCCAGCTCCTGCCTCATGCCTCTGTAATCCCCTTTGCTATACTGTAATACTGACACTTCCGATTTTCCCTTCTGCCTTTCCATTTGCAGAGTAAAACTTATCATGTTGTGATCACTGCCTCCTAATGGCTCTTTTACCTCTAGTCCCCTTATCAGATCAGGATCATTACACAGCGCTAAATCCAGAATTGCCTTCTCCCTGGTAGGTTCCAGTACAAGCTGTTCTAAGAATCCATCTCGAAGGCACTCTACAAACTCTCTTTCCTGGGGTCCATTTCCAACCTGATTTTCCCAGTCTACCTGCATGTTGAAATCTCCCATAACCACAGTAGCATTACATTTTTGACACGCCAATTTTATCTCCTGATTCAACTTGCACCCTATGTCGAGGCTACTGTTTGGGGGCCTATAGATAACTCCCATTAGGGTCTTTTTACCCTTACAATTTCTCATTTCTATCCATACTGATTCAACATCTCCTGATTCTATGTCACCCCTTGCAAGGGAATGAATATCATTCCTTACCATCAGAGCAACCCCACCCCCTCTGCCCACCTGTCTGTCTTTTCTATACGTTGTGTACCCCTGAATATTCAGTTCCCAGCCCTGGTCCTCTTGTAGCCATGTCTCAGTGATCCCTACATCATACTTGCCCATGACTAACTGAGCCTCAAGCTCATCCACTTTATTTTTTATACTACGCGCATTTAAGTACAACACTTTAACTTCTGTATTTACCTCCCCTCTCACATCGGTCACAAATGGCCCTGCCCTTAATTTCTTTTCCCCTCTAGAACTTCTGTTCCCATTCTTCCGAGAGTCTTTTGCAATATCTCCTGTATTCCCTTTTACCTCATCTTCATATTCACAATTTGTTAACCCCTCCCCCCCACTACTTAGTTTAAAGCCACAGGTGTCACACTAGCAAACCTGCCTGCCAGAATGTTTGTCCCCCTGCTGTTAAGATGTAACCCGTCCCTTTTGTACAAGTCACCCCTAGCCCAGAAGAGATCCCAGTGGTCCAGAAATCTAAATCCCTGCTCCCTGCACCAGCCCCTCAGCCATAAATTCATACCCTCTATCTCTCTGTTCCTGGCCTCACCAGCACGAGGTACCGGTAGCAGTCCAGAGATAACCACCTTCGACGTCCTACTTCTCAGTCTTTTTCCTAACTCTAAACTCCCGCTGTAGCACCTCCTTCCTCTTCCGCCCGACGTCATTCGTGCCCACGTGCACAACGACTTCAGGTTGATCGCCTTCCCTCACTAGGATTTTCTGAAGCCGGTCCGTGATGTGTTGAACCCTGGCACCAGGGAGGCAACAGACCATCCTCAAGTCCCTCCTGCTGCCACAGAATCCTCTGTCCGTCCCTCGGACGATGGAGTCACCGACCACTACGGCTCTTCCTGACTTCGGTCTCCCCTGTCAAGTATCCTTGCCAACAGGTCCGCCACTCAGACTGGAAACGTCTTCTGCCCCGACAGTTCCCAAGAGGGTATACCTATTTGCAATAGGCACAGCCACTGGGGTCTCCTGTAGTCCTCGTCCCCTCCCCCCTGAAACAGTCTCCCACCTTCGCTCGACCTGGACCCTTGGCGTGACAGCCTCACAATAGGTCCTGTCGAGGAAACTCTCGCAATCCCGGATGGCCCTGAGGTCATCCAACTGCCTCTCCAACTCCACCACACGTCCCTTCAGGAGCTGCACCTGGACACAGTTCTTGCAGGTGTAGCTCCCAGAAGCTCCAGCGACGTCCCTGTCTTCCCACATCCTGCAGGAAACACACTGCACCAACTTTTCCGCCATTACCTTGTGTCTATAAACAGTTCTGGCTTAAAACAATTGTAACCTCCTCACTTCAGCCTCCTCGCCGAAGACTCGCAGCCAAAGACTCTCACTTTTCTCACTGGGCACTGCCCTCACTGGGCTGCACTCTTTTGCAAGTCTTGCTTATATCACCAATTAAATTGCCTGATTGTCCAATTTACCAGACTTCTCACTTAAATTAACACTTACTTTTCTTCTCAGCCAACGGGCGTCCTTGCTCTGCTCCCGGACTTTTCAAACGGACTACTAGCGTCCTCTTGGCGCTCTTTTTAAACTGCCTTTTCCACTGCAATTAACACTTACTTTTCTTCTCAGCCAACGGGCGTCCTTGCTCTGCTCCCGGACTTTTCAAACGGACTACTAGCGTCCTCTTGGCGCTCTTTTTAAACTGCCCTTTCCACTGCAATTAACACTTACTTTTCTTCTCAGCCAACGGGCGTCCTTGCTCTGCTCCCGGACTTTTCAAACGGACCATTTAGCAGAGTTCGGGGATAGGGCTGGTGTACACCTGAAACAGGGATTACTTGACGTACCCTTCAAAGGGGCAGGCATATTGAAGGCCCATGCTTCGCCTTTGATTTGGAGGATGTGGGAGGAGTGAAAGAGGTTGCTGTGCGTGAAAACCAGCTCGGCAAGGTTTCTGTAGAGTTCTGTTCAATAAGACTGACTATAACATTTACTTTACACAGTTGTGTAAATGTAGAGGCCAAAAATTCATGAGACTGTTAAGACCTTACAAGTTCAATCTGTTAAAAATTTTAAAAAGTAAATTTTTAAAAAATATCAAAGTACATGCCTTAAATGAATGATGGAAGCCACGTTTGAATTTTTTCTTTGGAATAAACAGCTGATCAAAATCTTCTGTTGATTCCAACAGCTTCTTAGTAGGTTTTCTCTGACGTTTTCCTTCAGTATTGCCTGTGGGAAAGCACGCAGAAGAGTTTAATGTAACTTTTTTTAATCATTCCAAGTGTGATAGAATGAAGCATAATTTAAGTGGAGAAAAATCAAATATATAATTTTACATACTTTCTAATGCAGGGGTGTCAAACTACTGGCCCGCGAAGGGGTCCAATCCAGCCCGCAGGGTGATTTGTCATCTCCCCGCTCCCCAGGGGTGAGTGGAAGCTAAGCCTATATCCGGCCATGCGGTGCGCGGGCAGGAAGGGGCCGGCACTGGGAAAGGTGGGGAGTCTCAGCGTTGTTGTGGACACCGGGAAGTGCCTGGGCTGCTGCCACAGAGACTGCCACCATGTACCCGAGACCCAAGTGAGTGCGTGATAGAGGCTGGTGGGAAGTCGCTGCACTGTGAATGGGGCTGCAGCCAGCGATCTAAAATCTGAGCTGCATCTTTCACCATGCCAGGTAGCTGCTGTTTGGCTGTTCGCCACCCAGCCAGCCCATTGTGGGCAAAACATAAACACTGTAGGAAGACTATAAGACAGGGGAACAGAATTAGGTCATTTAGCCCATCAAGTCTACTTTGCCATTCAACCATGGCTGATCTATTTTCTCTCTCAACCACATTCTAGTCTTCTTTCTCCCTGCAACCTAATCAAGACTTATCAAACTCTGCCTCAAAAATACCCAATATCTTGGCCTCCACCGCTGTCTGTAGCAATGAATTCCACAGATTAACCACCCATTCCTCCTCATCTCCATTTTGAATACATGACCTTTTATTCTGATGCCGTGACCTCTGGTCCTAGACTCTCCTATTACTGGAAACATTATTTCCACATCCACTCCATCTAGGGCCGAGATACCAACCATAAAAGTAATGCTTGCTTGGCAATCTTCTTCATAAGAAATGAAATTCATAAAGTGAAACACTTTGTAGTTATAGCACAGACTGAGACACATGAGAGCAGGTTTAAAAAAACGAAGGCAATAAAAGCTGTAGGAGCACGCACGCGTGTGTTCACAACTGATCCGGCCCACATGAAGTCGCATTTTGCCCATTCCGGACCATTACCTAAAATGAGTTTGACACCCCTGTTCTAATGTGCATGTTTAATACAAAATTACTGTCAGGAAAAGTGTGATTCATTGATTCACAGTTCTACCATAAATGAGAAGCAATTGGGAATAGAGTAAACGATATTAATGGAAAGTTCTTTGACTTAAATTTATTATTGATGGAGGCTTGTGCTAACCAGAGTCTTGCTCACATTTTGCAAAACCTTATTTTTGATTCCAGTTGGATGTCTCATCAAGAAACACCATTATAAATACAGAAGGCCTATCTTTGAGGTTATCTTTCTTGCAAGTGCATTTTGCCACATGATTGGCACGTGCCTCAAAATTACCCCCCCAAAAATATTCTAAAATTTCATGCAATTGCCTCACTAATGGAAGGATCGAGAGGCATTGGGGAGTGTCCAGAAAAGATTTATGGAAATGGTTCCAAGCTAACAAAACAATTCCTATTCCCACCTTTCCCCCATAACTTCCATGTTGTACCACAAAGGCACAAGCTGATGTTTATCATTTACTTCGTAAGATGACAAATAGTACACACTCAAATTTAAACATCATTAGGTTGCTAGGAAGCTACTGATCAATGCTACTTTTTAAATTATTTCAAATAAGCTGCATATATGTGTGATTTAAGACTGATACCATAGAAACATGACCTCTCATTCAAAGTTAATTCTTCTTTCAAAAATCTTACTCCCACATGGGCTTGATACTGCACTATTTGAAAGAGGGCCTCTTATAAAAAGGATATTAACAAAGCAGAAAAGGCAGCTCCTACAACTACGAAAAAATACTCCTCAGTTACGACAACTCAACTGCATGCTATTCAGTTTAATAAGCTTCTGGGAATCTAAAATAATTTATTGTCCAACAAATTCAGCAAAGAGATTGTTGCTTGAAATAATGTAATTTTTTTTATCCTGAGCAGGTAGTGAGAGGGCAGGTGGGTCTAGAAACAGGGCTCACAATGTCAGAATACTGGGCAAGACATTTAAAATTGGTTTGAGGATAAATTTCATTATTCAGAGGGTGGTAAATGTGTGGAATTCTATAATAGCAATGGCAGTGGAAGCTAAATCACTGAGCATATTTAAAATTAGTGGATATATTTCTAGGCACAAAAGACTTAATAATAACTGAGATCGTAAAGTGAGACTTGGATATCAGTCGCGATTAAGAAAGTTGCAGATATCGCGAAGATTGATTTTGTGGACGATAATCAGGAAAGCTTCAAACTGCAGAAAAGTGTAGGGCGGTTTGGTTGCATTGGTAAAAAATGGAGTGAAGCATGCTCTACTCGGGCATTTTACACACCAATGGGACCTTCCACTAAGGGCACAGAGAGAAAACACATGATGACGTCCACAGTTTTTGTTTGTTATCTATAATCAAGGAAACTGCCTGAAATTTGTGACACTTTTGCATGCAACATATTATAGATGCAAAATTAGTTCATTTGGTCCCAAACAAAACTCCCTCAATTCCCCAAAACAATTAGTACACATTTCAACTTTAGAAAAGTCTCACACCTCATAACCCAAGATTTCCTTTTCTTATAATCTTTTTCACACAAATTCTATTACTTCTAACTAAATTACCTTAATTCTGCATCCATTTCTTTCTTCACTACCAATTTCTTTGACATGAGCTTCACCTCAAATACTTAGAAATGATAATTTTATGGGAATGTTTTTGCTTTTGATGTTTTATATGGAATTTCAGAGGGTCAAGTATGAAACTGGTTTGTAATTATAGAATGCAGCCTTTTTTGTTGTGCGGTTGCAGGCAATTCTTATGGCAGAAGAGCATAACCTTTAATTACAGGCTCTGAAATAAACTTTACCATTCAGCAGATACTGGCCATTTTGAGGTTCATGGAGAACTTGAGGGCTTCATAGGGTAGCGTTTAATTCAAGGTACATTTGAAAAGTTCCAAATTAGTATCTCTCTAAAACTTGTTTATGATATTGTGAAAAACAATTTTTACCAGGTGACGTGGTCTGTCGTGTTGTTTCCGCTTTAGCCCTATGTGGAGGTACAGGATAAAGTTGACGCTTATGCAGACTTCTTCTACGATACCACCGCTTTTGAAGAGTGCTGTTCTTTTTACACCTCCGTGAATCTGCTTGCTTTGGAGCAGGAGGGAGAATAGATTGTTCTTCTGCCTCTAAGGACTGGTGACATTCTGTGGCTGAAATAGACAAACCCTCCTTCACAGACGAAGTATGGAATTGTGTATTTGCTGGCAAAAACTGGGATTGATATTCTGCAATCTTGGAAGGGGACTGATCTGCTGTCGATGCAGACAGACACAGTGCTTCTGTATGAGTGCACTGGTATTGCTCTCCTGCTGTCATGGACTGGAATAGATCATCAACAGGAATGGACTGTGATTGTTCCCTTTGACAAACGGACTCCATACATCCACCTTCTGACGTGATCTTGGATTTTCCTAATTCAATTGTCGACTGGGATTCTTGTATCATGGGCAGGCTCGGGGCACCTTCCCTGTGGGGCGACACTGGAGCACCCTCCCCGCGAGGCGACGCAAGAGCACTCTCCCCGTGGGGCAATGTAGGGACACTCTCCCTGATGTGTGGTGTCAGGTTATCCTCCTCACAGGGCGAGGCCAGTGCACCCTCCCCACAGGGCGACGTAGGAACACTCTCCCTGCTGGGCGACGTCGGAAGACCGTCCCCGCAGGGCGAGGATCGTGCACCCTCCCCTCGGGGCAACGCGAGGGCACCATTCCCACAGGGCGACACAGGAGCACCCTCCCCACAGGGCGATGACTGGGCAACCTCCCCACATGGAGAGGACTGGGCAACCTCCCCACATGGAGAGGACTGGGCAACCTCCCCACATGGAGAGGACTGGGTACCCTCACCACCTAGAGAGGATTGGGTACCATCCCGGCAGGGCGAGGACTGGACACCCTCTGCATAGGGCGAGACCTGGGCGACTTCTCCGCAAAGAGGGGACTGGCCATCCTCCGCACAGGGCATGACTGCACACTGTTTTGGCATAGGCTTGAATGTAGCTGGTTTTACTGTTGGTGTGGAGAGATCGAGCTGCGATGCGCCTTGATCAGCCAATGGTATGGCCAAGGATTGGCAGAGACTAGATTTTGACAAGGCTGAATCATTTTCAAGTTTAGGCAGGGTTTTCTCCTTTGCAGATGTCTGTGGGCAAGTCAGATGTTTTTTGTATCGTCGCTTCTTTGATTCATTCTTGCAGCTTTTAAAATCTTCTATTTGTGTTTGACAAATTGTTTTTTCTAAACAGTTTGATGTGCCCTAAGAAACAAAATAATGATTGTCGTTTAAATGTTTAAATTACATAAAATTACACAAAACATCCACACAGAAAATGTAGTGCAATTGCAAACGTCACATTAGATTTATGCCTGTTGTACAAAAGCTGACCCATTATTCTAACAATCTCAAAAGATAAACTAATTTGCAATGAAGTAACTTCTTCAATGCAGTAAAACTCCCTTTTGCTTCATAAGAACATTATTAACAAAACTCTGACACTGAGCCATCCATTGACTGCTGGTCGGCATAGGGGTGGAGGAAAGGCGTTCTTCAGAGGAGGGTTACAGGCAGAGGCAACAGGGGAGAGGAAGCATCGGCAGTCGGGGAACAGGAGGCAGAGGCTTAATGTAGGGGGTTGTTTTAATAATAATAATAATAATACATTTCATTTGTATAGCGCTTTTCTGGAAACTCAAAGACGCTTTACTGAGTAAGTAAAACATAAAAATAAATAAATAAACGAACAAAAAAAGGAAGGATAAGGAGAAGCGACAGTCAGTGGTTGAAGGCAGTGTTGAACAGGTGAGTCTTGAGTGATGTTTTGAATGTGGTGAGTGAGGAGGAGTCTGATGGTTTGAGGTAGTGAGTTCCAGAGGGTGGGAGCAGCGATGGAGAAAGCCCTGTCCGCCCAGGATCTGAGTTTGGTCCAGATGGAGGGGGACAGGAGGTTAGCAGCAGCAGAGCGGAGGGTGCGGGTGGGAGTATGTCTGTGGAGGAGGTCAGTCAGGTAGGATGGGGCCAGGTTATGGAGGGCTTTGTAGGTCATGAGTTGGATTTTGTACTGGATTCTTTGGGGGATGGGGAGCCAGTGGAGCTTGTAAAGGACGGGGGTGATGTGGTCACGGGTCGGGGAGTGGGTGAGTAGACGGGCAGCGGAGTTCTGGAGGTATTGGAGTTTATTGATGATTTTTGAGGGTAGTCCAGACGGGAGGTGATGAAGGCGTGGATGAGGGTTCCTGCAGCTGTGGAGGAGAGAGATGGACGGAGACGGGCGATGTTTTTGAGGTGGAAGAAGGCTGTCTTGGTGATGTGTTTAGTGTGTTTGTCGAAGGAGAGGGTTTGATCAAAGATGATGCCAAGATTCCGGATGAGGGGAGGTGGATACTGAGAAACCGTCAAGTTGAGGGTGAAGTTGTGGGTGGATTTGGTGGCCATTTTTGGTCCAATGATGATGATTTTGGATTTGTCACAGTTTAGTTTGAAGAAATTGATTTGAAGCCAAGATTTTATTTCAGTGATGCAGTTTTCACGGAAGAGAGAGAATGACATGTTGTTTATTTTAATCAGCAAGTAATTACTGATGGGGTCATACATACTGATGACAGGGATCCTTATTTCTGTCTCCGGATAGCAGGCAAAACAGTTTTTCACTATATCTTGGTACATGTGACGATATACATATTTGATTTGCAAATTAACATGTTTTCATGAATATATATCCACCTTAAGAACTATGAATCAAAACTGCAGATGCTGGAAATTTGAAATAGAACCAAAACTTGCAGAAAACATTCAGCAGGTCAATCAGCAACTACAGAAAGAGAAATACAGTTAACAACCTCAACCTGAAATGTCAATCAGTTTATCTTTCCAGAGATGCTGCTTTATCTGCTGAGTGCAGATGGTGTTTTTCTTTCCACAGATGCAGACAATATTTTCTGATTTTATTAACTACTCTGATACTTGCCCCCAACATCTCTTTTAATCTGCCCTCGATACCAAAAGAAATCCCAGTAGTCAAAGATTAAAACATACCTGTTGAAACGGAGGTTTCTTTTTTGAAATAAACAATTGTTCATAATCTTCTGTTGATTCCAGGAGTTTTTTACTGGGTTTCCTTTGCCGTTTACCTTTAAATGAAAATGAAAGTCATATAAAAAAATATGGACACAATAAAATGGTACCAAATTCCCAAATATTGGGGTATATGGTTCAGAATTTTATTTTCTGTAACTAAAAAAACCCAATTTAAGCCAGAAATAGCTGATTGACTCACATCCATATCCCCCAATTCAACTGTTAGTCCTGTATATCCCAAATATAATGGGCACAGGAGTCATCATTGCCATCAAGATCAATGGTCACACACTATTTTCATGTTGAGTAGCCAAAAGCCCTTTCCTTTGCAAAACTGGTCAGGGTTTACACATTCTGCCAATATGCCAAACCACTGCATTTTTTAAACAATGGGAGACAGGATTATAACATCACACGTGTGTAATCTACCCTCTATAAAACTTTGTCAAGTGAAATGTGGGCAAATCCATGCACTAACACTGCCCTCTATTTGAGGAAATCCTGCAATGTCTTCATAACATCATAAATATAGGCGTCTTCTCTCCAGAGATGCTGCTGCCTGTCGTGCTGAGTTATCCCAGCTTTTTGTGTCTATCTTCGGTTTAAACCAGCGTCTGCAGTTCCTTCCTAGACAAGTTTTATGGCTGGTGTCAACTGTTACCGAAATCTGAAATTACCTAGGGACTAGGAGAATTACAGTCTTCACTTCTGTAGGCAGAGCACTTCAGTTGTGTTCATTTTCTGGATGTATATTTTGCAACAGATTATACATCACTCTCGCAAACTTAGACTCTAGATGTACAGCTCTTGGGAAAAGGGAGGATTACCACATGATTCCACTCTTAAAGGATAAGATATCCTGACCAGATCTCTTCTTCCCCATCTCTTTCAATGCCACTCAGGGCCTTGCTTTTCCTCTTTATCCTTCTGTTTCTGTTGCCTGCTCAGTGGGATCCCGACAAATTTTTAAAATATCAAAATAATAAAAAGTAGCTTATTGACAGCATTTATTAAAAGCCATACCAGTCCTCAATACCGTTTAAAAAGGTCACCTAAAATTCAGTTGTAACAATCTGCAAGCATTGTATCCCTTTAAATGGGCCAGATGGGGAGCGAATGAGTAGGGAGCATGGAATTCCTCCTGCTTTTCCGACATAGTTCCAGTGAGAATGTTGTGTGATGCCAGAATTAACTGCCCTGAAACACTGCATCCTATCTGTGAACTTTGGGCATGCATAAACTGATTCATTTGGCAAGTAACCAAATTGTGCTATAATGTTACACTTGCAATTCATGGTTGAAACACTGAAGCAACACAGATACATGGCAATGAAAACCCCAAACCAATTTCTGAAGCAGAACACCGTAAAGCTCTGATAATCCTTTCTTCCATTGTTCGAAAATCGTAGTGGTTTGGCATCTGGCTCACCTCATTATGTTTTTTACCCTCCCTTCAAACAAAGGTCAGCTCCATTCCCCTTGTTCTTTGTAAATTCACCAGGGTCCCATTTCCATAAGCTAATGTTATAGTCCCTATCCCCCAACCTACTACATTGTGGCCCTTGCACTTTTTAAAATATTTGCACTTTCTCTGTAACTGTAATGTAAAAATGCTGTAGCACGATATTTTGCACTCTAGTACTTTTCTCTTTGCATTACCTGTTGTACTTGCATATGACTTGATTATGCTCATGTACAGTATAATTTGACAAGAAAACATGTAAAATAAAGATTTTCACTGTCCCTTGATACACGTGACAATACTAAATCAATACCGGGCTGCCTTTAAACTTGCTGTGGCATGTTCCCACACTACTTTTAAACTTGCTGGAGCAGTTTCAGATTCTTCACACAGATGAAGATATCTTCACCTAGTTAGAAAATTTCTCACACTAAATTCTAGCACAGCAGGTTTCTTATGACATGCAAGATTCTACACTCCAGTGTTATTTACTTAATTTTGTAACCAATTTGTTATCACAATTCCTGAAATAATCGTTATCTCAGAAATCAATTTTATTCTGATTAGCGATTTCCCTCAACAAGCAACTTGGCTTGAATGGAACAAGCAAATCAAACTTATTTCTAATCTTCTTGCTTCATAGATTGTAAGTTCAGAACACTTGGACAATGCTAGAATTATGTATAGTAAATTCTGTTATAATGTGCTTCCATGAACAGGAGTTGGATACTAGGCAATGGATTAATTAGAGAGCACTATTTGTTTTACCTGGGTCAGAGAGGTTATAATGCGGTTTCAGTTGGGAACTAGAGAGCTACTTAAAAGTTACTTTGGAAATTGACAAGCAGGAAATAAAAAATCTAAGGGAGAGATAATGTTTCCATGTAGCTTCCCTGCAGTAATCAGACACCATTGCCTTTTAAGAACAGCCTTTCATTTTCACCACAAACGGTCATTGAAACTAACAAGCAATCACTACTAATAACAGTCATAGTTATACAGCGTGGAAATAGCCCCTTCGGCCTAACTTTCCCACGCCGACCAACATGCCCCATCTACACTTAGTGCCACCTGCCCGCATTTGGCCCATATCCCTCTAAACCGATACCATCTGTGTATCTTTCTATATATTTTTTAAGCGTCATGATATGTGCAATATCAAATATTGTCTGTTAAACAAAGTCGCATACAATCTGAAAATAAAATAAATAAAATAAAACAAAATAATACATGACAAAAATAAACTTATTGCTATGATAAAGACCTTTGAAAATCTGGTGGGGGAGGGGGGGGGGGGGACGCTGTTATTGAGTCTGAAACTCTCTAGCCCCAATGACCATCTTCCCCGTTGACACAAATGATTTTATAATACAATTTTTTCTAAGCTAGCCTTCTTAAGAACATAACCATCACCTTACAGCAGAACTACCTGTATTAAAACAAGATAAATTTCCACCACATTTTCATAAAGTTGAACATTTTGATGCTGACTGCAAGATTTGGACCACTTTTTACCTAATGGATAGATGTGTTTCAGTTTTGTAATACTGGACTGTGCCTGTTCCATTCTTTTCCACAGTTTAGGTTCAGTTTTCTCTTCATCATCGTGGGTGAGTACCAGCTCATCCATTTGTTGGATACAATGGTCTGCATCCTGTGTTCGTATCTGTGAATAAAGAGAAAAAAGAGAATATAGAAAAAAGGAACTGCAGGTGCCATTTTTTACAGGCAGATGCTAAGTGTTAGAGTAACTCAGTGGGTCTGGCAGCATCTCTGGAGAACGTGGTGACGTTTCAGATCTGGTGCTCTCTTCAGACTGATTGAGGAAGGGGGCAGGGGGGTGGAGGTGGAGAGCTGGGAGAGGAGAGGCTGGGAGAGAGGAGAGGCAGGGCGAAGCATGGAAAGTAATAGGCGGACACAGGCAAAGGAGGTGGGGGGGGGGGGGGGGCTGATTGGCAAATGGTTGGAACAAAGGCCAGAGATTAAAGCAGAAATTGTGAGACAGAAAGAGTGAAGAATTCCAAATTGTGAAGCCAGGGTAAGCAATGTAGGAGATGGGGAAGGGGAGAAATAAGTGCGACTCCAGGTGGGGCACAGGGGAAGGATTGTTAGAGGTTACGTAAAATTAGAGAATTCAATGTTCATACCATTGAGGTTGTAAGCTACCCAAGCAGAATATGAGGTGTGGTTCCTCCAAGATTGGCCTAACTCTGGCAATAAGGCGGCCCATGACAAAAAAGTCAGTATAGGAATGGGAAGATGAGTTAAAAGGGCTAGCGACCGGGAGATCCAGTAGACCTTGGCAGACCGAGCACAAGTGTTCAATGCAAGTCTACGGTTGGTTTCGCTAATGTACAGGAGGTTAGATCAGGAACACTGGATGCAATGGATAAGGTTAGCAAAGGTGCATGTGAACTTCTGTCTCACCTGGAAGGACTGCTGGCATACCTGGATGGAGGCGAGGGAGGAAGTATAACGACAGGTGCTGCATCTCCTTCGGTTGCAGGGGAAAGTACATGGGAAGGGGTGGTTTGGGTTGGAACGGATGAATTAACTGCGGAGGGAGCGGGGAAGGCAGAAAAGGGTGGGAAAGATGTGATGGGCAGTGGGATCACGTTGAATGTGGTGGAAATGTCGGAGAATTATATGTTGGAAATGGTGGGTAGTGGGGTGCAGGTTAAGGACCAGGGAAACTCAATCCTTGTTCCATTTGAGGGGAGGGAGAGCGAAAGCAGTACTATGGGACATGGGCCGGGACAGAAGCCTCGCCGGCGCCCCGGGGAGACTCGAGCTGGCGGCCTGGGACCCATACAAGGGGCCTGAGGAGCAGCAGCAGCAGCAGCTGGCGGACAGCGCCCTCCGCCCGTGGGATTGCGGACCACCGCCCAGAGATATCCGCCCCGGTCTGGACCGTCCCCCCAAGCCGCAGGACTACCCCAGCCCCCACGATGTCTCCACTGTCTTGTGTGCATGCCACAAGTACCGTCGGCAAGACGTTGGTTCCAGCGGCTTAGGGCTTGTCTACCTAGCATGTGAAGCCTGGGTTTGGCGGATTGCGCGGAGGAAACCACCAGAAAGTTCAACGGGCAGAAAGACGATCCCAGCAAAGCGTCGTTGAGCGCAAACAGGGCAGTGAGATACGTAGGACACTTCTGACCATCCACTGCACTTTGACCTGTCCCCAGCCGTCTCGACTATGTCTTGAACTCGATAGGCCAGGACGAGAGAGTGAGGCCGACGATCTGCGCACCTCCCCCTCACTTAAATCCAAGTCAAGGGCAAGTCATGACTTCAACCTCGGCCAGCATACCGCGGCCGGCGGGGATCCCAATCAGCGGTCGAAATAATAAGATTGAAAGTGAAGTCATGGTCATCTTCGAACCCGAAGGACAAACAACAACAACATGGGACATAGTGGAGATCCAGGTGAAGGATCCATCTATGACATCGGGGAAAATCCAATTGACTAAACATAGAAAATAGGTGCAGGAGTAGGCCATTCGGGCCTTGGAGCCAGCATCGACATTCAATATGAACAAGGTTGATCATCCAAAATCAGTACCCTGTTCCTGGTTTTTCCCCGTATCCCTTGATTCCATTAGCTCTATGAGCTAAATCTAACCCTCTCTTGAAAACATCCAGTGAATTGGCCTCCACTGCCTTCTGTGGCAGAGAATTCCACAGATTCACAACTCTCTGGGTGAAAAAGAGGACATCTTGGATGGAGAGCCTCATCTTGAGAGCAAATGCAGTGGAAATGGAGAAATTGAGAGTTAGCATCAATTAGAATTAGAGTTAGAAATGGAGAGTCTAGGACCAGAGGTCATAGCCTCAGAATTAAAGGACGTTCCTTTAGGAAGATGAGGAGGAATTTCTTTAGCAGAGGGTGGTGAATCCGTGGAATTCATTGCCATAGAAGGCTGTGGAGGCCAAGTCAATGGATATTTTTAAAGCAGATTGTTGATTAGTGCGGGTGTCAGGGGTTATGGGGGGGAAGGCTGGAGAATGGAGTTACAAGGGAAAGATATCAGCCATGATTGCATGGTGGAGTAGACTTGATGGGGGGAATGGCCTAATTCTGATCCTATCACTTATGAACTTTGCAAAAGTCAGGGTGGGGGGAAGTGTAGTGCAGATAACTGTGGTAGTCAGTTGGTTTGTAGTAGACGTCAGTCGATTTTCTGTCCCCTGTGATGAAGACAGAGAGACCAAGAATAGGGAGCGAGGTGTCAAGAGATCGTCCAGATGAATTTGAGGGCAGGGTGGAAGTTTGTGGTGCAGTTTATGAAATTAACAAGTTCTGCAGGGGTGCAGGAGGTAATCCCGATGAAGTTGCCGATGTAGCGAGAGAGTTGGGGGATGATGCCAGTGTATACCTGAAACAAGGACTATTCAACGTAACTGACAAAAAGGCAGGTATAGCTGGGGTGCATGAGAGTGCCCATGGCTACACCTTTATCTAGCAGAATGTGAGAGGAATAAAGAGAGAAGTTGTTGATGGCGAGGCCAAGTTCCGCCAGGTGAAGGAGAGTGTTAGTAGACATAAATTCATTGGGTCTCTCTTTGAGGAAGAACCGAAGTACTTGAGACCTTCCTGGTATGGTATGGACGTGAACACTGGCACCATCCCCAACTCTTTCTCCGACGTTTGACATCTACATTTACAAAATCAGCCATGGTTGTCAAATTAAACCATCTCATTCTTGGAGCAGATTGGGATTGGCAACACAACTCCAGAATCTATATTGCTTCAGTGCAATTGTGCACTAAAGATCACGTTGCCAAATCAGCAAAGTTATTGATTTTGGTTCTGCAACATGGCAATTTCCGATGTTTCTTGCTAAAGCACAGAAATTTAATAGTGAATCTAAATCATACATCTTTAAAATGTTTTTTCCATATTAAAAATCTCTGATTTATAGCACAGGCAAAACTTAGTAGAACGGATTAGAGTTTAGTAGAAGGATTACGAAACAGTCAGTTAATTCATGTGGATAGAATGCTTTTCTGGTTTTAGATGAGAGAAGAATGCTATTGTTAAAATAACCACCTCCATTTGGTCTATCACATATTTTACTTCTACAAACCAGTGAATAAGCTATCATTCAAGAAAAAGGAAAAATTATTTTGTGGGATCATCTTAATACAATAGTGAGGAAAAATGTGCTAAAATAATTCAGTAGCTATAATCAAGCTTCAGAAGTCTAAAAAAAACTGGTCTATCCAGATCTATGAAAGGAAAAGGTGCAACTGTTAGATCAGAAATGAAATAATTTGTGACAGCATGTGACAATCGGATCCCACTGAACCAGCATCAAAACAGAAACTGTAGGATACAGAGGAAAGATAAAGAGGAAAGGCAAGTGGGAACTGTTTTAAGGACTCAATAACCAAGGCCATTATATAACTCAGGAAATCAGAGATGCATTTAATAAAGTTAATATAATGGCCAAGAAGACTTTAGTGAGACTGAAAGTTTATAAATCCACAAGACTGGATAAGAAGTTGGTGGAGGCATTGGATGTCACCTTGAAAATTGTAGATTCCAGTTATGATACATTGGAAGATAGCAAATGCAATCTCAATATTAAATACAGGATGGAGAGAAGTCAGAGTCACATAGCACAGGAACAGGCCCTTCGGCCCAACTTGCTCATAGCGATCAAGATGCCCCATCACGATAGTCCCATCTTCCCATGTTTGGCCCATATCCCTCCAAACCTTTCTTATCCGTGTACCTGTCCAAATGTATTTAATATTTTGTTATAGTACCTGCCTCAAATATCTTATACATCTCTAAAAGATCACCCCGTAGCCTCCTGCGCTCGAAGGCATAAAGACCTAGCCTGCCCAATCTCTCACTGTAACTCAGGCCTCCAAGTCCTGGCAACATCCTCCTAAATCTTTTCTGCACTATTTCCCGCTTAAGAACATCCTTCCTATAGCAGGGTGACCAAACCTGAACACAATACTCAAGTGGCCACACCAATACCTTGTACAACTGTAACATAACATTCCAACTTCTTCCCCACTCTATCTACCCGTGACACTATTTTCAGGGATCTATGTACCTGCATTCCGAGATCTCTCTGCTCTACAACACTCTCCAGGGCTCTGCCGTTCACTGAGAAAATCCTGCCCTGGTTTGACTTCCTAAAACGCAACACCTCACACTTATCGGCATCAACCATTCCTCCGCCCATTTGCCCAGCTGATCAAGATCCTGCTACAATGTTTGATAGCAATCTTCGCTATCTACAATACCACCCACTTTTATGTCATCTGCAAACTTATTAACCATACCTTGTACATTCTCATCCAAATTGTTGATATTAACCAAAAAACAGCAATGGGTCCAGCGCTGATTCCGGAGGCACCCCACTAGTCACAGGCTTCTAATCCAAAAACAACATGGCACCATCACCCTCTGCTTCCTTTCTAGTAGCTTATTCTCTTTCCAGTTGGCTAGCTCTCCCTGGATCCCATGCAATCTAACTTTCCAGAGCAGTCTACTATCTGGAACCTTATCAAACACCTTGCTGAAGTCCATACAGACAACGTCAGCAGCTTTCCCCTCGTCAACCTTTTAGGTTACTTCTTTAAAAAACTCAGATTCATAAGACATGATCTCCCACATACAAAACCATGGTGACTATCCCTAATCAACCCCTGCATATCTTTTAATCCTCAGAATCCTCTTCAGTAGCATGCCTACCAGATGTTTGGCTCACTGGTCTATAGTTCCCAGACTTTTCTTTGAAACCCTTGTTAACTAAAGGCACAACATCAGTCACTCTCCAGTCTTCTGGTACCTCACCCATGTCTAATGATGGTGCATATATCTTAGCCAGGGCTCCTGCAATTTCTTCTCTAGCTTCTCAGAGCCCTTGGATGTATCTGATCAGACGTAGATTTATCTACCTTTGACATTTTAGGATATACTGCTCCTTGACCATGATACAACGTCCTCAAGACAGATCCTTTAACTGTCCCAAGTTCTCCAGTCTTCGTATCCTTCTCCATGGTAAAAAGAGGAAAAATACTAACTGAGGCCCTCGCTCATCTCCAACAACTCCATATACAGAGGTGGCCACTTTGGTTACTGAGAGGCCCTACTCACTCACTCTCTTTACCCTCTTACCCTTAATGTACATACAATTTCTTGGATCTTCCTTAATATTATCAGCCAGAGCTAAATTCTGCTCCCTTTTTGCCCTCCTGATTTCCTTCCTAAGTATGCTCCTCAGTTCCTGAAACTCCTCCAAAGATGCACTTGATCCCAGCTGCCTGTACCTGTTCCATGCCTCCTATTTCCTTACCAGAGCTTCAATTTCCCAATGGTACAGGTGGAAATTAGAAATTTGACCCATTCATGATGAACGGAACAGCAGTTTCTGCAGATGAATTGTCAGTGCGAGGACAGTCGAGGAAAGACAAATTAAGATTTACAAACTACTCCTTCCATATTTTCTTCCTGCATTCCCAAACACAGAAAATTACATCAGCTCCATGTTAGCCTGACAGGACACTTTCTATTGTGCTACTCTGGGGTATGGTAGTGAGATAATTGTTTGATAATTTCCTTTAAATAGAAAAGAGTTGAGGGATGAGGATGGTTCAATAGACAATAGGTGCAGGAGGAGGCCATTCGGCCCTTCGAGCCAGCACCACCATTCAATGTGATCATGGCTGATCATTCTCAATCAGTACCCCGTTCCTGCCTTCTCCCCATACCCCCTGACTCCGCTATCCTTAAGAGCTCTATCTACCTCTCTCTTGAATGCATTCAGAGAATTGGCCTCCACTGCCTTCTAAGGCAGAGAATTGCACAGATTTACAACTCTCTGACTGAAAAAGTTTTTCCTCATCTCCGTTCTAAATGGCTTACAATTTAAATTCTAACTGTGGCCCCTGGTTCTGGACTCCCCCAACATTGGGAACATGTTTCCTGCCTCTAACGTGTCCAACCCCTTAATAATCTTACGTTTCGATAAGATCCCCTCTCATCCTTCTAAATTCCAGTGTATACAAGCCTAGTCGCTCCAGTCTTTCAACATTAGACAGTCCCGCCATTCCGGGAATTAACCTAGTAAACCTACGCTGCACGCCCTCAATAGCAAGAATATCCTTCCTCAAATTTGGAGACCAAAACTGCACACAGTACTCCAGGTGCGGTCTCACTAGGGCCCTGTACAACTGCTAAAGGACCTCTTTGCTCCTGTACTCAATTCCTCTTGTTATGAAGGCCAACATTCCATTGGCTTTCTTCACTGCCTGCTGTACCTGCATGCTACCGTTCAGTGACTGATCCACTAGGACACCCAGATCTCGTTGTACGTCCCCTTTTCCTAACTTAACACCATTCAGATAATAATCTGCCTTCCTATTCTTACCACCAAAGTGGACAACCTCACACTTATCCACATTAAACTGCATCTGCCATGCATCTGCCCACTCACACAACCTGTCCAAGTCACCCTGCAATCTCATAGCATTTTCCTCACAGTTCACACTACCACCCAGCTTTGTATCATCTGCAAATTTGCTAATGGTACTTTTAATCCTTTCATCCAAGTCATTAACGTATATTGTAAATAGCTGCGGTCCCAGCACCGAGCCTTGCGGTACCCCACTAGTCACTGCCTGCCATTCTGAAATGGACCCATTTATCCCCACTCTTTGCTTTCTGTCTGTCAACCAATTTTCTATCCATATCAGTACCCTACCTCCAATACCATGTGCTCTAATTTTGGCCACTAATCTCCTATGTGGGACCTTGTCGAAGGCTTTCTGAAAGTAGAGGTACACCACATCCACCGGCTCTCCCCTGTCAATATTCCTAGTTACATCCTCAAAAAATTCCAGAAGATTAGTCAAGCGTGATTTCCCCTTCGTAAATCCATGCTGACTCGGAACGATCCTGTTACTGCTATCCAAATGCTCTGCAATTTTGTCTTTTATAATTGACTCCAGCATCTTCCCACCACTGATGTCAGACTAACTGGTTTATAATTTCCTGTTTTCTCTCTCCCTCCCTTCTTAAAAAGTGGGATAACATTAGCTACCCTCCAATCCACAGGAACTGATCCTGAATCTATAGAATATTGGTGATCATTTTCCAATGCGTCCACAATTTCTAGAGTCACCTCCTTAAGTACCCTGGGATGCAGACCATCAGGCCCTGGGGATTTATCAGCCTTTAGTCCCATCAGTCTACCCAACGCCATTTCCTGCCTAATGTGGATTTCCTTCAGTTCCTCCGTCTCTGGCCACTAGAACATCTGGGAGATTGTTTGTATCTTCCTTAGTGAAGACAGATCCAAAGCACTCGTCTGCCATTTCCTTGTTCCCCATAATAAATTCCCCTGCTTCTGTCTTCAAGGGACCCACATTTGCCTTGACTATTTTTTTCCTCTTCACATACCTAAAAAAGCTTTTACTATCCTCCTTTATATTATTGGCTAGCTTACCCTCGTACCTCATCTTTTCTCCCCGTATTGCCTTTTTAGTTATCTTCTGTTGCTCTTTAAAAGAGTCCCAATCCTCTGGCTTCCCACTCTTCTTTGCTATGTTGTACTTCTCTTTTATTTTTATGCTGTCCTTGACTTCCCTTGTCAGCCACGGGTGCCTCTTACTCCCCTTAGAATCTTTCCTCCTCTTTAGGATAAATTGATCCTGCAACTTCTGCATTATTCCCAGGAATACCTGCCATTGCTGTTCCACCGTCTTCCCTGATAGGGCCTCCTTCCAGTCAATTCTGGCCAGCTCCTGCCTCATGCCTCTGTAATTCCCTTTGCTATACTGTAATACTGACACTTCCGATTTTCCCTTCTCCCTCTCAATTTGTAGAGTAAAACTTATCATATTGTGATCACTGCCTCCTAATGGCTCTTTTACCTCGAGTCCCCTTATCAGATCCGGTTCATTACACAACACTAAGTCCAGAATCGCCTTCTCCCTGGTAGGCTCCAGTACAAGCTGTTCTCAGAATCCATCTTGGAGGCACTCCACAAACTCTCCTTCCTGGGGTCTATTACCAACCTGATTTTCCCAGTCTACCTGCATGTTGAAATCTCCCATAACCACCATTGCATTACATTTGCGACATGCCAATTTTAGCGCTTGATTCAACTTGCACCCAATGTTACTGTTTGGGGGCCTGTAGATAACTCCCATTAGGGTCTTTTTACCCTTACAATTCCTCATTTCTATCCATACTGATTCTACATCTCCTGATTCTATGTCACTCCTTGCAAAGGAGTGAATATCATTCCTTACCAACAGAGCGACCCCACCCCCTCTGCCTACCTGTCTGCCTTTTCTATACGTTGTGTACCCCTGAACATTCAGTTCCAAGCCCTGGTCCTCTTGTAGCCATGTCTCTGTGATTCCCACCACATCATACTTGCCAATGTCTAACTAAGCCTCAAGCTCATCCACTTTATTTTTTATACTTCATGCATTTAAATACAACACTTTAACTTCGGTATTCACCTCCCCTCTCACACCGTTTACAATTGGCCCTGACCTTACTCTCTTATCCCATCTAGAACTTCCCTTCCCATTTATTCGAGAGTCCTTTGCAATTTCTCCTGTATTCGCTTCCCCTTTAACTCCATCTTCATATTCCCAATTTGTCAACCCTCCCCCCCACTACATAGTTTAAAGCCACACATGTAGCACTAGCAAACCTGCCTGACAGAGTGTTGGTCCCCCTGCTGTTAAGGTGCAACCCGTCCCTTTTGTACAAGTCACCCCTACCCCAGAAGAGATCCCAGTGGTCTAGAAATCTAAATCCCTGCTCCCTGCACCAGCCCCTCAGCCATACATTCATATCCCCGATCTCTCTATTCCTGCCCTCACCAGCACGAGGTACAGGTAACAGTCCAGAGATAACCAACCTCGACGTCCTACTTCTCAGTCTTCTTCCTAACTCTCTAAACTCACGTTGCAGTATCTCCTTCCTCTTCCTCCCGACGTCGTTCGTGCCCACGTGCACAACTACTCGCCTTTTCTCGCAAGGATGTTCTGAAGACGGTCCGTGATGTCTTGAACCCTGGCACCAGGGAGGCAACAGACCATCCTCAAGTCCCGCCTGCCGCCACAGAATCTACTGTCCGTACCTCGGACAATGGAGTCCCCCACTACTATGGCTCTTCCCGACTTCGGTCTTCCCGGTCGAGTCTCCTTGCCTGGATTACAGCCACCGACCTGCCCGGACTGGAAGCGTCTTCTGCCCCGACAGCTCCCAAGAGGGTGTACCCGTTGGTAATAGGCACAGCCACCGGGGTCTCCTGGAGTCCACGTGCACTCTCCTTTGAAACGGTCGCTCACCTTCGCTCGACCTGGACCCTTGGCATGACAGCCTCGCAGTAGGTCCTGTCCAGTAAACTCTCATTCCCGGATGGCCCTGAGGTCATCCAGCTGCTTTTCCAACACCTCCACACGTTCATTCAGGAGCTGCACCTGGACACAGTTCTTGCAGGTGTAGCTCCCAGAAGCTCCAGCGGTGTCCCTACCATCCCACATCCTGCAGGAAACACACTGCACCAACTTATCCGCCATTACTTTATTGTCTAAAAACAAATCAGGCTTAATAACAAGTGTATCCTCCTCAACTCAGCCTCCTCACCGAAGACACGCAGCCAAAGACTCGCACTTTTTTCACAGCGCAGCCAAAGACTCGCTTTTCTCACAGCACAGCCAAAGACTCGCCCTTTTCTCACAGCGCAGCCAAAGACTCGCCCTTTTCTCACAGCGCAGCCAAAGACTCGCCCTTTTCTCACAGCACAGCCAAAGACTCGCCCTTTTCTCACAGCGCAGCCAAAGACTCGCCCTTTTCTCACAGCGCAGCCAAAGACTCGCACTTTACTCACAGGGCACTTCCCTCAACAGGGCTGCACCCCTTGTGCAAGCCCTGCTTATATCAGTCTCTAAATTATTTAATTGCCAATTTACCAAACTTCCAATTTAATTGATCGGCCAATCCACGTACTCACTTCTATCCTGCCTACCTGACGAGCTTGAAGGTATGCGCTTCACTGATTGACTGCTAGCGTCCCTTTTGCGCTCCTTTTAAACAGACTTTTTACCTGCAATTATCACCTACTTGCTTTCAGCCAACGGTCGTTCTTGCTCCTGCTCTCCGACCTGTACTGACTGACTGCTAGCGTCCCTTTGGCGCTCTTTTTAAACGGACTTTTTACCTGCAATTATCACCTACTTATCCCTTCATCCCTTCAACCATGGAAATGTTTGCAAAAGCAATTTTCCCATCTATCTGCTCAAGGATAGAGGGGGGAATTTGTGCTTGGAGTCATAAGATGTAAGCGAGGTATTAAGCGAGTACTTTACATCTGTATTAATCAAGGAGAAGGACACGGAGGATAGCAAAATCAGTGTGGAGATCACTAATATGCAAGGGCAGATTGAGATTCAGAGGGAGGTGGTGTTGAGGCTCTTGAAGGGCATTAAGGTGGATAACTTCCCAAGGCCTCATAGGGTCTAACTTGGTTATTAAAAGAAGAGGAGATTGCAAGGGTCTTGATGAAGATCTGTGCAACGTCTCTACTTACGAGTTCCCAGGAGACTGGAGAGTACTCAATGGTCTTTCTTTGTTGAAAAAAGGAAGTGGTGATAATCCAGGGAATTATAGACTGGTGAGCCTTATGGCAGCGGTGGGAGGCTATTGGAGAGGATTCTTCGAGATAGGATTTACGTTCATTTGAGTCAAAAGAAACGGGCCAATTAGGGCCATTCAGCATGCGGCAGGTCAGGTCTTACAAAATTGAGTTTTTTGAGGAGGTAACAAAAGTGATCAATGAGGATAGCATGGTGGATGTTGTCTACATGGATTTTAATAAGGCATATAATAAAAGTCCCCAATGGCACGCAGATTCAGAAGATTAAGATGCAAGGGATTCACGATGACCCGGTCATATGGATTCTTAAGCAGCTTACTGATAGAACTCAAAGGGTTCAGGTTGAAGGGCATTGTGGCTGGAGGTTTGATTCTGGCAACAGGTCTGTGGTCAGTGGGAGTTCCGCAGTGATCTATGCCAGGACCTCCGTTTGTTTGCAGTTTAATCTGAGCAAGTAAGGTGTTGCACGTTGGGAGGTCAAATGTAAGGGCAAGGAGCACCGTTGATGGAAAGACCCTTGTTGGATTTGATGTGCGGAGAGATCTTGGGATCCAGGTCCATTGCTCCCTGAAAGTGGCAATGCAAGTAGATAGAGTGGAAAAGAAGGTGCATAGTATGCCTGTCTTCGTCAATTGGTGCATTTAACATATGAGTCAGGAAGGCATGATGCAGCTCTACAAAAGTTTGGTTAGGCCACATTTGGAGTATTGCATGCATTTCGGGTTGCCCCATTACAGGAAGCATGTGGAGGATTTGGAAAGTGTGCAGAAGACGTTTGCCAAAATGCTGTCTGGATTAAAGGTTATTAGCTACAATCAGAGATTGAACAAACTTGGATTGTTCCAGAATGCCAGAGGTTGAGGGGAGACCTAATAGAAGTATATAAAAGTATGAGAGACATAGATACACACAAAATTACCAGTTTCAAGCCTTTTTTAGTGCATTTCAAAGTAAAAACGGACATTACAGAATAATGTGAATATGTCATTGTATACTAATAACATTTAAGTAAATTCGCACATTAATTGATAATCAGCCCAACAGGGTGGGAATTGGCTTTTCTGCTGTGTTTTATATTTTAACTTCGTCTTAATTAATTTAGTTATATAATCTTGCACTTAAATTTAATATTTACTCATTACAGTTCCACCACTGATTTTCTGGCACTCTTGGTTCCAGAGCTTTGCTGGTTTATCCAGCTGGCCATAGAAGTCAGCTATGGGGATAGATGTGCTGGCTCCAGTTCCAGAGCCCCGGCCGCAGGTTGCAAATTCAACCCACCGATCGGCCGTGGAAGTCCTGATGAGGTCGAGATTGGCTGTCTTGCCCAGCCTGGGTGCCACATTTTCAGGGAGACTTTAAGGGCGCGGGGGATTTCTCACGGAACCCCTAGCGACCTCTAGCAGAAACCTAGTGTTCATTACCAGTCTATACATCGTTTATTTTCTTTTTTTTGCTTTCTTTTTTTCGATCCAATTTCTTCGTTGGTAACCGCGATTTTGGCAGAGTGAAAGACACGGATCATGCAAAAAGCGCGGAAAATGGATTGTAAAAACGCGGAAATCCGCAGAAATTCATATGCCTCTTCCCACCAATCCTGTAGAATCATAGAGTTCTACAGTGTGGAAACAGGCCCTCACCCCAACTGGCTCACACCGACCAAATGTTCCATCCACTCTAGTCCCACCTGCCTGCATTTGGCCCAAATCTAAACCTGTCCTATTCATATACCTGTCTAAAAGGGGAGTGGCTGTGTTCTGCAGCTGCGGCTCACCGGCAGTCTCTCTGTCTTTTTTTTGTTTTTTGTCTATTGTCATCGTTTAATGTACGTTTTGTTCTATTTTTAACTCTGTGTATGTGGGGGGGTGGTGGGGGGGTTGGGGGAAACCTTTTTTTCTAATCTCTTCCTCAACGGAGATGCGACCTTTACCGTGTCGTATCTCCGTTCGCGCTACGGCCTAACATCGTGGAGTCGGCGGCCTCCAGCTGGGATCGACCTTGAAGACTCCGGTCGCAGGGCCTGGACTTACCATCTCGGAGGCTTCGGCCGTGGGCCCTGCAGACCGCAACATCGGGAGTTCGCAGGTCCCTGGCTGGCGACCGGTTTTTGGGAGCTCCAGCCGTAGCAGCTTCAACCGCCCCGAAGCGCGAGGTACGATCGACCCGCTCTCAGGCCCTTCATCACCCTGCGTGGCTCGGCCGCAGCACTTTCCATCGCCCGGTGGGGGCTCAGGACTTTCATCGGCCTGCTCGGCTCGGCTCGGCCCTGGGACTTTCCATCGCCCGGTGGGGGCTCAGGACTTTCATCGGCCTGCTCGGCTCGGCCCTGGGACTTTCCATCGCCCGGTGGGGGCTTCAAAAAGTTGGGAGCCTCGATCACCTCGTGGCACCACGGGAGAAGAATGAGGAGGAGATAAGGCTTTGCCTTCCATCACAGTGAGGATGTGCCTAGAGCAATCACTGTGATGGCTGTTTGTGTAAAAATTGTATCTGTGTGTCCTGTGCTTTTTGTTGTGAGAGGACGCTGGCGTTGTTTATTCGCCGCTTTTCCGTTAGGATAGTTTGTCTGTTTGTTTTTATGTTGATTGTTTTTGTAAAGCGCTTTGAGCACCCGATAAGGCGCTATATAAAATAAATGAATTATTATTATTATTATTATTAATTGTTGCATGAATGTTGCAACAGCACTTTTAAATTAGGCGTTAGGTTAAAGTAACACGTATTACTTGCATGCCATCAGAAGTGATCGAGATTGTGAATGTGGTCCTCCAAACATTGGAGCTTAAGAAAAACTGGCTCTGCTGTTACAGCGTTAACTACCACAAACAGCACCCAATGAATTGAATGTGACCGGTGCCATCAACTACTTATTGTTGTCGAAAATGAACTGGACGCTCTTAATGAGTAGATGTTATAGAAACATAGAAAATAGGTGCAGAAGGCCATTTGGCCCTGAGCCAGCACCGCCATTCAATGTGATTATGGCTGATCATCCACAATCAGTACCCATTCTTGCCTTCTCCCATATTCCTTGATTTCTCTAGCCCCAAGAGCTCTATCCAACTCTCTTTTGAATGCATCCAGTGAATCTCCCTCCACTGCCTTCTGAAGCAGAGATTTCAATCACACAGCAACTACAATTATGGAACTGCACTGTCTATGGAGGCAGAGGAGATTCATTGGAAAGCTGCCTGTGTTTAGCTACGAGAAACTAGATGGGCAAGATTTGTTTTCCTTGGATCAGATAAGGTAGAAAGAGCTGATTGAGGTATCCAAGTTTTGAGGAGCATTGATAAGAATGGATGGTGAGAAACCTTTCTCCTCTAGCAAAAGGTGTACGTTTAATGTGTGAGGTAGGAGATTAGTAGGGGATTTTAAAAAATCTTCTGCCAGATGGCTGAAATCTGCAATTCACTGTCTGAGGGTAGGTACTCCGTCAGCGTTTAATAAATTAAAAAATGAGCACTTAAAACACCATTGCATAGGTGGTTATTGGTCAATAGCTGGAAAATGCAATTGGCATAGGTAGGTTCTTGATGGCCAGCACGCAGAAATTGGCCAAAGGCCTGTTTTCACACTGTATGACTTCACAACTTCTGCTTTTACTTTTTAACAGGTCAATATCCAATTATAGGATATAGTAGGGTGGAGGTATTGCAATGTTAAAAACTGTATCACAATTTTCTATCCTGTAAATCAGTGTCATCTGCACAAGTGTCAAGAAATGAGAATCCAAAAATATAAATGGTGTTGATTTAATTTTTCCCCAATGAAAATTCCATGAGGGTAAGTTTCATCTCAAACGTTTGGGTGGTAATTTGTGAATTAGATATGGGCATATTTCCATAACCCAAACAGCTCATATTTCCATAACCCAAACTGCACAGTGGCGCAGCGCCAGAGACCCAGGTTCGATCTTGACTACATACAGGTGCTGTTTGTATGGTGTTTATATGTTCTCACCGTGACCGCATGGGTTTTCGCTGGGTTCTCCGGTTTCCTCCCACATTCCAAACACGTACAGGTTGTAGGTTAATTGACTTCTGTAAAAATGTAAATTTTCCCTAGTGTGTAGGATAGTGCTAGTGTATGGGGTGATCACTGGTTGGCGTGTACTCGCGGCTGATTGGCTCTTTTCTACACTATATTTCTAAAATCTAGAGTAAAAACTTTAAGGCTGGAGGAGGGCGGTCACTTCAAAGTGACCTGCGATTGCTTCTGTTTTCATATAATGCAATGAATGGAGGGTTTTTCAACAAAGTGGATGAGCTTATAGTGCTGGTAGAGATATGTAGGTATGACGTTGTGGGCATCACAAAGACATGGCTGAAAGGGGAACAGAGCTGGGAGCTGAATATCAAAGGTTACACATCCTACCGAAAAGACAGGCAGGTGGACAGGAGGGGTGGGGTGGCTGTGCTGGTAAGGAGTGAAATTCTGTCCGTAGCAAGGGATGCATAGTATTCTTGTGGGTAGATCCAAGAAACTGCAAAGTTAAAAGGGCCCTGATGGGAGTTATATACAAGCCTCCGAACAGGAGCCAGGTGGTAGCGTAGAAATTATACCAGGAGATAAAATCTGCATGTAAGAAAGGCAATGTTACAGTGGTCATGGAGGATCTCAATATATGCAGGTAGACTGGGAAAAATCAGGTTGGTACTGCATCTCAAGAGAAGAAATTTGTAGCGTATTTACAAGATGGCCTCTTAGAGCAGCTTGCAGTCGAGTCTATTAGAGAAAAGACAATTCTGGATTTGGTGTTGTGTAATGAGCTGGAATTGATTAGTGAGCTTAAGGTGAAGGAACCCCTAGGAGGTAATGATCATAATGATAAAATTCAACCTGCAGTTGAGAGGGAGATGATGAAATCAGATGTGTCAGTATTACTGTTGAATAAAGGTAACTACGGAGGCATGAGGGAGTACCTGGCTAAATTTGATAGAAAAAATACCCTAGCAGGAATGACAGTAATGCAGTAATGGCAGGAGTTTCTGGGCGTATTTCGGAAGACACAGACAGAATCTTTTCATCCCAAAGAGAAAGAAAGATTCTAAAGGGACAATAAGGCGGCCGTGGCTGATAAAGGAAGTCAAAGACAGCATAAAAATAAAATAGAGGGCATATACGTTGCATATAGAGGGCATATAGAGGAGATCTTATCGAAACGTATAAGATTATTAAGGGGTTGGACACGTTAGAGGCAGGAAACATGTTCCCAATGTTGGGGGAGTCCAGAACAAGGGGCCACAGTTTAAGAATAAGGGGTAGGCCATTTAGAACTGAGATGAGGAAAAACTTTTTCAGTCAGAGAGTTGTAAATCTGTGGAAATCTCTGCCTCAGAAGGCAGTGGAGGCCAATTCTCTGAATGCATTCAAGAGAGAGCTGGGTGGAGCTCTTAAGGATAGCGGAGTCAGGGGGTATGGGGAGAAGGCAGGAACGGGGTACTGATTGAGAATGATCAGCCATGATCACATTGAATGGCGGTGCTGGCTCGAAGGGCCGAATGGCCTCCTCCTGCACCTATTGTCTATTGTCTATAATGTTGCACAGATTAGTGGGAAGCTAGAGGATTGGGAAGCTTTTAAAAGTCAACCGAAGGTAACTAAAAAGGCAATAAAGAGAGAAAAGATGAAATATTAAGGTAAGCTTGCCAATAATATAAAAGAAGTTTGCAAAAGTTTCTTTAGATATATAGAGAGGCAAGAGTGGACATTGGTCTGTTAGGAAATGACGCTGGAGAAGTAGTAAAGGGGAATAAAGAAGTGGCAGATATATTGAATAAGTCTTTTGTATCGGTTTTCACCATGGAAGACACCAGCAACGTGTCTGACATTCAAGAGTCAGAGGTTAGTGGGGTTGCTATCATTAAGGTGGTGCTTGGAAAGTTGAAAGGGCCGAAGGTGGACTATACCCCAGGATTCTAAAAGAGGTTGCTTTAGAGATTGTGGAAGCTTTAGTAGTGATCTTTCAAGGATCACTAGTCAGGAGTGGTCCCAGAGGACCAGAAAATTGGAAATGTTACTCTTCAAGAAAAGAGCAAGCCAAAAGTGGGGAAACTCTAGGCCGGTTAGCCTGACTTGAGTTGTTCATAAGATTTTAAGAGTCCATTATTCAGGATTAGGTTACCAAGTACTTAGAAGCACATGATTAAATATACCAACGTCAGCATGGTTGTGTGAAGAAACGATCTTGCCTGATGATTCTGTTGGAATTCTTGAAGGAGGTAAATCACAGGATAGACAGAGAGTCAGTGGATGTTGTTACCTAGATTTTCAGGAGGCTTTTGAAAATGTGCAACACCTGAGGCAGCTAAACAAGTATAGAGCCCATGATATTAGTAGGAAGATACAAGCATGGACAGGAAGGTTCAGGGTTCGTACACTTGGAACAGCAAAAAATTAAAGGATTTTTCAAGGACTTAAGGTACAAAAATCCCATTTTCAAGAACCAAAATCCAGCAAACATTGATAGTTTTTTCCAGTTTTTCTCCGAATAGGTAAGAAAATACTGTTTTCAAAACTGTTAATTTGGTGTATATGGTTAATTAGTAAAAACCATGATGATTTTGTAGGTTTTTTTGCTTTATGCGGCGGGTTAATCTCAACTCTCCCCGACTCTAACTTGTCCCGGAGCCGTGGAACTGCAGCTGTGGGGACTGGAGGTAATAGACAATAGGTGCGGGAGTAGGCCATTCAGCCCTTCGAGCCAGCACCGCCATTCAATGTGATCATGGCTGATCATCCAATCAGTACCCTGTTCCTGCCCTCTCCCCATACCCCCTGACTCCACTATCATTGAGCTCTATCTAACTGTCTCTTGAAAGCATCCAGAGAATAAGGCCTCTACTGCCTTCTGAGGCAGAGAATTCCACAGATTTACAACTCTGAGTGAAAAGGTTTTTCCTCACCTCCGTTCTAAATCGCCTTCCCCTTATTCTTAAACTGTGGCCCCTAGTTCTGGGTGGCTGAAGCTGCCGGCGAAGGTTCACCGGAAAGAGGATCGCCACCGACCCAGAGCCAGGACAAGGCGCGAGATCGCAGCACCCCCTCGCAAACAACAAACTCAAGGAAACTTCCCACCACGCCGCCGCCGCCCATCCCGGGGATAGGGGGAGAGAGAGTCGGGGTAGAGGGAGCAGCGGGTGAGAGCGGGGAGGGGGAGGGTGTCAGAGGATCCGGTGAAGGAGCGCCGCCACTTGAGGTAAATTAAAAAGTGAGGAACCAACTCCCCAAGTAGGACCGTACGAGCCCTGAAGGTTGGCTAAATGGCAGAAGACAAACAGTGAGAGTAAAGGGAGCCTTTTCTGGCTGGTTGTCTGTGACTAGTGGTGTTCCGCAGACATCAAATATAGAGACAAATATCCACAAAAAAAAGGCAGAGAACAAAGTTATTCATCAACTAATTCTGAAGTATATAGTATAAGTGTTACAAATTAATCTACGCAAGTACAGACTGTGTTTGAAAATAAAAATAACATCAAGCCTCCATCTGAGATCAATTAAAAAATGAGGAACCAACTCCCCAAGAATAATGACCATTTTAGGTTGTCTCTCTGCTAAACAATTGTACACATCTGTGTATTTAAAAGTAAGATGGTTATTAAAGCTCTCATGAGAGAAAGCAGGCTAATAGAGTGTACTCTTAAGTGTAGAGCAGTCTTTCCACTACAAAGACTTTTATAGAATAATTCTATTTTGTGGACTAAAATATTAAAAGAACTGGCTAAAACTGGCATTTGTCCAGGTACAGTGAATTTTTTTATTTAAAATAGTTTATTATGGATTTCATTTCTGCTCTATAATTTGCAGGACAATTATAAACAATCTAACAAAGTTCATAAATATTATCCAAAACAATATTAATGCACGATTTAAATACATTCTTGGTTTTAGAACAAGTAAGCACATAAAAAATATCCCAAAATGTTGCTTCTAATCATAGAAATGCAAGTCAATGCCAGTTTGCCACTTTATTCCTATGAAATTAAATAGTAAAATTTCAGGTTTAAAGCTCGGTAAAGGGAAGAAGAAAAAACCTTAAATGAAGAAAAGGAAATGTTATGGAGATCAATTGGAAATGCAGGGAATAGAGTTATTGATCATGTACAGGTGGACGAGTTCAGTTTAACAGCATAATGTTTGGCATAAACATTGTGGGCCGAAGGGCCCGTTTCTGTGCTGTTCTAGAATATAGACACAAAATGCTGGAGTAATTCAGCAGGTCAGACAGTATCTCTGGAGAAAAGGAATAGGTGACGTTTTGGGTCGAGACACTTGTTCAGACTGAGAGTCAGGGAAGCGGGAAACTAAAGGCATGAAAAGGTACAGAATAAAATCAGAGTTGGCTCTGATGACCAAGGAACCCACATGGTCGAGTCCGAGTTAAAACGTGGTCGAGAGCAAGGGGAAATCGCAGAGGAGGAGCAGCGAGAGAAGGTGTTGCAGAACTCGTGTCGGACAGAGAACTTCTTCAAAGTAGGAGATACCTTGAGGAGATTTCACAGTGGAGTAGACAAAATGTGTAGGAAGAAACTGTCGATGTTCATTAGCAATGAAGATAGAACCCTCTCTTACTGCTCCCCTTCTGTGATTCCTTCTGCTCTCCGGCTCTATGACCACGTTTTAACCTGGACTCGACCTGGACTCGACCATTGTGGGCTCCTTGGCCATCGGTGTCAGCTCTGGTTGGTTTTGTGCCTTTTCATACCTCTAGTTATCGTCTCCCCTGACTTTCAGTCTGAAGAAGGGTCTCGACCCAAAACGCCACCTATTTCTTTTCTCCAGAGATGCTGCCTGACCCGCTGAGTTACTCCAACATTTTGTGTCTATCTTCGGTGTAAACCAGCATCTGTTCCTACCTACACTGTACTGTTCCATATTCTCCATTCTATAATGTCCCAACTGCTATATTCAATGCCGATTCTGATGAAGGATAGCATGCCAATAGCCACTTTAGCTACCCTTTCCACCCGTAACACCACTTTCAGGAAATTATGTATTCCTGGATCCTTTTGTTATATGACACTTCCCTGGGCCATATCCTGGCTTGCCTTCCTAAATGGAACAGCTCACATTTAATTTAATTCCATCTGGCATTCTTCAGCCCACTTACCCAGCTGATCAAGATCATACTGTAATTCTTAGTAACCTTTATCACAATCACCGTACACCATCTCTGTTTTCTTCTATGAAACCAATTCTGCACCCAGTTAGCTAGCTAGCTCTCCCTGGTCCCATAAGATCTTCCCTTCCAGAACAGCCTACCATGCAGAACTTTATCAAAGGCCTTGTTGAAGTGCATATAGATGTTCACTGCTCTACTCTCATTGACCTTCGTGGTTACTTCTTCAAAAAACACCCAAATTCACGAGCCATGATGTTCCATACACAATGCAATGCTGACAAAAGAGAAAGATGTAAAAACAAGGAACTGTAGATGCTGGTTTACAGAAAAACCCACAAAGTGCTGGAGAAACTTAGCAGGTCAGGCAGCATCTGTTTTTTATGTTTCTATCTCTGGACAACATGGATATTTGATGTTTCGGGTCGGGATCCTTCTTCCGACCCAACTGACCTGATTAAAGAGGCTTTCCATATGAATGTATATCTTATCCCTCAGAACCCCCTCCAGTAACTTACCTATCATTGATGACAGCTTACTGATCTATAGTTCCCAAGTTTTTCTTTGCAGCCCTCCTTAAATTACAACATTAGCCACCCTTCAGTCTTCCAGTATCTCATTCGCCTTTGCAGCCATTACCTAGAAAACCTTTGAATGCAGTTGCTATATTTCTTGTCATTTTCCTCTTTCTTTAGGATTAATTTCTTATAAGCATTATGAACTTGCTAAAGACATCAGAACACCAGCATTTAATTGAAGGAGTGTATTTAGCAAAGCCAGAAAAAAATCTGGGAATAGCAATACACTTGTCAATGTGAAGATAAACAATTCAAAACAAATCAAATAACTAAGATAGCAAGGTGAGAAATGCACTGGCCAGACATCACTATACACAGGCTAATGAAAAGTTCATTTGCATAAAAAGTTAACATCGTCCTTCTCTGCGCAAAAGGGGCAACACGGTAGCGCAGCGGTAGAGTTGCTGCCTTACAGCGCCAGAGGCCCGGGTTCAATCTTGACTACGGGTGCTGTCTGTACGGAGTTTGTACGTTCTCCCCGTGACTGCCTGGGTTTTCCCCGGGTGCTCCAGTTTCCTCCCACTGGAGACATACAAGTTTGTAGGTTAATTGGCTTCGGTTAAAGTTGTAAATTGTCCCTAATATGCAGGATAGTGCTAGTGTATGGGGATCGCTGGTCGGCACGTTGGGCCGAAGGGCCTGTTTCCGCACTGTATCTCTAAACTAAACGTTGCCTCATCTGAGAATTTCCAGCATTTTCTGTAAATTCAACAGAAGAAACAAATATTCCTAGATATGTTACATCTAAAATAAATGCTCAAAGTGAAATGCATTAAAATTGTATGATTCTAAAATGAATGTAATGGCACAGTTACTTAATTAATACTGTTCGAATGTTTAAAAGTTAAATATTCCACAAACCTGTGTATTCTGGCAGGTGACTTCAAACTGAGCTCCAGTCCCATTACTGACACCATAATGTTCAGAATTAGGTTTTGTCTTGTGTTCAAATGAAGTTGTACCATTTCCAACATTAAATGATTCTTTATGAATTCCTTCATCTGACCAGTTTAATACTGCAGTTGCAGCTGAAACAATCTCTGATGTACTTATGATATTATTATGGGTTGAAGAACTTTCAATAATACAGTTGGATTTTGGAGTTGTGCCCGAAACCAATTCAGTTGATTGCTCGACAAAGCCGTTTAAAAAGGTTGCAGAATTCTCTGGGGTATCATTCCTTGTATTGTTTATGCACAAAGCAGATTCTTTGATAAGAACTTTAGGTTTTAAGAACTTGTTTCTCATTCCTTTTCTGGGTTTACAGTCGGAAGGACACCTAGTAGTTGATTTGTTAATCCTCTTGCTTTCCCTATTTGTATATGAAGAGAAACAGTTTTCTGATCCTTTGGATTGGCTGCCAGAGACAGCCGAAGTATGTAGCACCTTGGACTTTGAATTGTATTGAGTGTCAAAGGTTTCATTTGCAGCAATCTGCAGTAAGCTTGATTCACCAATTCGACAATATTTGGATATTCTGTCCTCGGGAGACATTGAAAGTGCTTCTTCTGCCTGATCAACACCAGCTTCCCATCGAGCATGTAGTTTAATAGATATCTAAATTAAATTATTAAATGGGGTTATTTATTCAATGCTGCACACATCACAATTAATAAAGGCTCTATGACTTATATATGGGATAGAGTATTTCAAGAGTGATTAATTGTCATATGTACCGACAACGGAGCAATGGAATTCTTACTTGCAGTAGCACAACAGACATGTAAATACAATACACATTAGATAATATAACAAAAACAATAAGTTAATAACGGTAATACAAGTGCAAATCAAAACCCGTTCAAGTAGCTGATGACTGTTGGGAACAAGCTATTCTTGAACCAGCTGGTCATGGTTTTGAGACTGCCATACCTTCTTCACAATGATTGGTGAAATAAGAGTGGGGCCAGGGTGGTGTGGGTCTTTAATGATAAGTGTTGCCCTTTTTGAGGTGGGGGAAGTCAGTACCTGCAATAGACCAGGCTATTCTCTGTATTCTCATTTCTAGGATTTGAGTTGTTGAACCAGGCTGTGATGCAACCAGTTAATATGCACTCTACTGTACACCTGACATTCAACAGAGCACTCATCGACCAAATCTCCTCAATCTTCCAAGGAAGTAGAGGCATTGATGGACTTTTTTCTGATTACGGCAGTGTGCTGGCCCTGGACAGATCTTCAGATATGCATGCCCAGGAACCTGAAGTTGTCGACGCCAACGCCAGCCCGTCGATGTAGACAGGTTTGTGGAAACTCGTCTTTCCCCTTCTAAAGTCAACAATCAGCTGCTTGGTCTTGCTGATGTTGAGAGCAAGGTCTGTTCTGATACCATTCAATCAGATTTTCAATCTCACTGCTATACTCTTGACTCATTACCCATTACTTGTTCAACAACGGTGGTATTATCAGCCAATTTAAAAACTGTGTTGGAACCATGGCTAGCTACACAATCATGGGTATAGCGAGTAGAGCAGGGGACTGAGCACATGGCCCTGAGGTGCACCTGTGCTGATGGTTATCTCAGAGGAAGTGTTGTTGCCAATTCATACTAATTTGCACATGAAAGGCATAAAAGCTTAAAGTTTCTGGACAAGCATCCAGAGACCTGGACAATTGATCAAGTCACTTGAGCTGTGAATTCCACCATAGCAACTACAATATTTAAACAAATTATTAATTTTATATAATAAAAATGCAGAACTAAAAAAAATTGTCTGAATAATCATGAAACAAACCAACTTGCAAAAACATATTAAATGCAACGTTGACATTAATTTAGAGGTGACTAGAATATAAAAGCACGGATGTAATGCTGAGGCTTTCAAAGGCTCTGGTTAGACCGCATTGTGAGCAGTATTGGGTCCCTTATCTGAGAAGGGATGTGCTGCCGTTGGAGAGGGTCCAGAGGAGGTTTAGGAGAATGATCCCGGGGATGATTAGGTTAATGTATGATGAGTGTTTGACAGCTCTGGGCCTGTAATCACTGGAGTTTAGACGGGCTGGGGGAGGGGATCTCCTTGAAACTTACTGAATAGTGAAAGGCCTGGATAGAGTGAATGTGGAGAGGATTAGTTTAGTTTAGAGATACAGTGCCAAAACAGGCCCTTCGGACCACCGGGTCCTTGCCGACCAGCAATCCCCGCATATAACACTATCCTCTACGTCTTTGGAGTGTGGGAGGAAACTGAAGATATCAGAGAAAACTCACACATGCCATGGAAAAGAACGTACAAACTCTGTCCAGACAGCACCCGAAGTTGGGATTGAACCCGGGTCTCTGGCACTGCAAGCACTGAAAAGCAGCAACTCTATCGCTGCACCATGCCACCCTATAATGGATGTTTCCAAAAGCGGGAGAGTCTAGGACCAAAAGACACAGCCTCAGAATAATAGGCCGTACCTTTAGAGAGGAGATGAGGAGGAATTTCTTTAACCAGAGGTGGTGAATCTGTGGAATTCATTGTCAGAGATGGCTGTGGATACCACGGTATGGGGTATTTTTTAAGTAGAGATTGGCAGGTTCTTGTTTAGAAAGGGTGTTAAAGGTAATGGGGTGAAGGCAGGAGAATGGAGTCGAGGGAAAGATAGATTGGCCATTTATTCACAAAATGCTGGAGTAACTCAGCAGGTCAGGCAGCATCTCGGGAGAGAAGGAACGGGTGACGTTTCGGATCGAGACCCTTCTTCAGAGTGATGTCAGGGGGGCGGGACAAAGGAAGGATATAGGTGGAGACAGGAAGATAGAGGGAGATCTGGGAAGGGGGAGGGGAAGGGAGGGACAGAGGGACTATCTAAAGTTGGAGAAGTCGACGTTCATACCACTGGGCTGCAAACTGCCCAGGCGAAATATGAGGTGCTGTTCCTCCAATTTCCGGTGGGCCTCACTATGGCACTGGAGGAGGCCCATGACAGAAAGGTCAGACTGGGAATGGGAGGGGGAGTTGAAGTGCTCGGCCACCGGGAGATCAGTTTTGTTAATGCGGACCGAGCGCAGGTGTTCAGCGAAGCGATCGCCGAGCTTGCGCTTGGTTTCGCCGATGTAAATAAGTTGACATCTAGAGCAGCGGATGCAATCGATGAGGTTGGAGGAGGTGTAGGAGAACCTTTGTCTCACCTGGAAAGACTGTTTGGGTCCTTGGATGGAGTTGAGGGGGGAGGTAAAGGGACAGGTGTTGCATCTCGTGCGGTTGCAGGGGAAATTGCCCGGGGTTGGGGTGGTTTGGGTAGGAAGGGACGAGTGGACCAGGGAGTTACGGAGGGAACGGTCTCTGCGGAACGCAGAGAGGGGAGGGGGTGGGAAGATATGGCCAGTGGTGGGGTCCCGTTGTAGGTGACGAAAATGTTGGTGGATGATATGTTGGATCCGCTGGCTGGTGGGGTGGAAGGTGAGAACGAGGGGGATTCTGTCCTTGTTGCGAGTGGGGGGAGGGGGAGCAAGAGCGGAGCTGCGGGATGTAGAAGAGACCCTAGTAAGAGCCTCATCTATAATGGAGGAGGGGAGCCCCGTTTCCTGAAGAACGAGGACATCTCGGAAGCCCTAGTGTGAAACACCTCATCCCGGGCACAGATGCGGCGTCGACGGAGGAATTGGGAGTAGGGGATAGACTTTTTGCAGGGGACCGGGTGGGAAGAAGTGTAGTCCAGATAGCTGTGCGAGTCAGTGGGTTTATAGTAAATGTCCGTCACTAGTCTGTCTCCTGTGATGGAGATGGTGAGGTCCAGAAACGGGAGGGAGATGTCGGAGATAGTCCAGGTATATTTAAGGGCAGGATGGAAATTGGCCAGATAGCTGTGCGAGTCAGTGGGGCCAGATAGCTGTGCGAGTCAGTGGGGCCAGATAGCTGTGCGAGTCAGTGCCATGATTGAATGGTGGAGTAGACTCGCAGGGTCAAATGGCCTAATTGTACACCTATGACTTATGAACTTAAATCTGATTCGTAAATGACATTTGGCAAAGTGAATCTGCCACATTTATCTGATCTGGACTACATATACATACAATACCTGAAACCCATTTAAAATATTTTTGATCAATGTCGACCTCTGAAAAGGACTAGCAAGCCAATCAATTCAGGGGCTAAAATTGATAATAAATGCAATCAAGCTTACCAGCAACATCTACATTTACAGATAACCTTTGCTATAATGGACCAAGGGGGAGTGCAGGTGTTCCCACAGTGGGGATTGTCCGCTATAAGTAAAATCCGTTATGAGGTATGTCATAATAAGTGTATACTGTATTGTCAAAAACTAAGAAATTAAGATATTTTATATATTGAATCAAGAACAATTGGTTCACTAAAATCTCCAAGCATAAATATGCTTAAAGTAAACTTTTGAGGTATCTACGAGTTAATAGTGGATGCTGAGACAATATGTATTTTGTTTTTAAAAGGGCAGTATGTCCGAATCTGAAGTTAAAACAATTCTCAAGATACATGCTGGAATCTTGTGCAAATAAACTACTAGAGGAACTTAGAGGGTCAGGCAGTATCTGTATTACCTGCTGCCTGAAAGAAATGGACAACGTTTTGGATCAGGTCTGAGAAAGCATCCCAACCCGAAACATCACCTGTCCAATTCCCTCCACAGATGCAGCTTGACCCGCCGAGTTCATCCAACAGTTTGTTAAAACAGTTCTGCCGGTGACAAATTTTAATGGCTTAAGTCCATGTAAACATAAGGCAATAAATACATTTACCATTGATTGTGCTGTGAATCTCAACTTTCAGCCTAAATTTGCATTAAAACCACTGAACAAATTATCTGTAACCTCAGCACCATTTTGTGGTATATACTTTATCGCAATTGTAAAATGATTAGTTTACCAACATTATTTTGATTAAACTTAAATGTCAGTTTATTGAGTGCTTTTATTTAATAAAGTTTTGCTTAATCAATTTTTGAAGGTATATACAGCACCTTATTTCTCTGCGCATCACTTTCTGCATTTTTGGCATTCCTTTGCACCAGCAGTTCATACTGATCTCTCCCTTCAAATGGTTCAACCACTGCTGAAGCAACCCACGCATGCTCTATAAAGATGCCCAAAAACTGAACATGATATTGTCGACAAGGCCTTCTGCTTGGATCTAATTAAAGAAAATAAAACAATAAAGAACAAATGGAATCTGTAAGAAAATTATCAGAATGGCATTCTAGAATCAGCCTTATGAGGCTGATTTTAAAGTATTGCAAAATTTGACATAATCTAATTCTATGAACAAAGTAATCAATAAAACAGCTTTGATATGTACAAATGATCAAATTTTATAAATTTTCTCAAATAAAAAGCACTTGATTTCAATTTTGTCACCCTTTGCTAATCTGTACAATAAAGTAATTTTTATGCAAAACTTAGAAAAGGATTTCCCATCTTGTAGCATCCTCCACAATACAAAAAACATTCATGGAGTGCAAATATTAAAAAGGCGACTATATATTAACCAACTGTAACCCACCAAGGATAGTGGGGATCCAAGTTCTTCAATTATTGCTCTGTCATGACATATTCACACAGTGGTACACAGAAGCAGAGATCTCAATGCAGCAACAATGAATAGATGGATATATATCTGCATGCAGGACTGTCTGTGGCTTGGACAAGAACTTGATACCATCTCCATATAACCATTTGACTGAAACCTATGACTAAATGATATGTCATGGCATGTGGTAGTAGGACGATGGGCAGTATAAGGTCGATTGTAGGATATTCAATATGTTTGGAAAGCAGATCATGTCATCTTTAACAGTTAGAAATGAAGACTGGGAGCACAGTTAATTATTTCACGACAGAAGGACACAACTGGAAAGAGTTCTTGTCACTCGCAATGCCATTTGTGGCCGCTCAGGGAATTTCAACTGAACGTTCTCATTTTGTCCGGATTATAGGGATGGGTGGACAATCAGTTGCTGGAAATCTTTACTGTAAGCAGTTTAAATAGAACCATCAAATTAACAATTGAAAAACTAGGATTTCAACATATAGCAATCATGCCAACCTTGGATTTGTCTCTTGTTAAGTTCAAAATATGGCACTTTCTAAATGCTGAAAAGCAAGGCATTGAAATCTGAAGATTTAGACGTACAGGTACACAGATTAAAACATATACATATGCATATATGTGTGTGTCTATATATATATGTGTGTGTGTGTGTGTGTGTGTGTGTGTATATGTATATATATGTAGATGCATATACATGTATATGCATATGTATATATATATATGTGTGTGTGTATATATATATATATAGTGTAAGAAAATAACTGCAGATGCTGGTACAAATCGAAGGTATTTATTTCACAAAATGCTGGAGTAACTCAGCAGGTCAGGCAACATCTCAGGAGAGAAGGAATGGGTGACGTTTCGAGTCGAGACCCTTCTTCATATACATATATATACATATATATGTATATATACATATATATATATACACACACACACACATGTATATATACATATATATATACATATATCTATAACTCACCTTGTATGTATGTATGTATGTAACTTCCTCCCGCGGTTCAGCGCGGTGGCAGAGAGAAGGTGAAAGAAAATGGCTGCCGGCAGGACGAACATGCGGCAGTGCCTTGCGGCCGCTCTCCTGCTGCTAGCCCCTGCGATGGCAGCCCTGGGCCGGGGTGAGTGGCTCCCTCTCCCCTTCCCCCCGCCGCCACCCGCTCCTTGCCACGCCCCCTGGCCTGCGGTGAGCGGGTTGAGGCGGCCGCCATGGGTGTGCAGGGCTTCCAGGAGTACATGGAGAAACACTGTGCCAGCACCCGTGGTGCGAGTGGGGCTGCAGAAGCTGGCCCGCGGCAGCCTGGTGGGTGGAGGCCACAATCGGCCGCCGCACAGCCCGCTCCGCCTGCTGCTCAGTTACTAAAGAACCTTTAATAACAACAGAACCCAACGGGTCGTCTAGTAACAATTAAAAAGGAGGTCAAATGGAATGTTGGCCTTTATAAATAAGGAAAAGAGTACAAAGAAATAAAAGATATATATAGAAACAGACAAATTCAGAAATAATCTTGGTTAATTTTGTAATATAGTTACCAAGGAAAAAAGAAATGAATGGAGAAAAGCAATGCGACCTCTAGAGTTTAAAATTGTTCACTGCATGTAAAGCTCATACACAGCTAAGCAACAATAAGTTTTATGTCTTGTATCCAAATACCTACCCTTCATCTTGGAGTGAATCTTCAGCGCAGGATCAACACAGACAGCACTGGGCCACCAAGGACGTCTGCTGAACTTCACCCATACCAAATCTCCAATCTCAAACTTCACAGGAATCACCTTTTTTCGTCTTCCAACAGACTGAAACCAATGTGACTTGGTCAGACCAGTAATTATAATATTATTCGTTATAAATCTTACCATGCAGTTTTAAATTACAAACAAGAAACAAACAGGCCAAGTTAGTTTATCTAAACTCAAATGTTGCTTTTTATTATGGGATCCTCACATATGGAAACATTGTTATAAAATACATAAACTTACATTTTACATTTGGTTGCATTTAACATGGTTATGCCACAAGAAAAAACATCCAAAAGCATTCCAAAATTCCATATATACTGGGAGAGTTTGGAAGGTGGGAAATGTAATGAAAGAAGGGCAAAGAGAGAACCATCGACCAGCCAGCTAGACAACAGCAGGGCAAGTAGCAAAATTAGTTAAGGACGTTATTTGGAAAATACTAATACAAATTAACATGGTAACATGGACATAGGTTAATGAGTGGGGTTTCTTCTGATATTGCAGCCAGCACTATAAATGAGAACAAACCAGTAAATATGGTGCATTTGAATTACTAAAAGATATATAATAAAGCTAATTTTATTTACTCTTATTTATAAAACAGTAGCAATAAACTGGTGTCATCAGCATGGTGATTCTTGAGATGATACAGAAATTTGTGCTGTGGTCATAGTAAATGGGCATGGAGAGGTTAAATAGAATATAATGTGGAAAAATGTGCTGTCATCCTCTTTGATAGAAAAATATATTATTATTTTCTATTTTTAAAATGATAACAAAAGGGTTTTTGTTTGGAGGCACCAAGGTACACAAATCAGAGTCAACTTGTCAGTACAGCTAACAATTATGACGTTGGTCTTTATTGCAAAAGTAGAAATATTGTACTCCAATTATATAGGGCTTCAGTGACATCATACCTGAAATATTTCGTAATAATTGATAATGAATTGAAAACTGGGTAGTGGACAGGAAACAGTAGGAATAATTATTATTTTTAAAGGTGGTAACAAGTAAAGTACTACAATGATCAGTGCTTGGGCCCAGCTGTTCACAATATACAAAATATTAAACTTGAGGAAACGTTTGCAAATTTGCACATGATACAAAACTGGATGGGAATGCGAGGAGGATGCACGGAGGCTATAAAATGATTTTGATAAGTTGAGCAGGTAGGCAAAATTCTCTATAACGAGGATAACTGAAGTTAACAGCTTTGATAACAAAACAGAAAGACAGAGTATTAAATGGTGATGAATGAGGCTAACTGTTGATTTATAAAGGGTTTTGGGTGGCCTTGCACACCGACCTCACATGGCTAGAAAGGAGGTGTAACAAGCGATTAAGAAACTAAATAGTATAAGTATCAGACGAAATATGTAGGAAGGAACTGCAGATGCTGGTTTAAACCGGACACAAAAAGCTGGAGTAACTCAGCGGGACAGACAGCATCTCTGGAGAGAAGGAATGGGTGACTTTTCGGGTCGAGACATAGAGTCTCGATGCAAAACATCACCCATTCCTTATCTCCAGAGATGCTGCCTGTCCCGCTGAGTTACTCCAGCTTTGTGTGTCTATATTTAGTACAAGTATCATGTCTTTCTACAATTCTATAGGGTCTTGACAACACCACACCTAGAAAGTCTGATAGTACTTGACAGGATGAATGGGTGAACTAGAATTGAGTCACATATCAAGATAAAACATTTAGAACTGAGGAAGAAATTTCCCCCACAGCCAGGTGAAAAACTCACACAATTGTCTGCCACAAAAGGCCGTGTGCATCACTTAATATATCCATTTCTAAACTAAAAAAAAGCATGGGGAGGTATGTAAAAGCTCAAAAGTCTGCAGAGTCTACTCATACTCCCATGTTGCTATATTTCGAAACAGCTTGCATCTAGTTATATCAGAGTAACTTGCAGACTTTCCATTCCGACTGTTAACATTGGGGGAAAAAGGCAGAAAAGGTCACTATATCTGTGCTAGGCACAGATGTCAGTCTGTCAATTAAAAAAAAACTATGAAAGCAAGTAGATGAAATATTTGTTAATATCTAAACTGTGCAAAACTTGATCTTTTGTTTACTGAAGAAAGGTTCTGCTGATTGTTATTATAAAAAAAAGTAATTGAATGTATGCATTGCTGACATTAACATTGTTCCTCTTATGGCCTTTGAAAAATGGCCTTCTACTACCTTAAATCCAACCACATTTTTCATATCTGCTGTGCACTAAAACTGCATTACATATCATATCTGGTATTACTTATCACACATCTTTTTAAATTTTGCTTCACAGAATGTACGGCGCTTGTGGAAAGGATTTACATGGTGTAAATGTGACCTCCTAAACACACAATTGTCATTGCAGATAAGAGATCAAAATGTAGGACAGGTTCTTCGGCCCTCAATGTCTGTGCCAAGAACATCATGCCATAACCTTCACTTTCTATCTGCATATAACCCATATCTCTCCATTCCCTGCATATCCATATGCCTATTGAAGAGTCATTTAAAAGCCACTAATGTATTAGCTTGAACCACCATCTCTCGCAGCGCGTTCCAGGCATTCACCGCCCTGTGTACAAAAATGTGTCTCGCACATCTCCATTAAACTTTCCCCCTCTCACCTTAAAGCTATGCCCTATAGTATTTGATTTTTCTATCCTCAGAAAAAGGATTCTGACTGTCTACCCTATCTCTGCCCCTCATAATTTTATATTGTTCTATCAGGTCTCCCCGCGACCTCTGACTTTGACAGACTTACTCAAAGTCCGCCATCTTAGCAATCTTGGTGTCATCTGTAAAGTTTCTAAGCAACCTATCTACATCTGCAACACCTGTCCCTTCACCTCCCCCCTCAACTCCATCAAAGGACCCAAACAGTCTTTCCAGGTGAGACAGAGGTTCACCTGCACCTCCTCCAACCTCATCTATTGCATCCGCTGCTCTAGATGTCAACTTATTTATATCGGCGAAACCAAGCGCAGGCTCGGCGATCGCTTCGCTGAACACCTGCGCTCGGTCCGCATTAACGCAACTGATCTCCCGGTGGCCCAGCACTTTAACTCCCCCTCCCATTCCCAGTCTGACCTCTCTGTCATGGGCCTCCTCCAGTGCCATAGTGAGGCCCGCCGGAAATTGGAGGAGCAGCACCTCATATTTCGCCTGGGCAGTTTGCGGCCCGGTGGTATGAACGTCGACTTCTCCAACTTCAGATAGCTCCTCTGTCCCTCCCTTCCCCTCCTCCTTCCCAGATCTCCCTCTATCTTCCTGTCTCCACCTATATCCTTCCTTTGTCCCACCCCCGACATCAGTCTGAAGAAGGGTCTCGACCCGAAACGTCACCCATTCCTTCTCTCCCGAGATGCTGCCTGACCTGCTGAGTTACTCCAGCATTTTGTGAATAAATACATTTAGATCATTTATTTATATTCCAATTATGTCAACTAGTAGCTTTCCTACATCTTACACAAAGATGACTAGTCATTTATCATCCACCCAAGGTGGAGGAGAGAGGAGAAACATGTAAAAGGAACCCGAGGGGCAACTTTGAGGATGGTGGGAATATAGAACTAGCTGCCAGAGGAGGTAGTTGAGGCAGGAAAAACAACATTTAAAAGACATTGGACATACATGGATAGGTTTAGAGGGAGAGGCAAATGGGACCAGCTTAGATGGGCATCTTATTCAGCATGGCCGAGTTGGGCTGAGGAGCCGTGCTGTATGTTTCCAGAGCTCATTGTTTTTGCCATTAATTATATAGTTATCACAGTCCTGACTCCAACATAGATTTCTTCCCAAAGGCTCCTCCTCTACTTTCACACTTAACCTCCTTCACTGTCAAGGGGTACATAATCTGTTTGAGGATACACCTTAACCTATTCTTTTAAGTATTATCTTATTATAGCATATCAGTTGTCCTTTTGTGTCAATCAATATTCATCATTATGAATATTCATCCATTTTGTTTTGGATAGAGTTCCATTTTCTTTCAGCACCTGTCATTATGGCACTACTAAATATACTTCTTGGGAGAGATCAAAGTCACAGTCATCACTTGGCTACACACTGTTCCTGCATTATTCAAACAATTATGACCATCTACAGAGACCCAATTTAAAAACTGGGTTTGACTCATTGTCCATACTCACCACCGATGGCCCTGTCCATCTGCACTTATTTGGGCTGAATTTAAAGTACAGAGTGTGCTAACTCTCCAAACTGAGAACAAGGAAGCAGGGCCACACAAATGACTTATTCAGACGCCACATCACAAAAGCCTTGGCTCCTAAAATCACCTTTGGCAGAAGTGGAGCCTTGTCTGCCATCAAAATAGGCAGGCACTTTTATAAAAAAGGTGTTTAAATGTCTGGTAGAATGATTTTTAGTTTGTAAATTAAAAAAAAAAAAAATTAGTTTATTCTCCAGGTTTGGAATTGTCATTCAAATGAAAGGAAACTCATACAATGTTTGGGGAACCCCAGCACATTCAGACTCTGCTGTTGGACTTCACATGGAGTGCAGTAACAGAGCAGGGTGCCGGATGCAAAGGGAACTGACCCAAAACATTCTGTAAATAATGTGTCTCGACAACAGCTAAAATAATAATATCCCAAATTGTAAATACCTGATTTTTCATATCCTGCACCAACTGCAACTCTAAAGAAAAGTTTGGAAAATAATGAGAATTATCTTACTTAAAAATGATATACCTGCTCACATTAATGGCTACAAACTTAATGCATTTTATGGACCTATAAGAGAGAGAAAAAAATAATGGGAATTTCTGTGATTCAATGTGCTCATGGCTGCTGATTTCCACATCTTTTTACTTTAAACAAAAATTTATACTGATCTTGGGGATTCTCACATGGGCCTCCTCCAGTTCCATAGTGAGGCCCGCCGGAAATTGGAGGAGCAGCACCTCATATTTCGCCTGGGCAGTTTGCAGCCCGGTGGTATGAACGTCGACTTCTCCAACTTCAGATAGCTCCTCTGTCCCTCCCTTCCCCTCCTCCTTCCCAGATCTCTCTCTATCTTCCTGTCTCCACCTATATCCTTCCTTTGTCCCACCCCCGACATCAGTCTGAAGAAGGGTCTCGACCCGAAACGTCACCCATTCCTTCTCTCCCGAGATGCTGCCTGACCTGCTGAGTTACTCCAGCATCTTGTGAATAAATCGATTTGTACCAGCATCTGCAGTTATTTTCTTATACTTGGGGATTCTGAATATACACAAAGCATCCGTAGGTCTTTTGGAATAAAATATTCCAAAGATTCACAACTGGCTAAGTGTAAATATCTATTTAAATCCAAATGTATAACAAACCCTTTCATAAAATCTGACAATGTGCACTTTAATCACATGTGATTTTTTCTATTACAAATCTCAAATTGTGGAGTACAGAGGCAAATAAATAAATGATAGGTCTTTGTCCCAAACATTATGGAGGGCACTGTACATGTTGTCTCCCAGGGGATACACGTTCGGATCATTGCACTTTTTGATGTATCTGGTAAAGTAGTAACACTAATGCAAAAATAAAACTTCAAGATTTGCATGTGACATGAAACTCAAATGTCATAAACAAAAGGAATTATACTCTCACAGATTTATATAGAACTAGACCAAGTGGACCCGTTGGGCCCATTCCGCGTAGAGGGGGGACAGGGAAGGGGAGAGGGGGTCACTGAGTGAGCCCTCGACCCAAAGCCTCTCCTGTATTGTAGCACTCTCAACCCCCCCACTCAATCCCCCTTATCCCCCCTTCCTCCCCCCACTGACCCACACCATCCCCGCTACCCACCCCCACTTGCCCCTTCCCTGCCCCCACCTCCACTTACCCCTCCCCACCCCCACTAGCCCTGCCTCCACCCCGATTTCCCCCTCCCCACCCTTATTCCTCCCTCCCCTCACCCTACCCCCACTCTCCCTGCCCGCACCCCACTCTCCTCCCCACCCCCATTCTTCTCCCCAATCCACCCTGCCCTCCTCCCCACCCCCTCTCCCCTCCCCCCACCCTTCCCCCCTTTCCCCCCAACCCCTTTCCCCCCACACCCTCTCTCTCCTTCCCCCATTCTCCCCTCTTCCCCACCCTCACTCTCCCCAGCCCCGCACTATCCCCCTTCCCCCCATCCCCACTCTCTTACCTCGACCCCCAACCCCCTCACACCTACCCTCCCCTGCCCTCCACACCCACTGTCCCCCTTCCACCCACCCCTCCTCCCCCCACTCCCATTCTACCCGACCCCATTCCCCCACCCCCACTCTCTCCTTCCCCCCACTCTCTCCTTCCCCCCACCCCCCTCCTACCCCCACCCTCCCCTCCACTCACTCGAACCCCCATTCAGAGAATTGGCCTCCACTGCCTTCTGGGGCAGAGAATTCCACAGATTTACAACTGACTGACTGACTGAAAAAGTTTTTCCTCATCTCCATTCTAAATGGCTTACCCCTTATTCTTAAACTGTGGCCCCTGGTTCTGGACTCCCCCAACATTGGGAACATGGGTTCCCAATTGGGTTCATTGGACAAAGTCAGCATGGATTTATGAAAGGTAAATCATGTCTGACGAATCTTATAGAATTTTTCGAGGATGTAACTAGTAGAGTGGATAAGGGAGAACCAGTGGATGTGTTATATCTGGACTTCCAGAAGGCTTTCGACAAGGTCCCACATAAGAGATTAGTATGCAAACTTAAAGCACACGGTATTGTGGGTTCACTATTGATGTGGATAGAGAACTGGCTGGCAGACAGGAAGCAAAGAGTAGAAATAAACGGGTCCTTTTCAGAATGGCAGGCAGTGACTAGTGGGGTACCGCAAGGCTCAGTGCTGGGACCCCAGCTATTTACAATATATATTAATGATTTGGACGAGGGAATTGAATGCAACATCTCCAAGTTTGCGGATGACACGAAGCTGGGGGGCAGTGTTAGCTGTGAGGAGGATGCTAGGAGGCTGCAAGGTGACTTGGATAGGTTAGGTGAGTGGGCAAATGCATGGCAGATGCAGTATAATGTGGATAAATGCGAGGTTATCCACTTTGGTGGCAAGAACAGGTAAGCAGACTATTATCTGAATGGTGGCTGATTAGGAAAAGGGGAGATGCAACGAGACCTGGGTGTCGTGGTACACCAGTCATTGAAAGTAGGCATGCAGGTGCAGCAGGCAGTGAAGAAAGTGAATTGTATGTTGGCATTCATAGCGAGGGGATTTGAGTATAGGAGCAGGGAGGTTCTGCTGCAGTTGTACAGGGCATTGGTGAGACCACACCTGGAGTATTGCGTACAGTTTTGGTCTCCTAATCTGAGGAAAGACATTCTTGCCATAGAGGGAGTACAGAGAAGGTTCACCAGATTGATTCCTGGGATGGCAGGACTTTCATATGAAGAAAGACTGGATAGACTCGGCTTGTACTCGCTGGAATTTAGAAGATTGAGGGGGGATTTTATAGAAACTTACAAAATTCTTAAGGGGTTGGACAGGCTAGATGCAGGAAGATTGTTCCCGATGTTGGGGAAGTCCAGAACAAGGGGTCACAGTTTAAGGATAAGGGGGAAGTCTTTTAGGACCGAGATGAGAAAGTTTTTTTTCACACAGAGAGTGGTGAATCTGTGGAATTCTCTGCCACAGAAGGTAGTTGAGGCCAGTTCATTGGCTATATTTAAGAGGGAGTTAGATGTGGCCCTTGTGGCTAAAGGGATCAGGGGACATGGAGAGAAGGCAGGTACAGGATACTGAGTTGGATGATCAGCCATGATCATATTGAATGGCGGTGCAGGCTCGAAGGGCCGAATGGCCTACTCCTGCACCTATTTTCTATGTTTCTATGTTTCCTGCCTCTAATGTGTCCAACCCCTTAATAATCTTATACGTTTCGATAAGATCCCCTCTCATCCGTCTAAATTCCAGTGTATACAAGCCTAGTCGCACCAGTCTTTCAACATATGACAGTCCTGCCATTCCGGGAATTAACCTAGTAAACCTATGCTGCACGCCCTCAATAGCAAGAATATCCTTCCTCAAATTTGGAGACCAAAACTGCACACAGTACTCCAGGTGCGATCTCACTAGGGCCCTGTACAACTGCAGAAGGACCTCTTTGCTCCTATATTCAACTCCACTTGTTATGAAGGCCAACATACCATTGGCTTTCTTCACTGCCTGCTGTACCTGCATGCTTACTTTCAGTGACTGATGCACTAGGACACCCAGAGCTCGTTGTACGTCCTCTAAAGGTCCGGGGGGGGGGGAAAGAGCGCATTAGTTAAAGGTCCGGGGGGGGAGCATCAGTTAATGGCCTGGGGGGGGGGGGAGAGCACATTAGTTAAAGGTCTGGGGGGGGGGGGGGGGGGCGCGCGTATTAGTTAAAAGTCCCGGGGGGGGGGGAGCGCATTAGTTAAAGGTCCGGGGGGAGGGGGAGCACATTAGTTAAAGGTCCGGGGGGGAACACATTAGTTAAAGGTCCGGGGGGGGACACGCATTAGTTAAAGGTCGGGGGGGGGGGGGGAGGGGAAAGAGAGCGAGCTGAGCTCTTGAAGACATGCGGGTCCCATTGCGACGTCACACGCAGAATACCGGCCGGGGGGGGGGGGGGGCGCGAGCTCATCTCTCACAGGCGCACGTGTCCCATTGTGATATCACACGCTGAAGACCTTCAAGAAATGGGTTAGAAAGGAAATTTGTAAACTTTAAAATCTTTCTAGCTTTAAAAATGTGGCTTCAATTTGAATGAGAGTTATTAGAGATTATGCCCAGGATAATGGTGAATAACGTGGTGCAGAAATTGTGGCACTATGGGGCACCGTTTTTGCTGTGCGAACCACACAAGTTATGGTGCACACAAACACGGACAGAGAGTTTTAGTAATATAATAATAATAATATATATATATAGATAGATAGATGTAGCCATACTTCAAACTGGATTTAAAAGATCAAAAAACAACTTTCTGGCAAAAAATGCTGCAGTGCTATATATAATTTGAATGGACATGCAGTAAGATATGCTATATAAATCTTTGAGTACCACACTTTTAAGTGACACATCAATATAGGTTTTTATTAAATACCTTTTTCTAAATTTATATTATAACGCAGACCACACTGCCCGTGATTCCAGCTGTGAAATTCATGTCTCAAGTAAAACATCTCACTTCCTAAAAAAATAGGCAGTGCTGGAGCAACTCAGCAGGTTAGGCAGCATCACTGGAGAACATGGATAGATAAGGTTTTGTGCTAGAACCTCTTTTCGGATTGATTGTAGTAGGGGGGAGGGGTGTGGGGGGGGAAGCTGGAAGAGAGGTGGGGCAGGACAATGTTTTATCAAGTGATAGGTGGATGCAGGCGAAAGGGGGTTTACATTGGGGGATGATTGGACAAAGACCAGAGTTGAAAAGACAAAAAAAGGTGTGATAAGGTTAGAAGAGGCATGAAATATGAGGCCAGAGGAAGGAATATAGCAGAGGAGAAATGCACTGTTCATACCGTTGTTCGAAGCTATCCAAGTAGAATATGAGGTGCTGTTCCTCCACTTTACATGTGGCCTCACTCAGGCCAATGGAGGAGGCCCAGGACAGAATGGTCAGTCCATCCAACCAGGGACCACAGCAGTCTTTCCAAATGAGATAGAGGTTTACGTGCACTTCCTCTAATGCACCCGATGTGATCTCCTTCACATCAGTCAGACCAAGTGTAGACCTGGCAACGGTTTTGCCATACACTGATGCTCAGTCCACCAAAGTCTGCTGGATAGCTTGGTTGTTAACCATTTTAACTCCCCTTCCCTTGGGATCTGCTTGGGTAGCTTACAACCCAACACCATGAACATTGAATTCCCCAGTTTTAACTAGTTACAAACATACTTCCCTCCCCTCATCCCTTTCCTCCCCTATCTCTTCCCTATGCCTCACCTGGATGCACATCCAACTCTCCCTTTCCTTTCCCCTCCCACCCCCACCCTTTCCACCCATGTTCCTTCCTCTGGCTTAACATTTCATGCATCTTCTATCCTTGTCCCACACATTTTAGCCTGTGTCTGACTATCTGCCCCCCTTCATGTGCATCCATCAAACACTTGTAAAACTCTGTCCCACTCCCACCTCACTCCCAGCTTTCTCACACCCTACTATAAGCAGTCTGAAGAAGGGTCCCGAATCAAAACGTCACTTATTCATGTTCTCTAAAGATGCAGCCTGACCCACTGAGTTACTCCAGCACTTTGTGTCTTTTTTATAAACCAGTATCTGCAGTTCCTTGTGCCTACATCTCATTTTCTAATCCCAGCACTCCACCGAACACAAACCTCTTAATCATTCATTCACAAAATGCTGAAGTAACTCAGCAGGTCAGGCAGCATCTCGGGAGAGAAGGAATTCCTTCTCTCCATTCCCGAGATGCTGCCTGACCTGCTGAGTTACTCCAGCATTTTGTGAATAAATCGATTTGTACCAGCATCTGCAGTTATTTTCTTATACCTCTTAATCATTCAATGGTTTAAGCATATAACATATTCACACGTACTATTTGAACCTACCAGTTATTCAGATCTTAAATGCCCTGATTATCACTATAAACTCTGCATCAGGTAAAATAATGTGCAAAACTACAACTCCCAGGATGGAGCTCTTCCTCTTATTTACAACACAAGATCAAACATGCCAATCCTTTCTTTGTAATTGATTCATTAAAAAAGGACTGCCAGGATGCAATTTACCTTTCAGAATTCCATAGCACCAAGGTTATAGAGGCTCACAACAAAATAAGCAACATTTGGTTTAGTTTGCAAAAGCGACCAATGGCTTCATATCTGTTCCATACAAACTAATTTTAACGAAAATCTCAATTTGCAAACAAACAACACTTACGTTCTTTTTTCGTTCCACAGAAACTGGAGAATAAAAAACCATTGGATTGTCTTCTTTCTGTTCAGATTCATGGGAAGGACTATATTTAATACTTTTCTTTCTCATTCTTTTTGCTCTGTGGAATTCTGGTATTTCTACCTCTTTTATGATAGCAAGTTGTTCTTCAGAATCCTTTTCATCCTCTTTTTCCATCTCACTGCAAATGCTCGATTCAAACATCATTTTTCCATTCATAACCATTTTGGTTATTTTTAGCTTCAATTCTGGTGAAGCATTGTGTGAAAAATCGGTTTCTGAGCAAGAGTGACCGACTCTGTCAATTGTACAACAGTCCTGGGTCATAGAATTCTCAAGGGACTCAGACCACTGTTTTATTTCTGTAGGCTCAGAGAATCCAGTAGGAATCATAGAAGCTAAATCTTGCAGTTTGCGTAGTGGAATATAGGATCGTGCTGACGCATGTCCATTAAATGTAGGTTTTGTATCATCCCGTGAATCAACTGACTGCTGAACACTACCACCACCATCCTGAAGATTTGAGTTTTCTCTTCCACAGATGTTCTGACCAGTTCTGCTGCTTGGCCCATTGCTCTCTGAAACATTGAAACCCAGTGTATTTGAAAATTGTTGCGAATTACTAAAGGGCAGAGTGGTACCCACTGTCAATTTATAGTCACAGGCATGATCCATCTTTCCTTATTTTCCACCTAAGAGGAAGAAAACAAAACGGTTATGAAACTGCTGAACATAAAAGTTGTCAGGCAATTGAAATAATTTCTACCAATCATCTAAGAGAGATTTCTAAATCACCCAGCATAACCTTGTGCCACTTGATCAAGAACAACTTATTGTAACTATCCAAATCAAGTGTATGCACAAGTTAGCTTAAAAACAGAAAACGTATACACAGCAGTACACAAAGTCATGCACGACATTAGTGCAAAATAGTAAGACCAGCCTTGCTACACAATAGTTTTTTGTCCCCTAATCTTGAAATTCCCCACAATGTGCGTCACTGTCATAATAAACTACTGCAGATTGATTAAACAAAACTCAAAGCAAAGCTCAATTTGATAAATTACATAATAATTTCAGACCGAGCCAAGTTTAAATCAAAGCCACCTAGTTTGTCCCATGTGAATTATAATTTGGTATTCCAATATTAAACAATGTTTAATACCCATCTGATTACTTTCTAATTCTTCAGATTATGGCAAATACAATAAAGGGCGTAAATTTGCAGATGACACAAACATTGCTGTGGTTGCAGGCTGTGAGGAAGTCTATCAAAGTATACAGGGGAATATAAATCAGCTACAGAAATGGGCAGAGAAATTGCAGATGGAGTTTAATCCGAACAAATGAGGTGTTGCACTTTGCAAGGGAAAAATACACAGTTAATGACATGGCACAACAAAATTGATGTACAGACAGATTTTGGGATCCAAGTCCATTACTCCCTGGAAACACGAGAAGATAGAGTAGCAAAGAAGGCATATGGCATGCCTGCATTGAGTACAAGAGTCAGGAAGTCGTAATGCTGCTTTATAGGACTTTGGTTAGGCCACATTCAGAGTATTGTGCGCAATTCTGGTTGCCCCATTACAGGAAAGATGGAGACTTTGGAAAGGGTGCCGAGTCAGGAAGTCATGATGCAACTTTATAGAACTTTAGATAGGCCACATTCAGTGTTGTGTGCAATTCTGGTCGCCCCATTACAGGAAAAATGTGGGGACTTTGGGAAGGGTGCAGAGGAAGGGAACCAGAATGATGTCTGGATTAGAGATCATGAGCTACAGGGAGAGGTTGGACATACTTGGATTGTTTTCTCTAGAATATGAGAATTTGCTGGGACATCTGATTGATGGAAGTAAAATGATGACAGGCATAGATAGGGTCGACAATCAGAACCTATTTCCTAATAAACTCCCCCTCCCCCCCACATTTCCAACCTGGTGGTGCCATCTGCCCACCTCACCTGATAACACCCATCACCTACCAACCCCAGCCTCACCACTTCCTCTCACCTCTTCAAATTGGTCATCTTCCCTCTGTACTCTTAGTTCTGATGCAAGGTCTTGACTCAAAACAGGCCATCCTTTTGCCTCCACAGATGCCGTTTGCCCACTGAGTTCCACAAGCAGATTGTTTTTGCAGGGATAAAGATCTAGTCATAAAAGCAGGAAGCATGGCCAGGTAGTAAGTACTTTCCATCTATATTTATTAAGAAACTGTTGTCACAAACTATTGACCGCAGGGACAAAAAAAAAAAGATGAATTGGTACAAGGCACCAAATGCAAACTTGTCATCAGATCATGATGGGATGAATCCTGGCTTGCCGAGAGCAAGGGTGGAAACTGGGAGGGTACTGGATGCACAAAACAACTTTGGTCAAACAAAAAAGCAAGATAAACCCAGGAATTACAGATCAGATTAAGGTGGATAGTGGGTAAACTTTAAAAAAATCAATGGACTTTGCAGTTCTAAAAAGCATGTAATAAAGTTCTAAATAATTAGGCTTGCAGCAAAGTTGAAACCAATTGAAGAAAGGACAGTAATAGCACGTGTAGGAAATTAGCTTAGGTTACAAAGCAATATAGTAAACATTTGATTTTTGGCCTAGAAACTGCTCACAAGAGTTCATGGCTGAAAATGTGTTTCGTGTTGTGTGTTAATGACATTGACTTTGCATTCTAAAGAAGAGCTTCAAAATCAAGTTGAATTCAGTCAACAGTGAAGAGGATAGCAAAGGACTTATAAAGTGACACAATTTGATTGGAAGAATGAAGAAAGACACTGCTATAAAGGCAGTTATTGGAACAGTGAAATCCAACTGCATTTGTACATAAATCCGAGTGTCAGGGCAGACTAAGAAAGCAGTAAGCAACAGTTTACCCCAACTGGCATATAAAGTGCAATTCTAGTCCACAAACCTTTGAAAGAGGAATTTAAAGGCTTGCACAGGGTGCAGAAAAGATTTACTAGAATAATAAATCTGGAATGAGGCATTAACTATGATGAATGATTTGAGAAGCTATGATTATTCTACATATAGCAGAGACCTCTTGAAGCGGCATAGTAAGTGACAATACTTCCCTAAAGCTACAATGAATCTTTGATTTTGACCTCCATTGCTGTGTGGAACTTGCATATTCTTTCTGTGACCATAAATTTCTCCCGAGGTGCTCTGGTGTTTGTCCACAAACAAGTGATGAGCTGGTTTGTCAAATATTAAGCTACTGCAAATTAACCCTCATGTACCTGGTTGGTAGGAGAATCAAGCTGGATTTAATGGCCATCCGAGAGAGAATGTTACAAGGAAATAATTGGAGGAAATGTAATTGTTCTGTAGGGTTAAATTAGGGTTAGGGTTAACTTAGGGTTAAATTGTCCCTTTCAATGGTGCAAGGAAATATGCATTATGTTGGAGATTTTGAAAGTAATAAAAGATGTAGTTTGGTTAGAAATATGTTTTTTAATCCTGCCATCATTCTAGAGGATGGATATTCAAACTATTTACCAAAGGATGGCTAGCATCTGGAAAACAGTTAGACAGGATGCGGGATGCTGCTTCAATGATCTTCAATAAGAAAAATGGATCAGAACATGGAAGAAATAATTACAGGACCAGAAGTGTAATGTCAAGAAGCCCACAGAAACTAAATCGCCAAAATACTTCCTTCTAAGTAAGCTATTATTATTCTTTGATTTAGTGACTCCATTAAGACCATGAGCCTCAATACCTCTGTAAATTTAAAAACTGGACTTTTTAGACAAAGTATCAAATATAATTTGTAGAAGGGCAATATATATTTCGAGATCTAGTGGAAGGAAACATTTTCTAATATTTGTAAGCCTTGCTTAAAATGTCAGAATCTGGTCTTTCCAACAGTAGTAGTTTCTTTCAATCCATTATTTCACTTCCACATTGTCTTAAAACATACACACAGACACCCCAAAAAATACTCCACAACTTTCTAAACTGTAAAGATCACAACCCCCAGTTTGAGGGATCTTGCCTTAGGGTTGAGGTACTGTGCTGGCAAATCTAAGCTGCACATCAGAGTGTCCATGCTAAAACATTGAGTAGAAGAGTCAGAAATTTTCTGGATTAGCTTAAATAGGCTTTCCATAGTGCAATTTCTCCATATCCCCAGCAAAATATATGTGCATATATTCCAAGAACCTCTGTACCCATCAATGACATTATGTACATACATACCCATCGATTGTGTCAAGGCCTGCATACTATAAACTGTCTTACAAAGCAGAATCATTGTCCACAACTTCCCCCCTTGATGAGCTCAATGCATTCTATGCTCGTTTGAAAAGGTTAGTGGAATGAATAAAATGCAAATTGCTGGAATAACTCAGTGGGTCAGGCAGCATTCTTGGATGGAATGGCAGGTGACATATCCGGACAAAGCCTGGCAAGTGATAGGTGGATACATACCGGGGCGGGGGGGGTGTTGATTAGCAGATGTGTAGACTAAGACTCGAGATGGAAGAAGACAAAAGGGCATCTGATAAGGACAAAAGAAGAGTTCAATGAAATGCCAGTGAGGTTTTTTGTGGAGGGGGAACGGGCACAATAGTGCGAGAAATGAGTGTGGGGCAATGACATTTCCCACACTTTCAGCCTTGAGTGCACCTGCCCCCATGGTCAACATCATGGACATCAGACCAGCCTTCTTAGGGAAGTGAATGGCCTGAACCTCATTACCTTTCCCATATTGGACATCATTACCTCTCCATACTCCAATCTGGGGTACTCACCTGCGCTAGGATGCCTACAATTATCCCGATGCCAAAATAAATCAAGGGACCCAAGGCTGGTCATGATACACATCAACTCCAGCTTCCACCGTGTTGATCCACTGCAATATGCCCACCATCACACTAGTCCATCGCAAATGCCATCTCCCCACTAAAACAGATGCTGGTCGACCCATTAAGTTCCTCCCTTAGTTTGTTTTTTTGCTCCGGATTCCAGCATCTACAATCTCGAGTCTCAATTGATGTAGGATGTTGTACAGGAAAATGAAAGGCAATGCTATGAGACAAGTTTACTTAGAAATGTGAAGCCATGCCTAACTGCAATACAATTTCATTATGTATTTCAATACCTTCTTGATTTTGTTTTTACTATGTTTATTTTAAAAACTGAACAATGAGCAAACTCCAATCCTATTTTGTGTTACTGTGTTCATTGCTCTCCTTTCCTTCGACAACCCATGGAAGTAGGGTTCACTTTCTAATCAATATCTTGTGGTGCACAGACATGGTAGTTCTGGCAAGCTCACGCTCCCCGGATCTGAAATATCTGACTTAAAGTGCCATCCCTACTACCTGCCAAGGGAATTCACCACAGATATTCTGACAGCAGTCTCCATTCCTCCTCATGTGGACGTCAAGCTTGCTCTGAATGAACTGTACTCCGCTGTCAACTGCCTTGATACAACACCACAAAGTCCTGGTTGTTGTCGCAAGAGATTTCAATCAAGCCAACCTCAGGGGCCAACTGCCATAGTACTGGCACAGCCAGTAGCTGTGGTCATTGGAATACCATTCAACGATACCAAGAGACAATACCAGGACAAACTTGTCCCAGTTCAATCATTCAGACACAGGCAGACTCCGGCAAGGCCTGAATACTATAACTGGCTGCAAAGTAAAGTCAGGCAACATCACAGGTGATAATACAGCCCTACCAGATGAGCTTAATTGAGCAGAAGGTCAGCGGAACAATGACTCAAGCGTGCCTCTTCCCAGAGACATTGTTGCAGAAGTTATATCGGCCTTCCTGTGGGAGAACCCACGGAAAGCAACTCGCTCAGATGGAGTCCCTGGCTCCGACCTTAGACACTGCATGGATCAACCAGCAGTAGTGTTCATGGAAATCTGTAATCTCTCCCTACTCCATTCTGAGGAACCCACCTGCTTCAAGAAAACCACTATCATCCCAGTGCTAAAGAAAAGCAAGATCTCATGCCTTAATGACTACCACCCAGTAGCCTTTACAGCCCCGGTCACGATGTGCTTTGAGAAGCTGGTTATGGAATGCATTAAATCCAGACTGCCAAACAGTCTTGACCCATCGCAGTTCATCTACCACCACACAGGTCCATGGCCAATTTCCCTGGCCCTACACTCATCTCTGGAACACCTTAATAAGAGAGACACCTACGCCAGACTTCTATTTATAGACGACAAAATGTTGGAGTAACTCAGCATCTCTGGACAAGCAACATCTCTGGAGAGAAGGCTTAATCATCGGGGATGATCCTCAGCTTCCTGACCAACAGACCACAAACAGTGAGGATAGGGGACAAATTATCCTTTACGATAATCCTCAACACTGGTGCTCCGCAAGGAAGTGTTCTCAGCTCCCTTCTTTACTCTTATACACCCTCGACTGTGCAAAAATAGGATGGCCAGGTTACAGTTTACCATGAAGTACTTAAAAGAGCAACCACAGTTTTGGAAAAAGGTCTTGTGGACAGATGAGACGAAGATTAACTTATATCAGAGTGATGGCAAGAGCAAAGTATGGTGGAGAGAAGGAACTGCCCAAGATCCAAAGCATATCACCTCATCTGTGAAATACAGTGGTAGAGGTGTTATGGCCTGGGCATGTATGGCTGCTGAAGGTACTGGTTCACTTATCTTCATTGATGATACAACTGCTGATGGTAGTGGCATAATGAATTCTGAAGTGGACAGACACATCCTATCTGCCCAAGTTCAAACAAATGCCTCAAAATGCATTGGCCGGCGGTTCATTCTACAGCAAGACAATGATCCCAAACATACTGCTAAAGTAACAAAGGAGTTTTTCAAAGCTAAAAAATGGTAATTTCTTGAGTGGCCATGTCAATCACCTGATCTGAACCCAATTGAGCATGCCTTTCCTTCTCTCCCGAGATGCTGCCTGACCTGCTGAGTTACTCCAGCATTTTGTGAATAAATATGAGCATGCCTTTTATATGCTAAAGGGAAAACTGAAGGGGACTAGCCCCCAAAACAAGCATAAGCTAAAGACGGCTGCAACACAGGCCTGGCTGAGCATCACCAGAGAAGACACCCAGCAACTGGTGATGTCCATGAATCGCAGACTTCAAGCAGTCATTGTATGCAAAGGATCTGCAACAAAATACTAAACATGACTACTTTCACTTACATGACATTGCTGTGTCCCAAACATTATGGTGCCCCGAATTGGGGGGACTATGTATAAACACTGCTGCAATTTCTACATGGTGAAACCAAAATGTATAAAAATACCCCTTATTAAAATCTGACAATGTGCACTTTAACCACATGTGATTTTTACTATTGCAAATCTCAAATTGTGCAGTACAGAGGCAAATAAATAAACGATGGGTCTTTGTCCCAAACATTATGGAGGGCACTGTATCTCAGTATACATTGACAGCACCTAAGTTGAGGTCGTCGAAAGCTTCAAGTACATAGCAGTAAATATCACCACAACTTGTCCTGGTTCAGCCACATCAAAGCTATGGCCAAGAAAGCACACCAACACCTCTACTTCCTTAGAAGACTTAGGAAGATCGGCATGTCCCCAACAACCCTCACCAACTTCTACAGATGCGGCGTAGAAAGCATTTTATCAGGATACATTACAGCATTTTGGGAATAGCTCCATCCAAGACCTCAAGAAAATGTAGAGTAGTGGACGTAGCCCAGACCATCATGCAAACCAACCTCCCTTCGATTGACTCCATCTACACTTCACGCTGCCTCAGCAAGGCCACTAGTATAATCAAAGATGTGTCTCATCCCAGTCACTCCCTCTTCTCCCCTCTCCCATCAGGCAAGTACAGAAGTGTGAAAATGTGTACGTCCAGATTCAGGGACAATTTTTTCCCCAGCTGTTATCAGGCAACTAAACCATCCTATCAACAAATAGAGAGAAGTTCTGAGCTACCATCTACCTAATTAGAGGCTCTCTGGCTATCATTAATTGGAATTTACCTTGCACTAAATTTTATTCCCTTTACCATGTATCTGTTCACAGTGAACGGCTTGATTGTAATCATGTATAGTATTTCCACTGACAGGTTAACACGCAAATAGCTTTTCACTGTACCTCAGTACATGTGACAAACTAAACTAATCATGGTAGCTATGTGCACAGATCATTTCATTGTTCTATAATTTAGTATATTAATGCAAAAATAATGGGATAATATGCTTTACACCTAGAGACCAAAATTAAAAGCGTTATGGTTTTCAAGTTGTGCAAAGCTCAAGTAACATCAAATCTGATGTACCATGTGTAATTATGGGCATGGCACATTTGAAAGCATTGGAAGGGTAGAAGTGCTATAATGGCTCAAAAGGTTAAGCTTTGATCCCAGAATACATAAACTAAGCTAAATATTCTTTATACCTATTGGTTAAAGGGGGATTGGACTGAAATTACAACATTTTGAAAAGAATTCAGTAGATTAATAATTTTCTTTCTCAATTGGTGGACAATTCATGGGTAAAGACATAATTCAAAATTAAAACCTTTACAATGAGAGAAGTGAGGAAATAGTGCGTTCGTATAAGACACCACTGTAGTAGGCTGGATATTGAATAATGATGAGACAAAGTACAGAAAGATTGAGAACCTTGTAACTTGATGCCAAGACAACAACCTCTCCCTCAATATGTAAGAAAGAACTGCAGATGCTGGTTTAAATCGAAGGTAGATACAAAATGCTGGAGTAACTCAGCGGGACAGGCTTGACCCAAAATGTCACCCATTCCTTCTCTCCAGAGATGTTGCCTGTCCCCACTGAGTTACTCCAGCATTTTGTGTCGACCTCTCCTTCAATGTTAGCATGACAAAGGAGATTATAATTGACTTCAGGAAGCAAAGCAGTACACACACCCCAGTTCTACATTGATGGCGCTGAAGTAGAGATGGTCAAAAGTCTAAAGTTCCTAGGAATAAATATCACCAATTTGTCCTAAAGCAGCCACATCAAAGCTATGGCCAAGAAAGCACACCAATGGCTTAAAGGCTTAGGACGCCTTAGGAAGCTCACCAACTAAAAGGCTTAGGAAGTTCAGCATGTTCCCAACAACCTCACCAATTTCTACAGATGTGCCATACAGAGCATCTTATCAGGTTTGGGAACAGCTCCATCCCAGACTGCAAGAAATTGCAGAGTTGTGGATGTAGCCCAGGCCACCCCACAAACCAGCCTCCCTTCTATCAACTCCATATTCACTACATGGTACCTTGGTGGGGCCGCCAGCACAATCAAGGACCAGTCTCACCACATTCTCCTCTCTCCCATCAGGCAAGAGATACAATCGTTTAAAAAACACATACCTCCAGAATTCAGGGGCTGTTTCTTCCCAGCTGTTTTCAGGCAACTGAATAGTCCTCTCATCAGTTAGTGTGGCCCTGACCTCCCATCTACCTCAATGGAGACTTTTGAACTATCTTTAATTCAGACTTTATCGGGCTTTGATGTTATATCTTGCACGAAATGTTATACCCTCTATTTTTGATCTGTGCCCAATGGATGGCTTGATTATATTCATGTATAGTCTTTTCTTTGATTAGATAGCACACAAAAGCTTTTTGCTGTACCTCAGTACATGCGACAATAATAAACAAAACCTCTACATAAGGGCTGGTAGAAAAAAATGGGCGGCCTGGTAGAGTCATAACCCTGGTGGAACCATAGATCTCTTCCACAGAGTTGATGACAGGTCTACATGTGCAGAACCAGCAGTGTCTCTCATCAAACTGTTCTGATATGGTTACAACACCAGCATCTACCCGACACTCTGGAAAGTTCACAAAATACAAGCAAATCCAATCTTGCGAATTAATACGCAGTCTACCCTCATTCATCAGCAAAATGATGGAAGTCATCAGCAATAGTGCTATCCAACAACACTTACTAATAACCTGCTCATTTCTGTTCATTTGGGGTTTCACCAGAACCACCTCATGCCCATAGAATCAGAGCCTTAGTCTAAACACGGACCGTAGAACCATATTCCATAAGCAAAGGGAGAGTGAATGGCCTTGGCATCAATATAGCATTTGATCGAGTGTGGCATGAAGAAGCCCCATTAAAACAAGCCAACGAGATGTAAACACTCCAATGGGATGAATAATACTTCTCACAAAGGAAGATGTTCGTGCTCGGTGCAGATCGATCACTCCAGTTCTGAGACATCACTGCAAGAATTCTTAAGGGCAGTGTCCTACAACCATCCGTCATCAGCTACATCCAGGTCATGACTAACCCCAATTAAGTGATTCACCGCTTGACACGCCAAAGTCTTTCCACCATCTATAAAGCAACCATGACATGCAAGGCACAATGGCAATGATAACAGAGCTACTGCTGCACAGGTGTAAGGACCCGAATTCAATTCTGCCCCCAATGCTACTGATGCACATTCACTGTGACTGGACGGATTTTTCCAGGTATTCTTGTTTGCTTCACATATTCCAAAGCAGGTCAATAGCCCAACGTAAATTGTGCATAAGAGTGCAGGTCACTGATAGAATCTGGTTAGAGTTGATGTGAATGCAAGGCAAATAAATTAACATTGGTAAAAATGGGGTTAGGGCTTGGTGGGCCGAAGGGCCCATTTATATGCACTATGACTACAACTGACTCAAAGTCAGGAGTACAATGAAACACTTTTTATGCATAGATCAGTTCAACTCAGCAACCATCAAGGAGCTTGATACCATCCAGGACAAACAGTCCATTTGACTGGGCCTCCCTAAACATTCATTCCATCCGTCACTAGCATAATGGCTGTAGAGTGTGCACCATCTACAACATGCATTGCAGTTACTCACCAAGACTGTTCTGACAGGATTTCTCATGCCTTTAACCTCTTCCTACTGAGAAGAATAAGGGCAACAGACATATGGGAACAAGTCCCTTCTGAGTTGCATGGCATCCTGATTTGGAAATTAATTCCAAATGTACCTTTTTCTGTTCCTGGATCAGGATGTTGGAACTCCCTGCCAACCGCACTGTGGAAATATATTCAATTACTCATCCAGGCCCGGTGGTTCAAGGCAGTGTCAGAAAAGTGTCAAGTCAATAAATGCTAGACTTGCCTTCAAAGCTTTGATCTCAAAAATAGAAAAAAGAAATTTTACTAGCCAAAAAGGTACAAAGATGGAAGCTTGATGGATTGAGTTTAATTGTAGATGGGAATAAACTAGGTTATAGTTAGTTCCTATGGCTTATGGAGCTCCAATCAGTCATATAACATTAACGTATATTTGCATCAAAACATTTTTAATATTTGTAAGCCACATGGCAATTTCCTATCACATTATTAAAAAATTCAAAACTAAAGAAAAGTAGTAATACAGATTATTTTAGAAGCTTTCTTGCTAACTTTCTCCCATTTTAAAAAGGGATGGGACTGACATTCCAATTATACATACGACTTTTAGGTAGGAAAGGATAAATCCAGAAAAGTCACAAGCTATCTGTGGGGGTACAATGATTGAATCTATTCCTCAAGATCTGATACACTATCTCCACCCAAAATGTCAATTATCTTTTTGCCTCCACATATTCCGTTTGAACTGCTGCGTTCCTCCAGTGGTCTGTTTTTGCACCTATTTTCTACACACATGTATCAATGCTTCTTTCAATAGCAATTACACATTGTAAATCTGATAAAAATTTCCCCTCAAAGCTCAAAGTCCAAATTGAGCCTTACTACTGCTATTAGACAATAGACAATAGGTGCAGGAGTAGGCCATTCAGCCCTTCGAGCCAGCACCGCCATTCAATGCGATCATGGCTGATCACTCTCAATCAGTACCCCGTTCCTGCCTTCTCCCCATACCCCCTCACTCCGCTATCCTTAAGAGCTCTATCCAGCTCTCTCTTGAAAGCATCCAACGAACTGGCCTCCACTGCCTTCTGAGGCAGAGAATTCCACACCTTCACCACTCTCTGACTGAAAAAGTTCTTCCTCATCTCCGTTCTAAATGGCCTACCCCTTATTCTTAAACTGTGGCCCCTTGTTCTGGACTCCCCCAACATTGGGAACATGTTTCCTGCCTCTAATGTGTCCAATCCCCTAATTATCTTATATGTTTCAATAAGATCCCCCCTCATCCTTCTAAATTCCAGTGTATACAAGCCCAATCGCTCCAGCCTTTCAACATACGACAGTCCCGCCATTCCGGGAATTAACCTATGTGGATCAAAAAAGCTATACAAACTAGAGGAGTGCTGAAGTTTGAACTGCTCAGCCACTCACTTAATAAATATTCCAAATAAGGAAGAGCTTGAAGAATATGAATAAATAATTTAAAAAAGAAAGTTATACTTCATACTTTAACTTTGACAGTGCATGAAGATTCCCAATATCAGCTTGACAGGTACAAACCATGAACAGAGAAGCACTGAAACAAAGTTACGTTTTGGAGTTACAAGTTAAAGAAATGAAACCAACAGTAAGGAATTATAAACAACAATGCCCTACACATTCACTGACAAATCATTGCAAGTGATCAAGTTTATTCACATGGTGCACAGCTGCATTCCAAGATATTTTTCATTCAAAGATGCTTACTATAGTCAAAACATGCAAAGATACTATGTATGCAATTAAATATCAGGAATTAAATTTGGATGGTTGGGGCAAGAGACATTTATTTCCTTAAAATGGGTTTTCTCAAAATATTCAAAAAGGGAATGTACAATGTGGAATTTACTAACCACAGAATTCAAACAATCATATGTGTAATAACTCGAAGGAAAAACACCAAATAGCAAAATAAATGTAAAATTGACTCTGGTGGAACATATATTTGCACATTTCATGTTTCAAGTTCAATATATTTACACCAACACATGTAATGCCAAGATCCCAATTCTGTTCATGATGCTCTGCTTATTCCACTGGGACATCTACTTATTTTTTGGCATATTGACTTAATTTGCATTATATCATTTTAATTCCCTCTCTCCTTTCATTATACCAACCACAATATTTCTTTTTTAATTTGTCCAAACAGGAAGGTAACGTTAATATCCATATGTACCATTACAATAGGCATTGAACTAGGCACTTGTGATCCTTAGTTCAACTCAATTAGTTGGTCCTTCCAAATAACTTTATAACCCAAATATTAAAGGAAATATAACAAATCCAAAAGCAGAAAACGATATTAAAATTATTAGAGGTGAAAATTGTTAATCAAATATATCAAACCAGCAACTTTTTCTTTGAAAATGTTCCATTACACTGTACATTTATGACCACTCTTGCTGCCCCTCGTGGAAATGTTTTAGAAAAGCTAATATCTCAACGTTGAAATTTTCAATTTAAGTCTGCGATGAAACATCGTCTTACCTGCCCATTCATTAGACAAGCCTCAAATGTCATCTTGATTTGAAACTCAATTTACAAATTGTGTATGGAGATGATTCTGACGTCAGTCTTGGGACTCCAACTCACCTTAACCTTCCTTCTGATTACATTCAGATCCCGTGCTCTTTCGCTTTGCAAAATGACAGTTCATTGAATCTACCGATCTTTTCTTCCGTCAGTTGCTAAAAGACTCCACATACCTCCCTTCCACCCGAAAACAAAAATCACTCCCTAGTTGGTTTATGTCTTTGCATGAAAAGTTCCTGGTCCAACATGGCGGCCCTTCATCCTCTTCTGTTCTGACACTCTTTACACTACTATCAAAAGACGAATGAGAATCTATGGAATAGAGAGAAAAAACACTAGGCACAAAAACATGACCTTACTTTTCCCACCACAAAACCCAAAACACCGCTCAAAACCCCCGCCCCTTCCCCCCCCAATCTTAATACCCCTGCATTTCCATGCTGCTCCAGAACACTATTGGCTGGCTGCCGTAGGCCTAGGCTTGCCCACTACTATCTCTCCCCCCCCCCCCCACCTTGCCCAAAAAGCAAAACGGACCTATTTTACCAGGTATATATTTTCTAAGCATTGCAAAGATTGTGCTGCAGCAGCAGTGACCGGCGCCGGCCTTGTTTTCAGCATTAACCGTGCAGGATCGGCATGGCCGTGCTTATTTTGCGCTCTCTCTGCCTTTGGATTTTTTTTCTCTCTCCTCACTGCACTTACCGGCCTGTCTTGTTATTGGTGACAGCACCGTCTGAGCCAATCGGCGCGCTGCTGCAACCCCCTCCCTCCCTCCCCCCGTCTGCCCCCCCACCCCCCTTCCCTCCAACGGACAACAGGCGCGATCCGCCGCGAGCTCAGCTGGAGCCGACCAACGGCCACTGAGTTTCCACCTCAGGCACAGCTTATTTTCCCCATCTTCAACTACTACCCCCCCCCCCCCCAAATAAAAGAAAACTCAGGCATCGCTCTTATCAATGAAAATAAATTATTGTAAAAAGGAAGTTTTTTTTGTCAAAAAAGGTACTGAGGTACTTACTCTTTCAACCCTCTCCCCGCCATTTTACGTCACTTCCGCCATCTTAGATTTCACCAGAACCCAATTATTGCAAATAAATGATACTGATATATATATATATATTAATATCTCCATTTGATCGTGTTAGCTAATTTCCAGTCGTTCTTCATCTGCTGGGCCATCTTGTTCCATGATGGAGGGGGGGGGTTGACATCGTCCAGATATCACAGAGACATGAAATGGGAGCACCCTTTCAGAGCAGGGGGTGCCATTGTGGGTTCTAACATCTCTTGCTTTCAGCCTCCATTTTATTGCAGTCACACTAAAAACGTACACGCATACAACTTTTAACTTCCATTGGGTCACCTCTCTTTTAAAAAAAAATCTTAACGTCTGTCAGCTCCTGTTTGTAGATGGTTCTAGGAATGCTACCTCTGAAGAACCAAAACCCTGTTAAAAAAACACTTCGACAAGTGGGATGACAATGTCACCCTGAGGGACTGAACCATTTTAATTTGACTTGAACTCTGCTCCTTTAAGATCAAACTAATCTATACACATTTTATCATTTAAAGTGCCGATTGAGACGTCATGTCGTCCCAGAATTTGGAAGGAACATCTTGGGCATTTCATGTTATGAGTGGCCACGGGTTGCAACACGAAATGTGAAATACCAAAGATTAGGATGGGAGGCAATTCTTACGTGCCTATGGAGGAGTTCGAGGGTTAGAATCTCGAGTGGCTGGGCGTTGCGATTTAGGAGTACGTGGAAATCTGTAGAAAATAAACTAAGATTTCTAGACTGAACGAAACAAAATGGATGAGTTCAGCAATTCTACCTGTTTTACATGACCCGTGTAAATAAAGCAAGGGTACACGGGAACAAAACGTGCACATTGTTTTCATCACTTTGTCTTATTGAAATCCGCAGCCCTATTATTTTGGAAATAGCGAGTTCTTGAGGGGGAGGGGGTTCAGAAAGTAATCCTCATTTTTGGAAGACTTGCAACATTAATCTTTCTGTGTGCTTTTGAAAGGTATAGCTTCGTAGATTTGCCAGGTGATAAATATCCCCCCCACACACACACATCCCATGCCCATCGCCCTGCAGCACCCCCTCCCCTGATCCTTGAGCTTGCTGCACATCTGGGCTGTTTTGTCCTCGGCCGGGAGGGACGGGCAGTAACAGTCAGTTCGCGATAGACGCGTCTAATTATGTAAATTATCAACTTTTTCCGGTTGCAGAACAGGTTTTTTATTTGAAATATGCCCCCCCCCCCCCCCCCCCCGGTTCGTGTAAAAGCCACGTTGCTGTAGAATACAGCGTTTTTTGTGATACGGTCGTGGTCTGCTGTGGACGATAACGTAGGTTTGGTTAATGCGTAGGAGTTCACCTTTTATGGCTTCCTAACGCACCCTGGTTAACAAAATGAACGAAGGAGATAACAACAACAACATTTGCCTGATCATCGAACATTTTCCTTCATTCCCTGTGTATACAAATTCCAGCACCAAAAACAATTGTTTTCTGGTGAAATCGCACAAGTCCTCACTCTCCCCACTGACGATGAGTATTTTCCGTTGTAGTACAAGTCTGAGCAATATGTTGAATGTTTAAAATAAAGGTTTATTTTAGGAGCATTACAATTTGTCCGCAGCTCTGTACGTGTATCTGGACTTTCAGCTATTCTTGCTTGTTTGATGCCATTCTGTGCCAAATTATATCAACCTACATTGGTGACTCGATTTTTAAAAAATCGGTGTTCCCCTGGAACATAGACAAAAGCCTACGTGAAATAATGGAAGTGAGGCTCATGGAATTGAAATCCGAAATGGACCAAAATTAATCCGAATCACCTGTAGAAACGGACATAACCTTGCATTTTGTCACATGACTGGATTTCAACTTTGTAGGTTGAAAGCTTTTCCGTGTAAATTTGTTCTAATAAGATATTAACTGATGTAAAATGAAGTGGAACTGCAATTTAACTATAGCAACAAAATCAATGTGAATGCCTGAGTAATTAGTGATGAGGAATAAATAACTGAGACGATTTAGACAATAGACAATAGGTGCAGGAGGAGGACATTCGGCCCTTCGAGCCAGCACCGCCATTCAATGTGATCATGGCTGATCATTCTCAATCAGTACCCCGTTCCTGCCTTCTCCCCATACCCCCTGACTCCGCTATCCTTAAGAGCTCCATCCAGCTCTCTCTTGAATACATTCAGAGAATTGGCCTCCACTGCCTTCTGAGGCAGAGAATTCCACAGATTCACAACTCTGACTGAAAAAGTTTTTCCTCATCTCAGTTCTAAATGGCCTACCCCTTATTCTTAAACTGTGGCCTCTTGTTCTGGAGTGGCCCCTTTATACAAGAGTAAGAACTATTTTAAAAAACTCAGTATGTACTTATCAAAATCATTAATATCCATGCTCCACCCACACTTTATTTATCCAACAAAGAACATTATTATACTTAGCTCCTTGTACCATCATTGATATCAGCAGACTGGTACAAGCTGACCTACATGTGCCAGAATCCATGCTGCACAGCATTGAAAAGATGTGGCTCAGCTATCAATCTTCAACAAGAATGTGAATGGAAACATAGAAGTTACTAATACTTAACCCAAACTTACATGTTTATGGCACGGAAATAAAAGTTGCTGTATGTTTACTTCATACATCAAATTTCTAATTCAAAAAACCACGATAAAATAAGTTCCGAAATTTTGCACTTGAAGTCCTCTGGTGGCATGGTATTTTGGATAGTAGCTCAATTTCTAACTTGACAAATATGTTTAAAAGTGTTGAAACAGTAGAACAAGAGAGAGAAAGAGAATATAAATATGTCAAAAGCATAGATTTCCCAAAGCATGGCCTAATAAATGCTGGTATCGCAGTGTCTCAGACATGTAAACAACTTATTCTTAAGAGATAGTTAAGCAAGTTATTTTCTAATTTTGTCTTCTTTCTTCTCACCATTCATGAAGATACTAGTTTACATAGTGGCCTTGTTCCAGCACTAATATCACCCAAGTAGCCAATTTTATTTGTAAACCTGGACAACTCATGACCCTCTTGCTGGGTGGATGGAACAAGGAAGGAGACAGTTGTGTTGGAGTCTCAATGCTAAAACTGAAAATATCTTTAGTGGTTAACACTGTCGTGCAGCTTGTAAAGCAGTTGCCTCACAGATCCATCAACCTAGTTTCAATCTTGATTTCCTTTGCTGTTTGTGTGGCAAACTCTTTTTGACCATATGGTCAAAGGGAGATTCAGGTGTTCCAGTTTACTCCCACATTTGGGACATGTGTGCCGGGGAGTATAAGAATCTAGGGGTGGGTGTTTTTGAAAGGAATATAGGAAAATAAAATGAGACTGATGTAGGATTAGTATAGATGGCACAGATGCAAATTGCAGGGCCTGTTTTTGTGCTCTATGACTTAATGACTTTATGACTCATCCATATTTACAACGTAGAGAATGATTTGTGACTGATTGTCGTCTTTTGGTCAGGAAGTCGAGGATCCAGTTGTAGAGGGGAGTACTGACTCCAAGTTCTCTGAGTTTGTAGATGAGTTTGTATGTGATAATACTATTGAAAACAGAGCTGTGGTGTATGGATAAGAGTCTTACATGTGTTCTTATCCAGGTGTTCCCAGAATGAGTGTAGGGCCAGAGAGACGGCATCAGCAGCTGGCCTGTTATGGCAATAGACAAACTAGTCGATCAAGGTTGCTTGGGAGACTGGATTTAATGTGTTCCATAACCAATCTCTCGAGGCACTTCATGAGGGTGGATGTTGACCACTAAATGGTAGTCATTAAGGCAAGAGATCTAGCTTTTCTTTGGCACCAGGACGATAGCGGTCTTTTTGAAGCAGGTGGGTACCTCAGAACGGTTTGGTGAGAGATTTAAGATATCCGTGATCATTCCTGCCAGTTGGTTCACACAGTTCCGAAGGACGTGGCTTGGGACTCCATCCAGCCCAGTTGTTTTCCATGGGTTCACCCTCAGGAAGGCCTAACTTCTGCAACAGTGACCCTGGGAAAAGACACATTCGTGTCTAATGGGACGGATGTCATCGTCTTGTTGGCCTTCTGCTCAAATAGGGCATAGAAATCATTAGGTTCATCAGGGAGGGCTGCACTATCACCAGTGATGGTGCCTGACCACTTTGCAGCCAGCTATAGTATTCAGGCCTTGCCACAGTCTGTGGGTGTCCAAATGATTATACTGGAACTCAGGTTTGTCCCGGTATTGTCTCTTGGCTTTCCTGATGGCTTTGCAAAGATCGTAGCGAACTCTCTTGTACTGCTTAGGATTGTTTGACTTGTAAGCAGTGGTTTTGGCCTTCACCTATGAATGTACCTCACCATTCATCTATGGTTTCTGGTTGGGGAACACTCGGATTGTCTTCATTGGCACACACTCCTCTACGCACTTGCTGTTGAAGTCAGTCGTGGCAATGGCTTACTCATTCAGGTTGGCCGCAGATTCGCTGAATATGGACCAGTTCACTGAACTCTGGTTGGAATTGCCAATGTCCATAGTCAAGTGTGTTCTGGTAGAGAATCCAAGTTAGTTAAGTTCTGAAGAACTCTTTTGCCAGTCTACATTTGAGGAACCATCATGAGGGAGAAATGCTCTTACTCACCAATTTACAGTCATACAGAACTGAACCGGGTCCCTAGGCCCAACTCATCCATGCCAACCAAATGCCCCACCAAAGCTAGTCCCATTTGCCTGTGTTTTACTCAAATCCCTCTAAACCATTCCTATCCATGTACCAGTCCGTGTCTTTTAAATGCAACGACAGAAGCTACCTCAACTACCTCCTTTGGCAGCTTGTTCCATATATCCACCATCTTCTGAGTGAAAAAAATGTCTCTCAAGTTCCTATTACATCTTGCCCCCCTTACCTCTGTTCTCTGCTTCTTGATTCCTGTACCCTAGGTAAAAGACTGTGCATTCACCCTATCTATTTTCTTCATGATTTTGTACACGTCTATAAGACCACCCCTCAGCCTCCTACACTCCAAGGAATAAAGTCCTCATTTACTCAATCTCTCCCTATAGCCTTGGCCTATGAGTTCTGGCAAAAATCTCATAAATCTTCATTGCACTCTTTCCAGCTTAATGACATCCTTCCGATAACAGTGACCAAAACTGCACACAGTACAGTATTCCAAATCAGGTCTTTCACAACTGTAACATAATGTCCCAACTCCTATACTCAATATAGACACAAAAGGCTGGAGTAACTCAGCAGGTCAGACAGCAACGAAAGAGAAAAGGAATAGGTGACGTTTCAGGTCAAGATCCTTCTTCAGACTGAAAGTCAGGGGAAAGGGAAACAAGAGATATAGACAGTGATGGAGAGAGATATAGAACAACTGAATGAAAGATATGCAAAAAAGTAACGATGATAAAGGAAACAAGCCATTGTCAGCTGTGGGCTAGGTGGAAATGTGTTACAGACAATCAGACTCAATAAGACGACTTTGAAACTAGTACAACGACTTGGGTGGGGGGGGGGGGGGGGAGATGGAGAGAGAGGGGATGCATGAGTCACTTGAAGTTAGAGAAATCAAATTAATACTGCTGGGTTATAAGCTGCCCAAGCGAAATATGACTAGCTGTTCCTCCAATTTGCCTTTGGCCTCACTCTGACAGTGGAAGAGGCCCTGGACAGAAACGTCAGTGTGGGAATAGGAAGGGGAATTAAAGTGCTTGGCAACCGGGAGATCCAGGTAGACCCAGATGAACTAGCGAAGGTGTTCAGTGAAATGATCGTCCAGTCTATGTTTGGTTTTGCCAATGTATAAAAATCCACACCTTGAACAATGGATACAGTAGATGAGGTTGGAGGATGTGCAAGTGAACCTCTGTCTAACCTGAAAGGACTGTTGGGGTCCCTGGACAGAGTCGAGGGAGGAGGTATAGGGACACATTTTGTGGCATCTCCTGCGGTTGCTGGGGAAGGTACCTGGAGAGGGGATGGTTTGGGTGGGATGAGTTAACCAGGGAGTTGCAGAGAGAACGGGCTCTGTGGAAGGTGGAAAGAGGTAGAGATGGGAAGATGTGACTAGTGATGGGATCCCATTGGAGTTGGCAAAAATGTTGGAGAATTATATATTGTATGCTATGGCTGTTGGGGTGAAAGGTGAGAACTAGGGGGACTCTGTCCCTATTGCAACTAGGGGGAAGGGAAGCAAGAGCGGAGCTGCGATGTGCCGAGGGGAACGCCCACTCCCTAAAGAATGAGGACATCTAGGATGTCCTGGTATGGAACTCCTCAACTTGGTTGCAGATGTGGCGTAGACGGAAGAATCGGGAGTAGGAGATAGAGTCTTTGCCGGAAGCAGGGTGGGAAGAAGTGTAGTCTAGGTAGTTGTGGGAGTCAGTAGGTTTATAATATACGTCAGTCGATATTCTGTCTCCTGTGATGGAGACTGTGAGATCAAGAAAGGGGAGGGAGGTGTCGGAGATGGTCCAAGTGAATTTGAGTGCAGGATGGTAATTGATGGAGAAGTTAATGAAGTCCATGAGTTCTGCAAGGGTGCAGGAGGTAGCACTGATGCAGTTGTTAATGTAACGGAGATAGAGTTCAGGGAGAGGGCCAGTGTACACATGCAACAGGGATTGTTCAATGAGGCCAAATGCAAATTGGAGGAACAGCACCTCATACTTTGCTTCTCTAACCTCAAGTAAGCCTTTTTCTCCGCTCTCTCCATCCCTTCCCAACCGAAGTCTTTGTACTAATGTCAAAGTCATCTTGTTGAGTGTCATTGTCTGTAACTCGTTTTCATCTAGCCCACAGCTAATCAAGGCCTGTTCCCTATATAATCATTACTTTTTTGCATGTCTTTCATTCATTTGTTCTATATCTTTCTATATCACCGTCTTTACCTATCGTTGCCCTTTCCCCTGACTTTCAGTTTGAAGAAGGGTCTCAACACTTTACTTAGTATGGCTGTATAGTAACTCAAATTTCACTGTACCTTAATTGGTACATGTGACAATAAATTGAATCTGGAATCTTGATCTTGAATCTTGACCCGAAATGTCACCTATCCTTTTCTCCAGAGATACTGTCTGACCTGCTGAGTTACTCCAGCTTTTTGTGTTTATCTTCGGTTTAAACGGTGAAGGCCAATGTACCAAGGGCCTTCCTTATCACCCTATCTACCTGTGGTGCCACTTTCAGGGAACAATACCCATGCACTCTTTGATCCCTCTGCATTAAACTATTCATGGTGAAGGTTCTGCCCTGGTTTAACTACCAAAAATGCAACACCTCACTGTTATTCAAATTAAACTCCATTTGCCTCTGCTCAGCCCAGTTGCCCAATTGATCAAAATCCCGCTGTAATTTTTAATAACCAACATCACTGCCTATGATACCACCTACTTTAGTGTCACTTGCCTATTCCAAATATATCTGTTCTTTCTTCAAACTGATTGTTTCGGGTCTGTTTCAGACTGAAGAAGTGTCTTTACCTAGCATTTTCTATACTGAAACATTTACCAAAGAAGAAAGAGAAAAGTGCTGGCATCACACCCCCAACTTGACTTGACTCGAATTGAACCAAATCAAATTATACAGCATGGAAACAGGCCCTTCGGCCCAACGAGTCTAAACCGACCACTTTCAAAATCTTTTCATCTGCTACAAAGCATGCTGAAAGTCTGCTGGAAATATTTTCATTTGCCTGGAGGAGTGCACCGCCAAGATCCTCATGAAGTTTGTCGCAATCTAGAACGAAGCAGCCCACTGGTTTGGAAACCCCAATGCTGTGGTATACTGCCTTCATCACTAGGGTCCATTAAAAGGATTCCATTAATTTACCAATGCTTCTTTGACAGTGCCTCCCAGATATGCAACCTCTAACATCTTGAAGGACAATTCAACAGGATAATATAAACATAATCGTCTGTGAGACTTTGTTGTTGTGCAATTCCTTAAACAGGAAATATATCAGCAATCCTTCATTCCAGCTGTGGAAAACTCCTCAACTTCCATTCTAATAACATTATGGGTAAAATCACACCACGAATAAGGTGGTTGATCAAGTAAGCATCTCACTACTCTCAGATATTTAATGATGAACACTAAATATTGGCAATGGCCCTGATACCTTAATCTCTTGATGAATAAGAAGAAACAGTATTTCATCATAAAACTCAACCTAAATATATAAATGATTTAATTGTACTTTATTGTTATATGTACCAAAGTGCAGTGAAATTATTTTTCTGCATACAGTTCTGTAACAATCTTACTGTAAATTAGGCACAATCACTCCAAAGACGTACAGGTATGTAGGTTAATTGACTGGGTAAATGTAAAAATTGTCCCTAGTGGGTGTAGGATAGTGTTAATGTATGGGGATCACTGGGCGGCACGGACTTGGAGGGCCGAAAAGGCCTGTTTCCGGCTGTATATATATGATATGATATGATCATACTTAAGTACAAGAGTGTTAAATACTATGGATTTGTAATATTTACTCACCTGATTCCTACTAAGCACAGCAGTAAAAAAAACATTTAATTGTAAATAAATTTGCCTCTGATACTTGAAATATTGAAAGTGCCGAACAATTTGAAAGTGTGAAGTCTTATTCCTACAGAAATATTGGAAATTCCACAACTTCTTTCTTTTGAGTTCACAATGACTTGCAGAAGTATGGGTCCATTTCCTTAAAAAAAAACAGTGTGATGGTTATTGTGTAAGGTATCTTGAAGAATTGAGTATATGATGATGTTCTACGTCTTTGATACATCATAAACCAATCACTGTTGTTTAGCTGAGAACATTTTCTTTTCAGTAAAGGATGTTTTGTCGATAGCACTGTCATGTAGTTTTGCATGCAGCAACACTAATTAGTATTGACATGACAATTATAAAGAAGGTAGTGTCGTTTCAAAAAGCACTCTGTAGTATCATTGCACCCTCTATAGTCCTTCACCTGTTATTACACATAATAGCACTATGACTTGTATTATAAAATATTTATTCACAAAATGCTGGAGTAACTCAGTAGGTCAGGCAGCATCTCAGGAGAGAAGGAATGGGAGACGTTTTGGGTCGAGACCCTTCTTCAGACTTTATTGTGTATTAGTATCAAGATCAACTAACACAATTTTTTTTAAAGTATTGCTGTAGATAGTTGAAAAACGGGTAGATGCTTAGAGAATAAGAGGAAAGTTTAGAGAGGGAATGGATAAGGTGATGGAGTGGAAGAAGTGAGAAGTCGGAACCTTTTATTAAATTTTATTTTTATTTTTTATTATCAAAAAATTTATTCAATTATTTAAAAACAATATTTACAATACAATAAAACAAAACAGAACCCACCACCAGAATACAATACAAACAAATATACCAAATGAAACTATTATACAACTATATTACAATCCCTATCCAGGATGCATCCAATCCCCCACGGTGCCCACCGGTCCCGGAAATCTCCCAGGGTACCCGTGGACAGCAGATAGTCCCTCTCCAACACCACCCGGGCCCGGATGTAACCCTGGAAAAGGGGGGGAGAAGTGGGAACCTTTGGCTGGGCAAAACAATAAGAGTGAGATTACATGACGATGTCACTGGAGCTCAAGGACCTGAGCTATAGATAGAGGTTGGGCAGGCTGGGACATTATTCCTTGGAGCGCAGGAGGCTGTGAGGTGATCTTATGGAACTATATGCCATCATGAGAGGAATAGATAGGGTGAATGCACAGTCTTTTACCTACGGTCAGGGAATCAAAAACCAGAGGACATAAGTTTAAGGTTAGAGGGGCAGGATTTAATAAGAACGTGAGGGACAACCTTTTCACTGAGAGTGTGGTAGGTATATGGAACGAGCTGTCTGAGGAGGTAGTTGAGGCAGGTACTGTAACAGCATTTAAAATGCACTTGTGCAGGTATATTGGATGGGAAAGGTTTAGTGGGATATGGATCAAATGTAGGCAAATGTGACTAGCTTAGATGGGGCATCTTGGTCAGCATGGACAGTTTCAGCCGAAGGGCCTGTTTCTGTGCTATATGACTCTATGACGCTGCAACTCTAAAAATGGGATATATAAACAAGAGCAATAAATAAAATTATAGAATTCTAAATGTAATGAAATCTGAAGAAAGGTCCCCATCCTAATGTCACATGTCTTTGTCCTCCAGAGACGCTGCCTGACCCGCTGAGTTACTCCAGCACTTTGTGTCTTCTATATTGCCTTTGCAACCTTTGGCACTTTACATGAAGACTTTTGAAATGAAGAGGTAACAGTCATGTGGCAGCCAACTTGTGCATAGTAATATCTTTCAAAGATTAAAGTAATACTGACCCTGTCATTTGGTTTTTTTTAATGTTTATTTTTAATTTTTTTAATTTAGTTAATTACAGTGCATATAACAACAACAGTAAACCCCATCCCTCCCCTTCCCTACATAATCATGAAAACAAACAAACAAAAACAAACAAATAAATAAATAAAAATAAAATTTTAAAAAACCATAACTACAATGTGACAAAAAAGACAAAAGCACAAAAACATGAGTCAAGGTAATTTTCACAAGTCAAATATTTCAGTATTTTCACTGCTGGATTCAAAGAAGGTACAAAAGCGTGTGGCATTGAGGGGATAGTTTTACTTGTCCTTAATATGCTGCAGCACTGGGTTTCACATGTTGAAGAACTTCTGAGGGTTGCCAGACAATTCATATCTCAACATCTCTATGTGTAAGATGCTCATTAATTCTCTGTCATTTGTTTTAGGGATGTTGAATCAGGATTCACATTTTAAAACAGATTATTTACCCTTTAGCCAACACCTGACATATTTAAGATAATATAAACATAGCACAAAAAGTAAGGAAATTTGTGTTTGGTAGATTATTTCTTTGTTGTAACAATGCTTCTTGGCAATAAATCTTATACCGTTGGAAAGCCTGTTTATTTCCCTTTTTGTAAGGAACATGCATTTGTAGGATGAGCAGCAGAGCTGAGTATATGGGTTGCGCCCATGAAAAAATTGCCAAATCTCTGCCAATGCCAAACAGCTTATTCTGCTGTTGCTATTGACTCTTGTTTTGAGCTTCTGGTACCCCCAGGTGCTGACAATCAGGTGCCTGATTGGCACCTGATTGGCAGCATCTGTGAGCATGGGCCCTGCTACAGTGGTCAGTAGGTGTCTGCTCCATGAATCGGCATGCCACGTTTGACTGATCTGGATAGGGCCCGTGCGATAGGGCAACTTCAAGCTGGTGTTCCGCAAAACCAAGTTGCGGCATTATTTGGAGTGAGCCCTAGTACCATCTCCAAAGTGAAGGCCAAGTTCCATATAACGGGGGATGTCAGAGTGGCCGCGAAGTGGGCGTCCCAAGAAGACGACTCCCGAAGAAGACCGTTTCCTCACCCTGTCAGCACTTAGGAACCGTAGACAGTCTTCTACAGATTTGCAGTCAAGGTTTGCAGGACGATATGGCCGACGGCTCTCTGCCCAAACAATTCGGAACAGACTGCACGCAGCCGATCTCCGGTCTCATAGGGCTGCCAGGAGGCCTGCCATGACTGCCCTTCACCGTCAGGCCCGTTTGCGCTGGTGTCGGCAACACGTGCACTGGAACCTGAACATGTGGAGGAACGTTATGTTCAGTGATGAGTCCAGATTCTGCCTATGGCAGTTGGATCATAGGGTCAAAATGTGGAGAAGACGCGGAGAACGCTATGCTGATTGCTGCACCGATAGAGTAACAACTTTTGGTGGCGGCATCTCCCTCACTGGAAAAACGAGGCTTTTCATCATTGGAGGCAATCTCAATGCAGAGAGATATCGAGATGAGATTCTGCAACCAGTGGCAATCCCATATCTCCACAGTCTGGGACCGAACACTATCCTCCAAGATGACAATGCTCGCCCCCACAGAGCAGGGTTTCTCAGAGACTACCTCCAGAATTTGGGAGTGGAGAGGATGGAATGGCCTGTCAGCAGTCCTGACCTCAACCCCATTGAACACTTGTGGGATCAGCTTGGGCGTGCTGTTCGTGCCAGAGTGACCAACACAACCACATTGGCTGACTTGCGACAAATGCTGGTTGAAGAATGGGATGCCATCCCACAACAGTGTGTGACCAGGCTGGTGACCAGCATGAGGAGGAGGTGCCAGGCTGTTGTGGCTGTGTATGGTTCTTCCACACGCTACTGAGGCTCCTGTTTATTAAATGAATAAATTGTTAAATTGCCAATATGTCTTGTTTCTCCAGACTTCAATCATCCAATCCACCAAACAACACCGAACAAGAGTCAATGGCAGAATAAGCTGTTTGGCATTGGCAGAGAAGATTTGGCAGATTTTTCATGGGCGCAACCCACATACTCAGCTCTGCTGCTCATCCCACAAATGCATGTTCCTTACAAATGTGGCACCATTTAAAAGGGAAATAAACAGGCTTTCCAACGGTATAAGATTTATTGCCAAGAAGCATTGTTACAACAAAGAAATAATCTACCAAACACAAATTTCCTTACTTTTTGTGCTATGTTTGTATGTCCCAAACCACTGTGGCCACTTTCAAACCAAGTTCAGGCATTCGGTTAAAATGTCTCAGAGTCCTCACTCTCAATATTTTAGTTATCACAAGTGACTTTTAGTTCAGTTGAACAAGACATCGATATGGGCTGCAAGAATAGACACGGCATGATAATTGATACCATTGATGTCCCTCAAAGCCACTTTCTAAAAAAGTCAAGAATGGGGAAATAGTTACCATTTACCTGGAAGGGTACAGTTGCAATAACACTGTTCATTACAGGCCAACCCACTTGTTTGGAGTCCCAGTCAGCCAGTTTCCACCATTGATCCATTGTGGTTGCACTATGTGAACTCTACAGGAAGCACTGGAACTACATTAACAGCACATCTGAACTTTACAGCTATTATTATAGACAAGATCTGCCACATGGGGATGTAGGAATCTGTCGATGCCAGAATATGGAACAAAAGGTAAACTGCTTGAGGAACTCAGCAGGTCAGGCAGTATTTGTGAAGGTAGACGGATAGTCGATGTTTCGGGTTGAGATCAGGATCAGCAACATGCTATTGCCATCATCAATAAGCTTCCTACAAGATGACATGCTTTCTTGAATTAAGCAAATATCATTGGTCATTTGTTGATGTTGTCCTGAAATCCTCAAGTTCATTATTTCAAAACTGACACCATTCTTTTTCTTTTTTCTCATGAGAATCTAAAGATAAACCATATATAACATTGCATTCTTTAGAACTTGCAATTCTGTCTACTGTATCATTATTTAAGGAGGACTATAAATGTGTTGGAAGAAGTTCAGAGAAGATTTACTAGACTATTTGTCTCATGAGGAAATGTTGGATAAGCACATGTTGTATTCAATGCAGTTTAGAGAAATGAGAGGGGATTTGATAGAATATATAAGATTCTGAGAAGTTTGACCGGTTGGAGAAAATGTTTTCTGTAATAGGAGAATCTAGAATTAGGAGTCACTATTTAAAAGTTTAGTTTAGGTTGTTATTATTGTCACATGCATCAAGGTACAGTGAAAAGCTTTTGTTTGCATGCTATCCAGTCAAAAAAAGGACTTTCCATCCACTGTATACAGATAAAGGATAAAGGGTACAATATTTAGTGCAAGATAAAGTCAGATAAAGTCCGATTAAAGATAGTTCAAAGATCTCCAATGAGGTAGATTAGCAGTCAGGGCCATACTCTAGCTGATGAGAGAACTGTTCCGTTGCCTAATAACAGCTAGAAAGCATTTTTTTCTGAATCTGGAGCTATGCGTTTTCAAACTTCTGTACCTCGTGCCTGATGGGAAAGGGTGAAGAGGGAGTGACCAGTGTGATATTGGTCCTTGATTTTGCTGGTGGCCTTTCCAAGGCAGTGTGAAGTGTAGATGGAGTCAATGAAAGGGAGGTTGGTTTGCATGATGGTCTGGACTACGTCCACAACTCTGCAATTTCTCGTGGTTTTGGATGGAGCTGTTCCCAAACCAGGCTGTGATGCATCCCGATAAAAAAGCTTTGCATGATGCATCTGCAGAGGTTGGTGAGGGTTGTTGGGGACATGCCAAACTTCCTAAGCCTTCTAAGGAAACAGAAGTGTTGGTGTTCTTTCTTTCTTGACCAGCTTTGATCGGCTGGTCCTGGAGAAATTGCTGGTGATATTTATTCTGAAGATCTTGAAGTTTTCAACCATCTCTACTTTGGTGCCATCAATGTGTAGCGGGTGTATACTGCTTCGCTTCCTGAAGTCAATCACAACCTCCTTCATCTTGCTGACTTTGAGGAAGAAGTTGTTGTCTTGGCATCAGACATCTGCCCATTTAACGGAAGGATGTGGTGACATTTTTTCTCCCAGTAGGTTGTGAGTGCTTAGAACTCTTTTCCCCAAATTGGAATAGAAATTAAAAAACATATATTTTCAAAGCAGAGTTATTTGATAATTGTTAAGCCTGGGGGTGGACAGTAATGCAGAGTCGAGGTTACAATCATATCAGCCATGAACTTATTAAATAGCAGTGTGGACTGGAAGAGCTGAGTTGCATATTCCTATACATAAGTTGTATATTTGTGAGCACTGTTCTTGTAAGGTTTTCATTGTATCTACAGCCAGCTATTGTTTTAGGGGAATATTCTGTTTTTTAAAATGAGAGAAATGGAAGTATGTTCCAAAGAGTCATAGAATTACACAGCACAGGAACAGGCCCTTTGGCCCAACTTATCCATGTAGATAAATGTGTCGACTTGAGCTAGTCCCAAATGTTGTGTTTGACCTATATCCCTCTAAACCTTTCCTATCTATATACCTATCCAAATATCTTTTAAATATTGTAACTGTACCCACTTCTACCATTTCCCTTTGGCAGCTTGTTCCATTGCATGAAAGGCTTGTCCACTGCCTGATGTTTGTGTTCTTACTGACCAGTGCAGAGTGGTGAGCCAGCAGCATCCTATCCCCTGTTGAAACGTAGTAGGTCCAGATCCTTACTAAGGCAGGAGTTGATATGCGCCGTAATCAATCTTCCAAAGCAGTCATCACCCCAGACATTAGAGGCACTGGTGGACTGGTGGACTGTCATTGAGGCATGTCACCTTACTTTTTGTGGGCACAGGTATTAGTGATGTCTTGTACCTTAGTAATGATAGGTTGAAGATGTCCACAAAAATTCCAGTCAGTTGGTCTGCACAAGTTTTAAGACCGGGGTCAGGTACACAGCCAGGTACACAATTGGGGCCAGATGTTTCTGAGGGTTCACCCTTGTGAAGGATATTCTGACATCGGACTCTGTGATTGAAATTATAGATGCTCCCATATAGAGAAAAAAAGTGGTGTTTCCGTTGTAATCCTCATTTTAAAAGGTGTGAAATCCCTTGATTAATATGAATCTGTACTGCAAATTAATTGACTTTAATTGTGACTCCTGTGGCAGCAAGGAATTAACTCAAAACAACCTTGCAATAGAGGTCTGCTAATAACCCAAAACCCATTTGGATAGGTATATAGATAGGAACTTCATTTCTGCCTTCCCTGTCACATAAAGAAACCAGCAGCCAAAAGACAGTCATAAAGTCAATAGTAGCAGTGAACAAAGCCATCAACATAAAGCCAACATATATGCCAGTTTGTGATTATTCTCAAAACATGATGGTTGCCCATTTAAATTATGACTTTCTGTCAGATATCAAGTTATCTTCCCTGAAAATTAATTTCTTATGACTCTTCTTTTCATCCCTCTTTCTCACAGAATACAGGATACTTATCAAGAATTATCTTGCAATGTTAAAGTAAATTTTAAATATCCATATGAAATTTTGTGTGTTTTTAATGAAAACTGCATTGATAAGTGTACAATTATCCTGTTAGAGATGGTAAATTTAGACCCGATACTGGGTGAAGTAGTAAGTAATTTTGGGCTGAGTATGTCAATGGTAAGCATCTGGAAATTCAGTTTTCCTCTTCAGCCACTTAATTAAAGAAATCAAAGATTTATTTGTTATTTTCGCAATATAAAGGTTTTATTGATTTTGTTAAGTTCCCTAAATCTTGACACAAAGTCACCAAGAATAAAATATTTACATAGCCTCGACAAAATTTGGTCCAATGGTGATATCAATAATAATAATGGAAAATTGCTATAATATACATTGGATATCAAAGTAATAACATTGATAAATGCTGTACTTTGAAAAATTAAATTCCAGAATATTTTAGTGTGTAATACCTGAGTTAAACATGCACATTAAAACTAAGAAATGACATGGCAAACCTCCACACCATCATGCCTTCACATCACTTCACACAGGATAATGATTTCAAGTTTTCACATTAGGATGGGTGGAACTGTGAATGGGAATCCCCATAAATACCAATTAAAATTCCTGGTAAATCTCATAACCTTGTGTAGTAGAAAATGAATGTTGTCGTTTACAATTACATCATTATACTCAAAGATTCAGTGGAGATTCCAGAGTCTCATGCAGTGAGGGTCGAATTTGACTCATTGAAGCCAATATTACAAGTATGCATATCCTATATGAACATTTGGTAAAATTGATCCTATTCAATCACCGAGTCAGTGATCTATTGACAGGGTATTGAAATTGAACTAAACAGCAGAGGGCAGTATCTCCACACTGTAGACAGACACAAAATGCCGGAGTAACTTCGCGGGCAGCATGTCTGGATAGAAGGAATGGGTGATGTTTCTGGTCAAGACCCTTCTTCAGACTGAGAGTCAGGGGAGAGGGAAATAAGAGATAAGGAAGGGGAAGGTGTGAAAACGAGAGATCAAAGGGGACAAATTTCAGGCGAAATGTAGACTAGATCAATGTAAGCTAGGGGAAGGTACCTGGATTCCAGAAAATCTTCTTACATCACGTAGGTCCTTTAAATCCTGTCAGGACCATTAGTGATTAAAATGGTGCCATGCAGCAGACAGTATCCCCTTGGTACAATCACACATAGTATCTTCACGTTACCAGATCTTTCAGAATAATTCAAGAATACTAGGGTATCAATTAAAAAGGTTAGCCAGATGGCAGTATTATCACACTATTGCGTCACAGGGAATATTTGTTATTCATTTGTTTCAAATACCCCATGGATATGAACTGTAGGGGGCAACACTACCACACAGTGATTCATTTTGGAATGTGCTTGTGTTTCCCAGCTTGTCTCCATCCTTATTAATGTTAAGATTGGCCACAATCTTTGTGCTTCATTTAAATTTGAGTTTAGGCTTATAATTGTCATGTGTACTGAGGCACAGTGAAAAACTTTATTTTGCATGCTATCCAATCAAATCAGATAAGACTATACATACTTTAGGTACAATCAAGCCGACCTCAAGTATAATAGATACCAAAGAGAAAGATATAGAGTGTAGAATATATTCTCTGCTTAACTTATACTTCAATTATCCTGCTTCAATGTTATTTCAGTTTAAAACAATTCCATGGTTTTTTTGGTGCAATAATTCAATTGTGAAAGTGACATCTTCTTTGGCAAACTCTGTGAGAACGTTGCCAAGAATTGGTCTTGGATTGCCTTGGGTTCACAATTGCTGTGGCCTAACTAGACTGAACAAACCAAAAATGACCAAACATGCAAAATAAAGGTTTTCACTGTACCTCACAACACATGACAATTATAAACCCAAACCCAAATCTAAATAATGCACAAGACTATGGCCTATTGTAATGTTTCAACATTACTAAGGATGGAGATAAGGTGGGAAATACAGGCACATTCCGAAATGAATCATGGTGCAATAGTGTTTGCCCCCTCCAGTTCATATCCATATGAGGTATTTGAAGCAAATGAAATATCACATTCTACCATGGAACATGAAAGCATCTGCATGGCCTTGGAAAAAGGTGCAAGGCCACTGCCATTTGCAATTAAAGGCAGTGCAGCTCGGGTTCCAACTTGAAGCAAATCTGTTTGACAGAGTTTTGATGCAAGTTGCAACACTCTGCCTGAGTTGTGGCTAAAAGTTTATTTCCAACAGATTCTTCAAAGAATGCTCTGAGGATCAGGTAATAAGAAGTGCAGATGCTATGTGCAAAAGTATTGTCAGCGAGGAGCATCAGGCTATATAACTATGCACATACATGCATATGTACAAACTATTTGAAAAATATGGAAAGGACTGATTTCTTATTCAATAAATCAGTGATATATTTTGCTGTTTCGAAACCGGTTCCTCCTAGGCACTGAAAACAGTGCCTATTAATAATGACGGTATTTGAGAAATGTGGGCATCATTAATACAAATGGGTTGTTACACAGACAGATCCATTACTGGGAACAGCACAGTGCTGCAGTCCAATATCTATATACTAAAACTCTCGTTTGTTTGTTTGTTTGTTTGTTTGTTTGTTTGTTCCTGAACTACAGCCAAAACGGCACATGATAGCGCAACAATTTTAGGCTCACCTTACTCACTGTCGTTCCTTTGGTGCTAATGGAAGAAGTTTCATTGAAATTAGTGTTATATTTTAAAAGTTATTCACATTTTAAAGTTTAAATCTATCTCCTAGGGAGGGAGGGGGAGGGAGTGAGGGGGTGGAGGGAGGGGGGAGGGAGGAGGGAGGGAGGATAAGGAGGGTTGAGGGGGATGGAGTGGGGGGGAGGGGAAGGAGGGAGGGGGAGGGGGAGGGAGGGGGAGGGGGAGGAAGGAGGGAGGGGGAGAGAGGAGGGGGAGGAAGGGGGAGGGAGGGGGGATGGGGTACAGGGGGGAGGGGGAAGGGGGAAGGGAGAGGGGGGAGGGGGGAGGGGGAGGGGGAAGGGAGGGAGGAGAGGGTGCTGCACCAATGCAGGAAAGCTTTGGGCCCAATGGGTCCACTTGGTCTAGTTACACCTAAAATTTCACATCCAGGCTAATGACTTTATAAGTCCTTATCAAACATTTTCCAGTATTTAATATTAAACATTGAAAGAATATTGAAGACATTAACCACACTTTTTTTTACCAACTTGATTATAGTTATTCAATATTTTTATAGTTTATTTACCTAGTAATATCACATTTTTTCAAAGTCTCTTCCCATGTTTCTATTAATATTTCCTCTAAATATCATTATATGAGAACAATAATTAGTGAATGTTTACATTAATGAGATGCTTCAATAGTTATGCAGTTATGCAGTACAATGCACAAATGGTTTACACAGAATTAACAATGTACTGTCAGATTTTTTTGCTATTTGTTGAACTTTTTACTTAAAACTGATTATTTTTGAATTAATTTCCTTGATCTATTGGCAGCATAGGAGGAACAATTCTTGCCAACAGCGGGTGCTGCCATTTCTCATTTTCATTCAGTCATGCTGCCAAATATAAAACAAAACCCCTGGTATGTTCCATATTCACAGTTCCAAAGAATTAGACAATAGACAATAGGTGCAGGAGTAAGCCATTCAGCCCTTCAAACCAGCACCATCATTCACTGTGATCATGATTGATCATCCACAATCAGTACCCTGTTCCTGCCTTCTCCCCATATCCCTTGACTATCTTTAAGAGCTCTATCTAACTCTCTCTGGAAAGTATCCAGAGAATCGCCCTCCACTGCCTTCTGAGGCAGAGAATTCCACAGATTTACAATTCTCTGGGTGAAAACGTTTTTCCTCATCTCCATTCTAAATGGCCTACCCCTTATTCTTAAACTGTGGCCCCTGGTTCTGGATTCCCCCAACATCGGGAACATATCTCCTGCCTCTAGCGTGTCCAATCCCTTAATAATCTTATACAGTATGTTTCAATAAGATCCCCTCTTATCCTTCTAAATTCTAGTATATACATGCCCAGTCGCTCCATTCATTCAACATATGACAGTCCCGCCATCCCGGGAATTAACCTTGTGTTATTGTGTTGCAGACGATACTTTTTAACTGCTATTTGGTCTAGAAAGTCTACAATTATTTTCATGTACTATTATTTCTTAGGAAAACCAAATGCAAAACATGATGGTGGGCTTAGCATACACAGAGATACTCAGATATACATAACCAATGTATCTCACCACATTAATATGAAGACATCTTTAACCTTCTTTAGATCCTAACTCTATTCCCTATTACTACTCTCAAACTCTGACTGCTGCCCCATTCCACAGGTGAATTGTGGAGGTTTGCTGGGGGAAAATGATACTAATGTAACATGGTTGTGCACTCTTGAGGTACTATACCCTATTCAGTTCTTGACTGAGATATAAGGTAATGGGAATGTGCCAGGAATTTACCCACTAGTTTTCCTGATCACCGGCCATAGCTATATTTGGGATCTCTACTGATCTTCCACTCAATGGGGCAACCTCAATGGAAATTTCTAGTGATGGTGTGTAATTGTTTTGTTAGAAATTCCTTTTGTTTGCTAACTTGGCATACATGAAAATTAAAAAATGTTAAAATTGTTGAGAGAAAACCATTAAAATATTAAGATGTAAAATAGGTATGAACATAATAGCATGGAATTTCTTGCAACAATTGGATAAGAATAGAATGTATCATGGGTCATCTGCATTTCTTGCGATAAAGTTTCTGGTTGTGGAACTCTGGGGAAATGTTGAGCTAAAGCTCTGAGTACATAAAGAGAAATCAAATTTAACTCCTGCTATTAATGGAAAGACTAATGAGAAAACGTGACTTGCTAATATATCTTCAGCAAATCTAGCTTCTTATTAAGATTGTTTTAGGTTGTTTAGTTTTTAAAAAAACTACAATCTGTCATTATGAGTACAAACTATAATTACGCTTGGACCTTGTTCCATGAATTATCTTGCCTTCAGCTTGCGTTCACTATTTTTCATTAACATGAACGTGTTAGTGGGTGAATTGCATTCTTCAGATTGTGAATGGATTCAGAATGAACAGTGACAAGTGTTTATGGATTGGACAGGAAGTGTTTCAGTTCAGATTTCTGCAATCTAAACAATCGCATGCAGGGTCACATACCAGCGCACCCTGTAGGCTGATGACAAGGTGCCCATTGCAAAAATAAGTAGACAACTGGCTGATAGATTTATAGCAAGCTTTGTTTTTTTTTTAAATTTCAGCTAATACCTAAAGATTTAAACAAATTGCCATGAATACCCTTATCTTCCTTACAACTCTGATTTGTTTGAAGTAGCAGGAGTTTCACTTGTAGGGAAAGGAGAGGAAAGAAATCTGTGAAATTTCATATAAAATACAAAGGTGATTCCAGGGGAGGGAAAAATAGAATTGTTTCATAGCTCATTCAAATTGGCAGAATTTGTGACAAAAATCAATCATTTTGAACATGTTTCATTTCAAAGCAGCTGCTTTCTCTAAGTGTCTGTATCTAGAAAACCTTTCCATTCATATTGTGAGGTAAGTTCTGTACTAATGTTGATGCATAACAAATAAAGCTCACTTTGGAGCAGTTTGCCTTTTGGGATGGGCTGAACATCAGTTGCCTGTGACCAAAGATTAGCAGCAAATGATGACTGAGTACAAAACTCTATTTTGTTGTATTTTGGTGCTGCCAAGAATGTGGGAGGAATATATATCTTCCGATGGTTCTCTTCAGCTGCTACTACCATCTTGAGATAATATGACCACTTCTTATTGCTCCACTACCAAGATAGATGCAGCATGATTGTGGCTTACTTTGTATTTCAGACTGATGGAGTACCCTTCCACAGGGATATAAAACCATGATGAGAAGTTCTTCCCTAGTCAGGAATTCATTGTAGTATGCACCACAATTATCATTCTCAACAGTGATGAATTTGTAGTGATGGGAGTATGCGGATAGAAACATAGAAACATAGAAAATAGGTGCAAGAGGAGGCCATTCGGCCCTTCGATCCAGCACCACCATTCATTGTGCTCATGGCTGATCGTCCACAATCAATAACCCGTGCCTGCCTTCTCCCCATATCCCTTGATTCCACTAGCCCCTAGAGCTCTATCTAACTCTCTTAAATCCATCCAGTGATTTGGCTTCCACTGCCCTCTGTGGCAGAGAATTCCACAAATTCACAACTCTCTGGGTGAAAAACCTCAGTTTTAAATGGCCTCCCCTTTATTCTAAGACTGTGGCCCCTGGTTCTGGACTCCCCCAACATTGGGAACATTTTTCCTGCATCTAGCGATACATTTCATACCTATTTAAAGTTATGTGCACAAGACTACAAATAATGGCAATAAACAATCTGCTGGTGAACCACAGCTGGTTTTAGCAGCATCTGCAGGTAGAAAGGAATGGTTGAAACCCTTTCATCAGGACCTGAAGCAGGATTTCAACCTGAAACCTTGACCATTCTTTTCCATCGACAGATGCTACTTGACATGCTGAGTTCTACCAGCAGGTTGTTTGCCGCTTCTATGTCATATGTTGACCAGTGTATCAGATTACATGAACACTTTCTTCTAATAGCACAATTAAACGTAACTAAAATCTGGAGTATTACATAGGGATTATTAGCCTTCTTGGAATAAACTAAACAAAATGAACCCATTACAATTAACAGAATACATGGCAGATAACAGTAGTAGTTAATTCATAGAGACAGATTAATCTTATATTTAGTCACACTGGAAAATATAATTTAGCATGAACAATGGATGGGAGCAGTTACAACTGAGTGCTCTATTTTGCAATTGCCATTAAATTGTATCAAAGTAACCGACAACAAAATAGTTTCCAAAGTTTACAGCGAGTCAATTTTAATTTAATAAGTAATTACTGAGGAGCAAGCAATAAGTAATTTTATGTTCAGCTTTCCTACATTCCCCAAAGCAACCTAGTATGTGTAGGACAGTGTTAGTGCGTGGGGATCGCTGATTCGCTGGGCCAAAGAGCCTGTATCACTAAACTAAACTACACCTCATATCTTTCAAAATAATTATGGGACTCAAATATTTCACAAAGCACTAGCACACATCTAGAGTTTGTATGATATTCATGGTGCTGTACAAATGGAAAGCTGGCTGGTTTTCTGAACTGGTGTTGTTACAGGTGTTAATAAGTCTCCGATTTCACAACTAAAAAAACGTGCTTCCCCTCAGAATTATTGAGGATTAATTCTAATTCCTTTGTGACAGATGGGGTGGGCAGAAGGGTCTCGTCCACTCTTCTAATCCAAGGACAAGACCCTGAGTGTTCAGTAAACATGCCTTTTAACACTGAAATCGGCACCTGTTTAGGCTTCCTTGCCAATAGACTTATTGAATGATCAGGGAGCTGGGGGTGACTACATATGTGTTAATGTGCTTGTACAGCAGTGAAATGGGGGTGGTACTTTGTAGAAATTGTGAAACCAATACTTGGTTAAACAGATTTATTAACAATGCCCACTCATATTACTGGAAGGGTATTGAGTATAAAAGTAATGCTGGAATTGAGGTAATATTCTCTGTTTTGTGACAGAACTTTTGATTTTTAATGTAATAAATGTTACACAGACAGGAAATATGTCCACTGTCATTATTTATTTAAAAGAGGAGGTTTTTAGATATGTTTTTATCTGTTAAACATTATTCCCTGCAGTTACACAGTAGCTGCATCTTCAAGTTTTTTTAGTAAAGATCATGTGTGTAGTTTCAAAGCTGTACCTGTAATAAGAGATGAAAAGACTGGTGAAAGCTAAAAATCTGAAATCATGCAGCATTTGAAAGAGAAAAGTTGGACAATGTTGAATGAAGATATTTCAACTGAATCTCTGTGAAAGCAAGTAATGAGAGCAGAGGTACAACAAGAATAACAGGAATATTGGCTAAACTGGCTGAAGAGCTGCTAAATTGTTTTTCATTTGCAAGAGAGTGCCAAACTTTGGCACTGCTGAACAATGCTTTAGCCAGCTGTTTAGCAAAAACATCAATAAGTAACTTGTTACGTGATTTTTTTTTAGACCATAGGGGGAAATTACAGAAATATTGTGGGCAATTCGACCTTGACTATTTCTTGCAGATATTAGGAAGATACATTTTGTGCTGATCCCACTATCATCCCTATTTTCTTCTCATAACAACACCATGGAACTCTTTTAAGATCCTCGAGAATTAGCAGTTTCCCAGTTTGGTTTCTACATAAATATATAGTTTGTATGAAGTTATGGAACAGTATTAAGTCCAGATCAGTTCATCTGCAAATTAAATATAAAAACTCAAAAGTTGCCACCCAAAAACATATATTCCCCTTTGAATGCTTATTGAAAATGGCATCATGTTGTCCAGCAGAATGGTGCAAATGTCCTGTACTGAGACCACAGAGAGACACTAAATTTGCCACAAAAAAATAGACTTTTATATGATATGGAAAGTCTTAAATACAATGAAGTAGCTTTTCAGCCACAGACTTTAATAAATATATAGCTGTACTCCTTCAGCTTCTTATTACTGTTGCATATTTTTAAAATGTTGTTAAACTGCCTTTTCTCTCCTCTTTCATTTCTGTATATCTTTGTTTTGTTCTCGCTACCTAACTTGATATTGAATTAATTATTAGCACTAATGTGTCCTAGTTGAAAATCTGGATTGCCTAAAATCCTTGAAGAAACATCACAATTGGAAGCAAAGTGATGCAGATCCAGCTAAATGAATCTGAGGCAGACTTTCTGATCTCACAGTCACAGGTTTACCCTTTTGCCACCAGTCTTGGCAATCAGAAAATACAGCCTGTTGTTCTTTAGCTATTGGTCAAGCTTCATGCTTAAATAGCATCACCAGTAAAAAATGCTGTCACCAATATTAACTCTAATCCAGCATGCCCTTGTGCCTACAACAGATGGCACCACACAGGACATCAGATGATAATAATTAAATGGAGCTTTAGGGTTCGCAGAACAGAAATGCTGTTCCTGGCATTTAAAATGAGTGAATGAAACAACCATTGTGGAATAAATCCCTCATTCCATCCCTTTCCTAGATACACCACATAAAGGTTGGGTGCCTGATTTGTCTCAAGGATCATTTTTCTACTCTGTTTGCTTCTCTGTATATCCTGAGGTTGAATGTATGTTTGTACATGTGAGATAAGGGCAGAGACTGCACAGCGGAACTAGTTGCTCTTTTGAGATGGAACAAGGAAGCAAACCCTACAGAGCAGATATGCCATTGTCAGCCTGGCACAAAAAAAACTATTGCATTCACTGGCTGAAAGAGAGGTCAATATGCTGCATGTAGTTAAGAAAATATCATGTTTCCTCCTAGAGTCTCGGCATTGAGTAACCTTCCATTCTTAATGTGAAATCGTGGTGCTCCTGCACAATTAATGACAGGAGCTCTGAACAGTGGGATCACTCATCGAATTAGAATAAGAGTGTGCTTTTGATGATGGGTTTTAATCTACATGATGTACATGATCACTAAGAAAATTTGCAGGGATCAGAACATACTTTATCATTACACCTTTCTGAGTCCAAATTAGGCCAAGTTCAAGTCAGTCTGAAGAAGAGTCACAACCCGAAACATCATCCATTCCTTCTCTCCAGAGCTGCTGCCTGTTCCGCTGAGTTACTCCAGCATTTTGTGTCTATCTAGGCCAAGTTCAAACTGTACTGAAAATAGCAAGAATGCAAAATTGCATTGTCGTCAAAAGTTGATTCAGGGATCAAAATGGCAGATTAAATCATACATGCTGCAATGCAAGCAGCATGTCAACTTTATGCTCATTTGATTTCTGAATGCAGTCAATAATATCTCGTTGTTCCATGGAGGGGAAACTTTAGCTAGGGATCAATATTTAAGTTGCTATTTCCAATTAATGCGATCATGTAAACTTAAAGCCAGTTTGCAAAGTATAAAAGGCAGATATGTTGCAATCTTTCCACAGTTTTTACGGTTGCTGAAGTACCATTCTGGAGGAGAGGCAGTGGTCAGATTGAACATAGACCTATTGACTGCTCTCACCACTTCTATTCTGCTAATGTCCTTGCTATTGCCTGTCGGTCAGCCAGCTCAGACAGTTGTTGTTCATGATAAGAATACTGCAGTTTGGAGGCCCACATCTGCACCCTGAACTGTTGACTTCAAAGGCCACTTGTTTGTCCATTGAAATTCAGTAGCATTCCATTCGCCATGCTACAGCCAATGGCTAGAGGAAGGCTGCCAACTTTCAATGGAGATTGAAGGTCACACAAAAGTTGATTGCTTCACATTTGCCTGCAAAATGGACTATTTTCATTTATATATTTGGTGTGGCATGTTGATTTGCCGTTGTTTTTTTTATTTTGTGTTGTGGCCAATCAGATGCCTATAACAGGAGAAATTTGGTTGATGGACCATGAGGGGATGAGGAATGGTAATGCTGGTATTGGTAGATAATTAAGATTATTAAGATGAGTTCTTCACTGAGGAGAAATAGATTGGTCTCCAAACTTCCCTTTCTTTCCTTGCTCCTTCTCCACTCACCACACAGCTGGAAACAAGGGCTGTTTACTGATGATGTTGTGCGTTGTGCAGTAGGCCGTGATAAATGTTGATATGCTCCCTGCCGAGAACTACAGCGTTCAACAGAAACAGTCCAAGTAATGGAAGTACAAAATCGCTATTTTGGCCAGTGAACAACTAAAGGTCTCTTAAACCGTCCTGTGTTCTGCTATTTCTATTCTGCCACCTTCAATTGCACTTCCTTATTTGTGAGTTGTGACTTTATTACTTTTTTTTCCATTGTGTTCGGAGCAATTCTATTGTTTGGATAAGATGGATTACCTATTGTGACATGTTGGGCTCGACCCATCCCATGTCTTGTGTTCATCCCATGTATAATTCTTATGGCCACAGCAATCTTGCCAGCCCACAAGCCCTGCCCACCCTCCCAGGTTGAATCAAACTCAAGGACTTGCTGCCACAGCCAAGCCACAAACTGCAGCAATCCATCAGCAGTGATTAGATTGATTAGACCTCAGATGGTGGAACAGCACCCATCTCCAAACTGTGTTAAAGGTCTACTCAAGCATTTCTAAATGTCTCTATTTCATAATCAGGGATTGTAAAAAGCTGTTTAAATAAATTTAAGTAATTACAAAAATTAAATTGTAGCAAAGGAAATAATTTAAGTTAATGTAACCTCTTAGCTTCATTTGCTTTTTTTTATCCTGATCAAATGAATGTGTTTCAATACATACATTCCAGCATATAGCTAAGGAAGCAGGTATGAAGTGTTTGTAGCCCCTTCCGTAATGAATGACTATGCTCCATCCTGGACTGAGAGCAGTGTCCAGCGGCAGAGTAGGAAGCCACAGGCAGGGCCGTCTTAACGCATAGGCCTGATGGGCACTTGCCCGGGGCCCCACGAGCATAGGGGCCCCATGCTGATCTGTGTATGTTAAGTGACTTGCAATAAATAAATACTACTTTAAAAATGTAGGTTCAATAAGTGCTTTTTTCACAACATTTTCCATCCCTAAGCGCTTCTCACAGCGATCTGTAAGTGCTTTTCGCAACAATGTAGCACCCCAAGTCCATCGCTAAGTGCTTTTCGGTAAGTGCTTTTCGCCGTCACGACAGGGGGGGGCTGGTAGGGAAAGGGGGGTGGGGGAGAGTAACGGTAGGGGCCCCAGTACACTGCTTTGCCCGGGGGCCCATAATGCTGTAAAAACGGCCCTGGCCACAGGGAATAACCACTCACAGGAAAGTATTGTTCAGTCTAAGTGACCAGATGGCAGGCTTCACTAAATCTTGTAGCCTGCCTTTAACATCTACAGAGAACAAAACATACCTTAAAGTAGATCTGATCATAAGTTATTTTCTACACCAGATACATGTTAAGTTTGTTGAAACTGTAAGATTTGAGAAGTTTTCCCTCATTCTGAAAGCAACACAAAACCAAAGAGCTGCAGTTTGGACATTTTAAACGGGAGACTGGGGCTGATAGCGGAGAAAGGCTGCGGTCGGTTTAACAAAGGATGTCACAATCCATGGGTCCTAAAATGGCCGCAGGACCTCGTGACCAGCCACAAAAAGTAAAAACCTTACAACCCAGTCTCTAGGTTTCTGCAAAACCACGGCCAGAACAAAGGATGGGTATTGGCCATGCAGAAACCTACGAAACCAGGTCGGAGTCCAGACACTGGGGCGCTGACATCAGCATACTCACAATGCCCCAAGCCGACCTAAACAGTTCATCTCAGTGAGGGGGCACAATAGCCCATAGAAAACTACCTGGTAGGTGATGGGAAACCAGTTAACACCCATCACCTCACAACGAAATCCCAATTAACACCGTCTGGCCATCCCCGGTATCCCCGAACATAAGCGCAGATCAGAAGAAAACCTCATACATATCTTTTTGAACAAAGAGATTCCAAGATCTGGCGGGAGATAGGACGGGTCAGAAACAGTATAACTGGCCACTACTTTTGGGTGAAAAAGTTAAGTCAACTCGAGAAGAAAACCTGCAAAAAAACACAAGCAGGCAAGAAAACGGATGCAAGGAAGCAAGTCAGAAGGAAGTCAAACGAATGTAGGAGGAAGAAACGACAGGCAAGAAGAACGGATGCAAGAGAGAGGAACAGGCACGCAACTCGAGAAGAAATACTGCAAAACGAACAGCCAGTAACCCCAGTAATAGCCCCATGGTGAGCATGTACTCCAAATCCTACATATCCTGGACATAGTTTAGTGTAGAGGGGAGGGTGGTTGTGAATAAACGTTGGGTGTGTATTAAAATATGTGTTGGTCAATTTTGCGATGTGTCGTACGTTCCCCATCTTACAGTCGTGTATATGTCTTATAGAACTGTGTGTGTTTTATGATTCATAGTTATAAGTATTCGTGTGATTCGGTATGTGTTTTATAGACATGTATTATAGAACTGTATAAGTATTCATGGACAATAGTCCCAAGTGCTGAATAAAAGCCTTTTCATTTAAACCCTGGTTTTCAAATCTGGTCTGGTTGAATTTTTTCTGCACTATAAGAGCTCCTGCATCTAAGCCCAGTGTCTAGAACAGTAAGGGGTGAGTGGGTCGAACCACTCACGGGGAACCAGTGTGCACGGCCTGGTCAAGGGATCAGAGCAAGGCACGGGGACCTTAGGTCGGGCGAAAGCTCGGCGCAGAAACCCCTTACAAAACAAAGAAATGCAGATGCCGGTTTATCAAGGAAAGGCACAAAATATTGGAGTAACTCAGTGGGACAGGCAACATCCCTTGAGATCGTGGATAGGTAACGATTCAGGTAGGGTCTGAAGAAGGGTTCCGACCTGAAACGTCACCTATCCATATTCTGCAGGGATGCTACCTGACCCACTGAGTTACTCCAGGATTTTATGTATTTCCTTTCCCTACTGGTTTGTAGATAGAAATATCAAATAAGGAAGGAAAATATGAAATCGTTTATATTTGCTGGGTAATAGTACGATGTATCTAAACTTTTCACTAATACTGATCATTAGTTAAAAGGCATCAAAATAATTTAATCCAATTTTGACCTGTACTTTGTCAGAGATGGTCCATAAACCATCCTGTCCATATGCCGGTGGCCTCAAAAGTATGTAAATCCAAAGACGTCCAAACAGTGGTGGAAATATAGAGTATAGTTCATATTTTTGAGTTGGAAGGCAGTGTTTAGTGGGGTGCCATGGTTATTTACAAACTATTTTAATGATTTGTATGTGGCAATCTCATATAATAAATGTGAGATTTGGCTCATGATATAAAGCTGGGTGGAAGTGTTGGTTGTGCAGAAGAGGAAAAGTAGTTTCATGGGGATATAGACAGATGATTTGATGAGGGCAAACTGGATGCAATACAATGTGAAACAACGCAGACTGGTACATTTTGGTAGAAGAATTGAAATGCAGTGTATTTTTTAAATAGTGAGTGAAAGAAAGGGTTGGTTTATAGTGGGATTCTGCTTGTTCTTGTTCGTCAATCTCTGAATGTTAATGTGTAGGTTCAGCAAGAAATTACAAAGGCAACAGTAGCATTAGCTTTTATTGCAAGGGCATTTATTGCATTTGAGTGCTGGAATAAATTGGTTTAAAGGCAATTATATAGGGGCCTATATACTGTAGATGTGAGACCACATCTGGACTATTGTACACATGCCTTTTCTTCTCACCTGAGGAAGAATGTAGTTGGAATAGAGGAAGTGCTAGAACGATTTACCAGATTGATTCTTGGAAGAAGGTGTTGTCCTTTGAAAAGAGATTAAGTGGAATCTACCCAAGAGTTTAAAAGAATGAGAAATGATCTAATTGAAATGTACAAAATTCTTATGGGGGTTGACAAGGTAACGATGGAGATGATGTTTCTCTTGATTGGAGTGTCTAGAACTAGGGAATGTTAGAACATAGAACATAGAACAGTACAGCACAAGAATGGGCCTTTCCGCCCACGATTTTTGTGCCGAACATGATGCTGACCTCATCTGCCTCTACATGATCGATATGCATCCATTCCCTGCACTTCGATGTGCCTACCTAAAAGCCTCTTAAATGCCACTATTGTATCTGCCTCCACCACCATCCTCGGTAATGCATTCCAGGCCCCCATCACTCTCTGTGTAAAAAGACTTGCCCCGCACAACACCATTAAACTTTCCCCACCTCACTTTATAGCTATGTTTTGTTTAGTTTAGTTTAGTTTATTGTTAGCTAGCATCATCGAAGACCCACACCACCCTGGCCATGTTCTCATTTCAATCCTATCTTCAGGAAGAGGGTAGAAGAGTCTGAAAACCGTAACCATCAGGTTCAAGAATAGCTTCTTCCCATCAACCATCAGGCTCTTGAACATGACACAATACTAACCACATCTATGGACAATGGGCTATCTTTAATTGCACTGAAGACTGCGGGCATTCTTGCACTCATATTGGGGTTGCTAATTTATTGATTTTTTGTTTATTATATATTATCTATATGCATTATATTTAGAGGCCTGTTAGGCTGCTGAAAGAATGTCATTATGCCGCTCTCAGTACATTTGACAATTAAACACTCTTGACACTTGCAAATTAATTTGAACTAAGAAACACCTTTTACAAAGAGCATGAGCAAATTGGGTTGTTTCACAACCATCATCTGGAACAAATCCCTGGTCGCTGCAAGCAACCAACCCATGAATGGTAAAGAAGGTTGCAAAAAACGCAGAGGAAAAAGAATATTATCCCACACAAAGAGTTGCAAGTACAATGTAGTGATGGGTACGTTGAATTTCAATTCTGCTGGGAAATTCTATCACTCAGCTTCTGTGGTATTTAATCAATGTTAATGCATGTGGAAGACACAGCAATATCAATAACATAAATGAGCAGCGTGTCAGTACAATGCCTTTCTGTGTCTCAGCTTGAGGGTTTGTGTGTGTGTTCTTGTCACCTCTTGTTTGTGCGGATATTAATGAATGAAATGTGTGTGTTCAGGGAAAGGTTTAACCAAGCTTATTTTCCCACGAGAGTAAGTAACACACACCTCCTCATTCATTATTACGTACATCATATTACAAGGTTCTTGTGGTTACTCTCTGTTTATTTAATTATTTCCCTTGCTGTCTCCCTTTCACTCTCACTAAATTACAGCACTTCAGAGCAGCCGCTTCAGTGTGGAACAACAAAAGTAGGTGTGGCGGAGTGAAACTACACAGTGTGCATGGGTTTCACAGAAACTATCAGTCAATTGATAATTCAGTATGTTAGTGACCTGTTTATTACATGAGGATGGGAATCTGAGTTTCCACAGGATTTAACAACGACTCCCAACAATCTGTTCTGCACTACCCATTCTATCAGATATGACCAGTGTTAATGGTCCCAAATACTGGCACAATATCAAGGCTCAAAACTCTCTATCAAGCAACTATCAGCTCCATATTAATGTGCTCCAGGGATTATTCATCCCAAGAACATTTTCTTTAGGTGGTCTTCCTTGATGTGCTGGGGGAGGGGGGGGGGGGGGGGGGGAGTGGATTGGATTAATGAAGATGTGTGTGACTGCTCCATGGCAGCTAACCACATCACTGGATCTAAAATGAAAAGCACAAGTAATGAGATAAATCATGAAAATGGGCAATGTTTCCACTTCATATTTAATTCTTATAAACATTCTGGAGCAATTTGCTCTTTCCTTAAGGAAGCAACACACTTTGGAGAAGCTGCTAACATGTTTTATTTTCGATATTTTGGACAGGGCCAGGTGATAATGTGATTACTGCCAACCCGAACATAAAATGTCCACATATATTTGCTGGAGAGTAAACTTTGTAATGCTTCCTAGAACACAAAATGTATATAATCCAAGTTACAATTAACTATATAGAATAGGCGAATAGACCATTTATTTTGTATAAAAACCATATAACGATCGCCGAGTCTGCGCTTGGTCTCGCTGATTTAGAGAAGTTGACACCTGGAACAGTGGATAAAGTAGATGAGGTTGAAAGAGGTGCAGGTGAACCTCTGCCTCACCTGGAAAGACTGTTTGGGTCCTTGGATGGAGTCGAGGGGGGAGGTAAAGGGACAGGTGTTGCATCTCTTGCGGTTGCAGGGGAAAGTACCTGGGGAGGGGGTGGTTTGGGTGGGAAGGGACGAGTGGACCAGGGAGTTTTGGAGGGAATGGTCTCTGCGGAAAGCAGAAAGGGGTGGAGATGGGATGATGTGGCCAGTAGTGAGATCCCGTTGGAGGTAGCAGAAATGTTGGAGGATAATTTGTTGTATGCGATGGCTGATGGGGTGGAAGGTGAGGACAAGGGGAGTCTATCCTTGTTACGAATGGGGGAAGGGGGAGCAAGAGCGGAGCTGTGGGATATTGTGGAGACCCTAGTGAGAGCCTCATCTACAATGGAAGAGGAGAACCCCCGTTTCCTAAAGAATGAGGACATCTCCGATATCCCAGTATGGAACACCTCATCCTGGGCGCCGATGCGGCGTAGACGGAGGAATTGGGAGTAGGGGATAGAGTTTTAATAGGAAACAGGGTGGGAAGAAGTGTAGTCAAGATAGTTATGGGAGTCAGTGGGTTTGGAGTAGATGTCGGTCACTATTCTGTCTTCTGTGATGGAGATGGTGAGAGCCAGAAACGGTAGGGAGATGTCGGAGATGGTCCAAGTATACAGTGCATTCAGAAAGTATTCAGACCCCTTCACTTTTTCCTAATTTTGCAGCCTTATTTTAAAATGGATTCAATTCTTTTTTTTTTTATCATCAATCGACACACAAAACCCCATAATAAAAAGGCGAAAACAGGCATTTAGAAATTTTTGCAAAGTAATTAAAAAGAAATAACTGAAATATCATATTTACGTAAGTATTCAGACCCTTTGCTATGACAATCAAAATTATGCTTACGTTCATCCTGTTTCTATTGATTATCCTAGAGATGTTTCTACAACTTGATTGGAGTCCACCAGTGGTAAATTAAATTGACTGGCATTCACCTGTGTATATAAAGTCCCACAGTTGACAGTGCATGTCAGAGCAAAAACCAAGCCATGAAGACGAAGGAATTGTCCGTAGACCTCCGAGACAGGATTGTGTCGAGACACAGATCTGGGGAAGGGTATAAAACAATTTTTGTAGCATTGCAGATCCCGAAGACCACAGTGGCCTCCGTCATTCTTAAACGGAAGAACTTTGGAACCACCAGGACTCTTCATAGAGCTGGCCGCATGGCCAAACTGAGCAATCGGGGGAGAAGGGCTTTGGTCAGGGAGGTGACCAAGAACCCGACAGTCACTCTGACAGAGCTCCAGAGTTCCTCTGTGAAGATGGGAGAACCTTCCAGAAGGACAAGTATATCTGCAGCACTCCACCAATAGAAACATAGAAAATAGGTGCAGGAGTAGGCCATTCGGCCCTTCGAGCCTGCACCGCCATTCAATATGATCATGGCTGATCAATCAGGCCTTTATGGTAGAATGGCCAGATGGAATCCACTCCTCAGCAAAAAGGCACATGACAGCCCACTTGGAGTTTGCCAAAAAGCACCTAAAGGACTCTCAGACCAGCGAAACAAGAAACAAGCAGCACCGCTTATCACCTGGCCAATGCCATACCTACGGTAAATCTTGGTGGTGGCAGCATCATGCTGTAGGGATGTTTTTCAGCGGCAGGAACTGGGAGAAAAGTCAAGATCGAGGGAAAGATGAATGGAGCAAAGTACAGAGAGATCCTTGATGAAAACCTGCTCCAGAGTATTCTGGACCTCAGACTGGGGCGGAGGTTCATATTCCAACAGGACAACAACCCTAAGCATACAGCCAAGACAACGCAGGAGTGGCTTCTTGACAAGTCTGTGAATGTCCTTGAGTGGCCCAGCCAGAGCCCAGGCTTGAACCCGATCAAACATCTCTGGAGGGACCAGAAAATAGCTGTGCATCAACGCTCCCCATCTAACCTGACAGAGCTTGAGAGGACCTGCAAAGAAGATTGGGAGAAATTATCCAAATACAGGTGTGCCAAGCTTGTAGCATCATACCCAAGAAGATTTGAGGCTGGAATCGCTGCCAAAGGTGCCTCAACAAAGTACTGAGTAAAGGGTCTGAATCCTTATGTAAATGTGATATTTCAGTTATTTCTTTTTAATTACTTTGCAAAAATTTCTAAACACCTGTTTTCACTTTTTTATTATGGGGTATTGTGTATTGGGTATTGATGATAAAAAAATTTTTTTAATCCATTTTAAAATAAGTGAGTAACGTAGCAAAATGTGGAAAATCCATAGTAAAGATGACGAAGTGGGGTCAAGGACACCGGAAGTTATTGAGGAGACGGAGAGCATGTGAGGTGTCTTGGACATAGGTAGGGAGGGATCAGACCAGGGGGATAGGATGGAGTCGAGGTAGGTGGAAATGAATTCGGTGGGACATGAAAAAGGCAGAAACAATGAGTCTGCCAGGACAGTTCTGTTTGTGGATTTTGGGGAGAAGGTAAAAACGGGCCGTGCGGGGCTAGGGAATGATAAGGTTGGAGGCTTTCGGGGGCAGAGAGCCAGAAGAGATGAGATCAGTAATGGTGTTGGAGATTAAGGCATGGTGCTCCTCTGTGGGGTCATGGTCCAAGGATAAGTAGGAGGAGGTGTGTGAGAGTTGTCGTCTGGCCTCATTTCGGTGTATGTCAGCAGAGGTTAGCTATGTCACTGTCATGCTATATAATTGCGAATAAATATCTTACTCGCTCCATCTCTGCAATCTGGCTTGTTTCCGCATTCTGTTTTCATTTAAGTTTACCAGCATCTGAAATATTTTGCCCTTGTTATATCAATTTTCTTGGCCTTTACAGTCCCTCATCAATGTTTTCATCACATACTAACATTAACTGTAGGTTGCTTCCTCATCTCCATCCATGTTATAACTCTTTGTATTCAGGGAATGGGCATCACACAGAGGTGATGTTTTGGATCCAGGTGGGTGAGGCTTGTTCTTTAAGAAATCCCTGATTTATCATTGTGTAGGAAGGATCTGCAGATGCTGGTTTAAACCGAAGATAGACACAAAAAGCTGGAGTAACTCAGCAGGACTGGCAGCATCTCTGGAGAGAAGGAATGGGTGACGTTTCAGGTCGAGACCCTACTTTGGTCTGAAGAAGTGTCCCGAAACATCACCCATTCCTTCTCTCCAGAGATGCTGCCAGTCCTGCTGAGTTACACCAGCTTTTTGTGTCTACCCTGATTTATCATTTGTTGTGCAGTTTCAAGAAGCCAGTGATATTCTCTGTTGTATATCTTTACTGGCGTGAAGTCTTCGTTGTGTTGGCCCCCTGCTTCTGTTAATGGTGAACCTTATGCTGTCATTAGTAAAGCCTTTCCACCTGCCACCTTCTCGCAAATACGATATGGATAAGTGCCTTAAAATAACACTAACATGTCTGGTGCATTGGGAATGGAAATGAGCACTGGCAAAAAAGGAATTACACTAATACCTTCCTCTGTGCCACCTTGTAGAGGGCAAATTCATTATAACCAGGGGTGCAGTGCTGCCAGAGCTCACCGGAGCGCTGCTCTCGGCACCTCTGTAAAAGAAAAGCCAAAATAAACAACGGGGAATTTTAACTCGCGGGGAATTTATCAGCGGCCACTCCGGCATCAGCGACAGCTCCGGCACCTACAAAATTAGCACTGTAACACTGATTATAACCCTCTTGGTCTCCAGTCTGAATATTCAGAAGAGTGTATGCCCATATACTTTAAAAAAACATCTCCTCTCCGGCTGCCTCTCTGGAAGTCTAGAATCTGGAAAATTGGTGCTAATTTCAGTCTTCCATTGGCACTTCCTCAGTATTGGACCCCCCCCCCCCCTGGACTAGGTATAGAGAGGCTGCGTGGGAGGTCCAATGTTGGGTGGTCAGGGTGAGCAGTCTGGTCACCAAGCACTGGGATGTGAGGTTTTGGGAAGCATCCTGGCCGTTACAGTGAGTGTAAGTCTATCTTCAGTTTAAACCAGCAACTGCAGCTCCTTCTTACACAGTGAGTGTAAGCATTGCTGGGGACACGAATAACGAAAGGTCTGGATGAAGTGGATGTGGAGTGGATGTTTCCACTCGTGGCAAAGTCTAGGACCAGAAGGACCTGCCTCAGAATAAAAGGCCGTACCTTTAGAAAGGAGACGAAGAGGAATTTCTTTAACCAGAGGGTGGTGAATCTGTGGAATTCATTGCCACAGACAGCTATTGAGGCCTAGTCTTTGGATATTTTTGAAGAAGCGATTTACAGGTTCTTAATTAGTAAGGGTGTCAAAGGTTACGGGGAGAAGGCAAGAGAATGGGTCGAGAGGGTAAGAAAAAACAGCCATGATTGAATGGCAGAGTGTGCTTGGTGGGCCGAATGGCTTAATTCTGCTCCTATCACATATGAACTTATGACTGGCAACATTTACTTATGCAGGCCCATGGGGCAATTCACTGCTGGGTTCACACCAGGTTCCTGTCAGAGCAGCAGATCGGTAGCAGTTAGCATTAAGGTCCCGGCAGAGCTGTGCTGTCAGTAACTTACTGATATAAAATGCTATAATTTTGGCTAATTCTATTAATGCTCTCTTTCCTGGGATATATCTTGAGTACAATGTGAGACACCAATGTAATTAGAACCTTTCTCCTGCCAAACCCAACAAAAACGAAAGGAAGGCTCTAATTACATTGATATCACTCATTCTGTGGTGATTAGTCTGACATTTCCCAGTAGTGTTCCAGACTGTGATTTCACATTACCTGTGGTCTGCTCTATTGCATCTTATGTGGCTGTGTGATTCTCACTGTGTGCATCCTGCTTCCCCCATTCACTTCACTTCAGCCACGTCTATAATGCCAACTGCAGGAAGAGAACAATATGTGATGTTTTAATAGTTTTCTCTTATGGCAGCAAAAAAAATGCTGTGATTTTGAAACAGGTTCCTGGCCTTCAAGAACATTGCCGGCTTTCGAAACCAAGGGGGCAGGAAAACTGCAGGCAACCCATTAGTACCATCAGATTTCTATGAATTTTTATGCAAGATCATACTATTGGCAGATATTTCAAGCACTGCTAACAGCAGTCAGGAAGGAAATGAGCTCAGGAGCACACAATCAACCCACACGCACAACTCCCACCAGCAACAGCAACAGTGTGCTTAGAATACCATTTATAAAATACACAAACAATGTGCGTAGTCTTCTAATAGCAAGGCATGTGCAGCCTTGCACATGTAAATATTATAGTAGCGTTTAAGGTTTTCAAAAACTACCCAACCCACCCCTCCTGCTTATTACAAAATGATATGAATAAGATTGTGAAATGTGAGAATGTAAATAAAATTAAACAGTCTGGTCTTCTTCTTCCTATCGTATCCACACATGCTAGATATTGTGTTTCAGCCAAAACTGAACACAACTCTTAACAATATCATTGTTCTCTGCAAGGTCCTCAGCTTTGCATTCGTGCTCCAATAGAGGACATCTCAATAGGTGCTCCATACTTTGTGGTTCAGTGCCACATTTGCAGATGATGTCTTCAGTGTCTATATAACCCCACTTCTTGAGAGTCGCTTTACAACAACCAGTCCCAGCTCTCAGTCTGTTGAGGCATTTCCATTCAGCCCAGCTTGATTCGGCCCCAGGAGGGAGTTCTTCTTTGACACTTATGGACATGGATGTCGTTGATGGGAGATTGGCGAGTCTCTCTTCCCTCTTCCCTTGTAACTTCAGCTTCAGTATTTGGTTCAACTTCGTTGAGGAAGTTTTTCCTGGACTTTAGCTGACTCTTTGCGGGTTCATGGCCGAATAGGGGAAGTCGTACATCTGTGGTCTGGCTATGGCGTTCTCTACTGCTTGCTGCACTGCGACGATTCTCTGGTGGTGCTATGCCAGATAGTATGTATAGGCTGTCAGTAGATGTTGGTATAAGACATCCAGTGATAAGGCGGCAGGTTGTATTGATGGCAGGATCAATCTTCTCAGCATGGGCTGATCTTTCCCAGACTGGGCATGCATACTCTGCAGTTGAGTAGCAAAGGGCCAAGGCAGTTGATCGTAGAGTGTCAGGAATTGCGCCCCATCTTGTTCCAGTAAGTTTGCTGACAATGTTGTTTCTTGCACAGACTTTACCTTTTGTCCTCTCAACATGGGTCTTGAAGGAGAGACAACGATCCAAGGTGACTCCTAGATATACTGGGTAATCGCATTTTTCAAGAGGGATACTAGAACAGGTGACGTTCAGTCGGCATTTGGCTTCTCGGTTGCACAGAAGGAATGCACACACCTGTGTCTTTGATGGATTTGCATGGAGGTGGTTCTCTTCGGAGTAAGGTGTTAGTTGAGGGCATTTGAGAGTCGTTCTTCAACAGCACTGAAGTCACTGTCTTGGGCAGCTACACTAAGGCCGTCTGCATAGATAAAGCGACACGTACCTTCACTTCTAGGTTGGTCGTTAGTGTAGATGTTGAAGAGTATTGGTGCAAGCACACTTCCCTGTGGTAGTCCGATCTTGAGTTTCCGCCATCTGCTCTTCTTACTACCCAGTTCGACAAAGAAGTAGCTGCTCTCGAACATCCTTTCAATCAATTCTGTTATTCGGATGTCCTTGGTAAGCTCCAGGATCTTGTGGAGAAGGCATCTATGGTTAACAGTGTCATAAGCAGCTGAGAAGTCGACAAACACAACACCGATTACTTTCCCTTCCTCAAAACCATCTTCAATGTGCTGAGTGAGGTTGAGTACTTGTCTCGTCGTAAACTTGCCGGGGCGGAAACCACCTTGCTCTGGTACTCTTCATTGTATTTTGTTTTTTCTTTTCTCCCAAAAATGTCCTTACACATCATCAAATGGATACTGTAACTGCATCTGCTTAACTGCAAATGCTACCTTTAAAAAGGCCAATGAGGTGTGCCTGCACTCTGCCACAATTTGTAGTGGGAAAGGTATGACTGAAATATCACAATATGTTGCCATATTATCTGGAATGATGGTTATCAACATGCTACTATTTGGTGAGGAACATTCATTCATTTCAGCTATACTGCTTGTCCAGAAAATCAAACAGCAGTGGCTGTTGTGCCATTTACTGGGGCACTTTCCCCCCTTCATTCCATGTAATGCATTGATTATCACTCAGCTTTGAGCACTGTCAAAACCTTTTATGTCAGTCCATTTCTCTTTCAACAAAACATGTCAAAGGTCAGACCTCAGTGCCCATTCAGATGTACAGATATCTAAATTGTTGTCAACTCTGAATGGCAAAGTATGAGTGAATGAATGCTTTATTTACAAACTGAGGCCCAGGGAAAGGTGGTACATTATAAAACATGAATCTCACTTTTTTTTTATACTGAAAGCCAAGGACACTTTATTTGATTTATTTGACAATGCATTGCTCAATGCTTCCACCTAGAACTGTACATTTTGCATTTTTTATCGCAAAATAAGTGTTGAGGCGAGCAATGAAGATCCAACAGAAAATTACCTTCAAATTCTGTAGTTACGATGTATCCAATGCACTTTTAAAGAATTTAAAGCACAGACTAACTGGTTTAGATTAAATTACATACTTCAACGTTATAGTGAATAATTTGACATTCAAATTAGTTGTACATTAAACTAATAGCTACCAATAAATTTAGCTTGCCACCTAAGAAAAATTATGAGTCATTTATCACCGCTACCCTCAGGAGACATTATATTTCATTCAACGGCAATTCCAATCTCACCACAGGCAAAGTGTGATCCAGTATTTCCTGTTCGGGTGCTTTCTGGATTTCCTCCTTTGCCCAAGTCACCTTCTTTCTCATGAACCACAAGTGTACGCCCAATAATGGACGTTTCTCCTGATAGACTGATCATTTTATCCTTCATTTCAATCATGGCCACTCCAGAGTCATTCTTGCCAAGATCACCAACATGCCTTTCTTTGTCATCTGGTCCACCATGGTTTTTCGCAAAAGGATCGTAGTGCGGTCCTGCACTGATACAACCATTCATATTATCCCCCAAAGCATGAACCTGGAACCCATGTTTCCCAGGGGTTAACCCAGTGATGCTTCCTTTAATCGTCGCAGTTTCATCTATAGCTTGTTCGAAGTTAACGGTCCCGCTGACATCGCCGGCCCCACGCAGCACACAGACAGCTTCCATAGCGACAAGCGACTCGTGACTCACTGTGCAAAATGTTTAACTCTATCTATTACCAAGAAGTGTTAACAGTGCCATTCTCCAAATAAAATCAACAAGCTTACAATGTTTACAATGGGTTGAGGACATTATGGATTGTATGTAAAGCATGGCTTATTATCTGTAAAATAAAAAATAGTGACTTTAACTCTTCAGTATCAGCCTCGCTCCAAATTAGCTCACATGTCATAAAATCAGGAAAAAATATTTTAATCTATTCGCTGCCCTCCAGATTTGTTGGACTGTTGCAAGTGATAATGTGGATTTTCCTCAACTCAGGAATATAATAGAGGACAAATAAGCAGAGGCCCATTACTTTTGGCTTCTGCCAAGACCACATTGTTCCCAGACATGATTGTCGGCTTTGGCCAGGATGCTCTTCAATTTTCTGCAAAGAGATGTACCAAGATGAATTGAAATTGAGATGGTTGATTAGCATTCATTAAATGGTTAGTCAGATTTTCCTTTAGCACACGAGAAAGAAAAGCATAATAACAGTAAGTCAGAAAAGGATGTAATACTATAAATGTAGCAGAAGACAAGATTGCATGATCAATGCTCTCGACGTTTTGTCCCATTTAAAGATACATTTCTAATAGAATGTCAGAGGGAACAAAACAATTTAATATCTTGATGCCTATCATTGACTATATTACCACACCTCAGGCAAGGCACCCTCTCAAGGTAGCCTATGTAGAACTCAAGGCTGATTTTGTCTCCATTGTGCTCTGATGGCACCTCCCATAAGCTGGGTGAGCAAAAGCATTTATGGATCTGATGGAGAAACCCGATCCCTCCACTGCCTGCTGCTTTTAGAGAGCTGGGAATTTCTCAGAATGATTCAGGCACCAAAGCCAAGAATAGACCTTGTAGCCAAAATTCACAAAGATCTGCTGGGAACCATCCTGGGCAATGAGGTGCTCACCAATTTGGACTGCATACATTGAGATACTGGTAGTGTTACTCCTTGCAATGGAGATTACACAAAATGAAACTCCCTCATAGAAATAAAGCAGGGTAAAACCACATGATCTGTCAATGAGTATCCAAATTGATAAAACTGTGGGAATCCTACATTGTCCTGCAGTAATACGACAGATTTTAAAACATGAAACTCAATTGCACAAGAACATAACAATAGGAGACACAAGAGACTGGAGATGCTGGAATCTTGAGCAAAAAAAACAAAGTGCTGGAAGAACTCAAGGTGAGGCACCGTCGGTGGAAGAAAAAGGTCTCTGCACTCTGTATCTTTCCCTTTGCTTTAACTATTGTACTTGTGTTTGAACTGATTGTTTCTACATATATGGTATATCTGATCTGTTTGGATATCATGCAAAACAAAGCTTTTTACTGCACCTTGGTACATGTGACAGTAATAAAACTAAACCTAAAACTAAACCTGAATTCCTCTTCAGGTAACCTATTACCATTATATAAAATAGGTGTGTTTCGACAATGCCCAGCAAATTTTAAAGTCTTAGGCTGAAGGGTTCTGCTATTTGTAGGCATCTGTTCTAATCCCCGCACCAGTAGCCCTGTGTTGGAGTCTACGAAACCATTGGCATTTGTTTTAGTCCATCCCCTTTAATATCAAGGAAGACAAATTTGAGGTCATTTTGGGTGTCTTGGAGATAAAGTACCCCAGGTGGAGGAAATACTTGAAATAAAAATAGAAAGTGTTGGAAATACTCAGTAGGTCAGGCAGCATGTTTGGAGAAAGAAACAAAGTTAATATTTCAGACCAATGATTTTTTATCGGAACTTTGAGAGATCCTCCATCAGCGAGCTGACCTCGTCTCACAAAATTATTATTTTTCTCCCAGGAATCTTCTCCAGACAGCAGAAATGTAAAGCAGCCCCCGCCCATACAAATCAAACTCCCAATATTATCACAGAATGGTAATCACATCTTTGAGGATTGTCGAGTAATAAATATGTGTGATTTTTACGGGTTAGATATTTTAACGTGGTGAAGAAAGCAGAATTCCCAGAATTAGGGATATATCAAACATGCCTATTCTAAAGTCTCTTAAATGCCACTATCATATCTGCCTCAATCTTCCTCCCCCCCCCCCCCCCCACTCCCCTCCTCCCGACAGCACTTTCTAGGCATTTACCACCCTCACTCACCACATTTCCTTTAAACTTTGTCTCTCTCTACTTTAAGCTATGCCCTCTAATATTTGATTTTTCAATCCTGGGAAAACGTTCTGACTCTCATCATTTTATATATTTTATCATGTCTCCCAGCAACCTCCGGCATTCCAGAGAAAACAATCCAAGTCTGTCCAACCTCTCCCTGTAGCTAATACCCCAAATCATTTTAATAACCTCCTCTGCGCCCTTTCCAAAGTCTCCACATCCTTCCTATAATGGGGTGACGAGAATGGCATGCAATACACCTAGGTCCTATAAAACTGCATCATGACTTCCCGACTCTTGTGCTCAATGCCCCAAACTATGAAAAGAAGCATACCATATGCTTTCTATAGCCCATGTGCAGAATTCCTAATTCCACAAAGTGTACACAAAGAGGCAAAAATGTGCATTCTGAGTACAGCACAAAAACGAGGAATAATCTTTTGGAGTGATAGTTGTGCAAACTGAAAGTGCAACAATTAAGTACTCAGGAGCATTGTGCTTTATAATACTATAATAGTAGCAAACAAAGACAGACAAATTTGTAGGTTAATTGGCTTGGTGTAAATGTAATGTTGTAGTGTTAATGTGCAGGGATCGCTGGTTGGTGCAGACTTGGTGGGCTGAAGGGCCTGTTTCCGAGCTGCTTCTCTAAACTAAACTAGGCTAAACTAAACTAAATACTTAGGAGCATTGCACTTAAGAATGGAGAATGTAGCCCATTTTTCTTTTAAACCATGCCACTTGTTATTTGTGTATCTGATGTAGTCGCAATTGTTTGTTCCAAATTAATGTAACAAGAGTGTTGGACTAAATGAAGAAATATATCTAAAGCCATGGTCATCTTTCTGAAATATTCTTTAGAAATGGTCAGCAAATAAATGTCTTGGTTTTTGTAAGGACTGTCTGAAGAATTGCTTATGTGTATCAGGTTTGAATAGAAGAGTAAAAGCTCTGGCATTACTGGTTTAACTGAAATAACCACTTCGCAAACAAATACTGAGATGACGTTTGCAAAGCAAGCCCAGTACAAAAACAAACTGTTCAATAAACATGCAACATTACCAATGAAAGAGTCATTGAGTCACTACTGTAACTTTGGCACTCTTATTCTGGAGCTCAACATTTAGATCAAATAATAAACACGCAGCTTGTTTAAAATGAAGATCGCTGTGTAAGTAAAACAGAGTAAATGTAATTTTACATTAATAGCTTGCTGTCGATTGAAGGACTTCAATATTCTTGTCAATTTTTTTTTGGAACATGGCTGTTTGAACAGTTTTAAAGTTGCATGCCAAGGCTTTGGATCCATTTGGAGGCCGACATTTGGGTCACATGTCTAAGGTCTTTGTTATTAAGTATTTCATTTGCTACTGGCTGTTTATTCTCTCTGAATACGATTTGTTCTCCGTGAACATCAGGGGTTTCAATGTTTCATGATATGGGAAGCCACACTAGCTGAGTTGATTTCAGCATTCCCAACTGTGCTCTTGCAGTCTTGTGGATATGCTTAGTTTTCACCCTATCACAAACATTCCTTCTGTCCACTCCAACCTTCTCCCTCTCTCTCTAACGTAAACCAGGCTTACTTTTCTCACAGCACAGAAACAGGCCCTTTTGTGCACCATTTCCATGCCAACTATTGGTGGAGTAGACTTGATGGGCTGAATGGCCTAATTGTGCTCCTATGACGTTGTACTTATCTCTGCTAGCCCCATTTACCTGCATTTGTCCCATACCCTTCAATGCCTTGGCTCTTAGCTGAACATTCCATTGCATTTATGATGTAATTTAGAGTTAAAAGCTTAGAGACACAACGTGAAAACGGGCCCTTCAACCCACCAAGACCACACCGACCATTGATCACCCGTACACTATTTCTCTGTTTTCCCACTTTCATATCCTACACGGTAGGAGCAATTTACAGAAGCCAATTAACCTACAAACCTACACATCTTTGGATGTGGGAGGAAACTAGAGCACCCATAGAAAACAGTCACAGGGAGAAAGTACAAACTCCACATCAACAGCATCCAAGGCTAGGATTGAAACCAGGTCTCTGGCACTTTGAGGCAACAATCCTACCACTGCGCCACCATGTATTCTCCACTCTTATTGGGCAGCAGTTTTTTACTGTTGACTAAACCATGCTGACTCTACTTAGACTCGATGGGTTGAATGGCTTGTCTCCGTACTGTATTTCTCGTCTAACTTCTAAATACAGTCTGATCAATCCATATTTTGCTGTTTGGTTATATGGAAGAGGTTGCCCACATAATTGTCTATAATATTTTTCTTGAACCTTAGCATTGCTTGGGCCGAATGTATCTTTGGGCTTGGTGTCATTGGGCAAGGCCTACATTTTAGGAAATAAGCTTCCAGTAATGCAAATCTTTTCCCTGGGCTGCTAAGTGTACGTACGGAGATGAAAGTTATTTTGGGGGGAAGATCACTAACGTTCATAGTCTGAAGGGTGACACGAGGATTGACTCTGGGAGAAATTCATTAGTGATTGTTCAAGGACAAATTATTTTTTTCGTTTAAGATGAAGTAGAATTGTTGGTAGCAATCCATGCATTGATCAGCTGCACTCCATTTTCACCACTCATGATCAAAGATCAAAGATCATGAGTTGTGAAAATGGAGTGAAGCTGATCAACGCATGGATTTACAAACACTCCTCTCGGTTAGATGGTGATGGTAAAGAATGGTCTACAAAGGCTGCTCTTCCTTGAAGCTGTTCTGACACCCAACATTGAGAAAGATGTTTAGTGACGGGACCTGCTCACTTTCAGTCCTTATGGGATCCGACCTTGGTCTCTCAAGAAAAGTGCTCAATCTGTTTAGTTGATGTCCAGAGACAACATATGAAATGGAAAAGAAGGCAAGTGGTTAATTTCAGGTTAAATGGCTTTCCTGGGGTAGCAATAATAACAAACTTGGATTAAGATAAAACGTTTGGGATAACGCTGGTTTTAACGATGTTTCTGACAAATGTCATGAGCAGTTTCTTCTCATGGGGTCCAGTATTCTGCAAGGATTTAATAATTGTCAATGCTATGTCCAATTCATCCTGAGTTTATAATCAGTAAATAAAGACATTATTTACCATATGCACCTCAATGAAAATAGCAATGAAAATTAACAAAAACTACAGACGCTTGAAATCTAAATTTAAAAAAGAAAATCCCAGAAACATCTTGCAGGTCAGGCAGCATCTGTGGAAAGGGAAGCAGTGTCATGGTTACAACTTTGATGATGAATGCTCTCACTTTCTGCAGATTCTGTCTGTCCTTCTGACTGTTTCCGGCACTTTCTACTTTTACTTCAAAACTTTCTGAAGTGTTTTACAGCCATTCAGAAGAGTAGGCGGAGGAATAACGTACTAATGTAAGAAATATAACAGCATTAGTGCAGTTGGATTGTTTATATCCATCAAAGGGGGCAGGTAAAGTGTGGTTTGACATCTCATCTGAAACTTGGCAACTTTGATAGAACAACACATCCTCAGAATGGGATTTAAATGTCAGCATATATTACATGCTCAAATCTCTGTATCAGACTTAAACTAATAAACATTTGAACTAACGGGCATGATTCTACAATTGAACTGAGAATGACATGTAGAACATTGTAATATTTTGTCTTCCATGATTATCATTGATTGCAAAATCACTCTTAGCTTTCAAGATTACTTTGCCTGGATTATATTACAGGATTATAACAAATTATAGAATGTGAGAATATTTGTTAGGCCATTTTTGAATTATCGATTTAATTGCAATTTTGTTCTCGCACTTGATTTCAATTGGATGTGTTTTGGGAGTTCTTTGATGCATTAGGGATTATAATAATATGCAACTTTTAATAACTGGGTTCTATTTTTCTCAATGTGCTCTTCAGGTATAGTATCTAATCATCATATTTCACCACCGAATAAACAGCATGTCTTTTGGCCAAGTTTCACATCAAGTTTAATGTGAAAGGATCTTTGATTCAACCCCATCAGCAGTGGCATAAAAAATGAACAGGTAAAGTTAGTCTCAGGTTGTCAGAGGTAAGTCTGGGAATACTTGGATGTCACAACATGCATTTTTCTGCTTTTTAATTCATGAATTACAAAGTCATCGTGACTTGTTCAGACTAATACTGATTGGATATTGTAAGTTGTTAGAGATATATAATTTTATTGCATGCTCTGGCAACATAGTGATTATCTATTACCTTGCTGGTTCAAATTTGCACACTGTTATCATATTCTAGATCCTAGTAAGCACTATGAGTTAAAATGTGGATTTGAGGGTTCTTGGCTGGATCGGGAGGGACATAAGCCCTTTATTGGCAGCTTTCACTACAATGTGGTCAGTTCCAGCTTTAGAGATTGTCTTCTCAATGGCATAATTGACTAGCTTGACTAATGCTCAGCAGTTCCTGCTCTGGCTGCGATACTGATATCACTTATTACACTCGGACATTTGTGAATGAAATGTCACTCTGTGGGGGATGATGTCAGCGTCAGCTGTCGAGACTGCATGAGAAAGCTGTTCTGGGTTAATGAGGTTTTCCATGAATAACTCAATTGACGGGCTTTGCTTTGCTGTGCACAATCCGTTAGTTTTAGCATTTTATCCACAGATGGTTTGAATCACTCACATTGCATATTTTTTGGTCATTGTGGAGCATTCTTCCGTCTCAGAGGTACATATATATATATATACAGCCGGTCTCCTCAGCATCCAGAGAAAGAGACTACTACTTATGGCTGAACTATAATAGGATGGGGTTTGTATCAATATGGATTCAATTACTGTACAGTAGCAGTCTATTGAATGAATAAAGCTCATGTACCTTGAACAAGTGTGATTATATTTGCTGAGGCTCTGTTGATTGACATCATGCTGGTAACATTCGGTATACCAATACTGATCTTGGCTGTATCAGCATAGCTCATTTACCATAACAGGTTTTCTGGGCCAACACTTATCTGACAACCAAGATTTAAAAGAGATGAATATCCCCATTATTTTGTTGGTGTTTAGGCAAAGTCAATCTGTTTTTTCTGCAATGTGATAGTGATCTTAAGTACTTTCCTGGGTGTTATGCTTTGGAACATCCTGGGGTTAAGGAAAAATTATGTGAGAGCTGCCTCCTCACATCGCCAGAGACTCAAGTTCGATGCTGTTGGTGTGGAGTTTGCACGTTCTTCCTGTGACTGTGTAGGTTTTCTCCAGGTGCTCGAGTTTCTTCCCACATCCCAAAGACGTGTGGGTTTGTTGGTTAATTGGTTTCTGTAAAATGCCTCTAATGTGCAGGGAAGGGAAGCCATATAGTGAGTGAGAGATCACAAAGAGTGAAGTGCATAAGATCATGAGAAATAGATTGGGTAAATGCACTTTTACCCAGAGTAAAGGAATCAAGAACCAGAGGACATAGATACAATGTATATAGTATAGGTACAGGCTTGGATAGTGGATGTGGAGAGGATATTTCCACTAGTGGGAGGGTCTAGGGCTAGAGGTCATAGCCTCAAAATTAAAGGACGTCCTTTTAGGAAAGAAATGGGAGGAATTTCTTTAGTCAGAGGGTGGTGAATCTGTGGAATTATTTGCCACAGAAGGCTGTGAAGGCAAAGTCATCGGATATATTTAAGGCAGACAGATAGATTCTTGATTAATACGGGTGTCAGAGGTTATGGGGCGAAGGCAGGAGAAGGGGTTATGAGGGAGAGATAGAACAGCCGTGATTGAATGGTGGAGTAGACTTGATGGGCTGAATGACCTAATTCTGCTCCTATCACTTACGATCATGATCTTATGATAGGTTTAAGGTAAGGGGGGAAGATTTCATAGGAAACTGAGGGGCACCTTTTTAAAAACAAAGGATGGTGGGGATATGGACAGCTACAAAAGGAAGTAGATGAGGCATGGTACTATCACAACGTTTAAAAAACATTTGGACAGGTACATGGTTAGGACAGGTTTAAAGGAATATAGGCCAAATGCAGGAAGGTGGGAATGGTGTAGATGGGGCATGTTAGTCGGCATGGGCAAGTTGGGCTGAAGGGCCAAAGGGCCGAAGGGCCTGTTTTCATGCTGTAGGACTCCATGATTCTAAATGTTTGTTGTCCACGGATTCTGTTATATCAGATATATAAATGGATGATTTTGTAAAATTCATGTGCTGATGATCATTGGTTGGTTTTCAACTGCCCACACTATGCAGCACTAAAAGGTATTACTGATTCAAACCCACACAACATTCCTCAGTTGTTATTGCAAGATCAATGTTCAACTTGATCTGAATACTTGATAAGTTCTTTATTCAATGAAAAGTTAGAAACTTTAGTTAGCAGTGATGATGAAAATTCAGGTTTATTTTGGGATTTGTTTCTAGTGTTGATAATTTAGAGAGAAGTTAGGCAGTTTAGGACTTTACTCCTTGGAGCATAGGAGGCTGATCTTATAGAAGTGTTTAATTAGGGGAATAGAAAGGGTGAATGCACTGTCCTTTTCCCAAGATAGGGGAATCAAGAACTACAAGGTAGAGGTTTAAGATGAGAGGGGGAAAATGTAATAGAAACCCCACGGGCAATTTTTTCACATAGAGGGTGGTAGGTATATGGAACGAGCTGTCAGAGGAAGTAGTTGAGGCAGGTACATGACAACATTCAAAAGATATTTGTACAGGTACATTGATCGGAAAGGCTGAGAGGCATATTGGCCAAATGTAGGCAAATGAGACTGGTTTGGACATGAGGGAAAATTGACATTTGTGGGTAACAATGACAAAGAGATCCTGCCTTACCAATCAGTGAAGCTCATGTGTTACGATAAGCATGGAATCATGGAAGAAAAATACAAATTTAAGAAAAATAACAAGAAATTAATGTAGCTGCTCCAGTAGGCGTTTATGGTCCAACTTTCTCCTTCCATGTTTGAATATGTTGATTCTTGTCTGGCAACCTTTAGGAATGGTATGTTAGCGAATGGTATGTTAGCATTCATAGCAAGAGGATTTGAGTATAGGAGCAGGGAGGTTCTGCTGCAATTGTACAGGGCCTTGGTGAGACCGCACCTGGAGTATTGTGTACAGTTTTGGTCTCCTAATCTGAGGAAAGACATTCTAGCCTTAGAGGGAGTACAGAGAAGGTTCACCAGATTGATCCCTGGGATGGCAGGACTTTCATATGAAGAAAGACTGGATAGACTAGGCTTATACTCGCTGGAATTTAGAAGACTGAGGGGGGATCTTATTGAAACATATAAAATTCTTAAGGGGTTGGAGAGGCTAGATGCGGGAAGATTGTTCCCGATGTTGGGGAAGTCCAGAACCAGGGGTCACAGCTTAAGGATAAGGGGGAAGTCTTTTAGGACCGAGATGAGAAAACATTTCTTCACACAGAGAGTGGTGAGTCTGTGGAATTCTCTGCCACAGAAGGTAGTTGAGGCCAGTTCATTGGCTATATTTGAGAGGGAGTTAGATGTGGCCCTTGTGGCTAAATGGATCAGGGGGTATGGAGAGAAGGCAGGTACAGGTTACTGAGCTGGATGATCAGCCATGATCATATTGAATGGCGGTGCAGGCTCGAAGGGCCGAATGGCCCACTCCTGCACCTATTTTCTATGTTTCTATGTTTCTAATCCAAATGAGTCGTCCTTCATCTGAAGTTATTTTGCTGCAGTTGACATCGTTTTGATACAGTTGACTTAAACATTGTTTTCCTTCCTCATTTCGGAAACAACAGCAAATTCCTATAGAATCCAGACATATTTTAGAAAATGACTGGCTAATACCTTTTAGTAATTTACGGGTCAGTTTTCTTCCCTCAGAGTCTAGAGGCATCAGTTATGTATTAGTAGCAATTTAGAACCATAACATTAATAATTATAGGCTCATGTATACACAGGTTAATGGCTTGCAGGTAGAACACAAATCAGTTATTGGCTTTACTTTTTTTCACAGTAATTTTTGTACTACATTTGTAAAGATGTCAAGGTCAAGATTCTCAATTTACTTTCAAAATAGCCAGTCTCTGAAGCCTCGTGGCATTGTTACCTGATAGCCAGATTGCACCAGGACTGCATTCCTGGCCAATTGAACTCTTTTCTGTGCAATAAGTCAGATTAGCAAAACTAGTTTGATTTACTTGTAAACTATTATAGAAGAATTTGCCCCACAGGAATTCACATATCCCCAGAGCGCTAGTTGGTTTCACTGTATAACTAACCTATTGCAAACATTTTTATTACCTCCTTCCCAAGCGATTAAATTTGATGATGATACCAAACTAGGAGAAGCAAGCAGAGGAATGTGCATACTCTGCATATGTTGAAATGTCTATGCCTGAAGTAGAAAGAACAATCTGAGATTTAGTAGAGTTAGTGATAAATATCTCCAACCAAACTATTTGAATTTTGAACAACAAATGTAAAGCAACATCTTGGAAGTCAAGGAGATGCTGAAGTTAATTTTGAGGTTAGTTCTGATTATCAAGAAAGAAGAGACATTGTGGGATGTTTGAGGCAGTGTGAGAAATCACAAGGCTGATCTTCAGTTGGACTAATGAAGGCAGTTGGGAATATATGCTTGGATAAGAGAAGACTGAGAGACAATTTTACATGACATGCTAAGAATGCTGCAAATTAACTCATTTCAGTTGAAGTAGGTGATGCATGTACATTGTAAAGATGTTCTGCTAACTTACTCTGCTTCTCTCTTTTCAGAAGCTGCCTAACTTGCTGAATATTTCCATTATTTTCTATTACATTTTTAGATAATTTACTTTATCGGCAGATATCAGGACTTGTTATTAACACAACAACCAACACTAAATAAGCTGCTAATAGTTTTGAGGAGGAAACCCATTGGAATCATGAAGAAATAATGTAAGCTTGAGGATCCGAATTATCTTATTCACCTGAAATTATCTTCTGAGCTGGGAAAGGTGATAACAAAAGATAAAAGGAAAGGGGAAAGGAAACAGAGCTAATTTAATGATTTCAACATGTTCAAAGTAGATTGTCAGATATACAATGATTAATTTGAACACAAAAGCAATTTACGGCCATGTGAGTTATTCCCTTGTGAAGATTCCAGGCACTCACAAATATTTGCACATTAATGTCCTAGTCCATTGTTCAATCTGCGCCTGGCCACTTGATGGAGCCATTTCTTGTGGTGAAACTGAAGTATCAGTAAAAGAGCAACAAACCACATTTACATGAGATATTATGATGTACAGCATTAGCATTAGGGGAAAGACATTGATAGAATATTGGATACATTCTGTCACAGACTGATATTGATAGAAATTTGGGATGTTCAGTATTTCACTCCCAGTTACCTAGCTTTACTGTTTGCTGTGACTTGTACAGCACAGTTCTGCAACTTATTTGCAAGAACAGATAAGAAGTTGTAATGAATCTTTCTTAGTCTGTTAATGGTTTAGTAATTATTTCCAACCTGTACTTATTGAAGATGAAATACCAAGTAACTATCACTTTCACAAAGTGTCACTGGACATGCCAGGCCGGAAATTGCTCGATGCCATCTCAATATGGGTTGTACAGGAATGGACTAATTATAAAAGAAAAAGTGAAGGAAGATTTTAGTTTAGAGATACAGCATGGAAACCGGCCCTTCGGCCCACCGAGTCGGCGCCGCCCAGCGATCCCCGCACATTAACATTATCCTACACTAGGGACAATTTTCACATTTACCCAGTCAATTAACCTACATACCTGTACGTCTTTGGAGTGTGGGAGGAAACAGAAGATCTCGGAGAAAACCCACGCAGGTCACGGAGAGAACGTACAAACTCCGTACAGACGGTGCCCGTAGCCAGGATCGAACCTGAGTCTCCAGCGCTGCATTCGCTGTAAAGCAGCAACTCTACCGCTGCGCCACCATGCCGCCCGGTGACGCAGCGGTCACAAATGTTACTCCATTGTTAAAGAATGGAGTGAAGTAAAAGAAAGGAAATTATCGGCCGGTTAGTCTGACTTCAGTGATTGGTAAAATGTTAAAGTCCATTATTAAGGATGAGATTGCAGAATACTTGGAAGCACATGATAAAATATTCCAAAGTCAGCATGGTTTTGTTAAAAGGAGATCTTACGTGATAGATCTGTTGGAATTCTTTGAGGAAGTATCAAGCAGGATAGACAAAGAAGAATCGGTGGATGCTGTTTACTTGGATTTTCAGAAAGCCTTTGATCAGCTGCTGCACATGAGGCTGCTAAACAAGATAGGAGCCCATGGTATTAGAGGCAATGTACTAGCAAGGAAGGAATCATGTGTCACAAAATGCTGGAGTAATTCAGCGGGTCAGGCAGCATCTCAGGAGAGAAGGAAGCTTGGCTGACCTGCAAAAGGCAAAGAGTGGGAATAAAGGCGGCCTTTTCTGTTTGGCTGTTGATGACTAGTGGTGTTCCGCTGGGGTCAGTGTTAGGTCTACTAAATTTCACATTATATGTTAATGATCCGCATGATGGAATTGATGGCTTTGTGGCCACGTTTGAAGATGATAAGAAGATAGGTGGAGGGGCAGGTAGTGTTGAGAAAGCAGGGAGACTACAGAAGAACATGGACAGGTTGGAAGACTGGGTAAAGAAGTGGCAAATGGAATACAATGTAGCAAAATGTTGGGTCATGCACTTTGGTGGAAGAAATAAAGACATGGACTATTTTCAAAATGGACTAGTCTATAAAAGCAAAGATGTAATGTTGAGGTTTTATAAGGCTCCAGTAAACCACATTCGGAATACTGTGAGCAACTTTGGCTCTGAGGAAGGATGTGCTGGCTTTGGAGAAGTTCCAGAGGATGATCCCAGGGATGTTTGGGTTAATGTGTAAGGAGCATTTGATGGCTTTGGCCCTGCACTTGCTGGAGTTTAGAAGGCTAAGGGGTTCTCATTGAAGCCTACCGAATAACAAAGGCCCAAATAGAGGGAAGTGGAGAGGATGTTTCCAGTGGTGGGAGAGTCTAGGAACAGATGGCATAGCCTCAGAATTAAAGGACGTACCTTTAAAATGGAGATGAGGAGGAAATTCTTTAGCCAGAGGGTGGTGGATCTGTGAAATTCATTGCCATAGATGGCAGTGGAGGCCAAGCCATTGGGTACTTTTAAAGTGGGGTTTGATAGGCTCTTGATTAGTCAGCAGGTCAAATGTTATGGCAGAAGGCAGGAGAATGGGGTTGAGAGTGAAATATAGATCAGCCATCATTAAGCGGAGAGGTCTTGATGGGCCAAATGGCCTAATTCTGCTCCTATGTCTTATGGTCTATAAAACATTTCACATCTCTTTCAGTACATTCCAGTATGTCGTATAGCCATTGAAGTAATGTGGTTACAGCTGCAGTGCAGGAAATATGACAGCCAATTAGTACACAGTAAACTGTCAAAAACAGTCTATGCGGATCAGTGGCACAGCAGGTAATGCATAGCCACACCTTTGTTTAGAGGGATATAGGGCAAAAGCAGGCAAATGGGACAAGCTCAGCTTCATCACGTCGGCATGGATGAATTGGGCCCAAGGGCCTGTTTCCATACTGTACGACTCTATGATCAGCAACTGGTATTAATCCTATCATTGGGTGCCATTTGTATGGAGTTTGCACATTCTTCCAGTGACCACATAGATTTTTCCTGGGTGGTCGTTTCTCATCATGTCCCAAAGACATGTAGGTAAATAAATTAATCAGCTGCTGGAACCTATCCTAAGTGCAGATGGTTGGTGGAAGAATTAGGTGAAGAGTTGCAGACAAATCAACGAGAAAATAGAATCAATCAGTTGGTTTGAGGGCATGCAGAGACTGATTGGTCCAAGTGACCTTTTTCTATGTTGCCAGAACATATGTGATATGGGAGTGTTGACAACCATGTAACTTGTTTTACAATGTCAATTGAAAGGGAAATATTTTCTGGGAGATTAAATATTGCAAAAGACCTTTTATAGCCACCTGATAAATCAGACAGGGTGGCAGTTTAATGTTTATTCACGAGAAGGCACCTTAAACAGTGCAGTATTCACTTAGCGTGCACTAGAATGCTCAGCTCTCTATGGTGGAACTTGGATCCCAAAACCTCCAAATGCAGGAGTAGAAATGCAGTACACTGAGGCACAGCCAACAAAGGATGCACCCCAAGAAAGTCTTCCATTTCTGTCACATATATTTGAGTATCATTCCCCTTCTTCTAACGATGAGATATGCTGCACCTTCATATCTAGGTTGTAGAGAATGGGTGGAATTATCAGAAATTTGTCGCAAAACGCACCTTCGTAGTTTTGCAGCTTACATCTCTTCCAAGTCATGATCAATGTATTCAGGCGAACAAAATTTCTTCAAAATGCAGGTTAATTTCTGTAATGTTGACCCTGACCCTGGCTGTGGGAGCATTGGTACCCCTTTTCTGAAAGAAATGAAACTTGATTCCTTAGGTTGGTATGCATTACAGCTGCAGATCATCATCGATATGGTAATAATATATTTTGACTCTTGTTCCACAAGGCCATTCTGCTTGAAGTAGGATAATGATGTTTTTTTTTCCTTTTAGCTTTTTTTTCAAAAGAATAAATCAATTTTGGATGCCAATTGTATGTCGCTACACCATCGTACATAATGAAACCTAATATGGGTACAGGCAAGACTTAGAAAGCCTTTCAGTGGATTATTTTCAGGTCACTGCTGTTTATTGTGGTCATGGTTATTGAGGGTAATGGCAGAACTAACACGAAACAGCTGCTTCCAAACATTTAAATATAAACATATTGACTTTTTTTTGTTTAAACTTTCATCGAGTATTACCACAAGGATCATCATTCTCTGCCTTCCTGCCAGTCTGGGAATTGTTTTAAATCAGTTCTTAATCAATATGCATTTGCTGTCTAATTACTCATCGTACATTTGACATGAACAAGCCAAGGTCAGCATTTCCAGCTTATTGGCAAAATATCATTAATATCGTTAAGGTCCTGGCTGAAAGGAAGGCCAGCAGTGAACAAACTACATGTGACTAAATTACCATTGTTTTAGGATACTACACTTACATTTTCCAACACCAAATTACCTACACTTCTCTTCTCTGCCAATAGCATCTTGGTTCATAACACAAATGCTTGGAGAATGTGTGCTCAATTGCTGTACACCAAAGTGGATGGTGAAAAATAAAATAAATAATTGAAAGAAAAGAGACACAAAATGCTGGAGTATCTCAGCAGGTCAAGCAGCATCTCTGGAGTAAATACATAGCTGACCTTTTGGATTGGAACTCTTCTTCAGACTGATTGTCGTAGGGGGAGTGGGGAAAAAAATCTGGAAGCGAAAGGAGGGAGAGCAAATCACAGCCGGCAACAGATAACCTCAAGTGAGGTAGGACATAGATTAGACATAGAAACAGGTGTGAGCCTAACAGGGACACATAGTGGTGAACTGTGAAGCTAGTTAATTATTTTTTAGAGGAAAGGGATGGGGGGGAAGCGAAGTGTTTATAGAAGTTACCTTAAATTGGAGAATTCAATGTTCTTACCATTGGGTTATAAGCCGCCCAAGCAGAATATGAGGTGCTGTTCCTCCAGTTTGCGTGTGGCTTCACTCTGGGAACGGAGGAGGCCCAGGACAGAAAGGTCAGTAGGGGAATGATAAGGGAAGTTAAAGTGGTCAGCAACTAGGAAATCCAGTAGGCCTTGGAGGACCGAGCGCAAATGTTCAGTGAAAGGGTCGCCGAGTCTACGCTTGGTCTCGCAAACGTTTAGGAGCTCACATCAGGAACACTGGGTACAATAAATGAAGTTAGAATGGGTGCATGTAAATCTACGTCTCACCTGGAAGGACTGCTTGGAATTGCGAGTGGAGGTATAAGGTGCTGGTTAACAGACCTTAAGTGGAGAGGGACTAGTTAATGGACGTTATTGAAAGAACAAATTGAATGCACTGACAAATTGAAAGAGAATATTTGGTTTTTTTTCCAGACTTTGAGTTATTATTCATTTTTAAAGTACGACATTTTGGTTTTAAATGTTAACATTTTTAGTAGATTGAATGGGAGGAAATAGTATGCTCTTGTTACCTCCACAACTGAAATAGCATCTAGCCTGTCAGAGTAGTGGGTTTCCTGGTGGAAGCCTGGATGAAAAAGTGATTAAGAACACTTCCATTTCAATCTAGGATTAATGGAACTAAACCAGACAATAGGCACAGAAGACACTCTTTGATCATTGCTGTGTGTCATAATGTTATAATTCCAGTATCTTATACTTTATGGTAATCTGAAAGTTGAAGGGTTCCTTTCTCTGATTATATAGTTTTTGATATTGGCCAAGGTCTCGTATCAAAATAACTTTAGGCAATCCATTTCTAATGAATGAATCAGCAGTTGCACAACTCAAACCACATCCCTACCGCACAGACTATTAACTATGGACTTTGTTTTTGGTTGCACCACGTACTTCAGTTTTGCACTATTGTGGTCTGGTTATCTGGTATTGCTGATTACAAATGCATTGTATTATTGATTTTTCTATATTTATTCATTGTTTTATTATGTTAATAGCCTGTAATGTGGCAACAAGTAATTGTATCTTTCCTGGTACATATAACAATAAAACACCTTGACTCTTTAGTTCGTAGTGTATGTTAATGAATTGCCTGTACTTTGGGACCTCAGTTACATATCAGAATCATCAAATAAATGTGCAAAAATAAGCAGCTCATTTAAGCATTGAACATGCTAAACAATTTATAGTATTATTAATGCAGTTTGTGAACATTCCACAGGTAAGCATAGAACCATAAACATTAGTTCAATGGATCATTCGCTCATCTCATTACACAAATATATTTAAATAGATCTGGGAAGGTTCTGCAGAATATAAAATGGATTCCAAATGTTCTCTGAACACTTCGAAGGTATTTATTCACAAAATGCTGGAGTAACTCAACAGGTCAGGCAGCATCTCAGGAGAGAAGGAATGGGTGACGTTTCGGGTCGAGACCTTGCTTCAGACTGACGTCAGGGGGGCGGGACAAAGGAAGGATATAGGTGGAGACAGGAAGATAGAGGGAGATCTGGGAAGGAGGAGGGGAAGAGAGGGACAGAAGAACTATCTAAAGTTGGAGAAGTCGACGTTCATACCACTGGGCTGCAAGCTGCCCAGGCGAAATATGAGGTGCTGTTCCTCCAATTTCCGGTGGGCCTCACTATGGCACTGGAGGAGGCCCATGACAGAAAGGTCAGACTGGGAATGGGAGGGGGAGTTGAAGTGCTCGGCCACCGGGAGACCAGTTTGGCCAACGCGGACCGAGCGCAGGTGTTGAGCGAAGCGATCGCCGAGCCTGCGCTTGGTTTCGCCGATGTAAATAAGTTGACATCTGGAGCAGCGGATGCTTCAAAACACTTCAAAATCAGTTACATTTTAATTTGTAAAAGTATTATTCCCACTTTGATCTGAATGACTTTTTAAATTTACCATAGAACATTAACAGTAATGCACAGGAACCAGCCTTTCGACACACAATGTTTGTGCCGAACATATTGCCAAGTTAAACTGATCCCATCTACCGGTTGTGGTGTTGGGGATGACGCTGGGTTCGGCAGTGACCACACCAATACTCAAAGTAGGGTGAACCCACATGATATATTTTATTTACAGTGGCCAAAAAAGTACACGGCCTCATGGAGGCACTGACCCTCACCGTCAGAGTACACTTGCTCAGCACCAGAAACTGCGGCATCATTCAGTCTCAAGGTGATTTAAAGTCATTTTCCTTTTCAAGAGAGGACCTCCTGAATGACTCTGTACTACAAGATGAGGACAGATGTATGAAGTGGCATTACATGTGTAAGTAAATGTGCTTAACCTGGTTTCAGGACAATAATCTAGCCCCTAGCATCAGTAAGAGGAAAGAGTTGGTTGTTGACTTTAGGAAGTGAGGGAGTGAACACACCCCTGTCCTCATATTGGAGCTGCTGTACAGATGGTTGACATCTTCAGGATCCTAGGCATACATATCATCAGCAAGTTAACCGGGTCCCGTCACATCGTTGCAGTCATCCAGAAAGCTCATCAGTGTATTTAATTACTTTGGCAGTTGAGAATATTCAGCATGTCCACAAGGATTCTCTTAAACCTCTACTGACATGCTACAGAAAGTATTCTGTCAGGATGCTTCTCAACCTGTTATGACAACTGCTCTGCTCTTCTGCGCTGCTCTTGACTGCTTGAACCTGCAGAGTTTGGTGAATACAGCCTAGTCTGTTGCAGCCTTGTCGCTTCCTCCATCCAGTCCATCTTTACAATACGTTGCATCAGGAAGGCTGGGCGTATCATCATGGTTGCCTGCTACCCCTTTCTCTCTTCTGCCTTCTGGAGAAGACAGAAGCTTCAAAGCTCAGATTTCCATCCTTAAGAATAACTTCTTCCCCACCACTATCCGACTCCTGACCAAGCAGTTCTTTCACACCCTTTTCCCAGAGATGTACTCTTATACTTAGCTTTAGCTCAATGATTATTCCGTTATTATACTTTAATATCTCGATACTTTTGCACTACCTGCACTATAATTTTGCACCACACTGCTGTTGTCGTGGATCAACTGGACTTTGACAACTTGCATTCATTTTCCAGACACACTTTATTTACTTGCATACAAGGAGAGCAGCACAGTTCCAGTTACTGTACGTCTCTGAAATTCTACTTGGAACTGTCAGCTTTTGTGCAGTTTTTGACCCTTGCACACTCTCTAATTTCTTATCACCAATCACAACATATTCTCAAAAACACTATTACCCAATGATCATGCTACTCAATTCTCTATTTGTAATTAATTTTAGTAAGGATGATTATCAAGAACCTTGTGCTCTAGGTTAGAGCAAGCTGTACGTCAGAGGATTCCTATCAAGAACCTTGTACTGCACGTCAAAGGACTTCCAAAGGTCCTTGTGCTGTGCAGCTATCTTAACCCTTGCCATACTGAAGCTTCCCCACTGCTGCTTTTGCACTTGTCGCGTTTATTGTTTTATTTATCATTATTGTATGTATTGTGACAGCTCTTCATCCCTCGTGTTCCGCTCTAATCCCTATCACTGGCAGACAAGCCGGGAGAAGCCAACCCTCAGCACCATGAACAGCACCTGGCCCCCGGGAAAACACTGGCACCCAGGGCAGAGCTCCGGAGTGAACCGAGGCCACGGCCACATAATTCCAGCCGTGTCCAATTGGCCGTTATTGGATTGGACATCCTGAACCTTGTCACCCTCCTCCTTTAAATACAAAGCAATTCCAGCCAGAGGAAAAAAGGGAAGGGAGAAAACAACAGGCTAGATACAGGAAAAATGTTCCTGATGTTGGGGAAGTTCAGAACCAGGGGTCACAGTTTGAGAATAAGGGGTAGGCCATTTAGGACTGAGATGGGGGATAAACCTTTTCAGCCAGAGAGTTGTTAATCTGCGGAAACCACTGCCACAGAAGGCAGTGGAGACCAATTCACTGGATGTATTCAAGAGAGAGTTAGATATAGCTCCTAGGGCTAACGGAATCAGGCGATATGGGGGGAAAGCAGGAACACGGTACAGATTCAGGATGATCAGCCATGATCAAACTGAATTGTAGTGCTGGCTTGAAGGGCTGAATGGCCTACTCCTGTACCTATTTTCTATGTTTCTGTGTTTCTAGAAGGGTGAAAAGAAAGGAGAAAAGAAAGGAGAGAAAAAGGGGTGCCTTCCAAACAGATGTATTTCCATTTTCCAGGCTTGGAGGAAGACTGAGCTGCTGGGACAAGCCCGAGATCGCCAGTGTCTCTTCGGAGGCTGCGGGAGTGGCTGCGACTCGCCTTAGGCTCGGGCCGTTGCGGACCGTCCGGCGCGGCCTGCAACCACAACAACCTGACCGCAGGAGAGGACAGCAGGAGAAGGGAAAAGACATTGTGGCCTTCCATCACAGTGAGGAGAGGACTGGAGGAGACTCACTGTGATGGATGTTTTCTTGATGGATGTTTCTTTTGTGTGTTTTGGGGGTTGTGTAATTTTAATGCTTATTTTGATGCTTTTGTTGTTGGACTGTGGGTGACTGAATTTCATCCAATTTGGATGACAATAAAGCTATCTTCACATGCTCACTGATGTCCTGAGACTGTGCCCCAATCACAGGCCTGGACATTCTCATCACAATTGTCCTTCACTATTAATAAACCATATCAAGTAAGCTCACCCTCCTGTGAGTGTCGGTGTGGTTATTGTCGCCCAGTGTCAGTCCTGATGCCACACAAATCGAAGATGTGGGCAGGGCTACACTGGCTATTCATATGATGGAAGAAGCTTTTAACTCTTTATTCCATTTTCATCCATCTGACTGCAGCCTAAGAATCGTCATCAATGGCTTCAATTTCTGCCCAATCACCATCAACCCAGATATCTTCCAAGCTTCTATTGTAACAGCCAGTCCTACTAATCAATCTAGCCCTTTCCAATTTTCCACCTTCCTGATGTATCCCAATGTCATCTGAAAATGTAGTGTTTCTTTCAAAGTTTGTGCTGAAGACAACTAATTCTACTTTCTCATAAACTTTATTGAATCTCATTACATACTTCACTCCCTATTTACTGATTTCATTCCTCTTCCTGTCAACTATATGAAGCTGCACCAGACTCTTCCAACATCATATTTAATAGCAAGATGAGCTTCAGACTGCATGCATTAAGATCATCCATTTAATTCTTGTTTTTCTCTGTTCACTTTTGAAGCAAGGCCACAGGATATTTCTGGTATTTTCTGTTTTTATTTCAGATTTTTACAATGTATAGCATTTTGCTTTGTGTTATGTAAATAATTATTATTGCTGGGTCAAAATCCTACAACTCCCAATCCCACAGGTAATGTCACAGGAACGAGAGTGGTTTAGTATCTCCTTCGTAATTAGTATTCACTTAGTAACTTGGTTTAGTATCTCTTAAGTAACTAGACAGAGTCTAACTCTCCATCTCACCTTCTCAAAATAGTCCGGATATCTTGCCACACCACAATGGAAAACAATAAATGGCCACTAAGTGCTTTTCAGTAATGCTTACACCCCATGAATAGATGAAAATTGATGAGCTTAATAGAAGCAACTGGATATTCTTGAGCTGTAAAACAATAAAAGTCATATACTGTAGCAGAAAATGAGTGACAATGAGTTGTGAAGCACAGATTGATAGATTTTTAGATATTAAGAGAACCCAGGAATACAGAGAAATGTTCAGGAAAGCGGCACTGAGATAAATGATCAAACAGGGTTTAAACAAAAAGGCAGAGCAGGCATGAGGAGCCAAATGGCTAGCCTCGCTTTTATTTATTTTATTATTTGTAATTTAGCAAAGTGACCTCTCAAATTAAAATGCCACATTATGCAATTAAAATATATGGGTTGAAGAATGATGTTTAAATCTAAAAGAATTATAAAAGAACAGAGCCTATTTTTGTGTAAAATGCAGTATTTTTGAAATAAAAGTACTGATTCAATTTCTTGTGTTGAAACCATAGTAATACTCTTCTACAGATTTGAAAACTCTTGATTCATAATTAAGTTTTAAAACTTATTCACTAATAGTTATTAAGAAAGTAGCTGCCCTCCCTCGATACCTTCTTTATAATGAAAAGTGTAATGCCAGGTGTTTGTTTTGTGGATAAAGATATTTTTTATTTGGAGAAAGGAATGTCCTGACCATGAATAAACTGAGAAGGTCAGATGACCCTTTGCGAAAACAAGCACATACCTCAGTTACCCCTTACCTTATTCTTTTGGTAAAGCCTTATTCTATGAATGACAAAAGAATGTTAAAGCCATATTTTCAACACAAAGTGAGATGGTATCAGAGAAAGCAATGGGATGAAGGAGGCATGCATGTGTGTGCCTTTGAATACTAAATAGCTCAGTGTTAATGAGGGGTTTCAATCTCACCTATCAACGAATGTCAGCCGTTTTTGTCAAAAATAGTCTGAAAGCTGTCTGGCATGCCTTAACCCACTTCCACATGGACTCAACAAGTAAACATGGAATCAGTATTACAGCTTGAACTAATTCATCTGGAATACAGTTAAATGCAGGATTAAATGGATCCGGATATTAAAAATAAAATGTTTTTCTGAAGCACTTGTTGGCTGCATTACCCCAAAATGCTGAAGTAATTTTCATGAACATATCAAATTGGGAGATATTCATTGTTATTCGTTCCTACTGTTACATTTATGATAAATTTTGTGGAAGGGTTAAGCAGATTACAAACTCAGTTGTGTACAAGAAAAGTAATGAAGAACAGAAGAATGCAAAAGGAGTGAGAGAAAAGAAGGAAGATGGTGGAGGAATAAATAATTCACTGAGCGGCAGATACTGAATTCTAACTTTTGAAATCTAATTCAACTCCAGCCCAGATTAAATAAATTAAAGTGATTTTTGTTTCTTTTTTTTTTTAAAGTGACAATTTTGAATCCTAGTAATAACCATATCAGAACAATTTGAAGTATGGGGAGATGGAAATTCTAATTTCAAATAGCTGTAAGACTAGGGGAAGCCGAGAGATGGAAAGTGATGCTAATGTAGAGAAAGATAGACAGGGCTGGTACTTGGTGATGGATCCAGATCCTAATTGTTTCTGGAGAGCATTTGAAACCTCATGATTTTCCTTAAGGAGAAACAACGAGAACAGTGAGAATGGATGGGATGTTATAGTAGAGGTGAATATCAGAGGACTAAGGGAGGGGACTGGATCATAAAGGGTGATCATAAAGGGGAATAAGATGAAACAGAGGAATAGGTATAAAGCCTCAGCATAACATCCTTGCTTTTATACTCTAGTGCTCTCAAAATTAATGTATTTGCCTTCCTTACTACCAACTCAACCTGCAAATTAACCTTTAACAGATTAAAGTTGGAAAAGTGTTGGAGGTGCATTGCTGATGATGTGATATATTTTCATGCATAGGTCTGACAATGAATATATTTCAGACCTACCAACTTCATGATGAACTCAATTTAATATATTCTAGATCTACATTGGTTAAAACTGATTTTTGCACAATTAACATCTAAATCACAGATTCTAAAAGCAACATGACCTAGTAGGAAAGGAAATTGTATAGATGGCATTGTTGAGATAGTTTAGCAATAGTAGCCTTCATGTTATACATATTGTTTAACTGAATTAACTATGTTTGTTTTCTATCATGGTGTCTCCCACAGACATGAAATCTGAGAAACAAGGATTTCAGACTGTATCTCAACTGTAATCTTTTCCAGATAGGGCAACAAAGAATCACCACAAACAGTAAGGACACACTGAAGTTATCAGTGGCAGAACTACCCTGAATCACTGTGATGTAGCAACATATCAGTTAGTGATAAAGGAATGTGTGACCTTAGACCGATTTACACAAACAAGAATTACAAACTAACAGACTGTTTTGAGATACTGAGCAAACATAATAATTAATGACTTTGATGCCTTTGTTTGCAAGGAGAGGGAAACAAGAGTAAAGTGGACAGGAGTGAGTAGAAATAGGATTATGCAATTCTTTTTTTAACTAACATGCCACATCATTTTTGATTCTACGCAGAATAAATTGCACAAGTGACATTTAATCATGATATCCTAGAGTCATACAGCACAGAAACAGGCAATTCAGCTCAACTCCTCCATGCTACCCCAAAATGTTTACCTGAGCTAGTCTCATTTGCCTCTGATCAGCCCATATCCCTCTTAACCTTCCTTATCCATGTACATGTCCAAATGTTTTTTAAGTGTTGTAATTGTACCTATCAGAGCTCCCAAGAAATAATCCAGATCTTTTCATGAACAGAAAAGGGTTTCCACTCCCCAATTACTTAGTTGAATAAAGATCATGAGAAGAATTTCCTGACGATGAATGCAATCCTTCGAGAGTTTGTCTGCTGGGTACTTTCAGTGGCTAATATTACTCAGAGGAAGAGATGCACCAGAATGTTGCCTGAATTTGAGGACTTTAGTTGTGGGGAAAAATTCAATAGGCTGAGTTTTCTTTCCCCTGGATCACAGGAAACTGAGGAGTGACCTGATAGAAGTATGTAAGTTAATAAGAGGCAGGGATAGGGTAGATAGTCAAAACTTCTTTCCATGGTATGGATATGAAAAACACAAGGGTACAGATTTAAAGTGAGAGGTACAATTTTTAATGGGGATACCCCCCTAGTGTGTGTGGAATAGACGCAAAAGTGGAATAACATTGCACTACTGTGAACAGGTGATTAATGGTCAGTCTGGAATATGCTGCCATTAGATATGGTTACTGTGTTTAAGAGGCAATTATACAGATGATTAAATAGGCAAGACTTAGCAGGATATGATCCTAATGCAGGCCAATGATATTAGTGTCGATGAGCAAAATGGTTACATGGATGTAATGGGTCAGAGGGCCCATTTTGGTGCTGCATTTGGTATTTACTACAAACCTTGCCAGACCAACAGTCAGCTTGGAAATCCCAAAAGACAACTAATAGTTCCCTGTTTCCTGCTTCACTGTAATAACTGTGCTGATTGTACCGTTTTAATGAATGAAATCCTGCTTCAATTATCTTACTAACTTACAACATCTATTTCCTGAAAAGTGGAGAATGAAACGCTCTGCGTGCAGCACACTCTTCTGTGAGGATCTCGGCTCTGCATGTGTAAACTGTCAAGTGCAGATCACCCAGATACTGTATATCATGACTATTAGGAGTTTTTTTTGTGACATTAATCTATGTGTGAGGCATCTCATTTCTGGATGAGACTTTAACCACATCCTGCCAGCTTTTCTTATAGTGCCCCCATGGGTTTCCCCAGTGGCAGGTATTTCAATTACTATAGCTTATTATTTGTTTAATGGGATTTCAATTCCTTTCCCATGCATCCTTTCTCTCCTCCATGTCAGCCACAATAGCCATCTCTGACGTGAAGAATGCCTTTATGGGCTGTAGCTCTGTTCTGCGCAGTGAAATGTCAGTAGCTGTGTTGAATTGGCTGAGGTCATATTAGAAATGGTAGGTCTGCTTTAGTGCTTGTTTTTGGTGGTAAACCACCATAACGTATGGCAACTCAAATTTCACTGTACCTTAATTGGTACATGTGACAATAAATTGATCTTGAAATCTTGAAAACGTGAAATAACATTACAGCACATTACAGCACATAAAGATACAATAGAATTGCCACTGGGAAAATATTGTTCTTCAGAACCCATGGAAAGTTATGATTGGAAGGATTGTGTCTGATATTTAGTTTAATTTAGAGATACAACACGGAAACAGGCCCTTCGGCCCACCGAATCCACGCCGACCAGCGATCCCCGCATATTAACACCATCCTACACACACTAGGGACAATTTACATTTATACCAAGCCAATTAACCTACAAACCTGTACGTCTTTGGAGTGTGGGAGGAAACCGAAGATCTTGGGGAAAACCCACACTGTCACAGGGAGAATTTACAAGCTCCGTACAGACAGCACCCTTAGTCAGGATCGAACCCAGGTCTCTGGCACTGTGAGCGCTGTAAGGCAGCAACTCTACCACTGCACCACCATGCCGACCTTATATATGTATACATAAGAGTTAAAACTCTGGATATGGAACAGTGAGTTCTCTGTTTTACTGATTAGTCAATTGCTTATAACCAATGTGTCAATTAATTAGTCAGATAAAAAATTGAGCTTTAAAAATAACTTTAGACTTCAGACTTTATAGATACAGTGTGGAAACAGGCCCTTTGGCCCACTGAGTCCGTGCCGACCAGCGATCACTCCGTACACTAACACTATCCTACACATTGGGGGCAATTATATATTTTTAACCAAAGCCAATTAACAAACAAAGCTGTACGTCTTTGGGGTGTGTCACACGGTCACATTGAAAGTGTTCAAATTCCATACAGATGGCACCCCTAGTCATAATTGAAACCGGGTCTCTGGTGCTATAGTCTACCACTGTGCCACTTTGCCTTCCTTATTCTACATTGGAATATTTATCAAAAAAAAGTAAGCAACCATCTTCAGCTGCTTCATCAATGATTTTCTTTCCATCATATGTTCAGAAGTGAAGACGTTTTCTAAGGATTGTACAATGTTCAATTCTATTCAGGACCTTGCATTAAATGAAGCAGATAGTGCCTGCATACAGCAAGACCTACCATAGTGTTACAAGGGAACAGGTTCAAGGATCTGACTAGTTGAATAGAAAAAGGCTCACTCGTTTGTTTAGTTGCAAATCAGTTTTATTTGTCTCTCCAAGAGAGGACAAAAGCAATACCTGTCTCGGTATGCATGAGGTCCAGTTTTACAGCAGCACACCTCTCTCTCCCTCCGTCCGCGGTACTGATCGTGACTCAGCCTGTCGGTGAACCCCTCTCATACATAAAATTGAACTAACCTCTGGCTTACTGACGCCTGCCTTTATACAGGTAAGAAAATCAGCTGTTGAAATAACCATTGCTAAGTCCTGGCCAATAGCGCTGTTCCCAAATTCAAACTATAACCAATGGCAGGGGACTGCATCCCAGCAAGCCACTCCCCCTTTGGGACAGAGCGCTATCAGCCGCAGACTGGCATGTAAAGCAATACACAGCGCTACAGACTTGGCGCGCAAATCAATACACACAGCGCTACAAACTTGGTGCTTAAAGGCAATACACACAGTGCTGCCAGTTTAGTGCGCAAAGTTTAAACATAACTCTACCAGCCACAGCGCTGTGGGCTTTAATCATAGTGCTATGGCCACAGCGCTATTTGTCACAGACTGTTCGGGCAAAATTCTCGTATAACATTCCACCCCTCGAACAGTCTGGTTTCTGCCACATCCGGCCCATAAGCTTTACCTGGTTACATCCGGCCCACAGGCTGTAGTAAAGTCCACGCGGTCGTGATGCCAATCCGCACATACAACGTCGCAATATTATGGCCAACAAGATTGTCCCAATGGTCAGCAAGGTTGGTGATGTTCCCTTTTACCCCACTCAGGGTCAAACCAGTCACCGGAGGCGCTGTGAACTGTTTTGTATGTGCTGATATGTTCGTGTGCTACTGTATGTTTCATTTTTTTTCCTTAGTACCTAAACAGATGTACAGCACTTTGGTCAACGTGAGTTGTTTTTAAATGTGCTATACAAATAAAATTGACTTGACCGAGTCTATACGACCGCGCATGGTAGAAATTAACTTGTTTTGTCGGAGGTCCCAAACCTTAATACCGTCATCAATACCACCAGGGATAATCTGAATGCTTGTGTCATTAAACATTGCTGCAAGTACTTGGTATGTGTTTTGAAACGTCTGGATTGCAGCCTTCTCCCGAATATCCCATAGCTTCACTGTTTAGTCATCGCTTCCTGTGTAGACCAACTGTGGTCCCCGTCGTCAGGCCGACTTAGATCAAAATGGTGATCTCAAAAAGGCGATCTCATATATGACCCGTTGGGTTCCCATTTTGACGCCGAATACGGAAGTATTAGATCAAAATGACTTGTCTCATTCACAGTATAAAGTTTATTAAAGTTTATAAAGTGAATTACTTTTTAAATATAACGAAACGTGACGCTGCACACCGCAAGATAAGATTTTTACTAATATATAGATATTACAAATGTAATTATTTCCAGACTCCCCCTCCCACAGAATCAGTCAGACCCCCCACATCCCCCACCCTTTCAATGCACAGCAAGATCCCAATTTAAACTTAAATAACCCTTGCATTTCCCTCCCTCACCTCCTCTCCCTCCCTTCCCTTCATTGCCCTCCCACTCCCTCCCCTCATTTCCCTCCCTCTCCCTCCCTCTCCCCTCATTTCCCTCTCTCACCTCTTTCCCAATCTCTCTCCCCTCATTCAACGGCGGAGGCACGACAGCGACTGTCCCTTCATTCAGCAGCAGCGGCAGTGAGGAGGAAGAGAAGGAGGCAGCGAGGAGGCAGCGACGGCTCGACGGCGACTGTCCCCTCATTCAGCAGCAGTGGCAGCGACGGCCGTTGCTTTGAGCGGGTAGAAACCCCAGCAGGCAACCTGCACGCTTCAAGCGGGAAGAGCCGGCGACCAATCAGAGTGGTGGCGGAGCTCCCCCCACGTGGGACCCGGAACAGCAACCAATCGGGCGTCGAGCGGGAGGTCGGAGCCAATCTAAGCGCATTGAACCCCACGTGGGGGATAGACCCGCGGCCAATTAGAGCGGAGACGGTTATCGACCCCTCCTCATTCCAGATACTGTTCCCTCCACAGCTCCTTGGTTCACTCATCCCTTCCCACCTATACCTCCCCCTCACCAGGTACGTTTGCCTGCAACAGCAGGAGATGTAACAGCTGTCCTTCCTCACCTCCAACTCGGGACCCCAGCAGCCTTTATAGGTGAGACACATCTTTTCTATAACAGGGTGACCAAAAAACTGAACACAATTCAACACATAATCTAAACTTCTCAACCCCATTCACAATCATTTATCTCATCCTAAAAATCCTGACCTCAACCACTTTGATAGCTAACAACCCCTTCTGCAATCCCTTCATAGTCCTTGAACCCAAGTGTGAGATACTGCATTGATGTCAGCAGTGGTGGCAATTAAGAGATACATCTTCTATAAGAATTTCTTTGAGAAGTCTTGCCTCTGATATTCCTGATAATGTTGTTATTATAGTAAAAGGACCTTGAATTATTCTTCACTCATAAATAATTTAACAGTTGTGAACATTGCCCGTTGTTGGACCTGCCTTCCAGTTTCATACTCTCAAGTTCCTGTGCTAAGTTGTTTCACCATTTTGCCTTTGATAATAAACATTCACATTAGCATCCTCGTTTACTTGATCGCTATTTAATTCTTAGATGTATGGGAGGTTTTGATGATTTCTGTTATCGCTTTACACCAATTTTCCTTTCTATTAAACTGGGATTTTTTACAGAGACAGACATCACAAACTTGATTTCATCTTAAATTTTATTTATTTTGCCCTAAAACTGACGTTTGTTAACTGAATACATGAGGTACGTAGATAAGGTTCAGTAGATCAGTCTCGTTCAATAATCTTTTACATAGTACAGGATATAGACGAGGAAACTTCCACAGATTAATTCAAATATTAAAAGGGAAGAATTATCTTATTGACTCTGGTTGATTTTTAATTATCCTTCTACTTCAGAAAATGTAGAAGTAACACATTATTGGGTTGACTTCAAACATCTTCAAATCGAATTTCAAGGAAGATGAGACCTTCAAGAACTTCAACCTAGAATATATAATTTTTTTCATAAAACACAATAAATTAAATGTAATTCTGTGAATTGTAAAAATACATTTTTTTTACACACACTTATAAAATATTGAGTTATTTTCTGGAATGTTCTCATCAATGAGTTAACACAATGGCGTTGAGCTAAAATGTGCCAGTTGGGGAGAAATTCCATTTCTCTTTTCTTTCCAATCCAAATTATATTTTGGTAATCATTATTTTGGCTCAATAGAATACCTTTCTGGAAGTATGCAATATTCCATTTGTTGATATGGGGCGTCTTAAGAACTGATCCAGGCAATAGCAGTGGTGATGTTAGGCTGACATGCAAGCTGGGAGCAAGATGAACAGTCCACCTTTGTATATGTAATGCAGAATGCATAGACACGAATACAAAAGGAAACTATATTTGAATCTGTGAAAATGATGGCATATATGCATGACAAGGGAATGGGAGTGTACAAGAAAAGATGGTGTTACCACAGACATGCGACTTTGAGTATTTGCATTGATGATGTTGTGTGAAACACGGAAAATTTTGTTGATATGTGTATGCATCACTGAATTAGAATGATGTGATAAATTCATGGGAAAGAGGTTGATTGTTTATGTGACACATACATGAGGTGTTATGTTCATTCACAATTCAGAATATACAATATTGTGAAAATTGATTCTTAATAATTCTCTGCCCAGTTCAAGAATAGGACAATTACACACAAGAACAAGATAAGTTAGTAAAATCCTGCTGTGCACTTATTAAAAATGTACCCTCTAACAAAACTGCATGTATTCCTGTGTATATAACTTACAATATAATTGATTAATATTTAAACAATATTACTGATAAAATTATTGATCTAATATAAAAGAACTACTCTTTTAATGCAATAATCATCCTGCAATGAAATATTCCATTCAAAGTAGCATAAAATACATTCATTAATGGCATTTAAAAAAAAATCTGGTTCTTTCCCACTTTGTTAAGATTTCTGAAACCTTCCGGGCACTGTTACCGTAAATATTTAACTATTGGTGTAGCACTAACTTTGGTAAGACAAGAGTACAATAACTGGCAAGCACCAGTCTAGTCAGAGCAGGCGACAGTAATTAGTTGCCATTAGCGTTGGTAAGACCAGTGTATAGCAGCATGACTAAACTCAGTTCCGAATTTTATCGCGATGATTGGGAAATCTGATCATCCTTTTAGTTTGAAGACCCTTCAGTAACTGAACGAATCCCAATGAAATCACTGCATGGAATAATAATCCAAGTAAATATTCTACCAGGATCCTCACGACATGCCTTGGGGGTTTTCCCATGCATTTACCTTCATATTTGAACTAGGCAAAAAAAGCCGATTTAAGGGAGCATAGAGGTATCACAACGAGCAAATGGAGACTACGGATTGCCACAATGGGCATACACCTCAGTATTTTGCCTTTACTGCATCCCAAAGGAATGAAAATAAACAATAATTTATGATAGCAAACTCTGAACCATATATTGAAGAGGTTGGAATGATGCTGATTTGATCACTGGTTTGCACAAGGGGATCAGGCAAGGAGATGTATTAGAGGTTTTGTCATGACCCCACTAAATTTGTGAATCATGCTCAAGCTGCTATATCTGATCATCTTTCTTGTGTTCTTAATCTGAACTAATTTCAGGAGAATGGATGAGGTAAAAGGGGGATTTCCCCTTTTTGAATTGATATACAAGCAATTTAAATCAAGAATCAAAAATAATAACAGGTTATTGCCAGGAATCTGAAATCAAAACAGAAATTGTTGTAAAAACTGTGCAGGCCAAGCAGAACCAATGGAGAGAGAAACAATCAACCTTTCAGGCTGCTGAAAAGGAGGGAGAAATAGGGAGAGAGAGAGCATAAAAGTGAAAGAGAGAGAGAGGGAGTGGGCGCAGAAGAGAGAAAGAGAGCAAAACAGAGAGGGCAAAAAGAGATGGTGCTAAAAAGAGGCCGTAAAAATGAGGGCAAGCAAAAGGGAGAGAGGATGCAGAAGGGGGAGAGGACGCAGAAGGGAGAGTGCAACAAAGAAAAATAGAGAGAGGGAAATAGAGGGCCACTACTTGGCCAACAGAGTATTCTAGCACCTTCTGATTTTATATTTGGCAATTTAAAAGTTAAGTTTCCATAAATGGTGACAAAAAGTATACAGCCATTCTTTGTACCACCAGTGACAATGGTGGTGGCTTACTGGTAAATGAATGATGAGATGTGACAATAACAAATCTGAAACTGTACGATTACTGCATCTTTCGGTTCAATTCTCAATCAGCATCCTAACTCCATCAGGATGATGAAGAGCTGTACCTCAGTTCTGTTTCCTACTGCTTGTCCAGATTTAATCCTGTTACATATGACTGGATTTTGTTTTATTCCAATCCTGACTTTAAAGGTGAAGCTCCTGGGTGAACGTAAACAAAGAATAAAAAAAGAACCAGCATACAGAAAGTGTTTTTGATATTGAAGATCCATGAACTGATTAACCATCAGCAACTTAATGAAGACAGGCAATAAGCTTTCAGTCCTGAGCCACCAACCATTTTGCTCTTTGATAAAAATCACACATTTTATTGTACACAAATACTATAAACCTGTCTTCATAAACTAAATTCCAAGACCATGATGGAACATTGTAGTTTCAGAAAGAAAAATAAGTTATAAAAAGCAACAATTTGTTTGCAATAAACATGCCAATGTAAGATACTCTGTCCAGTTACATTCAATTCAATCATATTTACAAGAAATTTGATTAATATAGAGGACAATTCAGGCATTGTGTGGCAACTCTGCTGGTTACATCGTCAAAGTCCTGAGCTCATAACATGAAAATCTCATTCTCACCTAGTTCTACAGCACCATATTTACAAATACTGCAGAAAACCTATCTTTTCATCGTGCACCACTTTTTAGAATCATGGTGGCAGATTTTAAAATAATACATGAACTTGACAAATAACAGCAGCTTAGCATCCAAAGAGAAACCACGTTTTTGATTGCCTAGCCACTGTCCTGACATGACTTTGATGTTCACGGAGGAGCCAGTTTTCAGGATACAAGCCGACTATGAAGATTCCTGCTCCCACTATCCTTAGAATGGCAAGAAAAAAATAAATTGCGGAAGTATTTTGGCGCCTTGACCCTGGCTCCCTGGTTCCTGGAACGTCAGCACATTGATTTGTTACTCCAATTTCACCCTTCACCCCATTTCCCATAAATCACCAACTGGATCTTTTCACTGTATAGAGCAATGGTCTGAGAACCCCCACAGTTGTAAAAAAGTAAAACTAGAGTGAAAGTTAACTATTCTTTCCAGCTGGTTGGTCTCCTTCCTCACAGTGTAGAAGACCAGAAAATAAGCAAATAACAAAAGAAAATAGAATTACTCAAATAATTTTTCTGCAGATGTCTCCAAGAAACAACTGCAAATATCTTAACCCACAGAAATATTGACACTGATAACCAGCAAAGGAAGTATGAATGCCAAAAGGTTTTGGATAGGCTACTTAAAGAAAGTTTCAGACACAAATCTTTCTTTACTTAACAGTTTTCTGCAGAGTATTAAACAGCAAACCAATGATCGTCTGGATAACTGTTGATACGACGAACTGGACCAGCTGTTCTCAAAGTTGCTCATTCACACAGTAAAATTTATTCCATTTTCTACAAAGAGCAGTTGCTGTGGTAATTGCGCTTGTGAGACTAATTGCCGTGTTTATAGGTGAAAGTGGATCTGGTTACCCAGCTGGATGATTCCTTGCCAATTGTGTCTGGTACTTCAGATACATTTTTTCTTAACACAAAAAAGCAATATGTTTGCACTTTACATACAAATCATTTGCAGTGAGGTTGGCCACTGGATCATCAGAACAGGCTGTTCCCTGAGCATCTGCACCAGCTTTGCAAGACTGATTAAAAAATAGAATTTTAACACATTTATTTGATGGCTATTTGCATGTCTCGATGCAAAGATATTTTCTTTTAAAAATTAGATACCAGATCATTGCACCATTTGAAGGTACATAACTCTGTGATTGGTGTATATATGGCTGGTAGAAATATTCTACGACCTGTTAAAATAGTTATCTGGAAAACACTGTTTTCTCAATGACTTTGTCCTGTATTGAGCAAAATCAATACAAATAAAAACTTCCTGATGTTGAATGAGATAATTTCACGAGGTAATGGGTACAGTGGATAATGCTGCTAATAATTTTATTTTTGGATGATAGATTTGATCCATTGACAAGATTTTCATGGTAGCAGTCTTTCACTTCATGTTTCAATCACAGAACGGTACATTAAAGATTGAGGGAAGTGATATGATTTCTGTTTGGTGAATACTTCGTTTTATTGGTTGCTTCTTAATGACAAGATGGATTCTGTTCCTGGTAACTTCTTTAATGGTGTCTGTTGTGCCTGAATTAATGCTCCTTCACTGCCATTTGTCATCAAGCGGTGAAGCAGCAACCCCCTTGATAGTGTCACATGGTAAAGTATAAAATCAAGAGAATCGCCATAAAAGGTAAAGCATAGTGCTCCTGTAACAGTGAGCTCTGATGTGACCCTGTGCCTGAATACATTGGCTTCTCCTTATTCAAATATGGCTTTTATTGTCATAGTCATCGGTCTCGAAAGGCACGAATCATGATAAGTCTGAGCCAGTGAACGTCATAATGGTTTTGCAGCACGGTGCCATGGAAGGATATTTCATACCTTTCAGGAAGAGGCAGTTTTTGGGGGAAATCAGTCTCAAACCATTTTTGTTTTATTGGTTGCTTCTTAATGACAAGATGGATTCTGTTCCAGGTAACTTCTTTAATGGTGTGGCTGAATTAATGTTCCTTCACTGCCCTTTGTCATCAAGCTGTGAAGCAGCCCCAATATACTGTTTTGGTGAATTACAAGAAAATTAAGCGTATTGAGACAACAGTTCCAGGATTGCATTTCTCTCAAGTCCTGCTTCGAGTGTTGCAATCACGATAACCGAGTAAGCACGGGTCATCAGACAAGGGCTCATGGGCAAAGACAGAGTCGTTAGAGGAACACGTACTGTTGCTGTCCTCACACGAGGGAGAATATTGCTCAAAGGGAGTTGAGAGGTCCAAATACTGTTGAGGAAAAAAAATACAGATATGCTTACTTCATCGGAAAAGCATCAAAGAAATAACATTTATCATAGAATAAAATTATCATTTTACTTTTAAGAAAATAGCTGCGATGAAAGATTCCTCTGCAGTAGCGGAATGGCCAGAAGCAGTTGGTTGATACACTAAATTTTTGTATCTTGGCTTCAAATTCTTGCTTGTGTAGAAGCATGGAATGAAGGATACCTCCTTCCGATGATTTAACAAGATAGGTTTCATCAGTACGAATCCAATTTTGAATGTGTGCCAATCCTCAACAAAATTCCTATAATTAAGCTTAGTTTACACTAAATTGGCAATCCCATTTGGAAGCTATTAAACAGTTTTGTGGTGAAAGGAAACATTCATACCACTGTTCCAGAAATGAGGCTGGGGTTAGGGACCAAAGTAGACCGGTGATGTATTACAATAAAGTATTATGAACCTCACCAAGGAATGATCACATTTACAATCATGACTATCTTGATTCCGTTGTGCATGTAAAATCATGAGTAAGAAGAACCTTTCAGCTTCAAACTGTTTTCATTTAGATTGTACCAATAATCTTATATTGATTTGACCTTTAACGCACAGCATCATTATTTATCTCGAGGAGAATAAGACACAAGACATTCTTTGCGAGGTTTCTTGCACCATGCAATGTTGAGATTTATGATCCTCAAGAAATTTTAATGTCTTAATCCTGGTGTTAGTACTGAAATGAAGATGAAAGGCTAAGATCTATTATGCTATGAAGGTATTATGCAGAAAATGCTAATGAGGCTATATAAAGACAAGTAGAATTAGGGTAGCAGGAGGCTTGGATTTTAACTACTTGGCAGTCCTTAACAAGAAGAAGAGTTTGAGAAAGATATTGGGCTCCACTTCTCCGATTTTCAGGGGAAAAAAGTTTATCAAGGTATTTTGATTCCTTTCTGGAAGGGATGTACGGAGGTTGGGGGGTGAAATTGTGCAAAGAAGAAATCTCAACATATCGCAGGTGTACAGACCTCGTCCGATAGAGAACTCAAGATCTTGTCAAGTTCTGCCACCAGTTGTTTGAACATTGGTCTTTGGGAAGACACCGCATGCCAGCACTCCCTCATCAGCAAGTACCTGAAGCAGAAACATATAACTTGTGAGATTCAATGACAGGAGTTTTACATAGATCATGTTGAAAGAATGTGAGCAACATGTTATCAATGAATCTGTCTGTAATTACCAAATACATTTACCCTTTTATTCAGCATTCGGTGCACACCACTGGAGGATATTTCAGGAATATGAATGCCCCTGGTTCCTTAGTGATGTTTCCAGGATATAATATTAAACATTCATAGCTAAGATCATCAAAACTTATTTTCCAGCTCTTCAGTAAATTTTGCATACTCAGAGGGGAAAATACACAGAGGGGACATGCCATTTTATAAAATAACCTATAGCTCAAAGTAGTAAAGCGTAGGTTCACAAATCTACACATGTCATATACATGTAAATCAATGTGATGCTGATGCGTAACTTACAACTCATGTGTACAATTTGATGGCTTGTCCATCCGATGGCCTTCTTTGAGAAGTTTGAAGAGTTCCTCCACGGGGATTCCTGGATAGGGAGAGCCGCCTAGTGTGAAGATTTCCCACATCAAGACTCCAAATGACCATCTGCATTGAAGTAGGAACAAAGAGCAAAAGCTTAGATCAATCACTCTATTACCATTGACCCACGCAGACCCATGGGAATATTGTCTGAATATTGTGGAGTGGTAAAAATAATTGCAATAGGTATTCATTAAAATGCCGATGGCATCTGATTTAGGACGATTTTCATTGATCAATGCAAATTGAAATGGACCTCATTAATTTTATGAGAACATATGGTAATTATGCAGGATGAAGGCAGTCATTTGTCCAAACTGGATTCACCCCATTACAACGATAAATGTTTTGCTTTTTTTCCATCGTGAAATTGCTGATCATTTGCTGTGCAAAGAAAATATTTCTGTTTAGTTTAGTTTAGAGATACAGCGTAGAAAGAGGTCCTTCAGTCCTCCAAGTTCGCACCAACCTGCAATCACCCATACACTATATCTAACCTAAACATTAAGGACAATTTTCAGAAGCCAATTAACCTACAAACCTGTATGTCTTTAGAATGTGGGAAGAAACTGGAGCACCCAGAGAAAACCCATATGGTCACAGGATGAATGTGCAAACACTGTACAGATAGCACCCATAGTCAGGATCAAACCCGGGTCTCTGGTGCTGTAAGGCAGCAACTCTACCACCGAGTCACTGTGCCGCCCTATTTATAGCCCGAAAAATATTTCCAGATAAGAATTGGAGGCTGATTGCCAAACATGAGCCTGGCAGGATGTGACCATGTGTAAGGATTGGGTGGGTCAGACAACGAAGTTCTAGCCCAGATTTTAACTGGGTCAGGATGATTTGCTTAGTACTAAATCCACCCAAAACTTCATCCTCAACATTGATGGTCTCCCAGTAGCCACCTCACCTCACATCCGGAATCTTGGAATCATCTTTGATCAAACCCTCTCCTTCGACAAACACATCAAACACATCACAAAGACAGCCTTCTTCCACCTCAAAAACATTGCCCGTCTCCGTCCATCCCTCTCCTCCACAGCTGCAGAAACCCTCATCCACGCCTTCATCACCTCCCGTCTGGACTACTGCAACAGCCTCCTCTATGGCGCACCCTCAAAAATCATCAGTAAACTTCAATACATTCAAAACTCTGCTGCCCGTCTACTCACGCACACCCCGATCCGTGACCATATCACCCCCGTCCTTTATAAACTCCACTGGCTCCCCATCCCCCAGAGAATCCAGTACAAAATCCTCCTCATAACCTACAAAGCCCTCCATAACCTGGCCCCATCCTACCTGACTGACCTCCTCCACAGGCACACTCCCACCTGCACCCTCCGCTCTGCTGCTGCCAATCTCCTATCCCCCCACATCCGGACCAAACTCAGATCCTGGGGGGACAGGGCTTTCTCCATCGCTGCTCCCACCCTATGGAACTCACTACCCCAAAACGTTAGAGACTCCTCCACACTCACCACATTCAAAACATCGCTGAAGTCTCACCTGTTCAGTACTGCCTTCAACCACTGAAGGTCACCTCACCTTCTGTCTCCTTTCTCTGTTCGTTTATTTATTTACTTATTTATCTATTTATTCATTTCCCTATGTTCTCTAAATCTCTGTAAAGCGTCTTTGAGTATATGAAAAGCGCTAAGCGGAGGGAACGGGAACTGTAACTGTAACATTCTCTCTCCAGAACGGAGACGCGACCTTTGTTCTGTATCGTGTCTCCGTTCCCGTTGCGGCCTACCACCGGCCATGCACCTGGGACCACCTGGGTCTCTGGTTCGCAGAGCCCGCGGTCCGGACTCACCACCTGCGGCGCTGGCTGCCTGCGAATGCTGCGGGAACGGCTGCGACTCGTCTCCGGATGCTCCGGCGCGGGCCGCGTGGACGTCGGAAGCCCGCAGGCCCCTGGATGGGGGCCGACATCGGGAGCTCCGGCAGCGGCAGAGGCAACGTGTCCGCCCGCCCCGAATCGCGGGGCTTGGGTCGGCCCGCCACGGACCTTTCACCATCCGGCGCGGCCTGAAATAGGCCGCGGGATTTTTTTTCACCGCCCAGCGGGGGCTTCAATATCGGGAGCCCCGACCGCCCCGACGTGGCAACTCCAACAGCCTGACCGCGGGACAAGACGGCAGGGAAGAGAAAAAGACATTCTGGCCTTCCATCACAGTGAGGAGGGACTGGAGGAGACTCACTGTGATGGATGTTTCTTTTTGTTTGGTGTTAGTTGTGATTGTATGTGTTATTGCATTTTTATTGATTAATCTTATTGGTCTTATTGTTCAACTGCGGGTAATGTTTCATTTTACTACACATTTATGTGTATGTAACAAATAAACGACTATTGACTATTGACTATTATTATTATTACTCTGTCCTTGATCAATATTTGACACTGACACCTGTTGCAGTCCAGTACTGAAGAACATTAGCATGTTGTCCATACTAAAATAGGTGGATTATATTCATGCAGGTGGTAGTCCTTGCAAACCTCGGCGTCAGATTCTCAATCCTGACAACATCACAGCCTGAAAAGGCCAAGATCGTATTTCTTGGAATTTTTTTGAACACCAGCATTACTTGATTTCAGCAACTGCATTTTGGCCAGAATCCCACATGCCCTTAAAATCGCCAACTTCACCATAGGATGCTACTCTCCAGGGTCCACAGGTCAGTCATTGTAACCAGGTTACATAATTCATTTTGGTAGAAATAAGGATGATTTCAATCCCGAGCTTAATTACTCCAGCTTTTTGTGTCTGCCTTCGGGCTTAAACCAGCATCTGCAGTTCTACCCTACACTACATAATAAGCAAAACGGTTGACAACTTACATCCATATGACACAGTATCCTAAAACAGTCCCTTCAATTGAAGTGGATTTCATAACATTTCTTAAACCACATAAATAAATTATATCCAAGGTCAGATAATGGTTTTGGTCAGGAACACAAGATAATATTTTGACAGTGTGTCCAACTTTGTCAATCCATTACTTGCAGAGTGTAGTGACACAGGACTGGCAGGCTTCTGTCAATCATCTACATTGTAGCTTTCTTCTACAGTGTACTGAGATTGAGAAAGGGAATCTAATACTTAGAGTACTTAAACATGATCAGTACTTACACGTCACTCTGGTGTGTGTACACTCTATCAAATAAGGCCTCTGGCGCCATCCACTTTACTGGCAAGCGACCCTGGAAGGAAACATAAAAGCCATTGTCAGTGAGCCTAATGTTTCACTTTTGACAAGTTCAATGTACTTTCAAATTAACTCCACGACAAATTGTCAACTGCAGCCAAGTGTTGGGGTTTCAAACGGCACAATGAACGATGCGAGTAGAAATTACTCAGAGCTGATTACTTAGAGAGGTCTACAACACTAGATTTTGTTCTGAGGACTTGTCTTCTTTCACAAAATTTGGATGCGTTTTTAATCGGGGCAAGAAGTGCTCCAGCAGATTTCCTAAGCAAATTAAGGCTTTCTAAATAATTGAAATGAAATCATGCTTACACCGTAAGGAGAGCCTGGAAATGGTTGACCTCATGCTTGAGAAGCATCACAAAACAATGCTACCTAACTTTCACAACAGTTTCTCCCACATATCTAATTCCTTAGCTAAATTTAACTTAGTTTACTCATTGTTACACAGAAGGAGGCCACCAAACTGGAATTTAGAAGGATGAGAGGGGATCTTATAGAAAGATATAACATTATTGAGCGATTGGACACGCTAGAAGCAGGAAACATGTTCCCGATGTTGAGGGAGTCCAGAACCAGGGGCTACAGTTTAAGAATAAGGTTTAGGCCATTTAGAACTGAGATGAGGAAAAAAAATTTCACACAGAGAGTTGTGAATTTGTGGAATTTTCTGCCTCAGAAGGTAGTGGAGGCCGATTCACTGGAAGCATTCAAAAGAGAGTTAGATAGAGCTCTTGGGGCTAGCAGAATCAAGGAGTTTGGGGAGAAGGCAGGAATGGGGTACTGATTGTAGATGATCAGCCATGGTCACATTGAATGGCAGTGCTGGCTCGAAGGGCCGAATGGCCTACTCCTGCACCTATTGTCTTTGTATCTATATCAAACAGGTTTCTCCTCCTTTTTTTTCCTCTTGAATCCTTACAAATCATTTTCTCCCATGTGCCCATCAACTTTTGATTCTCTTTGATTCTTATGCCTAGAATAATTTACTACGGCTAATTAACCTACTAGCATGTCTTTATAATGTGGCAGGAAACCAGAGCACCCAGTATAAACCCACATGGTCACAGGAAGGAGTTGCTAACTCCACCCAAGGTCAGAATGAAACTCAGGCGGTAGAGCTGTAAGGAAGCAGCACTAACTACTCTACCACTGTGCTGCCCTTTCTTTTCCATATTTCCATTCAGCAGGAATGCCTTTTTTGCCCTGTCTTGCAACAGAAGTTGGTTGTTTTTTTAATTCAAAATTTTGAATATGATTATATCTTTAAAAATGTTTATTGTCTAATTCCTATAGAACTCAGAAATTCAAGTGTCTTTTCAATCTCTTATATTGTCTGGAGAAATCGCCAAACATTTGCCTCTTCTCAATTCTCGGTAAGTTTTTCCCCCAACCCCCTCTCTACAGAATAAATTAAAATAGTCAGAAGAAAAAGGTCTAGAAGCGATATTATTTATAATTAACTTGAGAAAGTACTGTCTCTGATGGTAGGAGCCAGTATGTACGGCTACTTACATTTGTGGTTTTCTTGTAATAGTCAATATTGTTCACACCTCGTGCCAGACCAAAGTCTGCAATTTTCATGACATTGTCTTCAGTTACAAGCACATTCCTGGCTGCCAAGTCACGATGGATACACTGCGGAGAGAATTAAAAAAATGTACTTAGCACATTCACATCTGTGTCACAGCAGTAGTTTTCATCACAACTAGTAAACAAGCAGTTGACAGTGAGGTATCACAGAGACAGACGGTAATATGCCAACCTTGGACAGTACTCTTTAACACAGTGCATTGCAGTCATCTAGTTACCCACAAGGATACTTTTAATAATGGCTCATTTGCAAGCTGAGTGCTTCAGATGCGAGCCCAGCAGCAAGCCTTCTGTGAACAGATGAAAATCCTGCAAAGGATGGCTAATTCATAAGCCTAAAAAATCTAATCCCTCGAAGTGACAGTAATGTGAGCCTCATTCCCCTTTGCTTGTGAACAAGGGATGTTGTTTTTAAACCATCTTATTACTCGTCAAACATGGGAAAGTGAGACACAGCCCTTCCCACATTGCTCTGTTCACACGACCTTTCACCCATCCCAAGGGACCAATGCACATACCCAAACTCCCCCTTCATTAAATGAACAATCCACCTGGGCTTCATGCAGACATGCTACCTACAAGACTTCTGTCATGTAGAAAGCTAGATTAGTTGATGACATACCTTTTTAGATGCCAAATATTCCATGCCTCGTGCCACTTGGTAAGCACTGGATACTAGATCTTTAAATGTTAATTGTTCATCTGGCACTTTGGTGATGTGAAAGTTGTAATCCATGCCAGGGGGCCGCCGAGCCCTGAGGTATTCCCGCAAGTTGCCTTTCGCTGCATACTCCACAATTACATACAGCAAACCTGGGTCACCAAAAAACAACTTTCACCATGGCACTCAGCATATAATAGTAGTTTTTTATGCTATTTGCACTATAAATTTGCTTATATCTCCAGATTATACCTGTCACGATACAGTCAAAATGTCATTATGCAAAGTTTATACCCGTACTTCACTACAGTATGCAACTTCTCAGATTTCCCGCTTTTTCAAAGCATTCGCTTCTATGGGTAATGCTGTTGCCAGCAGCTTATCAGTGTCACCATACTTCATATGTTATATTATAGCATTGTGTCCAATCATGAAAGCAATCAAAGCTCATCTTTGTCAAAATGTCAGTGCTTTTCAGTGGCCATCATAGAATGAGATTTCAAACATAAAGGAAACTCCAAAAATCACTTATTAAGTACTGATTAATATGCTTTAAATGTTGGAAGAAAACATCCCGTTCCATGCTAAAATAGGAATACAACACACTAGAAATGGAACATGCACAATCTTCTCCCATAGACAGGTAGTAGAGTCCAGCATATTTAATCAATGCAGTGATATATAGCACTAGTGGCTACATTAATATATCAGTGCACGTGATAATATATTGGAGCAAAGGTTTCATCTGTCTTCCATTGTCCATGCAATCTTACAATGTCTAATGATGGGGTATCAATTGTACTATTTTATATCTGTGTAATGAACATTCTAGTATCTACATACGACGTTATGCACTATAGTTTTGCATGTATAAAATTATTGAATTTTATTATCCTGTGTGGTCCTCACAACATACATTGTGTACTAATCAGTCATTTATCAATACATGAATTTCTTTTCCACAGAAATTCTCCATATACTCACCATCCTGCGTGCAGGCACCAAGCAAGTTAATAATATTTTTATGCTTATCCATCATCTTCATCATCTCCATTTCTGAGATAAGATCTGCCAGGTCTTTCTCTGTAGCATCATCTGGAAATAAGAGTTTTAAAACGTTACTAGACCAAGTGGACCCAAACGACTCCTGCATTAGTGCAACACCCTCTCCTCCCCCACTCACCCCTTCCCTCTCCTCCCTACGACCCTCCCCTCCTCCTCCCCCTCCCCTTGCCCTCCCCCCCTCCATCCCTCCTCCACCCCTCCCTCCCCTCCCCCACCCCTCCACCTTCCTCCTACCTCCCTCCCCCCTAGAGTTGCCTCACCTACATTGGTACAGCACCCTCCCCTCCCTCCTCCCCTCCCGGGAACAACCCGCGGATGCCGTAGCAGCCTGCCTCCCGGCCCGGGCAGCCACCATTAGTAGAGTGGGGGTGGGGGGGGGGGAAGAGAGTCCTATCCCATCCCGGTGCGGGGATGTTCAACGGTAGACGGCGGCGGATCTCCCACTGTTGTTGAGCCGCTGGACTCTGGGCGGCGTGGGGAAGGTGCTGAGCCGGCTGGGGAGAGGAGGGGGGAACAGCGGAGCCGAGGGCAGGCCCAGCGCCAGGCCCAGGCCTCGGCCTCACCAACGCCCGGCCTCACCGCTGTGGCTGCTGCTGCCGCCTTTCCCTTTGGCCCACCTCAGGCTCGCGGTTACCCGGTCATGTCCAGGCCCAGGCTCCGACTGCTTCCCACGGCACCAGACCTGGCTCTCCTGCCGCTAATGAGCCGTCAAACCCGCCCCCAAAAGACAGGTGGCCGAGCCCTGCTCAACGGGCCCCAACTGCGCGGGCACGAACGCGTTTGTTCTACGCACACGTGGATACGGCAGTCATCTTACGTAAGTACCAGATCAACGAAGCCCCAATTGCGCATGCAGTTTTTTAAAACTTTAAAATGTGAATAATTTTTTTAAATACAACACTGATTTCAATGCAACTTCTTCCATAGGACCACGGGAAGATGGTAAGGTGGGTCTAAAACTGTCTCGCTATCGTGTACCGTTTTGGCTGTAGTTCAGGAACAAGCGAACAAACTAGAGTTTTAGTATATAGATATATTTAACAGCTTTCTTTGCATTGATTTTATCAAATGACTAAGCAAATAAAATTATTACCATCTCCAACTTAGAACAATCAGAGAGGGGTTGCATAGAATTACTTGGATTATACAACTTCATCAAATAAATGTTTACTTAATTATTTTACTGGGATAATTTAGATAATAGACTGAACCATCAATCCATTCCCTCCACAGAAGCTGCCTGACCTGCTTAGTTCCTGCAGCACAGTTTTTTTTGCTCATGATTCCAGCATATGCAGTTTATTGTGTCTCTGGACTACCATGTTTTTTTTTCTGAACCCAGCAACAACCTAGAATACAGAGTTTCATATTTTTCTCACCTTTCAGTGATTTCACAGCCACAGTAATTGGTTTGTCTGGATTGTCTTTATTTAACCCGTATGCCTCTGCTTTGACTACCTGTCCAAAACAGCCCTCTCCGAGGGGTTTCCCCAGTACCAGTCTGGAAAATAAAATAAATACCAAGTTGCAAAGATACACACAAAGCCTGCTCATGCATATTCCCAGGCTGTCTGAATTCTTTATTTTCAATTTTTCTCTTTGATGAATATCTTTAGGAAAATCAAATTTAATAAAATATACACGAGAACAGATCCACAATACGAACCATTTGCAGAAGATGTCAAAATGCTCTAAACTGCTCTTACAGCAATTGACAATATGGGAGGATAGTTTGATTCATGTTCTGTTTAGACACATTTACGTAAGCCATTAGTCCAGTTTACTACGAGATGAGAAGTGTGATATTCCATAAGCAGCCTCATCCTACTAATGTTCCACTTACTTATCACGATGGAATTCCCATTTTGGATCCATTGGTAACTCAAACTCCACAACACCAGCCAGCATGGGTGTGCCACTGGAAGACAGACGTGCTACCCTGACCAGGGAGGCATTTGACTTCATTGAAGAATTGGATTCTCGTGAAAACTAAAAAAACGCAATGAAATAAATTATTTGGCTGTGTGAAGTAAAACATTTCTTCATATTCACAAATCTCCACATGTTTGTGAAGATTGGTCTTGCTATGATGATATCAGTGCATTTTGACAAAAGGATACAATGTACTGGACAAACAGCATCTCTAGAGAACATCGATAGGTGACATTTCGGGTTGGGACCCTCCTTGAGACCTTAATCTGATTTTAGCAGATCTATGATCGGCCCTTTGGATACACTGCAAGAGTGATTGGACAGTTTCGCTTTATGATGTTAATGAGGGTGCATTTTGACCTAACTGGATGCTGTTGGTGTACTTTGGCTGTAATGTGATTGTGCTGGTCTGCTCTGGTTGCACTGACATAACATTGGTGCACTTTAGCTATATAAAATTGATGGTATAATTTGGTGAAGTTTTATTTTCTATGATGGGGCTGATGCACTATGGTTGAACTATTATATAGTTAGTGCAATGTATTGCATAGAGATGCCGTTTGATTCTCTTTATTGTGATATGTTGGAAGATAAATCCTACCATGGTACAATCAAAGTTGAAAAAGCTGTTATGTCATTCAACATTACAAGTTATTATTGGTGATTTTTCTTATGCTATAGTACTGATGTATTGATTACTTTTTCAGGTATCTACATCTCCGCAATAAACTGTTGAAATTAATGCATCACTAGCTGTGGGTTGGAGACGGCATGATCAGCAATCTTGGACCTCAGTAAAGTCTCAACCTGTATTCCAAACTGGAATATAGTAACTCAAATCATGGTGGGCAGGGTGGGGTCAGACTCTGAAAAGATGTCTTCCACCACCACAATGGCAGAACAGCCTGCCAAATCATCAATTCTAAGCAAGGTGTGAATGGTCTGTGGTGCCCATGTAACCCGTTACTAACAGGAATTGACAGTTCCAGAGCTGAACAAAAACAAAAGCAGGAGCAACATGTTGTAAAACACACCCACCCAATGTTCAATTGAATTGCTGTTGCCTTGTAGTAATATATTTTGTAAGCATTATTCTGCCCTGTTGAATGATGCGAGGTGCTCAGGTTTTTACCTGTCTTTTAAAAGGGAACTTGGAAAGTTTCTGCACAGGAAGTGGGTCAAAGGCCCTTTTGGTGGAATTTGCCTGCATCCTGCACAGTATGACGATGACCACTGACAAGATGATGGCCAAAGATGTAGCAGCATAAATCAAGATGTCCGTATATTTTGTCCCGGAGGTGTCAATTATTTTCGGTGACTCTTCATCTGTGAAATAATGGAAAGAACAGTTTCCATGAATAATCTTCACCAAGCTACAGATATTATTGAAGTCACTGCTAAAAGTATGTGAAACGACACGCAAAAACTCAGCGTCTTTGGCACCTAACTCCAAGTCTGTTCTTAAACTGCAATAAAGATGCTGTACAGACCGATAATTGGCTCGTCTCCTTTATAAAATCATATTGTCTTCAGCCAAGGGTCCATTTTCCCCCTTGGTGCCAGTAAGATTGGCAGAGGCAGAATTATATGTTGGCTGGCTGTATCGCATGTTCCCTCATCTCACAACAGACATGCCCACCCTGGCAGTATAGTGATATATCATGGAAACAGGCCCTTCGGCCCACCGAGTCCGCGCCAACCAACAATCACACGTACACCAGTTCTTCCCTACACACTGGGGACAATTTACAGAAGCGAATTAACCTACAAACCTGCACATCTCTGGAATGTGAGAGGAAGCGAGAGAACCCACAGAAAAATCATGCAGTCTCAGGGAGAACGTGCAAACTCCACACAGACCGCACCCAAGGTCACGATCGAATCTGGGTCTCTGGTGCTGGGAGTCACCAACTCTACCGTTGCGCCATTGTGCTGCCCGTATTGGTGAGGATCTCATTCACATTCAAAGGTCGCAGCAGAATATAATTAAAATTGGGGAAATTGTACAGGGCCAAACCTGACAAATGGATATGGTGACAGTCAATGCCATGGCCACGCTGAATATTTATGTGGTTTTATACTGCTGATGCTGATTGCTGCTCCTCCCAATCTTACAATAAAAACTCTCATTTCACCATTCCCAGTCCTGTCCCTTTCACCCAGTGCCAGGATTTTTTTGGCATTCTATTGTGTTCATGGTACATTAGACCATTCTGTTGTGTTCATGGTATTCTTGGCTTGCTGTTCCAACATCCAGCCCACCCTTGTCCACTTTTGGAGCAGTATTTCAATGTTTAAGCGGGGTCTAGAAAGGCATATGGCCCAGGTTGCGGGATCCAAGACAGCCTCCCTCTTGTTTGCATACTGGTATGGATACAATAAAATGTTTAGCCCTGTTTAAGTCATTATACAACCTATATTTATTGTACTACGCACCTGGTAAAACTGTCAGCCAGGCTGAGTGGTAAGAGATCCCAATAGAATTGCCGGCCAAACAGGTGTACTTTCCTGCATCTTCAAATGTGATATTATGCAAGTAAAGAACTTCAATTTCAGTGCTGTTAATATCAGCAGTCTGTGAAGAGTGAGAAAAAATATATAAACTGATTAAGGAATAGTGTTCTGCAGAGGACATGCTCTGCAGGTGCATAGTATTAGATTACACAGATGAAATAGGAAATAACTGGGTTATTCAAAGCTCTAGGAGCACAGCTTTGTGCCAATATAATAACAATGGGACCCTACTGTAAAGGTTATTTGAGAAGCAGCGTGTCCACTTAGCGCACTATTGACTTCAGGGTTTTATAGAACTTAATGCAACTTTATTTTTTGAACCACATACGTACCTTTAAAACCTGGACATATGGGGCCTCATCGGGACCATATCTACTGCCATTCACCTCCACATGTTTCAGCCATTGGATGTGAGGCTGGGCATCACTGAAAACCCTGCAGTGAAACTCCACATTGCTGCCCACAACTGCAGATTTGTTGGCTGGCAGGCCGACCTGCAGGATAGGCCGATGAGGAGACCTCTCTGTGTGTCAGAAAAGGTATAAAACATGAACATTCAAAATACTGCTTGCACCATGCAATTTTGAAAATTTGTGAATAGATACTTTTTATTTTAACCTTGGCATTTCTTATGTTGATAATCTGGAGTCACCCATAATATATAATGGGGAGAAAGTGGCATAACTCACTATTTCTTGCTTTCAGTTTATCAAATTTGCTAATTGCAACAAATCTCATTTACTCCTTCCATTTTTAAAGTAATTTCCAGCAGAAATTGTTTAACATTGTTCCCAATTCCCAATGGTGGATAGATATGGCTTACAGATAAGCAAGCAATGTGACATAGCAAGTCAGAACTCTCTTAATAGTTTTCAATATATCAGTTAACAATGCTGGGGACTTTGATGTTTCTTTGAAGTCCCACTTCAGATATCGTGGTCAAACCTTAAGCTGACTAACTGCACCATAACAACATCTCAGGTCAACCAGAAGCATCAAGTCGACTCAGATCCAAAGACAACACTAATAAGTCCAATACAAACACCTGGTTTTCAAGGAAATTTTCGAATCATTTGTAGACATTTACTTCTTTTTGATTGTTATCAATTATTTGGAATTTAGACATAATTGAACCTGTATTCCAAAAGCAATAATCTTACATTATCAGAATGACATCAATCAGCTCCCATTTACCTATAATTATCTTATTTTTATTCAAAGGTTTTTTTTAATGTAATTATATTTATCCCATTTTTGTGGCACAATGCTTAGCTTGAAAGTACTGAGCAAAACAAACTGCTCTTAATCTGGCTCAACAATATATATTGCTTTGGATCTGCAGACTACAATTTCAGTATCCACAATAATTATGAACTGGGAGTGCGAAAGCTACCAACACATACTATTATTGATTTCAAGATCAGTGAAGCCAAAATATATGCAGAACAGACCACACTAAACTGGAGCATACAGATTTCTGTTGCCAATGAAAGTGGATTTTATGCTCATTCCATTCAAATGACATGCACATTTTAATAGAGAATGAAATATATATTTTAGGGCAATGCATTATAAAATGTTGAGCCATTGAGGTTCATAAAATTTATAAAGGTATAGTTGAATAAACATCATTTCTACCCAATTCCTAAACCAAAATGCAACTTTCCGAATAGTTGAATTCTTACCCAGAACTTCCAATTGGTAACTGTGGTTAATGCTGCCATACTTGTTCTCCACCACACAGGTATAGTTACCCCGGTCAGAAGGTACAACACTCTCCATCACGAGGCTCCAGCGATGATGGCGTAACTGAAGGATAAGTGAGATTAAAACGTATCAGAAGAGAGGCAAACAAGCCTATTGAAGGCACATAAACAAACCCAGTGAACTGAATACAAACCGTCAAACCAGGATTTTCAGATTGCATGTCTTTTATAATATCTTCATTTTACTATCTAAGCCATGGGAACATCTTGAGATCCGAGTTAGGATATGAACAAGAAATTCTCTGGTGCTGTCTGTATGAAGTTTGCATGTTTTCACTGGGTACTCCAATTTAATCCCACATCCAAAAAAAAATCCAGGTTTGTACATTAAAAGAGCCCTTAGTGTGGTGGGTGGTAGAATTTATGGGTATGTTGATGAGATCAAGTTACAGCAAACATTGAGGTAATGAGATAGCTTTAAGAGATGGCATTGACTCAATTGGATGAATGGCCTCCTGGTACATTGTAAGGAAATATGGAAGAAGGGTTATTCTGCAAATGTTTACTAACTAGTGGCTATTGGGCAGTGCTGAGATCTCTTAATAATGGGATCCTAGATATATTTCATTTGCCAATGTTTTTTGGGGAAGTGTTTACTACATTAGGTGATACATAGAAAACCAGGTTTGCCAAACAATATTTGATGTTATTTTAATCACTCAAGGTACCAGGGTCATTACCAATTTGGTTAGTGGACAAAAGAAGGCCGTTGTAACCTCCCTGGTTTCACACAGCAGAGACTGGCAACAGGGTAGTTTACATTCACCTCAGCTGCCTCCTACATCAATATAGTTCCTACCATTAGGGTTACAAAAACTTTTCTAATTTGTCCTTGTTCATCCATCAAAAGATTTAAAAAAATACACAGACTGTCTTATATCTAAGAAAGTAGTGTCTGAAATGTTCACAAATAGTGAATTGGATTAACTATATCAGTAATTCGGTTTGGTGATCTTGACACAAAGAACTAGTTGTTGTTCTTCAAAACGTACATGTTAATTTACTGGAACAGCTGCCAGAGGTCTGGACTGTTGATGTAAAGATGAGAGTTCAAATCTCATCTTGGCAATTGGAGAATTTATATTTAAGTAAATCTGGAATTAAGCTAAAAAGTATCAATATCAAACTCAGTATCAATGGCCATGAAATTCTGGATTGCTGCTAAAAAATATCTGGCTCACTACTATTTATTAGTGAAATAAATCTACCTTCCTTGATCACTCTGGTCCACCTGTGACTCCATATCGCCACTCATGTAATTCACTCTAACTGCCTAATTTCAAGACCAGTTACGCATGGGTTAAATAAATCCAGTAGAATCAGCAACATCCTCAACCGATGAGAATATAAATACAAGGTATCACAAAATGCTGGAGTAACTCAGCAGATCAGGCAGCATCTCTGGAAAGAAGGAATGGGTGACGTTTTGGGTCGAGTCCCTTCTTCAGACTTCAGACCCTACATCAGTCTGAAGAAGGGTCTTGACCCGAAACGTCACATCAGTCTGAAGAAGGGTCTTGACCCGAAACGTCACCCATTCTTTCTCCCCAGAGATGCTGCCTATCCTGCTGAGTTTTGTGCTTCAGCATTTTGTGATACCTTTGACTTGTACCAGCATCTGCAGTTATTTTCCTACAGAATATAAATACAAAAACCTTATTAGATCTTTCACTCTTCCTGAACAGGCAATTTGTCAATACTTTGCTCAGGTGTCAATATAGTGCACTCAGGACTTGGTGATACCCACTGGCAAGCATATTTTCAATTGAGCTGGAGGACATTAAATAAGTTTCATATTTATAAATTAAGCCTATAGATATGTATATCGAGGCAGATTACAATGACCCTGGAACTCACTGAAAGAAGCACTGCCACTTTTATCAGGCATTTCAATCAATTTCACCAGTAACACAATTCAAAGAATAATTCTTCAATTCCCAAGAAAAAAAATCAGAAAAGTTAAGGAAACTGCTGAGCTCTCACTCTTTGTTGTTTATGGCTTCTCTCAGCTGACAGTCTCCTACATGATAAGAAAGCATCATGTTTCACTCATACACCCCTGCCTTTTTGATAATTTATATTCATGTAAGCCAATTCATATGGCTGCTGGCAATATCCCAGGCTTGTCTTTCTGTTGTAGAACCTTCTATACCAAAGATTAGCTAGCTATATGCTTCATTTGTCATGCCACTTTCTGTGTTGTAGTAACACAGGAACAATCAGCTGGCTTGAAATACAATATTAATTACCGTGATTGTGTTCCATTTTCCACAAAGCAGACAATGTAAGAAGCAGTAGAGTTGCATTGCTCGATTGGCCTTCACAACCACTTCCTTCAAGAACTATTGCAGAAGGGTAATACACCTAATCCTAGACACTTGGGAGTTTGTTACTATGTGGGGCGGCACAGTGGCGCAGCAGTAGAGTTGCTGCCTTACAGTGCCAAAGACACGGGTTCAATCCTGACCACTGGTGCTGTCTGAAAGGAGTTTGTATGTTCTCCCTGTGACCACATGGGTTTCCTGTGTGCTTCGGTTTTCTCCCATACTTCAACGACGTGCAGGTTTGTAGGTTAATTGGCTTCTGTAAATTGTCCCTAGTGTGTAAGATAGAACTAGAGTATAGATGATTGGCGTGGACTTGGTAGGCCGAAGGGCCTGTTTCCACGCTGTATCACTAAACTACACTAAGTATATTCAATCGGATGTGAATATGTGATTAAATTGTTAACATGTAGCGAAAGGGTCAGTGATCCTAGTGAAGAAAGTAAGCATTTCTGGTCTCTTGTTGCGTTGTGTGTATGTCAGATTCCCAGTAAACTGCTGCCAACCACTATCTAGGTTCATGGTAAAGTAGAGAAAATATAGATCAACCTTTCTATTTAAAATTCACTCTTCATGTTGAGTTTCCTCTCAATGCATAGGAACTTAATTCTCAGCAATCCTACATATGGGGTGAAAGGGAGTCTACCTTAATTCCTCCGATCCGCTGCTCTCCCCTGAATTCTCTGCCATTCTTCAGCCAGCGTATGATCGGAAGAGGATTTCCAGCTGCTGGGCAGCGAAATTTCACGGTATTAGCTGCTGGAACCACATGTAGGCGTTTCTCCATTCGCTCAAAGTGTGTCCAGTAGGGAGTCCCTGTGTGCAGAAGCAAAGCAAAGCTCTTTAGTTAACAATCAGTAATTAAATGCTTTGCTCTGCCCATGAGCAGCATCCCATACTTTTTGGTGTAATTATGTGTAACACGACAACAGTTTAGAATGACCCTTTACTTGAGATGAACACTTGATATTAATACCTTGGTAGAAATTGTGGCAAAACCAAGAAAATTGACCTGCGAGAGGTTTAATTAAGAGAAACAAAGTCTGGATAATTGGCTAAAGGTGAAAACTCAAAACCCATGGAAGAGACGGGAAATGTGAAATAGAAACAAAAATTTGCTGTAAACATACTAGGTTAGGCAGTATCCATTAAAAAAAACAGGGTGCATGTTGCAGGCAGAGGATTCTTCAACAAAACCTCAACTCTGAATTGGCATAGGGTGCTGTGATTGAATCTATGAACTGAACATACTTGGAACAAAGTGCTGGAGGAGCTCAGTAGAACAGGCAGTATCTGTGAAGGGCGATGAACAGGTTAGGACCCTGTTTCAGACCGATTTGATTGAAGAAGAGTTCCAACTCTAATCATCGTCTATCCATCTCCCTCGATAGATGCTGCCTGGCCTGCAGAATTCTTCCAGTACTTTGTTTTCTGCTCAAGATTTAAGCATCAAGTATGGACTCGAGATTCAAGATTCAAGTATGGACTCTTGTGAGTCCATACTTTTGGAACAAGGTTCTATGCTGCAGGTACACATCACAAAATTATCCCATACTCTTTGATAAACATTACTATCACAGTTTATTTGAAGTTAAGCAATTGTATGATCAGCGGAAGTGATTGAGGCAGCTACAATAACACCATTTAAAAGTCTTTCGGACAGGTACATGGATAGGAAAGGTTGAGAAGGATATGGGTAAAACACAGGCAAATGGGACTTGTGTATGTGGGCAAACTGCTTGGCATGGAAGAGTTAGATCAAAGAGCTTGTTTCCAAACTGTATGACAATTTAAATTCTAGCTTGGGATCCACACTTGTTTCCACGTTGACTTTACATTGAAATTATCTGAGGACAGTTGGCAGCGAGCATTAAAAAAAACCTTAGATCAGGAGGGATGGTCCCCAAACATTTGAATTAACTCTGGAATCATAACAAAATGTAAAGACTGGCCAACCAGAGTCAATAGTTCTACCCTAAGTTTATAAACCCAGTGTAAAAAAAGCTCAACAGTAACATATCAAACATCAATCATTTTGTAATTCTCCTCTAAGAAGTTACATTCTTCTGCATTCTTGTCTAATCAGCTCTAATTGACCTAATTAGCTGGTCTGGGAGCTCCAGTGGCAATTAGGCCACGCATTTAGCAGTAGACCGAATCTGCAGAGCTTAAATAATTAGAGCAAAGACAAACTGTTGCCCAAAAATATACATAGCAGTTCAAATGAACAGCAATAGTCTTGCTTCACTTACGGAAATTTCACCAAGTACAGAATGATTCATACTTTGGGATATGTAGCATTCACATTTTGTGCAAACACTACCCACATTGTTTTATCCTCAATGCCATGTTTTATGTTCAGGACACATTGCATGTAACACACCCATGTACATTGTAACGGTCATCCTATCCATACCAGCCCCCTTAAACACCTGGACTATATAATACCTAACAAAATATATAAAACTTTTCTGGATATATGAATGCGTGAGAGAAAGAGAGAAAGGGTTGGCCAAAAGTGCAGACCTTTCTGGGAAAACGAGCGGCCATCACTCGCTTCTAGAGCCGAATCATCAGATCCACCATCTTCATCGTCATCTCCAGAAGACAAAGAATCTGTAACAATCAAAGCACTGAACCTGAAAAACTGGAATCTCATATATATTTTAGTACATGAAAACATATGAATTAATTGCAATGGAGATTATGCAAAATGAAGCCTTCTCATTTTGTCTGGAAATAAACTGGGCAAAAAACAAAATTAAGTCTATCAAAGATCAGCCACAAATAACTTTCAGCAATGCTGTAGTGATTAAAAAATCAATTATCTTTTAAATTGAAAGGTGAATTTCAAGGGCACACGTGCAAGCCACAGTTCAACGCAAATATTGATGATATTCTGCTGCATAGGCCTGGAAAAGTAGTCAATAAACAGAGATTTCCATGCAGGAAAAACAAGGCAATGGTCCCGACATTGATTGCTCTCAGTCCACTTCAGTGAACGCATCACCAAAGCTGAGATCCGATAGTCAGCCTGTCTGGCAGCAACTACAATGATCAGAGTCAGGAGACTGAGCTTCCTTGGTCACACTGTTTGAACAAATGGGTGACCTGATCATAGTAGAGCACTGAGCACCATATTATCAACAGAATGCCACAGGACTGCATCCAACCTCAGAGGCAGACTGCTGTTGCCATGGATGTACATGGTTGAGGACAACTTCAAATCTCACATGGCCTGCTAGCCTTTAGGCCACAGCAAACAACTGAAGCTTGTTCCTGTCTATTGTTCCTGTCTAGATTTTACAGAAAACAATGCAAAAAGGCTGTTTCATTATGTTATATGATTACATAGGTCTTCAAAGGAATTTGTTACTGGAGAGGATTACATTGCACACCTCTGGTAACAAAAGTTTATGAAGTAAAGATGCAGCATGAACATTGCACAGAGGTAGGAAACAAGAATCTAGCACCTGTTTGATTGAACTGCATATAACATCGTACAATCCCATCCTCTCATTGATTTACAGATGCACTTTATAGAAGAGGTGATTTGTTATACGTGATATGCTTGGAATATCCAAATCCATCATTAGATTTTTACAAAATACTGGCAAAAGACAAGATAGTCTATCGTGCAAACTTGATTTGAACGATCTGAATTTGTGCATCATACCAAATTTTCTATATTCCATCATTGTTGGTTAGATGGGAGAACCTCATCAGTTTCTGGCGGTTTCCACTCAGTTTGATTGATTATACAATCAAATCATTCTAATATAGTGCTATACCATTTCTATTTTTAGTTTTTAGTTTAGTGTTAGCGATCACACCCGGGACAATTTTACAATTTTACCAAAGCCAATTAACCTATAAACCTCTACATCTTTGGAATGTGGGAGGAAACCGGAGCACCCGAAGAAAGCCCACATGGTCACGGGGAGAACGTACAAACTCCATAAAGATAGCACGTAGTCAGGATTGAACCCGGGTCTCTGGTGCTGTAAGGCAGCAATTCTACCGCTGTGCCACTGTGCCGCCCTTAATTGCTGAAATTTGCCAGAATACTGCGTTCATATGGATGGAAAGGAGAGCAACAATCATATCCCAGGTAAAATCAATAACCATGAATTTTAATTATGTTTTCTGGGATTTCTTTAATGTTGCTGTCCACTCGAAGAGGACCAACGTCTATCTCCATGATTCAGGATTTGAAAATCCCAGCCATTCACAATGTAGTGATGTTCATCTGCGTTCTTTACTTTGTCAACAAAATCACTAAACCTTATTAGCCTCACACTTCATTGTTTTCTTTCTATTGAGAAAATTGGAAGAATGAAGAATTTTTGCAAAATGAAAGACCAGTGATCAAAATATTATAAAAACATGACATTAATTCTGTACAAATGGAATACATTTGTTACATGAAAAGAAGCACATTTATTACTCTTTGGCCTTGGAAGTGTAAAGGAATGAACTCATACCTGCTACAGTTACGGTGAAGTTTTTTAGAATCTTGCCTGTTCCACGCACCACGCATAGGTAAAGGCCAGAGTCATTGTATGTAGTCTCTACAATTTCTAGAACCTTCCGTGCTATATGCACTCTTTCACTGGGCAGGATCTGCTTATCTTCTTTGTACCAGTTGATGTTCTCAGATTGATTAGTGCCACATGTCAGCTTGAGTCCATCATGGAGGTCCAGGAGGATATGGTCCTGGGATTCTGCTGCTTCATTGTTGAACAATTCTGTTGAAGGAACAAGGATACTTTAAAAAGGTGAGAGCATGTGAAAGAGAGAATGTGAGGCCGTCTTTCTTGTTTCTGACCACTGGCATCAGTTGTGGGGAATCCTTTGTTAAGGAAGTGGTTAAAGAACACTTAGAAAATAATCACAAAATGCTGGAGTAACTCAGTGGGACAGGCAGCATCTCTGAAGAGAGGGAATGGGTGACATTTTGGGTCAAGACCCTTCTTTGGACAGAAAGGTCAGTGTGGGAATGGGAAGGGGAGTTAAAATGGTTAGCGACCAACAGATCCAGTAGACCTTGGCAGACCGAGCGCAAATAACTTGGACAGGGTTGAATGACCTTTGTTGTTGCCAAAAAATAAAATTCAGGAAACCTCAAGAGTCATTTGAATGCGAATATAGCCGGCCTGGGACACAATCAAAACCCTTATCATTCCTACGCAGCAGTCCCGAGATAACAATGACCACCTCACTACAAACACTTCACAAGGTGCACTAAACTTTGTTCTGGGCTTTACTCTGATGGTTCGACCTTTCTCAACAGGGATTGGTTGGAAAATCGTAGTATGACACTGGCATGATTCAATTTTTGTCACAGTATTGCAGCAGTGGTAACTTATTTCAAAACATTGCAACATGTTGAAACCTTATGACCACAGTCATTGACCAAAAGTTGTGCAAGCATTGCCAATATACAAACAAACGGAGCTGTATTTTGAAGTTTGGTTGTTTCAATTATCCACTAAAATATATCTGCATAATCATGAACTTAACCTACTCCACAGGCCACACAATCAGGCAACGGTGCAGAATGCAATTGCTTTTTTCGTTAAATCAATACTTATGGTAACTTGTTGCAGTTTAATTAGTTTAGGAGAAAAGGGTTTTAATCACACAATAAAGACTTTCCTGTCATTTTCAAAGCTGCACGGAACCATTTACTAACTTCATTGTAGTGCAGTAGACAATTGCTTAGTAGATTAAACATTTTTTAATTTCCCAAAAACTATTTTGGAAACAGAAATATTGCCTTTTAATGTCCCGAGAGGAAATGACAGATGATCAAAGATGAAGATCTTTGAAAGGCCAATGAAATAATTTAGAGAGATGAACCTGTGGAAATGGGTTAGGGCAGAAATCAGATCATATATGGAAGTGAGAATCAGTCTGGACAGAAATAGGGGATGTAACATTTGAATTAAGGGCAACAAAAGATAATGAGAGTTGAGCAATGACGAAACGAGAATTTTTAAAGTGTCCTACTGATATGAATCTCCAAAATAAGTGGTCCGAGTAAGAGTAGGACTGATTAGTAACCTAAAAAATGAATTTCCGTACTAGTACACAATTCACAGTAGAGGCACTAAATTTAGTATTTTGCAACTGTAATGTTTAGGCATTTGAGATACTACATACCCTAAAAATTGATTAAATATAACTTATGTATCAGAAAGATTTTAGATTATAAAACAAGTGATTCAATTGGATCATGGCTGAACTGACAATCTCCAAGTCCATTTACCTGATCCTTTCCCATAACCCTCAATTCACTTATTGGGAACAAAACTCTCTATCTAAAGGATGTCAAAATAAAGCCAGCAACTACAGATCAGTCTGCCAGACTGCTTAATGTCTGTGGTACAGTGGATAATGATAATTGACGATAAAATGAATAATCATTTGAATAAATATTAATCAATATAGAAAAGCTGGGATGTACTTTTGTTAAAGGTAACAGCCCTGCACAAGGCTATCTGTACTGGAAGGTTGAGAGACTCACAAACCTGCGAGAAAGAACATTTTCCTCACACTACAGATCATCCTTGTGAACCTTGCCTGAAGCAATAATATCTTTAAATAGGGAGACTAAAGCTATTCACAGTACTCTGGATGTGGTCAAACTGATGGCTTGTACACTCACAGTAAGACTTTCCTTCTGGGAAGTCTGACCCCCAATTAAATAATGGCGACCATTTCATTACTTTTCCCTATTATCTGTTGCACTTGTGTGCGAGCTTTCTGTGTTTCATGCACAAGGATACACAAGTCCCTATGACTTATAATTTATCTCTACTTATATAATATCCTGGTGTTTTGTTCTTCCTTCCAAAATGAACAACTTCACATTTTTCCACATTGTACCCTATTTGTCAACAATTTACCTACTTACCTGGCCTATCTCAACCTATTTGTAAACTACTTTGTATTCTCTTCATGATGTGCCTTCCCATTTACTTTTATGTCATCCATAAATCTGGCTGCATTACATTCACTTCCGTCCTATAAGTGATTAATATGTGTGAGCAAGTCACTGGGTTCAGGTGGGATGCACACTGAGGGAAGCAAAACAGAATTGTGGAAGTAGTGGACCTAACTACAGTGGTGCTAGGGGACTGGAAAAATGCAGATAATAAATCCTTGATCAAAATATTGTGTAAAGATAAAGCCAGCAAGTACAGATTGGCTAGACTGCTTAATTTCTGTGTTGTGGAGGTTGTGCATAATGATAATTGAGGACAAAATTAATAATCATTTAAATAAATATTGATCAATAAAGAAAAGCTAGGATGTACTTTTGTTAAAGGTGAATCATTGAGTAAATGATTTAACTTTTCTGAAGAAGGGTCTCGACCCGAAACGTCACCCATTCCTTCTCTCCCGAGATGCTGCCTGACCTGCTGAGTTACTCCAGCATTTTGTGAATAAATACCTTTGATTTGTCCCAGCATCTGCAGTTATTTTCTTACACTAACTTTTTGATGAAGTAGCAGAGAGGGCTTACAAAATGATACATTGGTGAATTTGGATTTATAAAGTTTATTTGATAAAAATGAACTTAAGAAACCAGTCAACAAAATGAAACCCTATTAAATAATAGGGAAATAGCAACAGCACCCTAAGGCAGGGAAACTGCTTTGGGAAAAGCAGACGAGTATTATTGTAAATTATTGTTTTTGAGCCTAGATAAAGATATGCAGTGTTATTCTGTCAGGATCAGTAATGGGATCACTGCTGTCCAGGATTCACATCCATGGCTAAAACTTCGATGTACAAGGTACCATTTCAAACCCTACAGATGATACAAAACTTTTAATTGTAACAGAGTGAGGAGAATAGCAGTACATCTCAATTATTCATCGGTGGGGTGATTTTTGCAAACATAATAGGTCCAAATGGCCCGTTCATGTTTTGTAACATGCTATGGAAGCTTTCGTACTATTAACAATTCTCTTCTTGTTTTCGGTAAAATATGTCTTCCTTCAACTATGCCAGCACAGGCATTCATTTAAATGAATAGATTTCCAATTGACTTCACCAACTCGTAAATGTATGACACAAAGATTTCAATGCCCACACCAACTTAAGTGCATATTCCATAGCGAGTGAAATGTTTACATGCAAGATGATCTTATCCTGCAATGGTTATGGTTTGGCTTTTTTTTTATTTTTTAAAGGATGATGATATTCTTCCTGGCACAACTCTATAGACTGCAAATTCTATATACAGCTGCAGTCAAAGAAAGCTCAATCCCTTCAAATGTGTACAGCAGTGTTTTTTTTGTCAAAAAAAAATCAATGTCTTTGTCATCATCAAGCTGCCCCCCCACCAGGTTCCACTCGGGTCATGACCCAATACCTGACATGGGAAGACAAGGAGGAATGATTTGCTGCTTGCTGAGGCATGACCTTTCAACCTTAGCCAACAGCCCAACGGTGACAAGGACAAAAGTACAATGGTCTATGGGACAGGGTGCAGCGAGAGGCTGGAGCGCTGCAGGTGCCTTGGAGGAGTTGGGGGGGAGGGTTGAGGAGGTCACTCACCAGGAAACCTGACAACTCCATTGACAAACATTTCAACCACTGACAGACCTTAAAGTCAATGCCTTTGGGTGGAATACTTAAGGGCGTGGCTTCAGAGTGAGCAAAAGTCACATCTCAGTTACATTCTGTACAAAATAGCAGATTGCTGAAATGATAAGGATTGTGCACGTGTTGATAATGAAGAGGACGAAACAAACTCATTAAAATGGATTCATTAAAGCCCCAAAAAATTATTAACAACTAGTCTCTTCCTTCAGAGTTAAACACATTTTTTAAAGGGTTTAATAACTGCTGAGTGTAATCTTTGGTCTTTTATTGGTTTGGTTTACATTAGGCAACATGGTAAGTAGGGCACTTCAAGGAGGAACAGGGAGATTAGGCACTAGAAATATAACAGATTTTACACTTAATCTGAATATTAGCTAATTAAATTTCAGGTGAGGCTGTGGTAATGCCACACAATGGGTTGTTTAAAAAGGTGTTAAACATGAAAGTGGTCTTTACTTTCTTTACTCTTGGTGTTCAGCGCTTCGTCTACACTCTGAGAAATTGTTGGGAGAAATAACTGGTAGGAATAAAGCATATTATCGAGCAAATCAACCAGCAAATTCAGGGATTAAGAAAATTGTAGTAATTACAGATCTACAGAGTGCGCTGGTCATTTTTCTCCCTCTTCATTGTTTCCTGAATATGGTATAGCGTTTTTAGCTTCCCAGTTATCATTGTGAACATTAACATCAATTACCCATTAAGCTAGGTATGGTAAATTAGGGCTGAAATTTACATCTTAATTATCTACTATTACCATGGTAATTGTGATCGCAAAACTAATCCAACCTCTCAGGCTCAGTAAGATTTAATTTAATCTTTTAATTGAATTATGTTCAACTTCATTCTGCCATATTGAAAATTGTTGCCATTTTTTCAAGTGCAAATCTAACATTTTAAACATTTTCCTTTTACCCTTTTAATTATCCAATCTAATATTTGATTCCCCTCTGTCCCTGACCATGTTGTAATAAGATAAGACACAAAAAGCTTAAGTAACTCAATGGGTCAGACAGCATCTTTGGAGATAACGAATAGATGAGTGCAGAAAATTCAGCTATTCCTTTTCTCTAGAAGTGCTGTCTAACCCATTGAGTTACTCCAGTTTTGTGTGTCTATCTTCGTTTTAAATCAGCATTTGCAGTTCCTACACAGGGAAGTATGGTATATTACAACATGTGTACCATATTTCCCTGCAATTTCTCTGTCACATTCTTAATCATTGAACATAGAACAGTCCAGCACAAGAACAGGTCCTTTGGCCCATAATGTCTGCTCCACACATGATGCCAAGACCATCTCTTATCTAGAGATTATCTCATTTTTTAATCTCCGACACCTCTCTCCCCTTTCTTGATCTCTGTCTCCATCACAGGAGACTGATGTCTAGTACAAACCAACTGGCTCCTGGAGTTATCTGGACTACACTTCCTCCCACTGTGCCACTCACAAAAATGCTATCCCCCACTCTCAATTTCTCTGTCTCTGCTAAGATGAGAATTTCGGTTCCAGGACATCAGAGATGTCTTCTTTCTTAAGAAAACATTGTTCCCTTCTGTGTAGGAAAGAACTACAAGAAGGGTCTTGACCCAAAACATCACCTATTCCTTTTCTCCAAAGACGCTGTCTGACCTGCTGAGTTACTCCAGCTTTTTGTGTCTATCTGTAGTTTCCCTTCTGCTGTCATAGATGGATCCCTCACCCATGTCTCGTCCGCGTCCCATAGTTTTGTACTCGCTCCCCTTTCCCCAAGTCGCAACAAGGATAGACTTTCCCTGGTCCTCACTTTTCACCCCATCAGCCTCCGCATCCAACACATCATCCTCCGACATTTCCGTCACCACCAATATCATCCCAACACCAATAGCACCTTCCCAACTCCACCCCTTTCCACCTTCTGCTGGGACCACACCCTCAGCAACTCCTTAGTTCACTCATCCCTTCACACCCAGACCACCCTCGCCCCAGGTACTTTTCCCTGCAACCGCAGATGTAACTGTCCCTGTACCTCCTCCCTTGCCTCCATCCAAGGATCCCAGAGGTCCTTCCAGGTGAGATAAGTGGTTTACATGCACCTCCTTCAACCTCATCGGCAGCATCTGGTGTTCCCGATGTGGCCTCGTATAAGGGTGAGACCAAACATAGACTCGGCGACAGTTTTGTTCTATATGCGCTCAGTCTGCCAAGGCCTACTGGGTTCTCCCGATTGCTGAACATTTCAAATCTCCTTCCAATTCCTACAGTGACCTTTTGGTTCTGGGCCTTATCCATTGACAGAATGAGGACACACACAAACTAGAGGAACAGTACCTCATATTCTGTGTGGGTAGCCCTCAACTCAACAGTGTGAACACCGAATTCTTCAATTTAAGTAACCTCTGACAAATGGCCTTATCTCGACCAATGTGCTTGCTAGTAAAAAATAACGATTGATGGGATAAGAATCCCGTTTACCTACAACTAAGTCATGTCGTTGCAAGACATTACAAATTTGTATTATAATTTTGTCAATGTTCTGTGGTGAAAGAAAAAATGTATTGATATGGCATCATGAGATCTTTAATATCCAGCAGAATGTATTTTCTTTGTTTAAAACAGTGGATTGCTGGTGGGTGCAGACTCAGTGGGCCGAAGGACTTGTTTCCACGCTGTATCTCGAATCTAAACTAAACTAAATGGATTCATAGACTGTTTCCCTCCAGAATTTTATAATGCACTGCTCTTCCAGTTTTCTATTAGAAGCTGCAGCCTTGCCCTTGCCTACTGCATGGACCTTAGTTTAAATTAAAAGTTGCAGCTGGTCTCCGTTTCTCTGTCAGGCGTGGTTGGATTTACCATGCTTACTGACCCAGGTGGCAGCAAACACAGGCCAATCCCAGGTCACAAAGTGTTAATCCTTGCTCTCTGGGATCATAGCAACAACAAACACAAGACTCAAAGCAAGCCCGCCTTTCTCCACAGGCACTGGCCTGGAATCCTCTTATTCCTTCACAGAAAGATCGAGTCCCACACTGGGAAGCAAACAAAGCTATTTCATCTTCCAACCATGACAGATGAAGAAACTTATTAAGATGTCATTTATCTCCAGCTGTGTTAAAGAGATGCAGCCCGCTATTTAAAATTATGAATAAAATGCAACCTGCTCGTCATGCCTTTTAATTTGCCCAACAGTGATCGACTTTGGTCTGAAATGCTGGGTTTGATGAACTGAAAATCTCTATTGTAATGTACATTTCTTAATCGGGAGGAAGGAAGGCAATGGAGACAGAGAGAGGGGGACAAACAGAGAGGGGAAGACAGAGAGGGAAGTATTTTACACACAAAGCATTTTATCATACAGTGTTATACCATTCAGGCACAATGAAGTGGGACTTTGATTTTCTTGGCTCCTTCCTTCTAAGTTCTTGCTTGTTCCTTTAACAATATTCTAAATGTTCCTTTGCCTGATTAAGCATCCTAGAGCAGGAGGATCCTGATTAAATCTCAGCTGGGTCAATAGAGTGACTTGCTGACAGCATTAAGGGATGCCGACCAGATGATGTCCCCAATATAGTTTTTAAGGGAAATTTATATGGTTTTAAAAAAAATTATTTCAACTGTTCAGACAATCAAAAAGCAGGCGAGTAGAGATTTTGATTGCACACAGGAAAAGGCTGTTCAAATGGTCACTCACAGTTCAGAGTCAAATCTGCGGACTAGTGTCACTATGTACCATATTCTAATAAGAATGGAGATAGAATGGCTTAAAAATAAGTGCTAACCGAGTAAGCAACACAAGAAAACCTCACAACATCGGAAAATACCATGTCTAACATTCTCTTGGACATCAGGCAGAGTTAGGAGGTGCCAGAGAGTTTACCCTGGTCCATCAAATGGGCTCTTTAGGAGGACACAGAATGACAATCTAAAATGGTACTAAATCCACAATGATCTTTCACTTGTTAAAAGGAGGAATTTAATCTGCTCTTTTTCCTAGGAATCCTACTCTACGCCTGTCTGAATAAGGTTGCATTATTAATTAGCCCCTTCTCTTATCACCTCCCAGTACACTCTATAAACATCTTTTAATCTTCACACACCACCTGGGTAGACAAGGCCTCCCATTGACCTCTGCCCAGTGGCAGCTTGTTTTGATCCATCTTCTGGTTTTGTTTCCACTTTTTACATGATAATATAATCTTTTTATAAAATTAGAATTTTAATTGTTAACATTAACATTCATTCTTTCAAAGAGAGGTTTATTTGTCCTACATTTGGTAATTCTCATATTGCTATTGTGGCCTCTTGCTATTCTTTCTTTGTAATGCTGTGTTTCCCTACAACAGAAAACACTATTGCCATATTACTTGATTATTGCAAGTACTTGCTTACACGATTTCACCATCAACATTGGCCACTTCTGCCCTGCCCTATCTTATCTGTTGCTCAAACCTTATCTTCACTCAGTTACCCGCAACATTGTTCTCTTGATCTCCGATCTCTGTAAATTCCTCGGGGTTAATTGCCCTACCACAGATGACCAAGTTGTCAGCCCACTGGAGTTTTCTCCCTACCCTATGCTCCCTAGTCACCAATCATTTTATCCTTGGTAATGCACCTGTGATATACCATGGTATTCAAGGTTCTACATAATTGTTGGTGGGTATTGTTTTTAAGTGTTTCCCCCCCCCCCCCCCCCCCATCTGATCTGTCCTCAGATCACAAAAGATGTTAAATAAATGTAAATGACCCTCCCTTTCATATACATCACTCCCATACCAATACAGGTATAAATCAGAAGTGTACCCTGCATGCTGACACATGTAGAAAGTTACGGTCAGTTAATTACAATTTTTCCAGGTTGACAGTCTTGTACGTGGCATCTGTTTCGTAAAAGCTGCCAAAATTGACACCAGCATAGTTCTAATACCAGTTACAAAAAGCATCGGTTCAAGCCCCGTATCAGAGCAGTGCTCACATTATTGCTGTAAGTTTGTTATTCAGTGAATCTTGACCAACTAGGTTTAAAACGGGACTTTTTTTTTTAAGGGCCCAACTACTCAGCTGGTCATTCAAACACATTCAATAGGCAAGCGGTTCATTGAACTTGTAAACAGCAATGTCGTTGGTGAGATGTACAAGAATGATAAATTGCACATTTTATAGACAAATTCTATATTGTCTACAAAGAACATAAATGTCTTTCATGCACATTTGATCATTAAATGTAGTTTGGTAGTACTTTTACCAATTAGAGTACAATGTACAATTGAAGCAAGTAATATAAATTAGCTTAATCCAATGAAATCTGCATAACAAAATGGCTAGACTGCCTAGTGACACCTAGTGCAAAAACATTTTTTAAATGAAAAGAATAGCTAGAAAGTGTACAGTGAAAGCTTTCACTAATAAAGAATTGGACTTTAGAGTTTTATACAATACTAAAAACAAACCACACAGTGCACCTAAGGGTGAGGAAGGATGAAGAGGTGGACAGATACTCCTTCTGCAACCAAAAGCCTGCTATTCATTAAACAAGCATTCCTTAATTGCCTCAATGTCTGTAACAATTAAAATATTCCTGAAAATTAGCCAAGCTCCTTCGCCCTCCATTCAAGAGGAGCAGAGAAGAGTTGCTTGCAGGCCGTGTGAACTCCACGCCTCGTCTAGGCAGCTATGTGTGAGACGCTCACTCCATTCATAATAAACTGACAGCTTCTGTTTCTGGTGCCACAGACAACAGTGGGGAGGGGAGTTGGATTGTCCTTTCCAGAGTGGCAGGCTCGCTTCTGTTCCCTCCGCCTCCCCCTCCCCCTCCGTCACCCCTTTCCTTCATAGGATTTGGCCTAGGGCCACCATCCTCACATTAGAGCCCAGAATATTGAAGGAGAGAGTGACACACAGAATTGAGCCTGAGCGGGTGCTCTTTATACACAAATGTACACAGTTCCCAGGGACAATAAATAGGCCACCACTCAAAGACAGGCTAGATTACAGTGCATATTTATCTGGACAAAAGCCTCTCTCTGGGATGAGACTTTGGGGGCAGCGTGTGAGCCAGCCTAATGAGATCTCACGCAGAAAAACCCCTCCGTAACCACACCACATCCTAGATACCTCCTTTAACCCTTGAAACACTGAGAAATATTTAAATAAGATTCCATTTTCAGAATGCTAGTGCTTTTGTACTTTGATATTTTAACCAGTAACACGTTTTAAGGATTGAATCATACTTTTATAATAATTTAGGAAGATTCTCCAGAAATAAATTGCCAAAGCTCTTTGATGCCTGACCGAAAAAACAGCAGATTAAAGTCGAAATCTTGACTAGCAGATCCTAATTAGTACCAGTATGTTTATTCCTGAAAGTTTCATCCTTGATATGTGCTGGTTTGTTTAAAGTCAGATTGGAGATGGTATTGCTACAATTGACTCGTTAGTCATGAAGGGGAAATAATGCCCTTAAGATCAGCAAGTCGATAGAATTGGCTGTTGACCCAAAGAAGTGAAGCGGTGAACACAACCATACCCTCATTAATGGAGCGACTGTAGCAATAGCCGATGCCTTCAAGTTTCGAGGCATCTAATAATGAGCCCGAAAACTAATGTTGGTGGCCCTTTGCAACAGCTCAAATATATAAGGACTGAAATCCAGTTCACTGGCCTGCAGATGAGCATTCTTGGATCTAGAACCAATCAATCTGGACAATGCTATATTGATCCTTCTTAGTCCATAACATTTAGCATTATATCACTCTATTTACCATTTGACCCATTGGGAGAGCTCTTAAGAATCAGCTCCATCAACATTCTAACACAATTCCATTCTATTGGCCTTACCTAGCTGTGAATTATTTTCTTCCAACTGTGATACAGTGGGCCTTGACGTAGTGGGTGTAAGGAGGGTGAACACACAGAGACACAGATGGCACAGCACGTGGCTCATTCCTCTTCCTTTGGTTGAAATTCAAAGTTATAAATTTTCCAAATCTTGGTAGCTCAGTAGTTCTGGGCATTCATTGGGCCAGCCTTTTTTTTTTGCACTTTAGCTGTTCTGTGCAGTCATTAGCAAGGATCTGCATACGACTTTGAATTCTTCAATTGGTCAATCTTGACTTGAATTGCAGGTGATCTCCTGGAAGAGAACACAAAATAATCAGGTTTTCACAAAATAATGGGTTTTCCAGCATGCACATCAAATTGAAAGCGACATTATATATCATGCAACTGAAGTAATGGTGTCTCCTGCCAGCATGTTCGAGTGATAGATCTGTCCAACATTTGCTGGTAGGTTTATAATCATGATATCTCGTTATCTAGATAAGTTGTGGGAGGATGACACAGAAAAAAGAAAACAATTTATAATTGTTCCTCAGATGTTTACCTTACTGGCACCGGACACTGAATATCAGAAGGTATCAAAGCATCCCAGTTCAGAGCCAATCCTCTGCAATGTTGGTTTCTCTGTGAGACCACTGTTGACTAGCATCAATAGTGGAAATCAACAGATAAGTCATCTTGCATTACCGAAAGTTTTGTCACCAAATGTTAAGAGTCATAAGGTCATACAGCAAGACAACAAGCCCTTCAGCCCATCCATACTGGCAAGTATGCCCCGTATAAGCTAGTCCCATTTGCTTGCGTTTGGCCCATACCACATGAACCTTTCCTATCCATATGCATGTCTCATCTCTGTCCTGTGGTTCTGCTCTCACTTTCCCTCCCTCCAGATGCAACAAGGACAGACTATTTCTTGGTCCTCATCTTTCACCCCACCAGCCTCCGCATCCAACACATCACCTCCAACATTTCCATCAGCTCCAATGTGATCCCACCACTAATCACATCTTCCCATCTCCACTCCTTTCTGCTTTCCACAGAAACTGCTCCCTCTGCAACTCCTTGGTTCATCCGTTCATCCATTTATCTTACCCAAACCACCCCCTCCCCAGGTATTTTTCTCTGCAATCGTAGCACCTGTCCTTATACCTCCCCCTTGACTTCATCCAGGGTCCCCCGACAGGCGAGACAGAGATTCACATGCACTTCACAAACCTCATCTACTGCATCCGGGTGTTCCCAATGTGGTCTCCTGTATATTGGCGATACAAAACAGAGACCTGGCCACCATTTTGCTGAACATTTATGCTCGGCCCACAAAGACCTACTGGATCTCCTGGTTGCTAACCATTTTAACTCCCCTTCCCATTCCCATACTGACCTTTCTGTCCTGGGCCTCCTCCGTAGCCAGAGTGAGGCCACACACAAATTGGAGGAACAGCCCTTATATTCTACTTGGATAGCTTACAACCCAGCGGTATGAACATTGAATTCTCTAATTTTGGGTAACTTCTGCAAACTCTCCCCTCTCCTCCCTCTTTCTCCCCTACCTCCACTAAAAGTCAGTCGACCAGTTCCGCAGTTTGGAACAATTCATTCCTCATAGGATCACACCGTCCCTAGCCAACAATCAGATTTGAAACGTCACCTGTCCATTTTCTCCAGAGATGTTACCTGACCCGCTGAGTTACTTCAGCATTATGTGTCTATCTTTACAATATATCGCAATTTGTATACATAATTTCCTGAATGATGTAGGCCAGCATGTCAAAAGTCTTCTTCACCACTATCAACCTGCAAAGTCACTTTCAAGGAACTATGTTCCTTTTAGACTTCAGACTTTAGAGATACAGAGTGGAACCAGGCCCATCAGCCCACAAAGTCTATAGGATAGCATTAGCACTGAGTAGGATAGTATTAGCACTGAGTAGGATAGCACAAGCACTATCCTACACAAAACAGACAATTTACAATTGCACCAAAGCCAATTAACCTACAAACCTGTACGTCTTTGGAGTGTGGAAGGAAACTGGAGCACCCAGAGAAAACCCACGCGGTCACGGGGAGAACGTACCAACTCCATACAGACATAGTCAGAATTGAACCCAGGTCTCTGGTATTGTAAGACAGCAACTATACCATTGTGCCGCCCCCGTATCTGTACTCCTGGATCTCTCTGATCTACAACACACCCAGGACTTTGCCGTTTACAGGGAAACTCTGCCCTGGCGAGACTTCCTAAAATGAAACACCGTACACTTATTTGAATTAAATTCCATTTGCCATTCATTGTCCCACGATTAGAATCCCACTAATTCTTGATAACCATCTTCACGGTCTACAATACCACCTATTTTAATGCCATTTGCAAACCTCCAAATCATTGATATAGGTGACAAACAGCAAAGGGCCCAGCACCGATTCTTGAAGCACACTATTAGTCACAAAAATAAAACCATCCGCCACCTCTGCTTCCTACCATGAAGATAATTCCCATGCAATTTTGGCATCCAGAGCAGTCTGCCGTACACAACTTTATCAAAGGCCTTGCTGAAGCCCATGTACAGTAGATTATATAAACATAGCACAAAAAGCAAGGAAATTTGTGTTTGGTAGATTATTTCTTTGTTGTAACAATGCTTCTTGGCAATAAATCTTATACCGTTGGAAAGCCTGTTTATTTCCCTTTTAAATGGTGCCACATTTGTAAGGAACATGCATTTGTGGGATGAGCAGCAGAGCTGAGTATATGGGTTGCGCCCATGAAAAATTTGCCAAATCTTCTCTGCCAATGCCAAACAGCTTATTCTGCCATTGACTCTTGTTCGGTGTTGTTTGGTGGATTGGATGATTGAAGTCTGAAGAAACAAGACATATTGGCAATTTAACAATTTATTCATTTAATAAACAGGAGCCACAGTAGCGTGTGGAAGAACCATACACAGCCATAACAGCCTGGCACCTCCTCCTCATGCTGGTCACCAGCCTGGTCACACACTGTTGTGGGATGGCATCCCATTCTTGTCAGCACCTGGGGGTACCAGAAGCTCAAAACAAGAGTCAATAGCAACAGCAGAATAAGCTGTTTGGCATTGGCAGAGAAGATTTGGCAAATTTTTCATGGGCGCAACCCATATACTCAGCTCTGCTGCTCATCCCACAAATGCATGTTCCTTACAAATGTGGCACCATTTAAAAGGTAAATAAACAGGCTTTCCAACGGTATAAGATTTATTGCCAAGAAGCATTGTTACAACAAAGAAATAATCTACCAAACACAAATTTCCTTACTTTTTGTGCTATGTTTATATATATCCCTGCCCTCATCAATCTTCTTGATTACTTCTTCAAAAAACTCAATCAAATATGTGAGACACAATCTCCCAATCACAAAACCATGTTGACTCTCCCCATCCCTAATCAATCATTAGGGCAGGGCGGCACAGCAGTAGAATTGTTGCCCTACAGCGTCAGAGACCTAGGTTCAATCCTGACCTCGGCTGCTGACTGGACAGAGTTTGTACATTCTCCCCGTGACCACGTGGGATTCCTCCAGACACTCTGGTTTCCCATCACATTCTAAAGACGTGCAGGCTTGTAGGTTAATTAGCTTCTGTAAATAGTCCCTGGTGTGTAGGATAGAACTGGTGTACGGCTGATTGTTGGTGGGTGTGGACTTAGTGGGCTGAAGAGGCAGTTTCCAGGCTGCATTTCTAAACTAAACAAAACCCCTGACTTTCCAAACGCATGTATATCTTATCCCTTGGAATCCTCTCCAGTAACTTTCCTACCACAAATGTTAGGCTTATTAGTCTATAGTTCCCAGATTTCTTGTTTCAGCAATTCTTACATAGTGGCATAATGTTAGCCACCCTCCAGTCTTCCAGCACCTCATGGTGTCCAAAGATGATTCATATATCTCAGTCAGGACCCCTGCAATTTCCTCTCTAGCTTCCTACAGTATCCTGGAATAAATCCGAACAGCCTACAAGATTTATCTACCTTCATACATCTTAGGACGTCCAGCACTTCCTCAACTTTGATGTGGACTGGTCTCAAGACATTTCCATTAAGTTTCCCAATTTCCCTAGATTTCATTTGTTTTTCTCGGTAGTAAAAACAGAGGTGAAATATTCATTGAGGACCTTGCCCATAAACTGTTGTTTACTGCGAATGCCAGCAAGTACTCCATTTATCTTAGCTGCAGAATGTACAAAGCTAAACTAAACAGACCCTCAAGGACATATTTCCATCCTCTGGCCAAGGTAACAAGGCAGACCCTTTAACTTTTATAAAATCCACATGATTTCTATTCTGATGAAACCAATAGGATGGAAATTGGAGGTTGTGGTGGGGGGGGGGAGAATTTTCTGAAAATGCATGCATGTGTGCTGAATTTTGAAATTAAAATTTAATTCCATTTCTCTCAGGTCTGGTTTATTCATCTGACTTTTGTTTGAAATACTCATAGCTCAAAATTGCAGACACCTGGTATTATTGTGGCCTACCTTAGAATAACTCAAGGCACGAAGAAAGTGTTTTTGACCGTCCATCCAGGAAGTGTGTATTTCCTTTCCATTAAATCACCAAGCTGTTTCTCATGATTCTAGTCACTATACCTCTAGTAACCTACTGCAAAGTTAATTTCAAATGTTGATCATTGTGAAAAGAGCAAAAATATTTGCACGCGCCTTATTCGTTTATGTGTGTGCGGGTCATAATATGAGCTGCCTACTTTATCACTGCTCCAGTGTTTAAAAAAAACAAGATCAAATTGAATCAAAATAAGACTCTACAAGTGGAAATTTGGATGTTTACTGTTTAACAAGGTCAGAATATGCTGCTCAGTGTCCTTTAAACATATATATCTACACTTGCTAATTCAGCTATGAACCCGAGCATTGATAAGAACCTGGAAAAGTCAAATGAAACAAACATGCAGGTGATCCCAAGATGTGCCCGCATTGTGTTTAACTAAATGGGTGTCACGGTGGCACAGCGGTAGAGCTGCTTTACAATGCCAGATACCCGGGTTCGATCCTGACTACGGGTGCTGTCTTTACGGAGTTTGTACGTTCTCCCCGTGACCTGCGTGGGTTTTCTCCGAGATCTTCGGTTTCCTCCCACACTCCAATGACATACAGGTTTGTAGGTTAATTGGCTTGGTATAAAATATAAAAATTGTCCCTAGTGTGGGTAGGATAGTGTTAATGTGTGGGGATCGTTGGTCGGCGCGGACTCGGTGTACCGAAGGGCCTGTTTCCGTATTGTATCTCTAAACTAAAGTACTGTGCTGCTTATTGCCTCCCTCACTTTCAAGTTGGCATAGAATTAATTTCTTTAGAAAATCTTGACCAATACATACTGACGCATTCATCGGTTTTCACGAGGAGAATGGCAAAACCCCTCGTACTTGAATTGCAAAGAATTCTGTGCATTGATGCTGTAAATGGCCTTTTTAAATTGCATGTAATATCATTAACAAAGCACTTTAACGCACTTTTGTTTAGCGGGCAAATACATTGTTCTGTGTGGTGCTCAACTACTCACATTGGGAAGAACAAATTCACTTATCTGATATGTACTAAATTAATTAATCCCACATGGACTGCAAATATGATTAAAGATACTTGGATGCAGAAAGGAAATATCAATCTATGTTTCCACATCTGCCCAGTATCCAACAACAGTTTCCAGGAATGCGTTCAGCTTATTAATGAAAGCGGAAAGATTTTGCTTCCACTACGCCTCTGGTTGGAGTAACTTGCTGTCTCTTATTATAAAATGATGAGTGTACATGAATCCCACAATGATGTGCAGTGGAAACCTGGTTAAAGCAGACACTTCCCAAATGTAGAGACAGAACCGGCTGCAAGACTATTGCTGCTTGTTAAATGGATGACACCTCCCCCCATTAAAAGACCCTCAAATTACATACAATGAATGCTCAATCGGACATTGTAGCGGTTTCAGAGAATAAGCTCTGATTTTGAAAGCGAAAACATGCCTGCCTCTCCTTCCCCACCCCTCACCTCCCGCCTGCCCTCCCCCTCCAAACTTAAGATCACAGGAAAAGATGCTGTATGGTCGATTAGTTTCTTTAACTTGGGAGTACAACAGCAAACAGTTGTGAAAGCAGCAAATCTTGACAAACAGCGTGTCTGTTTCTCACTCACTCTATCTTCCTGTTGTTTTAAACTCTGGATCCGAAAGAGCTTTGCTCAAGACAGGGGAGTGATTCTTCTTTCGTCCGCTCTCACTTGTCTGGGCCATCAAGGGCCATCTGTTCATTCTGCTGTTATCACAGTGTTGACAAAGAAGCCTCTTACTTTCCAACCAAAGCTCAGAGCACAATCCCTCCACTTGCCTTCCCCTCACCCCTCCACTTAATACTTCAAACCCCCTCCTGAATCCCATTGCCTCTGGCTCCTATATCTCAGCATTCCTTGTTTATCTCTTACGTTTGTCACTTGCCTAGCATTTGTCAAGTGTCAAGTGGAATAAGACAGAGCCCTTTCTTGTCAGCTGAATAATGAAGTATTCTAATTTGGGCATTCTGATTTGGTCCCTTGCTGCGACAAACATTGTTGTGCTGCTTTATTTTGTTGAAAGATGTGCCACAGTGAAGTGGAGTCAGCCTGTAGCCACACTTGATGGTTTAGTATTTACCCAGTCAATTACAGAGATCAGAACATACTTAGCTTTAATTCTCACTCAAGCAAGGATGCTGTAATTGGTCTCCAGACTTTTAAATGAATAATAGCCATTTTCAATCAACTATGAGAATCTATGTCAGATGAAGGCAGATCTGTGTTTGACTGGGATGCCTCCCACAATCAGATGGCTTGTTAGTTCAAACATAAAGGCCCAGAGCAGCATGGTAATGCAGCGGTAGAGTTGCTGCCTTACAGTGCCAGAGACCTGGGTTCGATCCTGACCACGAGCGCTTGTCTGTACAGAGTTTGTACATTCTCCCCGTGACCTGCGCAGGTTTTCTCTGGGAAGCTCCACTTTCCTCCCACATGCCAAAGACGTACAGGTTTTTTGGTTAATTAGCTTGGTGTAATTGACAATTGCCCCTCGTATATACGATAGGGTAAATGTGTGGGTAGCGCGAACTAGGTGGGCCGTGCTGCATCTCTAAACTAAACTAAGAAACAAATTGATGACTACTATAGATAGTGTGTAGAACTGGTTTCAACGACTATGGATACTATGCAGAATAGGATTTAAACCCATAGGAGAAAACTGATGGGAAATGCAAAATAAAGAATGCGAGAAGTAGAAACAATGAACTGCAGATGCTGGTTTACAAAAGAAGACAGAGATCTGGAGTAGCTCAGCAGGTCAGGCAGCATCAACAAAATCATCAGGCACAGCATCTCAGGAGAACATGGATAAGCATTGTTTTGGGTCAGGATCCTTCTTCAGACTAAAGAAGGGCTCCGACCCAAAATGTCACTTGTCCATTACCTCCACCGATGCTGCCTGGCCAACTGAGTTCCTCCAGGACTGTGTTTTGCTCAAGATTCTGGTAACTACAGTTCCTTGTGTCCCCAGAGGTAGACACGGAGGCTGACTGGCACACACATAGCAAGATAAACAGGCGACAAGATATAAAGTGATAAAGTCAGATAAGCCACGTATTAGCACAAGTGTGAGCACGAGTGTGACCCCTCCCCCCCTCTCCCAGGAGGTGCAGCAAGAGCAAGACAGACTCTGATTAACACAGAGGGTGGCTGGGACAGCCAGGCTCCAGTGTGGCACAGATAACTGTGAAATGAACAGACTCAGGCAGATATGCAGTGTAAAAGATGGATGGGACTCAGATTAACATACAGAAATCTCATTCTGAAGTCCCTTCTCAGACCCCAGTCAATCAGGGCAAGCTATGCAGACAAGAGAGTTGTTTATACAGGAAGGGAGAGATGCAATGGTAAAAATCTGACTCAAAACTCAGTAATCACATAGAATAAATACTATAGACAAATGGCTTGCCATGAACAAAACAAAGATAATCATTGAAACTACCCTGTGTAGCTTCGAAAACATTGTGAATTTCACACTGTTATCAGGATTTTTTAAATACAAATAATGACCAAAATCTGAAGTAAATTTCCATATTGAAACTTTGGAGTCACTCAGGAATTAAATGGCTATTATAGTGGGGTGCTGTTAACATCTTTCTGATTGGCAGTATATTCCAACCACCTGCCTTTCAACCCCCCCCCACCCACCCAATGTCAACCTAATTACCTGTCCTGCTCTCCCCTTTTCCAGCTTTCTTCTTCCCCCCTCCCCACCCCCTCAATCAGTCTGAAGCAGGGTGTCAACCTGAAACATCATCTATTTTATGTTCTCCAGGGATGCTGCCTGGCCTGCTGAGTTACTCCAGCACTTTGGGTTCTTTTCTGCTTTTAACCAGCATCTGCAGCTCCTTGCTTCTACAGTATGATCAGTTCTTCACCTGTTATTATTTTAGGACCGTTGACCCCACATAAACCCACATGTAAATCACCAGACATTCTAATTACGAGCTGATTCATCGTGCCAGGTAATTTACAGCAAGCAGCCCTGCAGCCTTCCTTTAGAGAACATTTGCGGAGATTCACATGTACTGCCCACCACAGTGTTACAAGTTGCTCCCTCCTTATATCGTGGTCCCTTTCTCTAATGAAAGAGAAATGTACAAACCAAGTATAACAAGCCACTAGGATTGCAGTCTTTCAGATAAATTAAAAGTGAAGAATATTAAATCAGTTACCCAGATTTAAAATAATGCATAGGAGAGAACTGCAGATAAGAGTCTGAAGAGTGGTCTCGACCCAAAACGTCACCCATGCCTCTATCCAGAGATGCTGCCTGTCCCGCTGAGTTACTCCAGCATTTTGTGTTTATCTACCCAGATATAATAGTCAGTTTGCTTAGCATTCCGGTTCATGGAATCAAACTTGAATGGCGATAATCCAAGAAGCTTGCAATGTTGTTTCAATAAAACAAATTGGCAAGAGCGTCATGACTATCACTGTCAGACCTCCACAGTCAGCAGAATATTGTCAAACATTAGCTTAAATTTCAAAACAACACAAAGCGCAGTTCCACAGCTAACTGTATAAACAATGGCATATTGTCATTTTCCCAACATCCATAAATAATCCTTGGTGGGGTCAGGTGAATTGAAACCAAGTGCCAAACACCAGTACATTTCCCACCCCTAGCTTAAGAGGTGCCGAGGTTGAACAATTACCCCTATCCACAATCCGAAATCAAAAACATGATATTCCTCAAATGATATCCCACAAACATAATAGCTTTTGAAAAGCTTTTGGGTGGGTGGGTGCCTGGGAAACGAGCACTTATAGGTGGGTAAACCACTAAACAATAATGATCCCCAACTTATTAACCAATTTTGTGAGTTTTTTTTAAAACCATAAAGCTACCTAAAAAAAGGTCTAACAAAATATTTCAGTCACATCTCAGGGCAGCCAGTGGTCTCTTTAGATATTCTTCTAAAAACCATGAATGCATTGTATCCCTATTTGGTTATTTAATGCATTCATTTTATTTAGGAATAGCACGTGCTACCTTCACCTGGAACAGACTCTCTCACTACAATTGCTAACATCTGCATTGATAAGAGAACATATGCTATATTTACTTCCCCACTGGAGGTACCTTTAGAAAGCAAGTAAAATGCATTGAAAGAAGCTTCATTTCACACCAGCTGGTGCCTCCTGGCCTCTGATGGGCTCTATCCACTTCCCCTGACTAAGGAAGTTGATTTTCTGCGAGTATTTTGAAGAAGCAGAGACTCTTGATTTATCTCCATCGTCTCATTTAAATTCCAAATGACCCGATCTCATAACGTTTGCTCTGACCGTATTGAGTTAACGTTTCAATGCAAGGCAGCGATGTTTGTAAAACCAAGTTACTTGTTCCGATTCGTAGGAGTAATTCTTCTGAGAATTGACTTAGAACTCTCTGACAGAACAGAGGAAGATTTGAGACCTTGTGAACTAAAGCGAAGAAAGGCCATAAATATATATACAAACTAAGAAGGGCCTCAACCCAAAACGTCACCCATTCCCTCTCTCATGGATGCTGCCTGACCTGCTGAGTTACTCCAGCATTTTGTGATACCTTTGATTTGTACCAGCATCTGCAGTTATTTTCCTATACCAAGTTATGAGATTTTGGGGACAGATTAGTGCAGGGAATGAATCAGCATTACATAAGCGACCTATTCACAGAGTGGTATTCAAATTACTAGCTCACAGCTTTTGGGGTGAAAGTACAGCCAGGAAGTATTATTTCTGTGAAATCATGGTAAATAGACATATTTTCATGATTTAGATCATGGCCATGGAGATGGAAGTACAGCCAAGAAATAATATTTCTGTGTAACCAGAGTAAATGCAGATGATGCAACAAATATATTGTGTTTATAAGACTGACAGCAGGAAATTCAACTAATGTCCAACATATGAAGTTTAAAAAAAATAAAACAGTGGTGAAATAAAATCCTGGAATCATTCTGGAAATAACTAGATACTATTACGATGTGAAGTTAGGAACTTTTAAAAAGAATTAATTGTAATCAGAAAATATTAGCTTTGTGGTTATTAGCTGAAACTCATTTTATTCTGCACGTTCCTTAAAACTATCCTTGAGCTGTGGAATTAATCTATGAATCCAAGGAGGAGTCAACCACGTCAAAAATATTTTATTTGAACCCACTTCTCACTTTCTGAAAAATATTTTATTTGAACGACGGCTCACCTTTCCACTTTAAAGACACAAGGAACTGCAGATGCTGGTTTACAAAAACAAGACAGAGTGCTGGAGTAACTCCGCGGGTTAGATCCTGTTTCTAGTCCAGACCCAATTTAATGCTGTCTCACATTTTAGATTTCTTATGGCTATCCTGTTTTAAATTACATCAAGATACCAGATGATGGAAACATTACTATTTTATGCCTGGATTGTGTAATTAGAAAAGATATAAAACAGAACTGCTCTTCAATCAAAATCTGTCAAATTGACTGCGCAATATGAACTTCGCAATGCTTAGAGAACTGGGTTTTACACGCTCTTTCAATAAATTGTGTAATGATCCCTGCTGTGCTGTCGTGCTGTATGACATACAAGTGCCCAAAAATGAAGATTCTGTTGATTTGTTCTTTCTCTCTCATTGCACTTCAATCCCAAAACCAAATAGCTATAGTATGACATTATCTGTATTTTGCCATCCACGCCAACTATTAACTGAACACTGACAAATTGAAACTTCACCAGGCTGAGAAACTCCCCGTTATTTTTTCTTTTTTGCAATAATATTGGCGGACGAGAAAATACTGGGTTATAGTGTAGAAACACTCGGGGGGGGGGGAATCTTTGTGTGGTCAATCCGCCCTTAGAAACATAGAAAATAGATGCAGGAGTAGGCCATTCGGCCCTTCGAGCCTGCACCGCCATTCAATATGATCATGGCTGATCATCCAACTCAGTATCCTGTACCTGCCTTCTCTCCATAACCCCTGATCCCTTTAGCCACAAGGGCCACATCTAACTCCCTCTTAAATATAGCCAATGAACTGGCCTCAACTACCTTCTGTGGCAGAGAATTCCACAGACTCACCACTCTCTGTGTGAAGAAATGTTTTCTCATCTCGGTCCTAAAAGACTTCCCCCTTATCCTTAAGCTGTGACCCCTGGTTCTGGACTTCCCCAACATCGGGAACAATCTTCTTGAGGATCTTGCGAGCACAACAGATCCGGCTGGTCACACTGCTGCTACAGATCGGCGTCTAATCTGAGTTTATAATACAGCGACCAGGAGGTTTCAGTCTGCACATATCACGACAATCAAGTACATAAGCACTGGCATATAATCACACACAAACGAGAACTTCAACTCGGCTTGCTGGTCGCCAGAAGCCTTACCTCTGTGAGCGGTCCCTGGACAATGACTACATGTGACGGACGGCTCGGTGCTGGGCCAGAATAGTTGGTTGCTCCACAGTGGCTCACTCCATCAAGGGGTACTTGTGTGACGATGCACGATGAAACCCCCGCCAGTTGCCGTCCTCTCGGGACGCCGTGCCAAGATAAAGGCTTCCAGAAATCCTTCCAAGTGCCTTTGCATCGGACGGGACGAGTCACAGTCTCAGGCACATGTGAGGAGCCGCCTGTGCGAGTGGGGCGGCGGGTGGCACCGTTGCACAGGGAGAGGGCAGCGGCATTGGGCACGACCACACCGGGGGACACTCTGAGCTCCAAGGGGTTTCCAATCTCTGTCCCTGACTCGCCCCTAGCTCAATGCTGGACGCTGAATCCCAGACACGTTCACTCCTCCGCCGGTGGCAGCGGTCGCTGTAAAATATTAACTACTGCAGGCAGCAAAGAAACAAGAATCTTAAAAGCAAGTTGTGAGCCGTTGGCGGGGTTAGGAGTCGGCAGGACCTGATAACAACCTACGCGACTGCATACCTTGGCCGTCACAAATGTGCTGCCCAGTTAAATCCAAAAGTAAACAGCACAAAGATCTCGGCGGGAAGAGGGATGTTTACACACTTGCAACGCATAAGAGAACGTATTTTAGTCTAGAGCCGTGCTGGTCCTGGTAACGGGACTGTCCTGTGGGTGGAAAGTGTTCCAGTGTGCACTCACACTACACCAGAGGGAATGTAGAGCGCACAGCACCCCACTCAGTCTCAGTCTCAGTCAGTCTCTCTCTCCCTGTCTCCCTCTCTCTCGCTCTCTCTGTCTCTCTCTCTCTGTCTCAGTCTCAGTCTCTCTGTCTCTGTCTCTCCCTGTCTCTGTCTCTCTCTCTGTCTGACTGAGTCAGAGTTACCAGAGCCTGTGCCCTTAAGGGGGTCAGCAGCATTAGAAATCTCAATTAGCAGCTCTCGCGTTACACCCACTGTTAGCTGGAAGGTTCCATCTCTCACTCACTCCGAGTTAACAATAGCTCTTAAAGGGAACTGAAAGAGAGGGGTGGCTCCAATCTCCCGGCACCTCCTCTTACCCCCCAGCTCCGCACTACAATCCTTTCACGCACTAGAAGGGAGAAAAGGTAGCGTTTGTCCTATCTGTGGAGATTAGGATTAACCCCTTTTCAATACAGGCTCCGTGCTGCAACAATGACAACTTGCTTTCTGCTACAGTACACAGTCATTTACAAAACACAGTGACTCTCCGACAAACTGACAAAGACAGAATTCTTTGCATATCTCGAGGACTTTAGGAGAGTTGTGAGAGGAGGGTTACACTTGAAAAATACATAAACTTGTCAGTTTTCTCTCTGTCATGTCACTGCAAAACGTTGGTTTGAATGATCTGGAAACATTTCCAACCCGCACTCCTTAAGAGCTACTCGCTCTTGCAGACAACCTGGAAGTTTGATCACATGTATTGATTGGGTAATTTGTATTTTAAATTTCAGTTTTCTTTGATTCCAAGTGTCTCTCCTCTCCTGTAGCGGGTGTTTGTTGGTGTGTTGGCTGCTCGCCAGTACCTCCCAGAAGGGAGATGTTCAATTAAGTTACTGTTTCACCGAACTGGTTGCCTCAAGATATCTCCTCAAAGTGCTAATTCCTCTTCCAGGAGCCAAGGCAGCGAGCACCAACAAGTTTCTAATTGCTGGTCCCATGCCTGATCCGGTTTTTATCTGGGATAGAACCCTTCTGATTGATTGCACTCCCAAAGCCCAATCATTCCGAGGCCACCCGAGTTGAGATCGTCCAACATCAACAGGAAATTATCCCAATCTGCATGGCGCAGTCCACGCTGGTCAAACCAAATGTGTTTTATTCAGGAATATAACTCTAAGTTGTAAAGAGTTTGAAGACCAACACTAATTATAAATTACATGAGAATGTAATCTTTAGTGTAGCGAGGTATTGCAAGGTGCATCACGTGAGTGCTATCAAAGTAGTCTATGCCCTTGGTATGTCGTGAAACCAGTGCAATAATTCGGCATGCCTCCAGTGACAATTGGATCAATTTCTCAAATTATCTCAATTTCTACAGATGAACCACAGAAAGCAACTAATCAGGATGCATGACAGTATGACAACAGCCTTGGCCACAAGAAATTGCAGAGTTGTGGATGCAGCAGCCCTCTTAGAGAGATGTATAGCTGTACAGTATGGAAATAGCCCCTGGGGCACATCTTGTCAATGCTGACCTACGGCTTTCTGGGCTAGTCCCATTGCCTGCCTTTGGCCCATATCCCTTTATACCCTTCCTATCTAAATATCTGTCCAAAGGTCTTTTGAAAGTCACAATTATATCCCCTTCTCCAGCATCCTCTGGCAGCTCATTCTAGATACAGACAACCCTCAGAGTGTAAAAATTACCCTTTAGCTCCTACTTAAATGTATCCCCTCTCGCAATAAGCCAATGCTCCTGACCAACATTCTGATAGGCTGATTTGCAGTTTTGTACTCAAGACCAGCGACGGACAATCTAGCCGACTGCGACGCCTAAGAAACGGAGTCCCCCATGGCTCGGTACTGGCCCCCATGCTCTTCAATCTCTATATCAGCGATCTGCCACGCACGACCTCGTGCCAGTATGGATACGCAGATGACTTGGACCTACTGCACTCGGACAGGAGTTGGTCAAATGTTGAGGATGTGCTCTCGGCGGATATGGAACTTGTCGTGGGCTATCTTAAGACCTGGAGACTAAAACTGAGTGTGGCAAAAACCATCACAACGGCCTTTCACCTGAACAACAAGAAAGCTCAACGCCAGCTAACCGTCACCCTCAATGGGTCACCCCTACCCTACAGCCCATTTCCTACATACCTCGGGGTGAAACTGGATCAGCAGCTGACCAACATGCAACACCTTGAAGCTCTCCGTGCTAAAGTCTCGGCACAGAACAACCTCCTGCATTGCTTGGCCGGATCGTCATGGGCGCCAGGACATCTACTCTTCGAACCAGTGCTCTTGCACTCATGTACAGCGCCGCTGAGTACGCCGCCCCAGCATGGTGCCGTAGCGCTCATACCAGCAAGCTAGACGCCACCCTCAACGACACCATGCGGATCATCACTGGCTGCCTACGCCCTACCCCGACGGATCTCCTGCCAGTGCTCGCAGGTATCGCACCCGCCAAGCTTCGCAGAGAGTTCTTCACTCATAGGCTGGTGCGCAAGGCCCCATCGGACGCCAAACATCCTTTGCACCACCTCGCCCAGGATTCACAGCAACTGGGACCTCAACGCCTGTCATCTCGTCGCCCTTTCTCCCATCATGCAGCGACCCTCTGTGGCTCCGGTTTCAACATACTAGGAGCATGGAGAACCAGCTGGGAACAGACATCGCGACCTCCTCAATTCACTGTCGCACCGAACACCACAGCCCCACCAGGCTTGTACATGCCCCGCAAAGAGTGGGTTGCCCTGAACCGGCTCCGCACAGGGGTCGGCCGGTTCAACGCCAACATGCATCGTTGGGGGTTGCGATCAGCAGCAGCCTGCGTGTGTGTGGCAGACCAGCAAACAGCGCAACACGTCATTTTCGACTGCACTGTCCTCCGTCCCCCTGGTGGAGGGGTAGACCTCAAGGCCCTCGACAACAGCGCATTGCACTGGCTACAGCGCCTGGAGGGCGTTACATAATTTCTGCTGCCTCAAACGCAGGAAGAAGAAGGCAGATTTACAAGTGTGTTAGGACGGGTTTAAATTAAATTTTCAGGGGGACAGGATCCAAAGCAGAAGTGAGGCAGATGGAGGTTGGAAGTTGATACAGAAGTTTTCACCTCGGGTGCTATCTGTGTGGAATTTGCATGCTTTTTTTTCAGTTCAGTTTAGTTTATTGTCACATGTACAGTGTACAGGTACAGTGAAAAGCTTTTTGTTGCATGCTAACCAGTTAGCAGAAGCACCATACATGATTGCAATCGATCCATTTACGGTTCTCCCTGTGACCACACGGGGTTTCCTCCAGATGGACCAGTTTCCTCCCACATCCCAAGGATGTGCAGGTTTGTAGGTTAATTGGCATCTGCGGTTGCTCCGAATGTGTAGGGAGTAGATGCAAAAGTGGGATAATGTAGAACCAGTGTGAACTGACGATCGATCATCAGTGTGGACTCGGTGGGCCGAAGGACTTGTTTCCACACTATTTCTCTAAACTAAACTAAACATTAATATGAAGACAAGGAAATTTGAGAAAGTTAATGGCAATGTCTTGAGCACAATCACTATCAGTATCGAGGAGGTTCTGAGTGTCTTAAAATGTATGAAGGTATCTGACATGATCAGATATCTCCAAGTACACTGTGGGAAGCTACAGAAAAAATGGCAGCAATCCTCGTTGAGATATATGAATCATTGCCGGAAGAGTAGAGGGTGGCTGATGTTGTGCTTCTATTCTATTTCTTCTTTGAAAATGGTAAGGTAATGTCGTATATGAAATATCGGTTGCGAACAATAATTTTGCTTTAAGGTTTGCATCACGTGAGTACATGTTCTCTGGGATGCAATAATGTTTCTAAAAGTTCTGAGTGCAGTCTGTGAGGAGCCATTGAAAAAGGACACACCTTGTTTTGAGCTCCTTATGATACATTTGTGTTTGTTTGCACATTCTGCAATGGACTTAGGAATTTGCAGGGAGCACTCTTTAATTTGAGATAACCCTCAAGCAAAACAGAACTTTCCCACCGAAGATAGACACAAAAAGTTGGACTAACTCAGCGGGACAAACAGCGTCTCTGGAGAGAAGGAATGGGTGACGTTTCGTGTCAAGACCCTTCTTCAGACTGGTTAGGGATAAAGGAAATGAGAGATATAGACAGTGATGTGGAGAGATAAAAAACAATGAATGAAAGATATGCAAAAAAGTTACAATGATAAAGGAAACTGTTTGTAGGATGAAAATGAGAAGCTAGTGCGACCTGGGTGGGGGAGGGATAGGGAGAGAGGGAATCCCGGGGCTACCTGAAGTGAGAGAAATCAATATTCATACCACTGGGCTGTAAGCTGCCCGAGAGAAATACGAGATGCTGTTCCTCCAATTTGCGTTTAGCCTCACTCTGACAATGGAGGAGACCGAGGACAGAAAGGTCTGCAGGAATGGGAAGGAGAACTAAAGTGTCCAGCAACCGGGAGATCAAGTTAGTTCAGGCGGGCTGAGTGAAGGCGTTCCGCGAACCGATCGCCCACTCTGCGTTTGGTCCCGCCGATGTATAAGAGTCCACATCTTGAACAACGGATACAGTAGATGAGGTTGGAGGAAGTGCAAGCGAACCTCTGCCTAACCTGAAAAGACTCTGTCGGGGTTCCTGGACAGAGTTGAGGGAGGAGGTATAGTGACAGGTGTTGCATCTTCTGTGGTTGCAGGGGAAGGTACCTGGGGAGGGGGTGGTTTGGGTGGAAAGGGATGAGTTAACCAGGGAGTGGCAGAGGGAATGGTCTCTGCGGAAGGCGGAAAGGGGTGGAGATGGTAAAATGTGGCTAGTGGTGGGATCCCGTTGGAGGAGGCAGAAACTTTGGAGGATTACGCGATGGCTGATGGGGTGGAAGGTAAGGACGAGGGGGACTCTGTCTCTGTTGCGACTAGGGGGAGGGGGAGCAAGGGCAGAGCTGCGGGGTACCGAGGAGACACGAGTGAGGGCCTCATCTACGATGGGAGAGGGGAACCCAGGTTCCCTAAAGAATGAGGACATCTCGGATGTTCCAGTATGGCACACCTCATCTTGGGCGCAGATGTGGCATTGACGGAGGAATTGGGGTCGGGGATAGAGTCTTTGCAGGAAGCAGGGTGGCAAGAAGTGCAGTCGAGATAGTTGTGGGAGTCAGTGGGTTTGTAATAGACGTTAGTTAATAGTCTATTTCATGTGATGGAGACTGTGAGATCAAGAAAGGGGGGGAGGTGTCTGAGATGGTCCAAGTAAATTTGAGTGCAGGATGAAAATTAGCGATGAAGTTGATGAGGTCCATGAGTTCTGCATGGGTGCAGGAGGTAGCACCGATGCAGTCATCAATGTAACGGAGATAGAGTTCTGGGCCCGTGTACGCCTGGAAAGGGATTGTTCAATATACCCTACAAAGAGGCAGGCATAGCTGGAACCCCCTACAGGTGCCCATCCTTGGACTTGGAAGAAGTGGGAGGAGTCAAAGGGGAAGTTGTTGAGGGTGAGGACCAGCTCTGCTAGGCGGAGTAGAGTGTCAGTAGAGGGAAATTGGATGGTTCTGCGGTCAAGGAAGAAATGAAGGGCTTTAAGGCCTTCCTGGTGGGGGATGGAGGTCTAGAGTGACTGAATGTCTATAGTAAAGATGAGGGAGTGGGGGCTCGGAAAGTGGAAGTCATTAAAGAGACAAAGGGCATGTGAAGTATCTTGGACATAGGTCGGGAGAGATTGTACCAGGGGGGGTAGGATGGAGTCGAGGTACATGGAAGTTATTTCTGTGGGACAAGTGCAGGCAGAAACAATGGGTCCGCCAGGGCAGTTGTGTTTGTGGATTTTGGGGAGAAGGTAAAACCAGGTTGTGTGGGGCTGGGAAATGTTAAGGTTAGAGGCTGTGGAAGGCAGATAGCCAGAAGTGATGAAATCAGTAATGGTGTGTGATGTGAAGGCCTGGTGCTCATCTGTGGGATCATGGTCCAAGGATAAGTAGGAAGAGATATCTGAGAGATGTCGCCTGGCCTCAGCCCGGTAAAGGTCAGCGCGCCAGACTGCCACGGCACCTCCCTTGTCGGTGGGTTTGATTATAATGTCAGGGTTGCTGCAGAATGAGTGGAGGGCTGTACATTCAGAGGGGGTGAGGTTGGAGCAGGTAAGGGGAATGGAAAAGTTGACACGGTTGATGTCACACTGGCAGTTATAAATAGAGAGGTCTGGAGAGGGCCGTTCTGGGGAGTCCAAGAGGAGGGGGACCGGTGGAGACAGGAGAAGGGGGTCATCACTGGGTGGTGATGACTCTTTCCCATAGAAAAAGGCACAGAGGCGGAGGTGTTGGAAGGAAAGCTCTACGTCGTGGCGGACCCGGAACTCGTTGAGGTGGGGGCGGAGGGGAGCGAATGTGAGGCCTCTCTTGAGGACAGACCATTCCGTATCAGAAACTGAGAGGTCGTGGGGGATGGTGAAGACACGACAAGGGTGGGGGTTACGGTCAGAGGAGGGCCAGGGAGTGGACAAGGCTGAGGCATGATCTGGTGGGGGGATGATGGATGTTCAGAGAGGAGGGGGGGCCGAGAGTAGGGTTGCCAACTGTCCCGTATTAGCTGGGACATCCCGTTTTTTGGGCTATATTGGTTTGTCCTGTACGGGACCGCCCTTGTCCCGTATCTGACTGCTCCCAGCAGTGTTCAGGGTTGGACCGCCAGGCGCTTGTGGGTTTTCATTCTCTGGGTTAGTTTTCCCCCTCCCTCTCTCTCCTCTGCCTTGGGGAGTGTTTTTAATTTCAACGTTTTAATTATTAAATCTCTTTGGCGTCTCTACAGCCTCCCACCCCACCCCCACCGCCACTGTTCGGTCGGAGCGCTCACAAATTCCCTGAGCACCAACACCCCTTAAACCTCCCGAGTGCCAGACCCCGCAGGAGCGAGCACCTGGCGAATTGTCACAGCAGGTCGCTGCTCTGAGATTTTATCAACCGGCTCATCAGATCTGTTGCCGTTCGATGTCCATCTCGCCTCTTGCAAGATTCCTCACGTCCCTCCCTCGTCGCTATCTCCCTGTAAAATTGCGCCGGATGCCACCCCCTTCTTCGGTCCTGAAGCTCGCCTCTTTTGTATCCACTGCACGCTTTCTCTCTCTCTCTCTCTCTCTAGCCTCAGCTCAGATACCTCGCATACAAAACAGATGACTCAATCGACCTGTACTAGGCCCGGTGGCCACTGTAGGCCCGGACAGTGTAGTCCCGGGCAGCCGCCATTGGTGGAGCAGGAGCACGTGACCGCTGGCTGGGTGAGGTCACATGGGGCGCGGGCGGTGATGTCACCTTGTCCCTTATTTGCACGTGAGACTGTTGGCAACCCTAGGCGAGAGGACAATTGTATGGGTGGGGTGTGGTCGGAGTAACCTGGTTAAAAGAGGAAAGAGGAAGACCCATCACTGCTGAGGTTCCCTGTAAGGAGTGGGAGCAGTCGGACCCAGCAGAGTCAGTCCACGTGCTGTCAGAGTCTGCATCGTGGAGGTTGTGGGCCTGGTGCTAGCCTGGAACTCTGGTGAGGCGATGGCTCCGGCCCGCTGGTGGGCGGTGGAGAGGCGAGGGTTGGCAGAGTCACTGGTGGAAGCTTGTGGGAGGCCTGGAGTAGAGATATGGGTCGGCGGCAGCAGCACCGGTGGCCCACCTTTCCCACCCTTTTTGCTGGATCTCTTCATATTGAATGAGTGGGTTGACATTCTGGTCACTGTCCTTGCACAATATCTGTGCCAGATCAGTGGCACCAGTCATTGCCAGCCCATTTATTCCATTTAACATTCCATGGTAGACTTCACTGTGATTGGAATAGGGCACAATTTCGGCACAAATGTCTCAAACACAGATTTATCATGTATTATCAAACAACCCAGGCAGTGACCAGTGGGGTACCGCAAGGTTCGTTGCTGGGACCCCAGCTATTTACGATATACATTAATGACTTAGATGAAGGGATTAAAAGTACCATTAGCAAATTTGCAGATGATACTAAGCTGGGGGGTAGTGTGAATTGTGAGGAAGATGCAATAAGGCTGCAGGGTGACTTGGACAGGTTGTGTGAGTGGGCGGATACATGGCAGATGCAGTTTAAAGTAGATAAGTGTGAGGTTATTCACTTTGGAAGTAAGAATAGAAAGGCAGATTATTATCTGAATGGTGTCAAGTTAGGAAGAGGGGATGTTCAACGAGATCTGGGTGTCCTAGTGCATCAGTCACTGAAAGGAAGCATGCAGGTACAGCAGGCAGTGAAGAAAGCCAATGGAATGTTGGCCTTCATAACAAGAGGAGTTGAGTATAGGAGCAAAGAGGTCCTTCTACAGTTGTACCGGGCCCTGGTGAGACCACACCTGGAGTACTGTGTGCAGTTTTGGTCTCCAAATTTGAGGAAGGATATTCTTGCTATTGAGGGCGTGCAGCGTAGGTTCACTAGGTTAATTCCCGGAATGGAGGGACTGTCGTATGTTGAAAGGCTGGAGCAATTAGGCTTGTATACACTGGAATTTAGAAGGATGAGGGGGAATCTTATTGAAACATATAAGATAATTAGGGGATTGGACACATTAGAGGCAGGAAACATGTTCCCAATGTTGGGGGAGTCCAGAACAAGGGGCCACAGTTTAAGAATAAGGGGTAGGCCACTTAGAACGGAGATGAGGAAGAACATTTTCAGTCAGAGAGTGGTGAAGGTGTGGAATTCTCTGCCTCAGAAGGCAGTGGAGGCCAGTTCGTTGGATGCTTTCAAGAGAGAGCTGGATAGAGCTCTTAAGGATAGCGGAGTGAGGGGGTATGGGGAGAAGGCAGGAACGGGGTACTGATTGAGAGTGATCAGCCATGATCGCATTGAATGGCGGTGCTGGCTCGAAGGGCTGAATGGCCTACTCCTGCACCTATTGTCTATTGTCTATAACCCACTGTCCTATTCATCCCCAATTCATAACACATTATTACCGTTCCTCTATAATTAAAAAAAATAAAAAGTGATTTGCAATTATAACCAAGCAAAAGGGATATATGAAGCTTTTATTGTATTATGAAAATTGACACCTTGTCTTCCTTCTTTCAACATCTGTGTTGGATGAGAATGTTGCTCCCTATCCTTTCCCAGTGCTGCTATCCATCCATGCATCCTTATTATATATTGTAACTGATCGAGCCATGCCTGTCAGGCACTAGGGATCAGAGGTTGGATGATATCTACCAAGAGGGATAGTGCAGGCTGTATTTATCATGGAACAGAGATCAAATTGCATGAATGCAGAAGTGATCGGTGGTTACAGGCGAGGAAAATTGTTGGGCAGATGAATGTGTATGGGAACCTCCATCTCACCTGGAGGGGGTCCCTGGATGGAGGTGAGGGAGCAGGTAACAGATGAGAAAGAGGTTCACATGTGCCTCGTCAAGCCTTGTCCACTGCATTTGGTCTTTCCAATGTGGTATCCGTTACATTAATGAGACCAAGAATAGACAAGACAGCCATTTCACCAAACACGGCTCAATCCTCCAAGGCCTGCTGGATTTCTCAGTTGCTAATTATTTTAACTGCCCTTCCCATTCCCATACGGACCCTTCTGTGTTGGTTCTCCACTATTATCAGAAGGCTGCCACATGCAAACTGCAGGAACAGTGCCTTATACTCATATTCCACTTGAGTAGCTTGTGGTATGAGCATTGAATTCTCCAATCTTAAGTACCATTCCTCCTTCCCCCTGCCTGTTTCCTATGCCTCACTTCCACCCTCTGGTGCCCAACCATTTTCTCCACTGTCCTGTCCCTTCCCTTCTGTCCCGTTCCATCTATACCCCTCCCTCTGGTTTTATATTTCACTCCTCTTCTCTCCTTATCTGACACCCCTTGCATCTTTTTCATCTCTAGCCTTTGTCACTTACTCCAGCTATCTGGCAATAATCAAACTCCCCTCACCTGTATCCACCTTTCACTTGACAGCTTTGTCCTACTCCCACCTCTTTTCCAGATTTCTCTCCCTTACTACAATCAGTCTAAAGAAGCATCCCTCCAAAGATGCCACCTGGCCCATTGACTTAGTCCAGCACTCAGTGTTTTACTCGAAATTCCAGCATCTGCAATTCCTGGTGGCTCCAAAATATGACTCGGGGTGGAATCATGATAGAGTTGGCGATAATGTGTTGGAGATGTAACACCTGTTCCTATTACTTCTACCTCACGTCACCCCCAGCATGAACTAACTCATATCTGTCGAGGGAACAGTGATTCAATTCTCTTCATGATAACATAGGGAGCAAGTTGGCTGAGATTGTCCCTGTGTTTTTGGCATGGATTCCATGACTAATCAGGGTGAGCAACCAACATTTTTGGCACCATAATGGGGATTGGAGTAGTTTACATTGGTTTGACGCCACAAAATTGTCTCCCTGAATTCCAGCAGTCCTTTTGGCTCATTCTGTAGTCCATCCATAGAAAATCAACTGAGCTCATTTATCCTCGCTGCAGTTTCATGTTTCCTGCTTTTACATTTGCAAAACATTCTGGCATAGGCTAGATTCCGAATTATGATTGGCTATCAGGATTAGAGTCATAGAGTGATACAACGTGGAAACAGGACCTTCGGCCCTACATGTCCACACCAGCCAACATGTCCCAGCTACACTAGTCCCACCTGCCTGCATTTGGCCCACATCCCTCCAAACATGTCCAATCCATGCACCAAATCAGGTGAGGATAACTAGTCTTTGCATCAGAAATGCCTCAAAAATGCCAACAGTATCACCAAAGACCCACACCATTCTGGCCACGCTCTCATTTCACTCCTGCCATCAGAAAGAAGGTAGAGGAGCCTGAAAACTGTTAACGCATAGGTTCAGGAGCAGCTTCTTCCAAATAACCATCAGGCTATTAAACACTACAACCTCCAAATGAGCTTCGAACCACATAGACTTGGGGGCAATGTTTTTATTGTTGCACTTTTATTGTTTGTTTGTTAGTTTTAGAAATATTGATTTTTTTGTGTTTATTTAGTGTTTACTGAGTACGGTTTGCATATCTGTTATGCTTCTGCAAGTAAAAATGTAATTGTTCCATTTTGGGACATATGACAATAAAACAATAAAAGTCTTTTGGAATGCATGTGGATTCTGCAGCTGCACAGAGTTTTGCAGCAAAGTTCAATAGATAACAGCCAACAAGGCATAGACTTCCTTCAACTTGGTGCTGACAATTACATACCGATGAGAGATTTCCCCCTCCTGCCCCATCTCATAAATAGTCAAGGGTTCTTCAGAGTACAATGGGCAATTTCTTGCAGGTCATTGTCATGGAAGAGGATAAGGAGCAGAAACAGATGGTATTAGAATGTTAGAACATCCAAAGTGGATGGATCTCATTGAATATAGCCTCACTTACATTGGAATCTAAAAACAACACATATCGTAAGAGGATTTACAGAGATGTGCACAAGAAGTATACATTTTACCAAATAAGTCATCGGGTGCTTTGTCAAGTTACAATCATCTGCCCACCTCTCTTTGATTAGTTAGCCGATCATCATACACAGTCTGATTTTGTGGGACAAACATAATTCAGGTAACCGTTAGTGATCTCTGTAATGTCAGACAGATTGCTTTTTTAAATTGTTGTGAGGATAGGCATGGAAATGGGGAATTTATTGTTTTTGACATTTCAGCGAATATGAAAGTAGTGGGGGTGGTGATGGATGGGAGAAATAGATGGAAGTCCGGGTGGGGCACAGGGTAGGGAAGGAGGGGGGAGGGGGGTAAGAGGGGGGATACAGGTGCAGAAATGAGGGGGGCTGTTAACTAACATTAGGGAATTCAACGTTCATACCATTAGGTTGTATGCTACCCGAGCGGAACATGAGGTGCTGTTCCTCCAGTTTGCGTGTGGCATCACTCTAGCTATGAAGGAGGCCCAGGACAGAAAGGTCAGCATGGGAATGGGAAGCGGAGTTAAAATGGTTAGCAACTGAGAGATCTAGTAGGCCGTGGTGGATGGAGCGCAAGTGTTCAGTGAAATGGTCGCAGTGTCTACACTCTGCTCGCCGATGTACAGGAGGCCACATCAGGAGTACCATTTGCAGTAGACGAGGTTAAAGCAGGTGCATGTGAACCTCTATCTCACCTGGAAAAACTGCTGGTGTCCCTGAATGGAGTCAAGGGAGGAGGTTTAGGGACAGGTGCTGCATCTCCTGCATTTTCAGAGGAAAGTACCTGGTGGCAAAGGATTGGGTGGCAAAGGATGAACAAACCAAGAAGTTGCGGAGGGAACAATTTATGCGGCAAGCAGAAAGGGGTGGAGATGGGAAGACGTGACAGGTGGTGGGATCACGTTGGAGGTGACGGAAATGTCATAAATGTCAGATGTAACACCTGTCCCTCTACCTCCCCCCTTGCCTCCATCCAGGTACACCAGCAGACGTTTTAGGTGAGACAGCTTCACGTCGGTTGTGGAGGCTATTGGGGTGAAAGGTGAGGAGCGGGGAACTCTTGTTCCATCTAGGAGGAGGGGGAGCAAGAGCAGAACTATGGTACACAGAGGAGACAATAACTGTGGGAGTTGGTAGGTTTATAGTAGATATCAGGTGATAGTCTGTACCCTGTGATGGAGACATACGTCAAAAAAGGGGAGAGAAGTGTCACAGGTACTTTTACTGTGCGTTTTTTAAGTTTGATTAGGACAGTGAGCTTCAAGAAAAGTAACTAGCATTGAACATCTGACAATAGACTATTCTGTGCTATTTACTTACATTCCTGCGTTGCTTAATGGTGCCCAACATTTCCATAATTCCAATTGTTTTTTGTTTTATCACAGAGATTAAAGGGATAAAAGGCATTGTCTCAACAGTCATCTCTCATTCTTCTAAACTCCACTCCCTGAGAGGACAAATCCCTTATCCCAAGATCAATCTTGTGAATATACACTGCATGGAATGCAAGGCAATTTTTTTTTCTGGGTATAAAACTAAATTGGCCTACTTTATACCAAATGTGACTTCAACAAATTTTGAACATGCTCAGGAAAACATCCTTACTCTTGTATTGCTGATAGGAAGAGACTTGATAAACTGATCAAGAAGGCCAGCTCTGTCCTGGGATGCTCCCTCGACTCAGTGCAGGCGGTGGGAGAGAGGAGGATGATGGCAAAGCTATTATCACTGCTGGACAACAACTCCCACCCCTTGCAGGACACTGTCACTGCACTGTCACTGTCACTTCCTTCAGTGACAGACTTCTTCACCCCAAGTGCGTGAAGGAGAGATATAGGAGGTCCTTCCTTCCCGCTGTTGTGAGACTGCACAACCAGCGCTGCTCCCAGCAGACTAGTAAATAAAAATAATTACCGTTATTTTATTTTTTAATGAATGCTTATTTATTTTTGCTATCCACTTTGCTGCTGTAACCCTGCAAATTTCCCTGTTGTGGAACGAATAAAGTATTATTATTATTATTATTATTATTATCATTATTATCATTATTATTATTATTATTATTATTATTATTATTATTATTATTATTATTATTATTATTATTATTATTATTATTATTATTATTATTATTATTATTATTATTATTATTATTATTATTATTATTATTATTATTATTATCTCCTTGCAGATACCCTCTGCCTTCTTACTGGTGGTTATACCTGAATTATTATTATTTGTGGTTCATGAATTGATGTACCAAGATCCTTTTGAATAGCAACATTTACTATTTATTGCCAGTTAAAAAATATTTTGCCTTTCCTTTCTACTAAAGTGAATAGCTTCTCATTTCAGATCCGCCAATTATAATTTGTTTGTTTCCTCACTTAAGTCTTCTGTATACTTTGAAAACTTTCTGCATCCTTCTCTCCGTTCACTTTACCACTTACAATACCATCAGCTGCAAGCTTTTATACATTATACTCTATTCATTAAAGTCAATTGTAAATTGTAAATGGTATTGATTACAATATATTTATATTTAGTACAATATATAATACTGGTCCCAGTGGCAACCCACTTGTGAAAGTCCGACAATCTGAAAAGAACTCACTTGTCTCTTGCCATTCACATTAATACATTGTCACCAATCCAGAGAATCCTTATATTTTATATCAACTTATTGTGAGGTGTCATAACATATAAAAATGCAGGTTTTCACTGGCTCCTCCTTTTCTACTCTTCTGATTATATAATCAAAAAATAATGTTTTCTTCACAAACTATTTTGACCCTGTCCAATAATTGAAAACAGCTACTCTGTTAACATTTTCCAACATTTTCAGAACTAAAGGTAAGGTAACCTGTCCAGTCCACTATTTTTTCTCTCTCTTACCTTCCTGAATAGTGGTGTTACATTTGCTACCTACCAGTCTGCTGGAACTATTCCAGAGTCTCAGGAATTTTGGAATACCATCACGAATGCAACCTTTACCTTTATTGTTAGTTACAGCCCTTTAATGCAGGCTTTTGTATCCAGAGGATTTATTTGATTCTGGTCTCCTTAATATCTCCAGTGCTTTCCCAAGTGTTATTGATTTAAGTTCCTGAGTTTGTTTAAGACCTCGGTTCCCTTCTATTTCTGCTACATTTATTATGCCCTCTAATGTGAAAACAGATGCAAAATATTTGCTTAATGTCTCAACTTTCTGACTCAGAGCTGAGATTGAGAGCAGTTTGCCACAGCTAATCAAAAGTCATTGACTGCAACATCTGAGGAAATCTTTTACAAACTTCTTTCTGAATTCCTTCAGTCCAAACATACAGCTCTATCCATTTCTACACCCCCGAACAATTGCCCTAGTATGATAGTTGGCTCACTGTGAGCAGTAAGATAAGAGATGTGGAATTATTTTAAAGATGGACGATTATCACTTGGTGGGCACCCTTTCAATGTACAACTTCTGCATCACAATGTATGTCAAAGCATAAAAATCAATGGAAAAGCAGAACATGGATTTTATGAAGGCTGTAACTCATAATATTATGGTTTCCCAATGATCTTCATCTTTACTTTGGGCTGATTCTGAAAGAAGGGGTTCAACTTTCTGCCTTCTGCTGATGTCGCCTCTCTGGGATTTTTGATTGAATTTTGGCGAATCAGGATGATAATCTGGAGGTAGTTAGGGGCTTGTATCTTCATTGATTGAACGTTCAAAGTAGATTGTCAAACTGTACAATGGTATAATAACAAAAATGTGCATTTCAGTGACCCTGAACATTCCAATGTGCTTCACAAGAGGGAGGGCTAAAACTGAAATAATTCCGTGATCAAGGCAGTTATATGGACAGAATTAGCGCTTTCTATGTTTTTGAAACCATTTTTTGCTTCTTTTCTCCTCTCCAGGCGTGACCTTCTTGGGAGTGGTGTATCTCAACTAGCAGGAACATGAACCCCATTGGTTACCCTTCACTGATTTCTCACTTCCTGTGGGAATTCAGTTGAATTCCAGTTCACAACTCCCTAGTAGAGAATAAGAGCTCAATATAAAATTAACTTGAAGATAGACACAAAACGCTGGAGTAACTCAGCGGACAGGCAACATCTCTGGTAGAAGGAATGGGTGACGTTTCGGGTTGCGATTGAACAAGGATCTCGACCCGGAAAGTCACCCATTCCTTCTATCCAGAGATGTTGCCTGTCCCGGTGAGTTATTCCAGCATTTTGTGTCTATCTTTGGTGTAAACCAGCCTCAGCAGTTCCTTCTTAGACATAAAATTAACTTGGGTGACCTTACTTCTAATCCTCAATGGGCTTGTGTTTACTGCATCCAGTAATTCCCAATTAGTATCATACTCAAATAGACTAATGGTTAATACAGTCAAAACAAATAGAACAGAGAACATAGAACAGTACAGCATACGGACTGGCCCTTTGGCCCACAATGTCTGTGGTGAATACAATGACAAATTAAACTAATCTCTGCATGCACGTGACCCATATTCCACCATTTGCTGCATATCCATGTGCCTATTTAAGAGCCTCATAAATATCACCTCGATAAATACCTGCTTCCACCACCACTCCTGACATTGAGTTCTAGGCACTGACCATTCTCGGTATTTTTGGGAGGACAAAGTAGAACATGCCTTTGCTTTTAACTATGCTCTGCCTGACCCAGGAGTTTGTAGGGCTTGTAAATGAAAAGGAACCTTCATAGTAAGTACTGATAGGATTCAAATGGTCTAGTTATAATCCATGACACCAACATTTGTCTATTCACATTCTGCTGTGATTCCTAACTCCTACTTATTAGATGTCAATATCTTTCAACTCCATGCCAGAATTCAGCTGACGGAGGACGGTGCTCTCAGTAGTTTCCTGCTATTATTTTTACAAATTCGACTTAATGAGGGAACTAAATGGAAAACCCAATGTTTACATAAAAACAAAGAAGACTACCATTGATCATTTTGCTTGTAGCGCAGGATGATTTAAGGATCCTGCCTTTTGGCTGGAGGGGCCTTGATTGGTCACAGATATTAGCATTCAACTGCTAAACCCCTGATTGAGTTCTCTAAGAACATGTTTATTTAAAGAAGCAACAATCTCCAAACTCTGCATTTCAGGTGGGATCTATGAATCACATCAGTGGGCTGTTCTACCCAAAGAATGCTTACACTTCAAGCAAAAACAAAATCCCAGCCTCTTCTTGTTACCCTGCATACATATCAATGTGGTGTTGAAGCATATTCAGTTCTGTCCTTTGTTATCTGGAAATTACCTTCACCCAAATCTATCAACAGCCATAGTATGCACTGAGAGATAAGATATCCTTATAATCAATAGAGCTAAAGCAAGTTTTACACCAGCTTCAAGGATTTACTCAGAATGCATTTTCTTTATCACTAATAATTAATCTGAAGCACTGCTATCATTTTATGCATCTCTCATACCCTCCAAGGCAGGTGCTATTTTATGCATGAGTGCTGTTGACAAGAGATTGTTGTGCAGGTCTTCCACTTTTTATTGTCTCTGTCACAGGAATCTAGGCACCATTAAAGACCTAAGAAAACCCGAGGAAAAGTACAACGTTAATTATTTGTGGCAAAGCTTCAGGCATGGGTTGTCTTCAGCTATGGGTGCTCTGTCATGGTGCCACCACGGCAGCTGGCAAAATTAAATTCAGTTCCTCAAAGTAAAACTTGGAATGGAAAGCTGTTGACCAGAGACCAAGTGATGATATTTGGTATTACAAAACTATATATGTACTTGGTGGTTGGCATGGATATGGTGGGATGAAGGGCCTATTCCTGTACTTCATGGCATTTCTCGGTAATAGTAACAATATAATCACGGTACCTCTGTCCCTCTCTTTCCCCTCCCCCTTCCCAGTTCTCCCACTGTCTTCCTGTCTCCAACTACATCCTTTCTTTGTCCGGGCCCCTCCCCTGACATCAGTCTGAAGAAGTGTCTCAACCCGAAACGCCACCCATTCCTTCTCTCCCGAGATGCTGCCTGACCCGTTGAGTTACTCAAGCTTTTTGTGATATAATCACGGTACGGTGAGAGAACCCTATTTGATTCTCTGAGGAGAAATCTGCCACCCTTAACAGTCCTGGTCTACATGTGATTACAGATCTACAAGAACTTGTGCTCTCTGAAATGACCAAGCAGCAAAGGAATCAGCAATAAATGTATTTTGGTGACACCTGTATCCTGTGAATGAAAGAAAAAAGTTGCACAAGAAACATTTGAGACGTTCGGAACACAGAGCTAGGCAGGAGCGAGGTTATGAGAAGGCTTTAGATCACAGTGAATGGAATTTTAAAATTCAGGTGTTGCCAGAGCAGGACACAATGTAGACCAACAGATAGAGAGGTGATGAGTGAACTGAATTTAGTGAGAGTTATGATAGGGGCACGGGGTTTCAGATGAAAAACAACCATAGTCACATTCGTACCTGTTAGGGACTGACCCCGAACATTCCAATTCGAAAAATGGATTGAGGGCCTTTAGTTTTGAATATCAAACTAAAAACGGATGTGGGCAGCGATCTCTGTTTTGCTCCAATTGGAAAGAGTGTCACTGAGTTCACTAACAGTTATGACTCAGTTTTGAATCTCTACACAAACAACGTTTGGAGTTAAATTCAGACTCAAAGCTGAATCAGAGCTGATTGTGGACTTTAGAAGGGCTAAACATCCAAGGACGTACACGCCACTGCAGATAAATGGGTCTACTGTGGATAGGGTGAGCAGTTTTAAATACTTGGGAGTCCGCATCACAGAGGATCTGACATGGGCAACGCACATTGCCGCACTGGTGGGTAAGGCAAAGCAGCGCCTTTACCACCTTAGACAGCTGAGGAAATTCAGAGTGTCTCTGAGGATCCTTCATTGCTTCTACTCTGGGGCTGTAGATAGCATCCTGTCCAGCAACATTACAGTCTGGTTTGGGAACAGCTCTGCCCAGGACAGGATGGCCCTGCAGAGAGTAGTGCGTTCGGCAGAATGCACCATGGGAACTAACTCCTCCCCCTGCAGGACCTATACATCAGGAGGTGCAGATCCAGAGCAAGTAAGATTATGAGGGACCCCTGCCACCCCAGTAACGGACTGTTCCAGATGCTACGGTCAGGCAAACGCCTCCGCTGTCACGCTGTGAAAGCGGGGAGGATGAGATGGAGTTTCTACCCACAGGCCATCAGGACTGTCAAATTTATAACTCCAGAGACTAAATTTTGTCTACACTATAGTAACTTTATTAACTGTATTTATATGCTGTAACTGTAATTCTTTTTTGTGCACAATCCGCAGGCATTGCCACTTTCATTTCACTGCACATCGTGTATGTGTATGTGACAAATAAACTTGACTTGACTTGACTTGAAATGACTAGACATTCTATTACATCCAAAAGGGGGTGCGCGGCTGGTATTTTAACAGCCACTGAGTTCCACATTATAAATTTAAATGACACCCTTACCCCGAGGCCTTTGTGGAACTGAACAAGCATTGCATAACTTTGAGAACAAAAATGTATAGTCAGGGTGCAAACCCAAAGTGAAGAAGGAGGTGGAATTGAAATGTGTAGGAAGTAACAACAGATGCTGGTTTAAACCGAAGATAGACACAAAAAGCTGGAGTAACTCAGCGGGACAGGCAGCATCTCTGGAGAGAAGGAATGGGTGACGTTTTGGGTCGAGACCCTTCTTCAGACTGGAGGAGTGGACTTGAAAATGGCTCTAAGCCTGGTTGGGACCTATACCTGTTGGAAATTTACTATATGGCCAAATGAAGACAAAGGAATTATAATCAGGATGTGGGGAAGGGGTTGGCAAGTTGAGGTGGAGTGGGTGAGGGAGGGCAGGGATAGAGCCCATGATAATAAATGGCATAGGTTTAAGATGAAATGAGAGTGATATACTAGGAACCTGGTGGGTATTTAGAACAAGCTGTAATAAAGCTGAAATTGTTGAGGCAAGTGCAATAATAACATTTTAAAGACATTTGGGCTCAGACATGGATAAGGAAGGTTTGCAGGGATATGGACCAAATGCCGGATAAAGGTAACTAGCTTAGATGGGGCATCTTTGCCAGCAAGGACGAGTTGGGCCAAAGGGGCTGTTTCTGTACTGTGTGACTACAACTCTTAAGTTCTGCTTAAACATTGGTTGCTGCTGAAAGTTGCACTTCCTGCCACTCCTGTTGCTTCTACTCCATTTTTTTCTACAGCAGAACCTTCAGATTTAGTGGCAGGGCCCCAGCTCTAAACTGCTGAGCTGCAAAACCTACAGCATGAACAGACTAACTCCTCCTTTTGTCAGCACTGTGCACACCCTGCCACCACTAGTTAGATTTATGCTCCACAATTTTCTGTAAGTGTGCCCAGAGGAAGGTAGTACAGTGACAAGTGTTAACGAGGGGATGTATAAATTACTGCAGCATCAGAGAGAATGTGCACATAATTCCTGCATTTGGGAAGGAAGAACGATATTACGAAAAGTGAGCAGTTCTCGTGAAAATTTATGAAGACAACGTAACTATTATACATCATGTTTTAGCAAGAGTATTACAAGAAAGAATATATAATTTTTGTGAATGTATAACAGAAGTGATGGAGAATAGTACAGTATGAATTTTATTCAGGAAAGAATCTTTAAGTGAGAGCATTGTAGAGATTGACACAAAAAGCTGGAGTAACTCAACGGGACAGGCGGCATCTCTAGAGAGAAGGAATGGGTGACGTTCGTCTGAAGAAGGGTCTCGATCCGAAACGTTACCCCTTCCTTCTCTCTCGAGAGCTGCTGCCTGTCCCTCTGAGTTATTCCAGCTATTTGTGTCAATCTTTAAACCAGCATCTGCAGTTTCTTCCTACCCATTGTGGAGATTGCTGGTTAATGAAGAGTGCATTGTTGCAGGCATTACTGAGCATTTACTGTTTTAGACAGTGTGAGATGTAAATGTTGTGGGCTGGTTATAATGGGCTGAATTAATGAGAGTGTTAAAGGAGAACGTGTTCTGAACAGGGAGTCTTAGTAAAATTGCTATTCGGAGAACTATGTCACAGAGAGAGAACTCCATCAAAGTTACAGAAAGTGTTATGTTACTTTCACCTTTGGTTCTTCAAGTGGTGAATTATACTTATGCACAGATGATATGGGATTACTTTTAAAAGCTTTCCAAGATAAAGTGTTAAGTGTTGGCAGATTCTTTTCAACAATGGAGCTGCAATGATGAATTCAACCCTGCAGTCACTCAAGATCAAATATCTGGACAAAGATACATTTAACAGTGACAGATTTAGTATCAAGTCTGAAACTGACTAATTTTCCACTTTTCTGGCTCTGAGAAACTGAGATCTTTGTTATCCTGGTGGAAACAAGATGTCACTTCCCTGGACCACAAACGACATGATGACCTGTCAGTCGCATTTCTTACTTTTTTTTTGCAGGCAGTCTCTCAGGATTGAGGATAACTTGTTTTGCTTGAGTTCTGTTGGGTCGGATGAAGCCAGTGCAGGGTTCTCAGACCTTGCCACAGATGGGGCAGCAGGGACTGACTGGATGAGTCGTTTGTCAGGTGGTGCAATCTTTCCACTGTTTGCACTGGGCTTCTCTGTGTTCATAATGCATGGACTTGAGGTTCTCAAAGCCATCTTCAATGCCTCTTCTCCAATTTGAGTACTCATTGATTGCTCAGTGAATCCCAGGAGTCAGAAACACAAACAGAAAATACCGAAAGAACTCGGCCAGTCAAACAGCAACCAATTAACATTCTGAAGAAGGGTCCCAGATCTGAAATGCAAACTGGTTTCTCTTTCTATTTAATGCTTCTTGATCGGCTGAGTTAATTCAGCATTTCTGTTTCTGTATCAGAGTCCAGTATCTACAGTTATATTTATTTTCTGAATTCCAAAAGCTTTGCACTTGATTTACGATCTTGATCTTCAAATGCCCTTTTCCTCAGTTGGATAAGGGCAGCTCTGGTGGATTGAAGGTGAAGGTGAATCTCACTACTATCTTTGCCAAGAGCCGGTTCCCGAGTGTGTAAATTGCTATATCTCGCCATGAATCTTTATTGTTGGAGGTGGTATTGTACAACTGGAGCAGTTCATTTACATACCAGAGAGCATGTAATATTGAGTGCTGTTTGGTTAGAGATAGAGCCAATAACAATACATAATTATCAATAGCTGATGTTGGTTAATTGATTGAAAGATACATCATGGAAACAGGCCTTTCAGCCCACTAATTCCACGCTGACCATCAATCACCTGTTCACACTAGTTTTACGTTATCCCACTTTCGCATCCACTCCCTACATACCAGGGGGCAATGTACAGAGGAAAATTAACCTACAAACCTGCACACTTATGGGATGTGGGAGGAAACTAGAACACCCAGAGGAAACCTAGAGAGAACGTGCATACTCCACACAGACATCCCCCGAGGTCAGGATCAAACCCACACCTCTGGTCCTGTGAGATAGCAGGTCTACCAGCTGCTCCACTGTGCTGCCTTTATATCTTCTACAATAGATGCATGGAATCATTGAGTGGGACAGCTCAGAAATCGGGCCTGCAGTAAACTTGTCCATGCCAATTATAGAGTACTCAACTTCTGGTATCATTGTTCTGAATTTCTACTTAAAAATGTTGTCTGTGTAAAGGTTTTCTGACGCAATGAGGGTAAAATGATGCTCACTCCATATGGTTCACCTTTCATGGATCTCTGTGTTGTTGACTTGCTATGTCATGAATACATACAATTCTGATTCAGTCTGGCACCATTCACTGTGTTCAAAACATGGATTGTTGGCTAGATTTTACTTCATGTTTCTCCCTATCTCCGTAGCCTTTGTGACAGAAGGTCCTTCCCCTTTAAGTTTGATCAGTGCACATAGTTCCAAAGGAATGGGGGAGGGGAAGAGCCAAGTGCTCAGTTTGGGGGACTTTAAAGGTTAATCCAGCAGAAAACTCTGCCAGGATCACTGAAATAACCTATCTACTGAAGAGAGCTTTATGTTACAAACTTTAACTCTCTCACGCCTATAGCTTTCCCACAAGATGTATTTTTATAGTTTGCAATATCCAGTGTTTTGGTCTGTCAAGAGACGTGAATGAAAGTGTAGATGTGTTGACTTATGCAGCCGGTTGCAGTATCTGGCCTACTTCAATTCATTCACAATTCATGATACTTTGGCATTATTCCTAACATAGCCCCATTTAATCACTTCAGCTGCGATAGCCAATAGCTTTCATGGCGATAATATTAACATCGATGGAGACAATTATTATGGCATATTGAACTTGTACTTAAAATCTTTCATGCCTGCATTTCAACTGAAGAAATAACAACTGCTTCTTTTGATGATAGTTAAGAAGGTACAGTAACAACCAACACACTGTGGAGAGGAGGTGAATTCTGGCTGGTGTGATTGTCAATGTGTGTACAGGATATGTGAGGAAATATTTGAAATCGAACTGATTTAAAGATTTTTCAAATTAAAGTGAGCTGTCTCACTTTATCCAGTAGATCCAGTTAGAAGAGGTTGATTTTATTTACTAGCCAGGCATCTGACTTTCATCGTGTTTCATTTTTTTGTCATATATGCAGGGAAGTCTGGGGTGCTGGGACCTAATGTACCAAGATCAGTTCAACTCCAATAAAGTAGGCAGGCCACATCATCCACATGCCTAACATCAAATGCCCTCAGCAAGCACTCTACCCTGAGCTTGGTCACACAAACAGATGTGCAGGAGGTCAGCAAAATAGCTTCTAAGACATCCTGAGAACATCCTTAAAAAAAATCCAACAACATCAACCAACTCAAACCGTGACCCAAGGCTACTTAAACGGAAAACATCTGGAAAAGGAAGGGTGCAGGAAGGAACTGCAGGTGCTGGTTTAAACCGAAGGTTGATACAAAAAGCTGGAGTAACTCAGTGGGTCACCCAGCGGTACCCATAAATAGTGGGTTTATGGACAGAATTCCAGATCTTAGGGCCTTGGCAACTGAAGGAATGGTTGGAGCAAATGAAGGCAATCAGGACATTAGAACAAGATGAGCAGCTATTCTAGAGGGTTGTGGGAATGGAAGAGGTTACTGAGATGGGAAGGAGTAAGCTGGGGGAGGAACATGAAACACCAGCTGTGTAAACCTAGAGAGCAAGACCATGGAGAAGGACATTAATGAACAAAAATGCGTAGGGGATTCAGGTAGTTTCTGGGCATATGATAGGTAAATCAAAATTTCTAAAGGAGGGTTAAAAGGCTGTGGTGTGGATGTGAAGATCAGAAATCAGTTGAAAAGGAAATGTTCCACATATTAATTATCTGTTTTAAGAGATGAAAACAAGTACAAAATTTTTAAAGAGTTTTAAAAGAGATAAATGAGTCCCTCCCACCTTCTGATTCTCCACAATCAGTCTGAGTGGCTGAAATCTCCCATTCTGCTTCATCACTGGCAACACTGCGTAACAATTTATTGGAGGAATTGTGGAGCCTGCTTCAACCGAGGAAGAGACAGTTCCAACTTCAACATGAAAATAACATTGAAATGAAGTGAATGGAATTGAAAGAGTGTTTTTAGAGACACTTTTATGTTGACAGTGTGCCATGAGCAGCAGAGTGTGGTTTTCCTGGTGCCGATTCTCACACTATTCCATAAGCAAAGTGAATTCCACTCTTCTGACAGCATCAGAGACTCATCTTACTCTTGGCTCCTGTACTAAAGGTCAGAGTCATAGAATTGTACAACTGGGAAACAGGCTCCTCAGTCCAACACGTCCACGCTGACCAAGATGTCTTTTCAAGCTAGTCCTATTTGGCTGATATCCCATTGAACCTCTTTCCATCCAAATACATTTTGACACATTGGCCATCATCAGTCAGGAAATTGAGTATAGAAGTTGAGATGTTATGTTACATTTGAACAAGATGTTGGTGAAGCCACTCTTCGAGGATTTGGTTATAGTTACCTACTTTCGGAATTAAGCCATTAAATTGAAAAGGGTGCAGAGAAAATTCATGAGGGTATTGCCCGCACTCGGGGACATGAGCTACAGGGGGAGATGGGCAGGTTAGGCCTTTATTCATTGGAGCGCAGGAGGATGAGAAGTGATCTTATACAGGTGTATAAAACCATGAGGGTAAATGCACAGTCTTTTTTTCCCAGGAAAAAGAACTACAGGGCATAGGTTTAAGGTGAGAGGGGAAATAGGAACCTGAGGGACAAGTTTTCACACAGTGGGTGTGGGTATATGGAACAAGCTGTTACAGGAAGTAGTTGAGGCAGATATAATAACAAAGACATTTGGGCAGCTACATGGATAGGATAGGTTCAGAAGGGTATGATTCACACATGGGTAAATGCGACTAGCTTAGATGGGACATCTTAGTTGCATGGACAAGTTGGGCCGAAGGGCCTATTTCATGCTGCATGACTCTGTGCCTCTATGACTGGTCCAAATTGTAATTGTACCTGTTTTTACCACCACTACCCCTGGCAACTTGTTCTAGAAACATAGAAACATAGAATATAGATGCAGGAGTAAGCCATGGCCCATCGGGCCAGCACCAACATTCAATATGATCATGGCTGATCATCCAGAATCAGTGCCTTGTTCCTGCTTTCTCCCCATATACCTTGATTCTGTTTGCCCTAAGAGCTATATCCAACTCTCTCTTGAATATATCTATATATCCACCACCCCTTGTGTAAAACAGATGCCCCTCAGGTCCTTTATAAACCTTCCACCTCTCATCTTAAACTTACGCCTTCTTGTTTTAGACTCCTTAATCTGGAAAAAAACACCCCTCATGATTCTATATACCTATAGTACTGCACTCCTAGATTTCTCTGTTCTATAACACTCTCCATGGTCCTGCCATTTACTGTGCAAGTCCTGACCTTGCTTACCTTACCATCTCACACGTCTGAAAAACAAGTGTGGGGTTTGGCGAAAAACTTGTGTACCTTCATCAGGCAGAAACGGGAAGCAAAGTGGAGAGAGCATAGGGTAGAGGTCAAAGATCTCCACCAATGTGTCATCTTCGCAATGATCATCTTTTTAGCAGTGTTTCAGATTTTGCCATTTTGTCACTAACACGGGCATCTAGAAGGCATTATCAATGCTTTGAGATGAGTGCCGCTTCATAAAATGACCAAGGTTTATTTACTTTTTCTAACCAGCTCTCTAATACAAAATGTTTGCCTGACAAAACGAATGGGCAGAGAATTGCAGATTGGGGAGCACTAGAACTTTAAAACCCTGGCTAATGTACATATGGGAGCTTGGACATGATATTTAGCTCTTCAAACAAAGAAGTGTTCGACCCCATCTGCTGCATTGCATATAGGGGCAGAGATGTTTGCTGTGCTGGACGATTGAAACATGCCCTGTCAGGGGCGCAGCTACTTCAGGAAGAAAGCTGCGTGGCTGGGATGACGCAATTCCAAAAGGACATTAGATCGATGGATTAAAGTAGCACAAGAATCAAACTAACAGAAAATACCAATAAAATCCGAAGATTTCTGGAACTGGTTTGGAATAATCTCACAGAAGGAGCAATGTTGGCCATGGATGACAGCTAAATACTTGGACAATTTCTGGAGGTTTCTTTCATGACTACAAGTTTTCATTATTCAGTTCCCACAGTATCTCTGTAAAACACAGCTGCAAGATGTCTTCATCGGCTGGATTATTTTTCTATTCCAGTTTCCCACATCCATCAAGTGCTTCAATCACATTCACTCTCTCTCAGGCTCTCAACTCCATATCTTACCCCCCACCACCCACACCCATACTACACACATATATCAAAGTCTTGCTTATCAGTGTAAGGGGCAGGATTCCTGTCTGTAAGTACTCTGACTGTAACATAACAACCTCGCAAAGCCTGCTGAAAAAATAGGCAACATGCAAACAACTGCCTGGTAACACAGAATTCTGGTTCATCTTATCAACTAACACAAACACAACACAAGGGTATCTCTTTCAGCTCTACCCTTTCCCTCTCAGCTCCAAACACAAACGTGATTCCAGTAATCTCTCCGGGATGTAAAATAACAGATCATTATAAATGCAAGGACCAATGCAGCAGCTGTCCTGTGTAACGGATTTTTCCATATGTATCAACAATGTGCTTGATCTAGTCAGATTGTGCTACTATACTGCTGCTCTAGCAAGTAATGCAGTGAAACTGAATGCTACAGAGCGATTGCTAAGATATAGTGAATTCAACATTTGGCCCAATCAATGAGTCTGATAATACAGGAAATAGTAGAATTCTCCTGGAAAGTTAGACTACAGAGCTTATAACATGGGTTAAACTTTATTTGTACGACATTTTCTAGCTGAGAAATACTCGTGTAAACCAATAAAGTTTATTTCTGATAGACGCAAAAAGCTGGAGTAACTCAGCGGGTTAGAGGAGAAAAGGTGACATTTCGGGTCAGAACGCTTCCTCAGACTGAGAGTCAGGGGAGAGGGAAACTCGAGGCATAAAAAGGTACAGAACAAATCAGAGCCGGATCCTATCAGTACCACAGGTTTAGAAATGGAAGTTAGAGTCTTAGGATGGGTTGCATCTGATGTTCACCCATACTGTTTCTGACTCGTGTTTTTCTGAAGAATTTTCCTCACCAATGCCCCTATGTCATTTTCCGTTATTAGTGCCAGATCTCAACCATTTCCATCCTTTGTCCAGTATTCTGGAATATTAAACTAACAGCCTTGGTCACCATGCAGCCACATCCCGAACATAGTCATTACATCAAATGTATATTTCTTTTGTGATCTAATTAATCTATCATTTAACAAATTACTCATACAGTAACACACAGTGCCTTTAATTCCAATCTTATCAATTTCCTTGATTTGACTTTGTTCGGCGATGTTGTTAAATGTAAACTGTTTAAACCCAAGCACCCTACTCGTCATTACACAAATAGTTTTGTTATTCCTGAGTTTTCTCTTTAAACCTTTAATTTTCCTCTCACTTGAATATCCTCCTCATTGGCCTCCTTCTTTAATTTCAAAACCTACCCATAACCCTCTCTATTAACATGTCCAACATCTTTGGATTGTGGTAGGAAACCAGGGCACAGTGGAAATCAGCAGTCTCAGGGAGACTTGCAATCTCCACCTTCTCTGCATCCAAGGTTAAGATTAAACCAGGGCACATGGAACTATCGGACAGCAGCACTAACTGCTGCACCACTGTGTCTCTCTGCGGCATGAGGCCATCCCAACCACAACTGGTCAAAGGGTGGGGGAGATTTTGTAAATGCTTGTATATGATTCCTGTTTTGTACTGGTGCCATGCACAGCATAGACACTGAGTGAAATACATGGACCATGAGTGTACTTCAGAAGTTCAATATGTCGAGCGTTATGGATGACATGATTGCAAAACTAATTTATCAAGGTAACATCATAAACCGTGATATCAGAGAACAAACACTTTATAAATATCACCTGAATGCAAAAGTGAGATAAGCCAAGCTCCACAGCATTGACCCTTGGAGCAGAAATACTGGCTGTTTGTTTTCAAGTTGATGTCTTGAATTATTAACTTATTACAACCAATGTAACAGGAGTTTTTCAGTCATAATGCCTGATGATTGTAATAACAATTTTAACACTGGCCTAATTAACTAAACATGCCCTGAAAAACTAACCAGTACATTGATCAGAATGTACTGTTATCCAAAAATAAACTTACAGAAACAATACTTTCCCAACACACTCCAGTGCCGCTGGTTAATGAATAACTTGTGCTTAAGCACTTTATTATTTCATTGTTGACTTGGTACTTGTCTATAATCAATTCCAAACATCATCACAATCAGCAGAACACAATCCAGAGAAGTCAGACAGCAATAAACAGCAGAACACAGCTTATCAATGAAAACCAACTAAGACCTCAAACTCACTCCAAAATACCCCCTGTAAAAAAAAGATACTTTGCCAGCAGTTTATAAACCAATATAAAAGGCTGGTTTTGTAAACACAGAGTTGAGGTATGAAAAGGAGTGAAGTGCACCAAATGACAGCAGTACAAATTCCAATTTGAATCAAGCTAAATACAATACATGTGAATGGATGGATAAACAGAACAACAAAAAAACAATGTGTAAATCTGATTAAATTTGGAATTAAGGCTTTTTTGTATCCATAATGCTCCTGTTCCAGATATCAATTATGTTTCTGTGACCTGTTAAGTGAAGGCGCAATACTTTATTAGGTCTAGGCCCATTTATCATAATAATTTCATTCTGGCATATGAATCGAACAGTTTTTAAATTTCTAAATTGATACAATGATCCCAATTTTAGATTCTCCCAAACTGTCCAACATTTCCTCACAACATAATCCAATACATTCCAAGTATTAATCTTTTAAACTACCTCTCAACTTTTTCCAAAGCACTGACAACCTTCCTTTAATAAGAAGACCAGTACTGTACACAGTACTCCAGATATGTTCTCACAAAGCCCTACATAAGTAAGGCAAAACCTCCCTACTTTTGAATTTAATTCTTTTTGACATTTTAGTAGCTTTCCTAATTAATCGTTGCACTTGGATATTAGCCTTTTGTGAATCACACGGTGGGTCAGACAGATCTCCCTGCATTTCAGATCTTTAATCTCTCACTGTTTAAATAAGATGCCTCTTTTTAATAATTTGTTTGGGGGAAAATGAACAATTTCACTTTTTCCACACTTAATATTTAATTTGCCAGATCATTGCTCACTTACTGAATTATATTCTATTGTAGCCTCCTTATGCCCTCTTGCAACTGACTCTCCTATCTTTATGCCGGCAGCAGATTTAGCAGCACATACCTTTGGTACTCTCATTCATGTTATTTATATTGATTTTAGAAGTTAAGATCCCAACAGTGATCCATGTGGCACATCATTCATTGGATCTTCCCAACTAAAAAAAGACCCATTTATGCCTCCTTTTTATTTACTGTTAGTCAGCCAATATTCCTATCCATGCCAATACTTTACTTCGTACACCAAAAGCTTTTATTTTCCACAAATCGCCCTGTGTCCTAAAGGACTGCTTAACAAGAGAAATCAGCATTCATTAAATCTGTACAGCAAATTATAGACTTGCCCAGCACAGAAATGGGCCTTTCGTCCTACCACATCCACACCAACCTTTTTGACTATCGACACTGATCGCATTTGTTTACATTAGGACCATATCCATCTATGCCTTGTATTTTCAAATGTCTGTCTAAATGCTTCACAAAATGTAGTAATTGTGTTTGAATCCACCTGCCTCCTCTGGCAGCGTGTTCCAGGTATCAATCAAATGACATCCCCCTCAGATTTCCTTTAAAACTCCTTCCTCTCACCTTAAACATGTACATTCTTGTTTTTGATAGCCATAGTAAATAAGATTTTGACTATATAGCCTATCTATGCCACTTATCGTCTTATATGCCTGTATTAGGCCACCTCCTCATTCTCCTTGCACCAGGGATAACAAGCCCAATTTATCTAATCTCTCCCCGTTACCAAAGTCCTTCATTTCGTTCAACATCCTGAGTAATGTCCTCTACACTATCTCTAGTGCATTCATATTCTGGGGAGAGTTCCACAGCTGTGGAAAACATCCTGCGTGGTATCGGTGCCAAAGACGCCACCCCCGAAGGAACTCAATAGTTACTGGCCGGTGGCACTGACATCACACCTGATGAAGACACTGGAGCATCTGGTCCTCGCCCATCTCCGCCCCCTGGTGAGACCATCGATGGATCCGCTGCAGTTCACCTACCAGACTCGCATTGGGGTGGAGGACGCCATCATCTACCTATGGAACAGAGCTCTTTCACACCTGGAGAAGTCGGATAGCACTGTGAGAATCATGTTTTTTGATTTCTCCAGTGCATTCAATACCATCCAGCTGGGGCTTCTAGGGGGCAAGCTGGAGCGCACAGGAGTGGATCACCACCTCACATCCTAGATTCTGGACTACCTCACCAACCGACCACAGTATGTGAGGACAAAGGACCTGATCGCGGACATGGTGGTCTGCAGCACTGGGGTTCCGCAGGGAACAGTGCTAGCTCCATTCTTGTTCACCCTGTACACTGCGGACTTCAGGCACAGCTCTGCAAACTGCTATCTACAGAAGTTCTCTGACAACTCTGCTATCGTCGGCCTCATCACAGGCGACGATGACAGTGTACAGAGAACTGATCAAGGAGTTTGTGGACTGGTGCCAGCCGATCCGCCTCCGGATCAACGTGGGGAAAACCAGGGAGATGGTGGTGGATTTCCACAGGCGCAGCCAGGTCCCCCCGACACCAGTGAACATCCAGGGAGTGGACATCGGGAGGGTGGACTCTTATAAGTACCTGAGTGTTTACCTCAACAATAAACTTGACTGGACCGAAAATATCAATGCACTGTACAAAAGGAACCAGAGCAGACTTTATCTGCTGATGAGACTCAGGTCCTTTGGAGTGCAGGGGGCACTCCTAAGGACCTTCTACAACACGGTGGTTGCATCAGCCATTTTCTATGGAGTGGTCTGCTGGCGCAGCAGCATCTATGCGGCGGAGGGGAAGAGACTTAACAAGCTGGTCAGGAAGGCCAGCTCTGTCCTGGGTTGCTCCCTCGACCCAGTAATGGTGGTAGGAGAGAGGAGGATGATGGCAAAGTTAACATCGTTGCTGGACAACGACTCCCACCCCATGCAGGACACTGTCACTGCACTGAGGCTCCTTCAGTGACAGACTCCTTCACCCCAAGTGCGTGAAGGAGAGATATAGGAGGTCCTTCCTTCCCGCTGCTGTGAGACTGCACAACCAGCACTGCTCCCAGCAGACAAGTCAACAGTAACAGTTAAGGTATACACAGTAAACTGATGACAATTTATCCGTGTCTTTACTTTTATTTATAATGAATGATCTCTTGCTATCCACTTTGCTGCTGTAACACTGTAAATTTCCACTGTAAATTAGCTACCACATTTTGGGTTGGGAACCTTCTTCGGTCTCAAATAATGTATTGTTCCTTCAGTTTACTGGAGCAATAACGTTTTGGAGAGTTAATTTTCCGCCATAGTTATCCGGTCACCGGCGAACAAGAGTTGCAGAAACAATTTTCAGTTGAAATGTGGGAGTCTGGCTTGCTGACTTCTACCGGACCAAGGCCAGATGACAACTCTCAGACACCTCCTCCTACTAATCCTTGGACCATGACTCCCACTGACGAACACCAGACTTTAATCATCAACACCATCACTGACCTCACCAATTCCGGCGCTCTACCCTCTAATGCCTCCAAACTTATCGTTCCCCAGCCCCGCAAGGCCCGATTTTACCTTCTACCTAAAATCCATAAACAGAACTTTCCCGGCAGATCCATTGTTTCTGCCTGTTCATGTCCCACCTAACTTATTTCCACCTACCTCGACTCCATCCTATCCCCCCCGGTCAAATCCCGCCCCACCTACGTCCAAGACACCTCACATGCTCTCCGTCTCCTTGATAACTTCCGGTTTCCAGGCCCCCACTCCCTCATCTTTACCATGGATGTCCAGTCACTCTACACTTCCATCCACAAGGATGGTCTTGAAGCCCACCGTTTCTTCCTCGACCGTAGAACCAGCCAATCCCCATCTACTAACACTCTCCTCCGCCTAGCAGAGCTGGTTCTTACCCTTAACAACTTCTCCTTTGACTCCTCCCACTTCTTCCAAACCAGAGGCATAGCTATGGGCACTCGCATGGGCCTTATCTATGCCTGCCTCTTTGTCGGGTACGTCGAACAATCCCTGTTCCGGACGTACACTGGCCCCATCCCCGAACTCTACCTCCGCTACATCGATGACTGCATTGGTGCTACCTCTTGTACCCATGCAGAACTCACTGACTTCATACACTTCACTACCAATTTCCATCCTGCTCTTAAATATACTTGGACTATCTCCGACATCTCCCTACCGTTTCTGGACCTCACCATCTCCATCACAGGAGACAGACTAGTGACTGACATCTACTATAAACCCACTGACTCGCACAGCTATCTGGACTACACTTCTTCTCACCCTGTCTCCTGCAAAAAGACTATCCCCAACTCCCAATTCCTTCGTCTACGCCGCATCTGCGCCCGGGATGAGGTGTTTCACACTAGGGCATCAGAGATGTCCTCATTCTTCAGGAAACAGGGCTTCCCCTCTTCCATTTTAGTTGAGGATCTCACTAGGGCCTCCTCTATATCCCGCAGCTCCGCTCTTGCTCCCCCTCCCCCCATTCGTAACAAGGACAGAATCCCCCTCGTTCTCACCTTCCACCCCATCAGCCAGCGTATCCAACAAATCATCCTCCAACATTTCCGTCACCTACAACGGGACCCCACTACCGGCCATATCTTCCCATCCCCTCCCCTTTCTGCGTTCTGCAGAGACTGTTCCCTCCGTAGCTCCCTGGTCCACTCGTCCCTTCCTACCTAAACCACCCCATCCCCGGGCACTTTCCCCTGCAACCGCAGGAGATGCAACACCTGTCCCTTTACCTCCCCCCTCAACTCCATCCAAGGACCCAAACAGTCTTTCCAGGTGAGACAGAGGTTCACCTGTACCCCCTCCAACCTCATCTATTGCATCCGCTGCTCTAGATGTCAACTTCTTTACATCGGTGAAACCAAACGCAGGCTCGGCGATCGTTTCGCTCAACACCTTCGCTCAGTCAGCCTTAACCAACCTGATCTCCCGGTGGCTGAGCACTTCAACTCCCCCTCCCACTCCCAATCTGACCTTTCTGCCATGGGCCTCCTCCAGTGCCATAGTGAGGCCCATTGGAAATTGGAGGAACAGCACCTCATATTTCGCTTGGGCAGCTTGCAGCCCAGCGGTATGAACATTGACTTCTCCAACTTTAGATAGTTCCTCTGTCCCTCTCTTCCGCTCCCCCTTCCCAGTTCTCCCTCTATCATCCTGTCTCCACCTATTTCCTTCCTTTGTCCCGCCCCCCTGACATCAGTCCGAAGAAGGGTCTCGACCCGAAACGTCACCCATTCCTTCTCTCCTGAGATGCTGCCTGACCTGCTGAGTTACTCCAGCATTTTGTGAATAAATACCTTCGATTTGTACCAGCATCTACAGTTATTTTCCTACACTTCAGTTGAAATGAAATCTGTCTTTTTGGAGCATTTTAAGCCGGACAGTGATGCGGAACGCTATAAAATTCAGTGCGGGGCACGCACTCAAAGGACACATTTGGATCCTGACTCAAAACATCGCCTATCCATTTCCTCCACAGATGCTACCAGGCCTGCTGAGTTACTCCAGCACTTTGTGTTTTGCATACTCTAACTCGCCAAGCACTTTCTTAATTTATGGCTTTGAAGGCAAAAGTGTGTTCTGGATTAAGTTGACACGTTGCAGTTTTAACTTTGGGACAAAGTATTATTCATTACACGTATCATTTCAGATTCACCTCCATGCTCCCTGTACCATATACCCATGAGAACTCGGGAAGCTGGTGACATTCAAAGCAGCAAGATGATCAGTAAAAGATATGTATGAATTTACCAAAACCTAAGCCAATATAGACAAAGATCCTGACCTGAAACAGTGTCTCTTTCACTCCACAGATGATGCCTGACCTGCTGAGTTCCTCCAGTAGTTTTTTGTTCCAGATTCACCAGTTTGAGGTGTTTTCACCATAACTAAGCATTCCTCGCAAATTATAGTTTAGTTTAGTTTAGAGATTTAGTTTAGAGATACAGCGCGGAAACAGGCTCTCCGACCCACCAAGTCCGCGCTGACCAGCGACCCGAGCACACTGACAATTTACAATTTTACCAGGCCAATTAACCCACAAACCTGTACGTCTTTGGAGTATGAGAGGAAACCGGTGATCCCGGAGAAACCCCACGCAGGTCACGGGCAGAATGTACAAACTCCATACAGACAGCACCCATAGTCAGGATTGAACCGGGTCTCTGGTGCTGTGAGGCAGCAACTCTATCGTTGTGCCACCTAATTGTTTTAGTTTTCAGATAAACACAAGCATCATTATCAATTATAGTATGGAGTTTGTGCCGGTGACTTCTGGGTTATGAATGGTTATGCAACAAATCAAACCATATCATTGGATTTGTAATCTGATTTGCTCAATTTTAACAACATATAAAAAATATTGTTCAGACTTTAAGAGACAGCTTTCAAATGCAACCTGTGATTGAGTGTTGCTCAGTGATTTTTATGGCCCATATCCCTGGCTCTGTTGGAAGGCGTTTAGAAAAATAAATTGGTTTTCCATGCCTCTGACATCCATGCACATAATCCAAGAAAAATGTGAGCCAAGTGCTGCTGGAGGTAAAAATTTAATTAACTTTATAATGCTGCAAAACCTTTAGATTCCTGGCTTTGGTGGGCCCTATCAAACTTTACTTCCACCCATTTCAGTCTCTGTCTTACATTTCTCCTCTAAAATTCACAAGAAATCATTTAACATATTCTGCATTGATCACTCAGAAATGCAGTAAGCATGATACTGGCTGGACATCTCACTCCAGGCATTCAAATACTGTCTTTGTTCCTTTGGATTCTAAATCCCCTTTGTCTCTGTTTTTTTTAAGCCAGTGCTGGAGTCTAATGGAGACATCAGCCAGCCAGCCAACTCCCTTGAAATAACTCCCTTTGTTCCCCATGGACACAGCAACCGGTCCCACCCCACTATCTCCATCTCAATACCCGTGCCGGACCAAGCCCATAAGAGCATACACTGACAACAGTGAAAACACTGTGTGCAGACAATGGTAAAAGCTGCCATTCAGCCCAAGCCGGAACACTGAAGCAAGACAAATGTAATGTATTCTATACAAAGCAAGGCTGGGTCAAGGAGCCAAACAAACCCTATCCTGGCCCTAGGCACCTGGATACTGTGGGCCCTTTAACTACTGGCAGGAGGCCCAGGAAGCAGTGTTCAACCAATCTTCACTTCTGACGTTACTGAGGCCTCAATAAAATCACCTTGACACTGAAATAGAATTTTATGAAGGAGTCTGCCAGAGAGATTTGCAAACCACAAACGTTAGTGCAATTAAATATATATGAAGAGCAAATCATTCATTGGTGCTTAACCTAAACATTTCAACAAAATCGGGGCAAAAGTTTATTCATAGAGACCACTCCCTCCGCAACTTCTTGGTTTGCTCATCCGACTACACCCAATCTGCCACCTCTCCAGGCGGCAGATGTAACACCTGCCCCTATACCTCCTCTCTCACTTCCATCCATGCAGCCCAGAAGCACCTCCAGGTGAGACAGAGGCCTACATGCACCTCTTAGCTAAGTTAATGCAGATCCAGAATGTTCCTAATTTGTAAAGCTAATAACCATATTCCATGTTGTATTTATTCACCGGGACATCGTTCTTTTCAATGACTATATTGTTCAAATTTTTTAACATTATCCAGTCACCTGAAATGGAATGGGTCAGCAGTTAAAATCACCTGAGTGAGTTACTTCTACAGATGCACTATTGTATCTGCCTCCTCCACCACCACCCCTGGCAGTGCGTTCCAGGCCCCCACTACTCTCTGTAGAAAAATTACCCTTCACATCTCCATTAAACTTTCCCTCCTCTCACCGGAGCTCTAGTGTTGAACATTTCCACCCTGAGAAAAGGTTCTGACTGTCTACCCTAACTATGCTTCTCATCATTTTATATATTATCAAGTCTCGTCTCAACCTCCAATGTTCCAGAGAAAACAATCCAAGTCTATCTGACATCTCCCTGTAGCTGAAACCTCTAATCCAAGTAGCTTTCTGGGAATCTCCTATGCACCCTCTCCATGGCCTCCACATCTTTCCTGTAAAAAGGCGACCAGAACTGCATGCAATAATACAAATGCGACCTAACCAAAGTCATGCAGAGCTGCAGCATGACTGCCTGGCTCTTGTATTCAATGCCACCACTAGCAAAGCATGCAAGCATACCATAGGCTATCTTTATCACCCCATTTACTTGTGCTGCCACCTTCAATTTTCCACTTCCACTTTCACTGACATTCCAGCCAGAACTAATTAGACATCAGCTGACAAGATTTTATATCAGGGCTTGTGAATCAAAGTACCAAAGGTCTATAATTTCTGAAACAGTACCGGTCCAGAGTTGAGGGCCAACCAATACTCCCAACTGCCTGAGTACATTAAGAAAGCATAAGTCCTGTGATAGTTTCATAGAAATTATGGAGCTTGCTACAGCCTTGAACAGATAAATCAGGGACTATTTAAATGGGAAGCTATTGCGTTCTTTTTAAAGAATAGTTAATATTCACAAAGTTAAAAGATAGTTAATATCCCATCAACTATGAGGAAGCTGCTTTGAATAGTCTTTCTTTTAACAAAAATAAACTTTATTCAGAATTAAAAACGTGTCCAAAACAAAAACTGTGCAAAAACTCTTCATATATTCTCAGTGTCTATACATTCAATAATGTCATACTAAACAGTGTTCACACCTATCTTTAAACAAAACACCCTTGCCACTCATGTGTTCCCCTGGGGTGATATCCCTTCTCTTGTCTGAGGGGTGTCCCCACCGGACCTCAATGTCCAGCATCGGAAGGACCCTACACTGTCGTAACCCCCACAGAGCTATGTGTTCCCTCCCGAAGGTGATGCGGGTTTTCACATGGAGCACCAAGTGCCTCCTTTACTTGGGAGTCTACCTGAGTCCCGTCGCGGAGACCTGGCTGGCGAACTGGCAGGAGCTGGAGTTGAAAGTCATTGCCCGCCTGGGGCGCTGGTCGGGTCTCCTCAGAGTGCTTTCATACCGGGGCAGGGTGTTGGTCATTAACCAACTCGTGGCCTCCCTGCTCTGGTACAGATTGACCCACATTGGTCCCATCAGCCACCTTTGCTGGGTGTTGGGGGGGTCTCGAACGTGTGGAGTACTTGCGGCTGAGCAAACCCCCGCTCAGCCGGAAGTACTCGTCAGACCCAGGCGCCGTAATCCTTCCCGGGAGCCGGTCCCACACAACATGAGCCGCATTTCCTCGACACCCTTCATCTACCTCCGAGAGACAGGGAGGCTAAGTGTCCTGTACGGGCTCCTCCTCCACACCCTGCACTTCCTCGCCCTGGTCCACCGTCCGGACACTAAGTGGCAGTCGGTGTTGTCTTCCGGTCGCGAGGGGGCCCCCCGGTGAGGGTTCCTCTACGAAGGGATTCTGCCCCCTCTCCATCGGTGACCTGGAGGGAGGGTACTGCACCGAGGAGTCCCCTGCAACCTGTTCCTCATGCGGTTCAGACTCGCCAGCCGCCTGCCACTGTTGCGGGCTGGAAGAGTCTGTGTACCACGTGTACATGGAGTGTGTGAGTCTGTGTACCACGTGTACATGGAGTGTGTGAGGTTGCAGCCCCTGTTCCAATATCTAAAGGGGCTGTTCCTTGCCTTCTGGCTGCACTTCTCACCCATCATCCTCATCTTTGGACACCCTGTGCGTAGGGGAGATGGTAGGGCCGAAGATGTCCTGGTTGGGTTGTTCCTGGGCCTGGCCAAGCAGGCCATCCGCGACTCACGGTGCCAGGCAGAAGAGGGCTCTGCCCGAGCCGGCTGCCTACCCCTTTTCCGGGGTTACATCCACGCCCGGGTGGTGTTGGAGAGGGACTACACGCTGCCCATGGGCACCCTGGGGGATTTCCAGGACCGCTGGGCACCACGGGGGATTGGATGCATCCTGGATGGGGATTGTCATATAATTGTATAATAGTTGCATTTGGTATATTTGTTTGTATGGTATTCTGGTGGTGGGTTATGTTTTGTCTCATTGTATTGTAAATATTGTTTTTAAATAATTGAGTACAATTTTTGATTAAAAAAAACCAGAGCTATGTGTTGACTGCGGCAAGTTTCAGTGCATTCCTCAGCACACACAACAAAGAGTCAGTTAGCAACATTCCCTAACTGACATCCTGCCCTGCTGGAAGACTAACAGGCTTTGGGCAGGCCAAAGAGTGTCCATCACCAAGTTGATGATCTTTCAGCAGCACTTTATGTCCATCTCTAAATATCTTCCAGGGAACAGAGTCCCTGTTACAGAGCTGCTCGGAATGAGTCGTGACAAGGACCCTTGCATTATTCTCTAGACCCTCTATGCAAATCCACACCCTGCAAAGAAGTGGGCAACCACCTCTTCTGCATAACAGCCGCCCCAAGGGCAATGTGCATCCGTACTAAAACTCCAGTGGTACAGGAAGAATTTGATAGGGAGGGCCTCTCTCATCACCATCCAAGCAAGACTCTGGTGCTTGATGGTGAGATATGGCAATGAGGCATTTCACCAGATAAACTGGGCAGTCTGTTCAGGGAACTATGCCACATCAACCATTGAGCCTCCCATTCCTTTTTATCTCCCTCTTTCCCCTCGCCCCTGACCTCTTCCATATCCCTCCCTCCAGCTACATATTTCACTCCTCCTCGTCTTTTTGTTATCTGACACCCTTTTGTCTCCTTTTCACTTCTAGCCTGTGTCCCTTACTCCACCCATGTGCCAAACAACCCCCCCATCACCTACTTGCCAGACTTTGTCCAGCCCCCTTCTCTCATTTACAGTGTAATCCACCCACTCCATTCAGTCTGAAGAAGGATTCCAATCTAAAACATAGCCTATCCATTCTCTCTACAGATGCTGCCTGACCCGCTAACTTCCTCCAGCACTTTGTAATTTGCTGTTGAATACAGAACTACATGTCTCCATTACGCATGCGATTCCAGACACAATCTTCATGTAACTTTGCATGGCCGCAGAAAGCAATGTTCCGTACTACTCTCCTTATATATTTGGACTGGGGAGGTGTTTCCATAAACACACTGAACTATGATTTTTAAGGGAAATAAATCTGATAAATAATCATGGGTCCCTAAAAATGTGGGTCCCTTGAAGACAGAAGCTGGGGAATTTATTATGGGGAACAAAGAAATGGCAGACGAGTTAAACCGTTACTTTGGATCTGTCTTCACTGAGGAAGATACACACAATCTCCCAAATGTTCTAGGGGCCGGAGAACCTAGGGTGATGGAGGAACTGAAGGAAATCCACATTAGGCAGGAAATGGTTTTGGGTAGACTGATGGGACTGAAGGCTGATAAATCCCCAGGGCCTGATGGTCTGCATCCCAGGGTACTTAAGGAGGTGGCTCTAGAAATAGTGGAAGCATTGGAGATCATTTTTCAATGTTCTATAGATTCAGGATCAGTTCCTGTGGATTGGAGGATAGCAAATGTTATCCCACTTTTTAAGAAAGGAGGGAGAGAGAAAACGGGTAATTATAGACCAGTTAGTCTGACATCAGTGGTGGGGAAGATGCTGGAGTCAATTATAAAAGACGAAATTGCTGAGCATTTGGATAGCAGTAACAGGATCATTCCGAGTCAGCATGGATTTACGAAGGGGAAATCATGCTTGACAAATCTACTGGAATTTTTTGAGGATGTAACTAGGAAAATTGACAGGGGAGAGTCAGTGGATGTGGTGTACCTCGACTTTCAGAAAGCCTTCGACAAGGTCCCACATAGGAGATTAGTGGGCAAAATTAGAGCACATGGTATTGGGGGTAGGGTACTGACATGGATAGAAAATTGGTTGACAGACAGAAAGCAAAGAGTGGCGATAAATGGGTCCCTTTCAGAATAGCAGGCAGTGACCAGTGGGGTACCGCAAGGTTCGGTGCTGGGACCCCAGCTATTTACGATATACATTAATGACTTAGATGAAGGGATTAAAAGTACCATTAGCAAATTTGCAGATGATACTAAGCTGGGGGGTAGTGTGAATTGTGAGGAAGATGCAACAAGGCTGCAGGGTGACTTGGACAGGTTGTGTGAGTGGGCGGATACATGGCAGATGCAGTTTAATGAAGATAAGTGTGAGGTTATTCACTTTGGAAGTAAGAATAGAAAGGCAGATTATTATCTGAATGGTGTCAAGTTAGGAAGAGGGGATGTTCAACGAGATCTGGGTGTCCTAGTGCATCAGTCACTGAAAGGAAGCATGCAGGTACAGCAGGCAGTGAAGAAAGCCAATGGAATGTTGGCCTTCATAACAAGAGGAGTTGAGGATAGGAGCAAAGAGGTCCTTCTACAGTTGTACCGGGCCCTGGTGAGACCACACCTGGAGTACTGTGTGCAGTTTTGGTCTCCAAATTTGAGGAAGGATATTCTTGCTATTGAGGGCGTGCAGCGTAGGTTCACTAGGTTAATTCCCGGAATGGCGGGACTGTCGTATGTTGAAAGGCTGGAGCAATTAGGCTTGTATACACTGGAATTTAGAAGGATGAGGGGGGATCTTATTGAATCATATAAGATAATTAGGGGATTGGACACATTAGAGGCAGGAAACATGTTCCCAATGTTGGGGGAGTCCAGAACAAGGGGCCACAGTTTAAGAATTAAGGGGTAGGCCATTTAGAACGGAGATGAGGAAGAACTTTTTCAGTCAGAGAGTGGTGAAGGTGTGGAATTCTCTGCCTCAGAAGGCAGTGGAGGCCAGTTCGTTGGATGCTTTCAAGAGAGAGCTGGATAGAGCTCTTAAGGATAGCGGAGTGAGGGGGTATGGGGAGAAGGCAGGAACGGGGTACTGATTGAGAGTGATCAGCCATGATCGCATTGAATGGCGGTGCTGGCTCGAAGGGCTGAATGGCCTACTCCTGCACCTATTGTCTATTGTCTATATTATCAGTACTCAGTGGCCTAGAGGGAAAAGAAATCACAGAATCAAATTTTTGTGCTCTGATAATTGCAGAGCTGCAGCCAGTGGTGAGTGGGTGGAAGACAAAGGATGTTAGTGGGAATGTGGTGTTTGGATTTGATTTCCCACAATAATGGTTTAGTGCCTAAATGCTCAAAGATGCATACAGAGGCCATCTCCATCCTTTCACAATAATGACCCTGGAAGAGGTTAACTACAGTTTCACTATTTGATGCTGGCCACAGTTACTATGGCACTACATTGTGCCTGTATAAATCCCAGGATTGTGCCATGACCCTTTGCTTGTGCCATTCTTTCTACATCCAGAAATACACGTTATTTATTAGTGAAGGAAGGAAGTGCAGATGTTGGCTCACACCGAAGATAGACACAAAATTCTGGAGTAACTCAATGGGACGGGCAGCATCTCTGGAGAGAAGGAATAGGTGATGTTTCGGGTCGAGACCCTTCTTCAGATAGACTCAGTCTGAAGAAGGGTCTCGACCCGAAATGTTACCCATTCCTTCTATCCAGTGATGTTGCCTGTCCCGCTGAGTTACTCCAGAATTTTGTGTCTATCCTCTATATCAGTGATGTCCTTCAATTCCTTGCTAATCTCTCTTTGTTGGTTGTCCCTCTCTCTTCCTGAATGACATGACTCTTTGAAGGGCTGAAAGATTCATAGTCCATGTTCAGAGCTACATAAGAAAAGTACAAACAACAGAGCATTTTCTGAGTTATAACTATAGTTGAGGGCTCCTTTAAAACAACGTGCAGTGAAAATAATCATCTAACCAATGAGACCAATCCCATAAGCATGTATGTAGGAAAGAGTTGCAGATGCTGGTTTAAACCAAAGAGAGACACAAAAAGCTTGAGTAACTCAGTGGGTCAGACAACTCCCTGAAGAAAATGAATAGGTGACACTCAGTGTGAAAAAAAGTCTCACCTATTCCTTTTCTCCAGAGATGCTGTCTGACCCGTTGAATTACTCCAACCTTTGCACATAGGCATGTGCATGTTGTGTTTACCTGCAATGAGTTTCCTGAACTGCACAGTTAAAGGTTGTAATTCTGAGAGTTAGGGGAGAGGGAGACATAGAGATATGGGAGGGTAAGTTGACACAGAGATATGGAAGGGTAAGATGACATAGAGATATGGAAGGGTAAGATGACATAGAGATATGGAAGGGTAAGATGACATAGAGATAGGGGAGGGTAAGATGACATAGAGATAGGGGAGGGTAAGGTGATATAAAGATATGGAAGGTTCCATATCTTTGTGTCTCCCTCTCCCGACTCTCACTCTGAAGAATGGTCTCGACCTGAAACATCACCCATTCCTTCCCTCCAGAGATGCTGCCTGAGTTATTCCAGCATTTTGTGTCTGTTGTCGTTATTCTTAACGATGGTCATTATTTGTACAGAAACATTTAATTATTTTGTACTGCAAATTTAGGTTAATATCAGGAAAGTGTGAGATGGGTAAAAATAGATTCACTTAATTTAATCAACAGTGAATTATGAACTGTTAAGCCATTTCATGGTATGGGACCTCATTTAAATTGGTGGAAGAATACGAGTTGTCTCATTTTAGGTGCAGATGGGTTTGTTTGCAAGGATGATTTATATTCCTTAAAGTGCAGTTGAAAGAGTGAGGCTGACCTGCCTCCAAAGCTGCAGGCCACTGCACCAGTCACTTTATAAACCCTATTAAAATGTAACTTTCCCATGGGAAAGCAGAAGCTGCATGGAGGATTTCACACATTAGTGCTTTTCTATTGGACTTGGATGCCGGAGGAAAAGGGTATCCCCAAAACCTGCGAAAGACTAAGACATATCTGATTACTGCTGCACTGGCTAGTTTAGCAAAATTATGAGAATGAATCTTTTACGGTATATTTCTCCATTCAGGGAGCAGATTACACACTAATCAATCAGACAATTATCTTCAAGAAAGGAATTCATTACATGTTGGTATTGTTATTGGTTTATTATTGAATATCTTTTATGACATTAAAGACTCTTGACTCTTGATTAGTCTACTCCTCTCAATCAAAGTTACTCCATAACAAGAATCTAAAAATTCAATTTTTCAAACTATCTATTTCCAACTTTATTACTTGTAAAATAATTTTGTTATTTTTATTTCAAGAATAGTTATATGAAAAACATTGCAAATTGAAAATCCTTCTGTGGATCATAGCAATAGATCAGGGCCAGAATTAAGAACATTAGATTTCAATTGGATGCATGTTCTTTTGGCTGTTGTCGGACATTTGCGTTTTTCATTAATATAATAACAGTTCCAGCAACTTTCCCCTATATCTAAAAATCTTGTTTCCATGCCAATTCTCTCCACCACAATGAAGGATTTCAGGATTAAGTTAGAGGTGATAGATTATTATCTGTGCTGCTTCAAACATTAGAATGTCTCCCTTGTATCTTGGCAACCATTGTGCTCAAAATACTGTCTGATCACAAGACTGCAATTTGATTATGACTTCTTCTGACTCATATTCAACTATGTAGGCTATGTTGATCTGTGTTCTATTTACTGTCTCTGTTGATTGCTGCTTATGTATTGTTTGGACAAGTCATTGATGTAAGTTAGAAACAATTGCAGTCATGGCATCAAGCCCTGGGATGCCTCATTCACTAAGCCACCCCCTACCCTGCAGTAATTCATCTGACAAGTACCTGTTGTTTTCTACCCTTCAGCCAATTTCGTATCCATCCCTAGATTCCCCACAGCTTTCAGCTTAATTAATAGGTTTTTGTTTGGAGCTTATCAAATGCCTTTTGGAAGTCTGGGTAAACCGAGTCACAGGGCTTTGCAGAGCACACTGAAGTTTTACTTCCTGAAATAAGTCAATGAGATTGATTAAGTAGATGCTTATAAAAGGGAAAAGTGAATGGAGTGTGGGAAATGAACTACATAGTTTAAATTGAATTTAAATGGATCTGAAGGTTTGTTTCAGTCCTTAATGGTTTGAAAGCAATGGCTCTTGCTTGTGAACAGATCCCAACTCAAGTAGTTATTCTTAATGCATGAGAGACAATTATAAATAGTGCATTTGGCCTTCTATAAGAACACAAGGCAAATTCTTTCCAATATGCTTTTTCCAGAAGTGATCACTGTAAAGTGAATAGGAGTGAACCTTACAGCTCTCTCTCCTCCCTGGGCTCAAGGTCAATTGCAATTGCAATAATAAAAGAGGGAAACAGATGTAGCAGAGGAGACAGAAGGAAGGAAGGAAGGAAGGGAGGAAGGGAGGGAGGAAAAGGCAGGAAAAGGCAGGAAAAGGCAGGAAAAGACAGGAAAAGGCAGAAAAAGACAGAAAAAGACAGATGTGCACAAGGCATCAAAGCAAAATAATTGATCGATAATGACAACAATGTAGGTTTTGCAGATAATCTCAATAATGCTGTTTGCCAAAGCTCATGCAATGCAAAATGCTTTGAAATGTCCTTAATGGTATCCTGCCCAAAAAAATATATTGAATTTACAGATGGTGACACAGATATTGTGCTTAAGGCCACCTAAAACCAATGACAACATAATTTTGCCCACTGAGGGATTCAATGGATGATTAAAAAGATAATGAAAGAGCAGACTATCAGTAAACTGGTAATAGGTATAAAAGCAGACAGCAAGACTTTCTATATGTATGTGAAAAGGAAGAGAGTAGTTTGGCCCCTTTGAACATGAGTAGGGAAAAAAGGAAGTGACAGAGACTTTGAACAAATATTTTTTTATCTCCCTTTATGGTAGAAGACATCAAAAACATGCTTCTAACAGTGGAAAATCCGGTGACAAGAAGTGGGAGAAACTTAATAATTGTCACCCAAGGAGAAATATTCAGCAAATCAACGGAACCTCAGGCTGCCGTTTCCCAAGATTTGATGCATTCATCATAAAATAAATGTCTGCAGATGTAGTGGTCATTGTGACCTTCCATAGTTCCCTGGACTCCCTGGATTTTGAAAAATTTCCAGCAGATTGAAAAACTGCAAAAGTAATGTCCCTATGAAAAGAAGGGAGCTGAAAGGTTCCTGACCAGTTCGCCTAACATCTGCCATTGGGAAAATATTGCAAGTTGAAAGCAAAGACATTTCAAATATTGGTTTATAAGGAAAGAAAAAGACAAAAAGGTGCTGTAGTAACTCAGCAGGTCAGGCAGCATCTCTGGAGCACATGAATAGGTGATGTTTCGGGTCAGTGCCCTTCTTCAGACTGAAGTGTCCCAACCCAAAACATCACACATCCATGTTCTCTGGAGATGCTGCCTGACCCACTGAGTTACTCCAGAACTTTGTGACTGTTTTTGTAAACCAGCATCTGCAGTTTTTTGTTTCTCCATTTTGTTTATGAGGGGGCGGATTCAACATGGTTTTCATGAAAGCGAGATAAAACTGAAAATGTTGGAAGTCATCAGATGGCCAGCATCTGTGGAGAGAGAAAATATTATTACTTCAATTGATACTACTTAATCAGAAAATGTACTTGTGGAATTTATTAAAGTTCTTTAACATGCAACTGAGTACATGTCTGAAGTATATTTATATCTCCAAAGCATGTCCCATAAGGTGCCATAAAAAATGTTACCTCAAGATAGGAGTAATATATTAATATGGATAGCTAAATTGGTGCTGGTTTATTATTGTCAAATGTACTGAGATACAGTGAACTTTGTTTTGCGTGTTATCTGGGTAAATAATCTGCAAATGATTCAATCCCTAAACTATATACAGTGCACAAAGAGAAAGGAAACAGATGCAGCTTGTAATGTTATAGCTACAGAAGAAGGTACAGATTAAAAAAGGGCCTCAATGAGGTAGATTGTGGGAACGGGAGTACATCCGTAGTTTATGAGAGATCTATTCAACGGTCTGATATCTGTGGGAAAGAAGATTTATGAGGCAGAAAACAGTTGGGATGAATTGATCATTTTCAGGCTGGTAAGGTACAATTACCTGGGTTCTACATGGATCGATGCCAGGACGTCAAACAACTTACAATCCTCAATAATTCTAGATGTTGGGGGATGGAGATGGAAAGATGTACAGTGCATTCAGAAAGTATTCAGACCACTTCACTTTTTCCACATTTTGTTACGTTACAGCCTTATTTTTAAATGGATTAAATTCATTTTTTTAATCATCAATCTGCCCACAATACCCCATAATAAAAAGCAAAAATAGGTGTTAAAATTTTTTGCAAAGTAATTTTAAAAAAACCCTAAAAATATCACATTTACATAAATATTCAGACCCCTTACTCAGTATTTTGTTGAGGCACCTTTGGCAGCGATTACAGCCTCAAGTTTCTTGGGTACGATGCTACAAGCTTGGCACACCTGTATTTGGGCAATTTTCCCCATTCCTATCTGCAGAATCTCTCAAGCTATGTCAGGTTGGATGGGGAGCATCGATGCACAGCTATTTTCAGGTCACCTCCAGAGATGTTTGATCAGGTTCAAGCCCAGGCTCTGGCTGGGCCACTCAAGAACATTCACAGACTTGTCATGAAGCCACTTCTGCATTGGCTTGGCTGTGTGCTTAGGGTCATTGTCCTGTTTTAAGGTGAACCTCCGCCCCAGTCTGAGGTCCAGAACGCTCTGGAGCAGGTTTTCATCAAGGATCTCACTGTACTTTGCTCCGTTCATCTTTCCCTCGATCCTGACTAGTCTCCCAGTTCTTGCTGCTGAACAACATCCTCACAGCATGATGCTGCCACCACCATGCTTCATCGTAGATATGGTATTGGCCAGGTGATGAGCGGTACCTGGTTTCCTCCAGACATGACATTTGGCATTCAAGCCACAGTGTTCAATCTTGGTTTCATCAGGCCAGAGAATCTTATTTCTCATGGTCTGAGAGTCTTTTAGGTGCCTTTTGGCAAACTCCAAGTGGGCTGTAATGTGCCTTTACTGAGGAGTGGCTTCCGTCTGGCTACTCTACCATCAAGGCCTGATTGGTGGAGTGCTGCAGATATTGTCCTTCTGGAAGGTTCTCCTATCTTCACAGAGAATATTGTCCTTCTGGAGCTCTGTCAGCGTGATCATCAGGTTCTTGGTCACCTCCCTGACCAAGGCCCTTCTTCCCTGATTGCTCAGTATGGCCGGGCGGTCAGCTCTATGAAGAGTCCTGGTGGTTCCAAAGTTCTTCCATCTAAGAATGACGAAGGCCACTGTGCTCTTCAGGACCTGTTTTATTGTTTTATACCCTTCCCCAGATCTGTGTCTTGACACAATCCTGTCTCAGAGGACTACAGACAATTCCTTCGCCTTCATGGCTTGGTTTTTGCTCTGACATGCACTGTCAACTGTGGGACCTTATATAGACATGTGTGCGCCTTTCCAAATCATGCCCAATCAATTTAATTTACCACTGGTGGACTCCAATCAAGTTGTAAAAACATCTCAAGGATAATCAATAGAAACAGGATGAACATAAGCTCAATTTTAAGTGTCATAGCAAAGGGTGTGAATACTTAAGTAAATGTGTTATTTCAGTTATTTCTTTTTAATTACCTTGCAAAAATTTCTATGTTTCTACATATATTCAGTTTGTCTGTTCCCCGGGGTATTATGTGTAGATTGATAATAAAAAAATGAATTTAATCCATTTTTAAATAATGGCTGTAACGTAACAAAATGTGGAAAAGGTGAAGGGGTTTGAATGCACTGTATAGTACTGAATGGTCGTTGTTCTCCCCAGAGCTGGTGAGACTGAGTCATTGCTGAAGCAGATTGAAATTTTGAGCAGTAAAGGGCCCGGGGAACAGACAAACTGAATATATGTAGAAACATAGAAAAATAGGTGCAGGAGTAGGCCATTCGGCCCTTCAAGACAACACCACCATTCAATATGATCATGGCTGATCATCTAAAATCAGTACCCCGTTCCTGCTTTTCCCCCCATATCCCTTGACTCCTTTAGCCCTAACAGCTAATTTGATTGAATGAAAAAACAGGTTTGAGTGGCATTAAGCTTTCTCCTACATCTTCATGTTTTTAACTCTTCTTCAAAAGGATACAAATCAAAAAGATGAAAGTAATTACATTTTCATGTTACGTTATCAAAGTGATAGCCTCCCGTTAAATTGAAAAAGAACAGGTTCGGAAATGATGGAGAAAGTTTTCTAAGATTTTTATCTGACCTCCTGCAATTAATTCAGTGACGATCTGTAGAGCCCTGGAGAAATTAAGCTGTGATACTAGATCAGGAGATTCCCCCCCTGCAAATTCCAGGCATATCTCTTTAAATCCAGCTGAGATCCTGTCACTTCAGATGATGAAGCACTGTCGGGTGGTTGAGAAGAAATTGAAGCAGAGCAGCTTAATTTTGATCATCTTCATTGGCATTTTAATCCTTCATGAGAGACTGAGGGATGGCCCTTCCTAACAGGACCAGCTTTTTTTCCAGATTGAAAAGAAACAAAGCTGTCCATGTGGACAATTTACATAAAAGTAATTCTTAACTAAACCAATACCACATGAGCTGCATAATCTAGATTTTCAATCTAGATGCACATCAGTAGTCACTTGCGTATTAATTTTAGATCCCTAGCCACCAGAAACCATTCTGTATGTAAACATTTATCATTCATCAGGCGGATGTGCAGTGCAATTAATAACCATCATGCAGGATGGATCAATAACTCAATAACCAAATCAGCACAGTAACACGACCCATGCTGACCTGAATGAGTAACTCCCTCCAGCTGCCCAGCGATGTAAACCTTTCTTTGTTTCATGCATATTATATGAATGAAACGAGGAAACATATGTGCCTGCCCAGAATGTAATAGATAGTGAGTTCAGTAGTTGAGTTTAGTTTAGTTTAGAGATACAGGGTGGAAACAGGCCCTTCGGTCCACCAAGTTAATGCTGATCAGTGATCATTCATACACTAGTTCTATTCTACATATTAGGGACAATTTATAGAAGCCAATTAACTTACAAATCTGCATGACTTTGGAATGTGGGAGGAAACTGGAGAGCCCAGAGAAAGCCCACATGGTCACAGGAGAATGTGCAAACTCAATGTAGAAAGCACCTATAGTCAGAATTGAACCCAGATCTCCGGCGCTGCAAGGCAGTAACTCTACCGTTGCACCTCAGTAACAGAGCATGAAGTAAAAATTTCAGTCCCCAAACCTGGAGGTAATTCCCAATGTGATTCAACCCAGTATTCACAATTCCATTTGTGACTCTTGTTAAATGACATATGTATTCTCGCCACATTGGCAAGTCTTAGGTGATGTTAGGGCCACTAAAGTAGATGTAAGAAACCCAGTATTGGGAAGGGAATTATCCTTGTTTCATTTGTTTTCCAGCAATCTCTGCTGGAATTGAGTGTATTTTGCCATTGGGTGGTTTGCCATTGGGTTCACAGGTTGCACGTTGTCTAAGTCACTGTGGAAGACTGCACTTAAATAATGGCTACTTGGATGTAATGCCACCAGATGACCATCAGATTATAGAGCAGGTTTCTTTCCCTTTGATCCATCCCCCCCCATTCCCTCAACCCTCCTGTCCCCATCCATTCATATCCATCCACTTCTCCAATTCTCTCCATATCTGGCATCCTTTTGTTCTAATTTTACATCTAGTCTTTATGGCTTACATCCAAATGTCCTTTTGTGGTAAGCCGGTGAATAATGAGGAATTCCCCAAGTATCTCGGAGCCACCCTGGACTGCACCCTCACCAATTGTGAACACCTGAAGAGGGTGGCTGATAAACTGAAAGCAAGGGTCAACATCATCAGGAAACTTGCAGGCAACATTTGGGGATCCAATGCACACACAGGTTTAGCCCTAGTCTACTCAACAGCTTAGTTTTGCTCAACAGCTTGGGCTAAAAGCTGCCACACCAAACGAGTTGACACTGTCCTTAACTCTGCAATGCGGGTCATCACAGGGACACTTAAGTCAACACCTTTGCAGTGGCTCCTTGTCCTCTCTCACATCGCCCCTCCCAGCATATGCAGAAGGGAGAGGATGTTGAAAGATTGGTGCACCATCGTGGCTAACCCTGACCTTCCCATCCATGCTGACTTGAACAATCTGCCCAATGTGCGCCTGAAGTCCTGCAAACCCTTCTGGTCTTCAGCCAAAGCCCTTGAAGACTTTGACCCCAAGACTGAGTGGCGCAGAGCCTGGAAAGATGCCAACACCAACAACGGAGAGGTCATCACAGACCCCCACAGTGAAACCACTGGGATTTGACCTCCATCGCAAGCAATGGCTAACCCTGAACAGGGTCCGCACCCTCCATGCAAGAACAGCCCATCATCTGCACAAGTGGGGGATGACAGACAGCCCTGCTTGCGACTGCAGATATCCAGACCAGACCATCCCACACATCGTGAATGACTGCTCACTGAGGCTTTTCCCTGGTAGCATCAAGGCCATCCACCCAGCAACTGATGCTGCCCTGGCCTTGACCTACAACTTTAGGCTGCACACGCCATACACAAGAAGAAGAACCCATCTGCCAATACTCCTCATCTGTATCACCTGCCAGGCTCTGTTCCACCCTACATCTCTTTTCCAACATTCATCCCCAACTCCATTTAGTCTGAAGAAGGGTTCCAACCCATAGCGATGTCTGTTCATTTCCTCCACAGATGCAGACTGACTTGCTGAGTTTAGCCAGCACTTTGTATTTTGCTCTGTACTTTTATTACTACTTTTGTTCCGTTCTCCCTCCTAATAGAACACAAACATGGAACAGTACAGCATAAGGTCCCACATAGGAGATTACTTTATTTATATGCTGTAACTGTAATTCTTTTTTGTGCACAATCCGCAGGCATTGCCACTTTCATTTCACTGCACATCGTGCATGTGTATGTGACAAATAAACTTAACTTGACTTGACTTGATCTAGACATTTATTTATATCACAAACTGCATCGGTCCCAGCACAGATCACTGAGGAACTTCACTGGACATCTAGCCTGAATATTGTTCTTTCATCACAACCCACTGTATTCTATCTATAAAGCCATTTTTGAACCTAGATAACCGAGACACTATTAATGCCGAGCATCTTAATCTTCTGTATTTATTTCACAAAATGCTGGAGTAACTCAGCAGGTCAGGCAGCATCTCAGGAGAGAAGGAATGGGTGACGTTTCGGAATGGGGTCCCTCATAATCATATCATATCATATATATACAGCGCGGAAACAGGCCTTTTCGGCCCACCAAGTCCGCGCCGCCCAGCGATCCCCGCACATTAACACTATCCTACACCCACTAGGGAGAATTTTTACATTTACCCAGTCAATTAACCTACATACCTGTACGTCTTTGGAGTGTGGGAGGAAACCGAAGATCTCGGAGAAAACCCACGCAGGTCACGGGGAGAACGTACAAACTCCTTACAGTGCAGCACCCGTAGTCAGGATCGAACCTGAGTCTCCGGCGCTGCATTCCCTGTAAAGCAGCAACTCTACCGCTGCGCTACCGTGCTTCAGTCTGAAGAAGGGTCTCGATCCGAAACGTCACCCATTCCTTCTCTCCTGAGATGCTGCCTGACTTGCTGAGTTACTCCAGCATTTTGTGAAATAAATACCTTTGATTTGTACCAGCATCTGCAGTTATTTTCTTACACTATCATAATCTTCTGGATCAGCCTATCACGGGGACTTTATCAAATGCCGTACTAGGATCTATATTGATAACCTCCACCACCCCAATATCTGCTTTATTTTAATGATTATTTTATTATGATTCATTTGCAATCAAATAATTTGTAAAGTTTTCCTACTTTAACCCTGTGAAATAAATGCAAAATATGATTGAGGTACAATCTTTCAAGCCTGCCAAATGACGTAGATCTATTAGTACACTATAAATGTAAAAACCATGATTCACAGTAACCACTCTGTCCCTAAAGCTTCCTGCAGTGGTTCTCTGAGACTCTTGCACAAGAGCTGTCTTTCATTCTGATTTTCCTTTCCTCCCACTGTTGCATTAGGCCTCCCAAGACAGAAAATAAATCTGTGTCCCCTTATACTTGATAAAATAAACAATTTGCTAATTCTATATTTATGATTGGGGAGGATTGTCCCTGCTCAGGAAAAGAATAAGGAAGTCGGTCCAGTTTAATTTACTTGCCAGAGAGAGTTTTGGTGCTAAATACTTACACGTAGATGCTGTCCCCAGATAATGAATGGATTCTATATTCTCCATCCTATCCCCCCTGGTCCAATCTCTCCCGACCTATGTCTAAGATACTTCACATGCCCTTCGTCATGTTAATGACTTCCACTTTCCGAGCCCCCATCTTTACTATGGACGTTCAGTCACTCTACACCATCCCCCACCAGGAAGGCCTTAAAGCCTTCCATTTCTTCCTCGACTGCAGAACCATCCAATTTCCGACTAACACTCTACTCCACCTAACACTCTGGTCCTCACCCTCAACAACTTCTTTGACTCCACCCATTTCCTCCAAGCCCAAGGCGTAGCTATGGGCACTCGCATGGGCCCCAGTTATGCCTGCCCCATTGTAGGGTATGTTGAACAATGATCTCACAGTCTCCATCACAGGAAATAGATTATTGACTGACTTCTATTACAAACCCACTGACTCCCACAACTATCTCGACTACATTTCATCCCACCCTGCTTCCTGCAAATACTTTTTTCCCTACTCCCAATTCCTCCGTCTACGCGCATCTGCGCCCAAGATGAGGTGTTCCATACTGGAACATCCGAGATGTCCTCATTCTTTAGGGAACGGGGCTTCCCCTCTCCCATCATAGATGAGGCCCTCACTCGTATCTCCTCGGTATCCCACAGCTCCGTCCTTGCTCTCCCTCCCCCTAGTCGCAACAGAGTCCCCCTCGTTCTTACCTTCCACCCCATCAGCCATCGCTTACAACACATAAGCCGTCGAAATTTCCACCACCTCCAACGGGATCCCACCACTAGCCACATTTTCCCATCTCCACCCCTTTCCGCCTTGCACAGAGATCACTCCCTCCGCAACTCCCTGGTTAACTCATCCCTTCCCACCCAAACCATCCCCTCCCCTGGTACCTTCCCCTGTAACTGCAAAAGATGCAACACCTGTCACTATACGTCCTCCCACGCCTTGTTCTAGGGGCCCCGACAGTCCTTTCAGGTTAGGCAGAGGTTCATTTGCACATCATCCAACCTCATCAACTGTATCCATTATTCAAGATGTGGACTCTTATACATTGGCGAGAACAAACGCAGACTGGACGATCGTTTCGCGGAACATCTTCGCTCAGCCCCCCTGAACCAACCTGATCTTCCGGTTGCTGGACACTTTAATTCTCCTTCCCATTCCTACACAGACTTTTCTGTCCTTGGTCTCCTCATTGTCGGAGTGAGGCTAAATGCAAATTGGAGGAACAGCATCTCATATTTCACTTGGGCAGCTTACAGCCCAGTGGGTATGAATATTGACTTCTCTCACCACTTCAGGGAGCCCCAGTATTCCCTCTCTCTCTATCCCTCCCCCACCCAAGTCACACTAGCTTCTCATTTTCACCCTATAAACAGCTTACAGTGGCCTGTTTCCTTTATCATCCTTTTTTGCATATCTTTCATTCATTGTTCTTTATCTCTCCACATCACAGTCTATATCTCTCGTTTCCCAGTCTAAACCAGTCTGAAGAGGGGTCTCGACCCGAAACGTCACCCATTCCTTCTCTCCAGAGATGCTGCCTGTCCCGCTGAGTTACTCCAGCTTTTTGTGTTAAGTATGTCCATATGTCAGAAAATACTCAAAAATCACTCATCACGTCAACCTTGCATGCAGAGCACAGTAATGCATGGCATCAAAAGCACACAAGGCTGAGGAGAACAAGAGAGTAGAACGAGAGAGGATTCTAAAGATAGACACAAAGTGCTGGAGTAACAGCGGGACAGGCTGCATCTCTGGAAAGAAGAAATGGGTGACGTTTCGTGTTGAGACCCTTCTTTGGACTATTCAGAGGATACAAGTTCTGCTGTTTATAGGACCAAACATATGCACATACATCAGACTTTTGAATTTAATAATATCATGAGAGCTCATTTGTATGTTACTTGTGCACATAATTTGGGTGTTCATATCCATGTACAGGTATGTAGGTTAATTGGCTGGGTAAATGTAAAAATTGTCCCTAGTGGGTGTAGGATAGTGTTAATGTACGGGGATCGCTGGGCGGCACGGACTTGGTGGGCCGAAAAGGCCTGTTTCCGGCTGTATATATATGATATGATATATGATATGATATGATATATGATATCCCAGGGATGGCCTATAAAGTATCTAAATTGTACACTTAGTCGGTATGAGTAACGTTGTTTTTAGATTTGTCAATCTGTATTAAATCTTAGAATATTTTGTATGCCTGGAATCAAATTCATTAAGCAGTTGAAGGAGAAGAAAAAATTGTTTTCCCAATGCGATTCATATCCACAACTCAGCAATATTCCTTTACTTGTTCCTCGTTCCAGAATGAGTGGAGGGGGTTGAAGGTATTGTGCCAAGTCAACTTAACTCTCTATCACTGACACTTCAATCCTTCAATGGTGCTTTATCGTCACATGTACCGAGGTAAAGTAAAATTCCTTTACCTCCATAATATGCCAATAATCAGCTTGGCAAGGCCACGTGACACTTAAAATTCCTTCATTTCCTGAGAGCAGATCCACCTGCTCTGAATATTGCACATGAATGGATGAATTGTGTTCTTATTACTTTAATGGCTTGGTGCGACATCTCTGTGTTTCCTGATGACAGGCACTTGGCTTAAATAACTCCGACTTCTGCATGTGAAAAAGCAATTCTTGCGAGGCCCTCTTTTCTTCAGGTGTAAACATTGATATGCAGGTTACCTTTGCCATTGAAGGGGAATCTTATTCTTGGAGGAGACATGTCACATTATACTGAAGATGGACACAAAAAGCTGGAGTAACAGGTAGCATCTCTGGAGAGAAGGAAAGGGTGACATTTCGGGTCAAGACCCTTCTTCAGACTTTATACTCTTCTTGCACATACAGATGCCCTGGCACATACCGATGCAAAGTCCATCTCTCCTGGCACGCACCCATTAACCAGGATCTGCAAACTCAGTAACTATCTCACAGGGAGTGCACTTTCAAAAATTAAAGCCCTATGACAGCCGCCCAGAAATATTTAAAATTGTGCGGGGTCCTGTTGGAAAAAAGTATGTTCCTTTATAGTGCTTGTGCCTGCTTGTAACCCACTTTATCACATTTCACAATCGATTTTAGCCAAATTTGCCATTTTCTCTGGAGGGCCTGAATATAAAATACAGGCACATTTCAGCACACCAGAGAAAGGTACAATTCAAGTCAAATTATTTCAGCTGATCAACTATTCAATTACACTTGTTACTCATTCATGCACTCACAATTGGATATTCATTTGCAAAGTAGTTTGAAGTTTAGGTAAAGAGAATACAAAGACTCTTGAGAACAGCTTAGCAACTGGGATCTGCTGTCGAGCTAGGGAAGTTAGATGAATTCAGCGTCACCTCTTTAGTTTAATGATCTCCAGAGAGGTTGTTGCTCTGGTGATATATTAGTGGTATCAGGCAGGTAAACACTGGGCTACCATTCCCAAACAGGGCCTGAGGTACATTATCTGAACAGCAATCTGATTGAATTCTTACAAATAGCCTCACTTTGAAATTCTGTAAAGGAGGTTAATTATAAGAAGGATAGCAAAAGAACAGGAACAGGAAATTATACATCAAACAGGCCAATCCTTTTTGATTGATCTCAATCCCACTCCTTCTGCCAATACCATATTCCTCCAGTCTTTTCTCTTTGCAGAAACATCCTTGATTACTTATTGAATCTTTTACCTCAGTAGTTTTCCCCGACAAACTGACAAAGTTATCAGTTAAAGAAAAAAGTTGCCATTATTGGTTGGTGATGTAACCCATGCTGCTAGTTGAGGTTTCTTCTCATTTTCTTGGCTCCAGTGTTTTAAACACAGCAGCCATATCAAGTTGATTACTTCTCTGCTGCAAATATCTCACTTTATTCTGTTGTCGGAATGGTGCACACGTTTCCGATGTGAAACTGGACACTGATACAAAATGCTTTAATCTCTTAAAAAGCAAATCAGTAATTTGGAATATAAAGAAAACTTGCCCACCGTAGAAAATGGCTGACTAATGCAAGAGTCAGAATACTTCCGTAACAACCATAAGTTGAGGCAACCAATTTGATTCTGTGTTATAATCTGCTATAAGAAGAGCAATTAAGGTCTGATTAGGCAGGTAGGCTCTGTTTCCTTAACAACAATTGAGCTTTGTGATCCAGAAGGGAGATTGCTACATCTCAGCAGTGGAACAATGCTGGGCTAGGCATGATATAACATTCCTGCCATTATAAAACATTTTATCATCCGAATTATGCAGGTAGGGGGACTGTTAAAACCCTTCTTCATTCGCAGATGTGGGACAATTGTTGTCCGTGGTTCACCCTAAGGAAGACTGATATAAAAACCCTCCCAGGTGGCACTCGTGAACCACTCAGCAAGAACACCACCCCCCGCAGGTCAGATGCAACCCATCCCTCTTGTACAGATCACCTCTGCCCTAGAAAAGATCCCAATGGTGTAAATATCTGAATCCATGTCCTTTGCACCAACTCCTGAGGCACACATCTATCTGTCTCGTCTTCCCACAGGCACTCCCAAATATGGGACAAGGTGATGTCACCACCCCATGCCCCACGTGACCTCACCCAGCCAGCGGCCACGTGCTCCACCAATGGTGGCCGCCCGGGCCAGGAGGCGGGTTGCTATGCAACCTCCGTTAGGCGACGCCCGGGCCTCCGTACCTACACTGTCCGGAAGGCAGGCGCGGATTTCAACCAGCATCTGCAGTTTTTTTCCTACTACACTATCCAGGCCTACAGCGTCCGGGCCTACAGTGCCCCCCTCCCGGGCCTAATACAGGACAAGGACGATCCTGAATGGGACAAGCCAATTTAGCCCAAAATACGGGACGTCCCGGCTAATACGGGACAGTTGGCAACCCTAATAGTGAGTGCCCTCTGTAGTATGTGGCACGGGCTATTCCAAAGATTACTATCCCCGGGATCCTGCTTTTTAATCTTCTGCCTAACTCCCAATATTCACTTTGCAGGATATCATCCCTTTTCCAACCCATGTAACTTGTGCCAAACGTGCACAACAATGTCCGGCAGCTCCCCCTCCCCCTTGAGAATGTTCTGCAATTGCCTCCTGGACTCTGGGCCCCCGGGAGACATCATACCGTCATGGAGACTCATTTGATGCCACAGAATCTCCTGTCTGTGCCCCGAATCTTCGAGTCTCCAGCACTGACACTCTATCCACTTTCTCTTCTCCACAGTGCCTCAGATCCAAGCCCGAAAAAAACATGCCAGACCACTGCTACTGTTGCTGCTCTTCCCTGACTGGTCCTCTGTCATGACAGTATCCAAAAGAGCAATCCTGTTATCGAGAGGAATAGCCCCAGAGCCATTTCTGCACTTTCTGCCTGCTACCTTTCTTGCTGGTCTCCCATCTATTTCCTGCCTGTAAGTTAGACATGACCACCTCACTTTAAGTTTTATCTATGACACTGTTGCATCTCTGGACAATCCTGAGGTCATCCAGATGTAACTCCAGTTCGTTAACACGGGCTTTAAGGAGCTGGAGCTGAATCCTCTCCCCGTTTAGAAAGTAGTCTGCACCTTTATTCATACTTCTAAAGTGCATGACTGTACACTTTGCGATGCTGTATTCCATTTGCCACTTCTTTGCCCACTCTCCCCCAACCTGCCCAAGTTCTTCTGCAAACTCCCTGTTTCCTCAACACTACCTGCCACTCCACCTATCTTTGTATCGTCTGCAAACTTGACCATAAAGCCTTCAATTTCCTCATCCAGATCATTAACTTATAATTTGAAATGTAGTGGACCCAACACCGACCCTTGCGGAACACCATTAGTCACCGGCAGTCAACCATGAAAGGCCCCCTTTATTGCCACCCTTTGCCTTCTGCCTGTCAGCTAATCTTCTATCCATGCCAGTACCTTGCCTCTGTTACCATCGGCCCCTATCTTAGTTCGCAGCCTTTTCAAAGGCCTTCTGAAAATCCAAGTAAACAACATCCAATGACTCTCCTTTGTCTATCCTGTTTTGTTATCTCCTCAAAATAGTCCTACAGATTTGACAGGCAAGATCTCCCCATAACAAAACCATGCTGACTTCGGCGTATTTTGTCATGTGCTTCCAAGTACCCCGAAACCTCATCCTTAATAGTGTACTTTAAAATTTTACCCACAACAGAAGTCTGACTAACTGGCCTATAATTTTCTTTCTTTTGCTTTGCTCTCTTTTTAAATAGTAGAGTTACAGTTGCGATTTTCCAGTTTCTGGAACCATCCCTCATTCAAGATTCTTGAAAGATCAGTACTAATGTCCCGACAGTCTCTTCAGCTACCTCCTTGAGAATCCTGGGGTGCAGTCCATCAGGTCCAGGTGACTTATCCACCTTTGGATCTATCAGCTTCCCAACTACCTTCTCCTCAGTAATAGCAACTGCACTCACTTCTGCCTCCTGACTCTTGAATTTGCAGCACATTGTTGGTGTCTTCCACTGTGAAGATTGAGGCAAAAAAACTTATTCAGTTCATCTGTCGTTTCTTTGTTCCCCATTACTACTTCTCCAGCACCATTTTCCAGTGGTTCAATGCCCATTCTTGCCTCTCATTTACTCTATAGATCTGTAAAAATGTTTGGTGTCCTCTTTTATATTGTTGTTTAGCTTACCCTCAAGTTTTAGTTTCAGAGCTACACTTTGGCCCACCAAGACCGCGGTGACCAACGACCACTAGTTCTACCCTACACACTAGGGACAATTTACAGAAACCATTTTAACCTACACACCTGGACGTGTTGGGAATGTGCGAGGAAACTGGAGCATCTGGAGAAAACCTACACAGTCACAGGGAGAACATACAAACTCCACACAGACAGCGCCCATAGTCATAATTGAACCCGCGTCTCAGGCGCGGTAAGGCAGCAACTTTACCACTGTGCCGCATCATATTTAATCTTTTCTCTTCTTGTTGCCTTCTTAGTTGCCTTCAGTTAGTTTTTAAAAGCTTCCCGCACACTAGTTCATCTTTGCCATGTTATATGCCTTTTCTTGCTTTTATGCTATCTTTGACTTTGACTTTGAAATAACTATTGTTTGAAGAATTGTAGGACTAATTGACAGCTATTTCAAGGATGCAAAATGGGTCAATTTACAATCTTCTGACGTATACATCTATGATTCAATAATCATTAACCCTAATTGCTGATAGTTACCATGATTATTATTACAGGTCTAATAATAGATTTTTGGGGGGGGTAAATGGAAAATTGCAGAATGATCTGACTCAAAGCTGCCACTTCAGGTGTTAGTTTAAACCAAAGGAATGAAGCCTGTGTGAAATGGTCAAATTACATCCGATCAGCCACAAGTTCAAGTGTTCCATATCTTTCATCAAAGTCAAGAGGTGAATTGTTTATCCTGAAAGCTTTACAGACAAAGACAATTTTGAATATAAAACTGCCCAAACAAAGGAAGCTTTTGTTCCCACAGATAAACTCAGGGGCCTGGCACTTATCACTCAATCAGTGATGCGCTTCTCTGCCGACTCAAAGCCAGGCAGCAGGTGACAATTGTTCACCCCCACTCTGTTGCTGTTACAATCAGAGCTCACTAACAAAAGAATGCAGCCTTTAGTTATTAAGGGATTACCTTGAATCGTGAAAGATTACCACCACATGCCAGAACAAGAAATAACACCCTCATCCAAAAGCTGCAGCCAACAGTCCAGAACAAGCGGTTTTATTTAACAAGTTTACACACAAATAGTCATTCTGTTTCGTGTCACCTCATTGTAGCAAATAGTCATTCGGCATTTTTTAAATTACTTGTAATTACTTAGATAAGGATCTCAGCACCAGGAAGGATTGGAAGAAACAGGACCAGGTCACCCTGCAGTTAGTAAATACATTGGAAACCGTTTATAATTCATCCTATTAAAACTAATGAGGAAACATCAACTTTAGGCACATAGTAACGAACACAGAGTAAGAAGAGGGATTCTGATTTGTCAAAGTTTCAGCAGCTGAGCTGGAACAGTTGTTGTCATTTTCCCTTGTATGAAGGTGGAATGTTAACAAAGAATGGGAGAATGTTAATGGGGCTTGGAATAAATGTGAATGTTAATAAATGTGAATGTTAATAAATGTTAATGCTGAAATACACAGGAAGTCATGCTTCAATATCCTGTTACCCATTGGAACAATAGTTCTCAATTTCCTGGATACATTCTCTCAAACTGCTCAGAGCTGTTCTTCAGCTATTATCATTTCCTCTTACTAGTCAAAAACAATTTGTCTTTACGGTGTCACTAGAACAGAATAGCGGCACCAAGGTGCTTCACAGGGTCACCACACAAACATTGGCACATGCCATTCCTTCCCCAGATACTGCCTGACTCACTAAGTTACACCAGCACCTTGTGTTTTATTCAAGATTCTGGCATCTGCAGTTCCTTGGGGAAATAAGAGGTAGATGTTTGGGAGAGTCATGAAGAAAGAAGGACAGAGACGCAGAGATATTTAGACAGGGAATTCCGTAGCATGGGTTTGGACAGCTGTAGGGGTGGCTGCTACTGGTGATGCACAAGGAGCCAGAATTTCAGGAACGCAGATACCTCAGAGTATTGTAAGGCTGGAGAGGATCATCAAGATAAGGAGGATTGTTGAGATAAAGGGATTGTTTTTTGAGGGACGATTGAGGAGAATGGACCTCCAATGGACTCATTGGCAGTTGGCAGAATGAAAGATATATTCAAATGTATAGTATCTTGAGAGGGCCTCTCAGGGTAGGTAGCTAAAGGGTCATGGAGGTAATTAGAATTAGGGAATAATGTTTTAGAACAAGGGATCACTCACTAAAGATGGAGATAAGAATCTTCTCTGTGACGGTTATGAATCATTGTAATTCTCTATCCCAGAGAGTTATGGAGCATGGGTCATTGAATATATCCTAAACATAAGGAAACATATTACAGGAACTATATAGAAGTCAAGAGCTTTGAAATTTGGCTATGAACGTGAAGTTTAAGTCAAGATCAGATCAGACAGGATTTCATTGAATGCTGGAAAATGTTAAGTGGCCTCCTCCTGTTTCTGTCTCTTATGTTCCTATATCAGTAAAGCTATGGAGGATTTTGAAAACAGGAACATGAAATTTAACGTTAAGGTACTTCTTAACTAGGAGCCAGTGCCCAGGGAGGGTGGGCAAGCAGGATTTGGTGTGAATCGTGGTTAGCAGAGTCACACGGGGTACAAAATGTGATCAGACCTGATGTGTATCTAGAAAGGGCACTAACAAGGATCAGGGTCTGAGACAAAACCGAGATAAAACAGCAAATATCAGGATCATTTGCGAATGTATTTTATTGTAGGCTGCCTTTATATATATATTTCCTAATTTTCTTTCCTTCCTTTTGACCATAATATTCCTTCCACTTATGTCAACCTCCCACACACTCCCCCGTTGGCTTGGCTTTCCCCTGTTGGCCTGGGAGCTGCACCCTTCGGATTCTATCCATATCCATTCATTCATAGCCAGACAAACACCTGCAATAGCTTCTATTCCCACATCTGCACCATTCCCTCTTTAATCCCAAAAATCTATTCCGCTTCTCATCATACACTGCCCGCCAGCACGCCTGCTGGTGAAATTCTTATCCATGATCTTATTACCACCATACAAGGCGATTCCAACACACTCCTTGTCCATCTCTCCCACTCAACCCTCTGAAAACTTAAGACGAATAGACAATAGGTGCAGGAGTAGGCCATTCGGCCCTTCGAGCCAGCACTGCCAATCACCGTGATCATGGTTGATCATCCACAATCAGTACCCCGTTCCTGCCTTCTCCCAATATCCCTAGACTTCACTATCATTAAGAGCTCTATCTAACTCTCTCTTGAAAGCACCCAGGAAATTGGCCTCCACTGCCTTCTGAGGCAAAGAATTCCACAGCTTCACAACTCTCTGAGTGAAAAAAAAAATCCTCATCACCATTTTAAATGGCCTACCCCTAATTCTTAAACTGTGGCCTCTGGTTTGGGACTCCCCCAACATCGGGAACATGTTTCCTGCCTCTAGCGTGTCCAATCCCTTAATAATCTTATATGTTTCAATACGATCCCCTCACATCCTCCTAAATTCCAGAGTATACAAGCCCAGTCGCTCCAGTCTTTCAACATACGACAGTCCCGCCATTCCGGAAATTAACCTCGTGAAACTACGCTGCACTCCCACAACAGTAAGAATGTCCTTCATCAAATTTGGAGACCAAAACTGCAAAGGCCCTGTTCAACCAACCAGAACTCTGCCGCCTGGATCCTAACCAGCACCAAATGTATTCATCCCACATCCTTGTGTTTGTATACATATTATGTCTCCTGGTTTTGAAATACACGTTTTGAAATGCTCTGATTTTGAAATACACGTCCATGATTTCAAATTCCCCCATGATCTTGCCCCCCCCCCCCCCCAAATGGCACTCATTCAAACATGGGAAAGACAAGTCCAATTGATCACCATTATTTATTATCTCTCAGCTGATGAAACAGTCCTGCTCCATGCTGAACAGAGAGAAGAATATGAGCACAATTTGTACTCTAGCTGGGGCATTTCTATGAACAAGACTGATAGACTGATCTAGTATCACACTGCCTCCAGAGCTGCCTGAGTCCCAAGGGATGAAGCTGCCAATGTGTTCCTCTAGTAACATGAGGCAGGTGTATATGTCCTTGTCCTAATCAATCTGCTTGCTAAAAATGGCCAGCCATTATAATATCAGTAGCCATGTGTCCATGATGCAATCCTATATGAGACAAAAGTTCCACTTTCACACCAACACCACTTTCCCTCATCTTATTTCAATGTGATGCTTTGGCCTCTGGCAGCTTACTGCAGAGGACCTGCTTCAGAAAGGGTCAGATGTTTTGACAGAAGGCAAAGCTGAGCGTAGAGCTTCACCTCCTGTCAAGGCTGGCACGCTTTATTTTCCACAGTTTAGGATTACAGTACAACAATCATGCCATTGTAAATAGCTTTAAAACGATTTAATTTTTTTTAAATGTTGACTGTAAAGTAATGGTTTTTAAAATATTCATGTCACCAATAAACGTAATTAGAACAAAGCGCATGCTTAATCATTCATCTGGCCGTGGGGTCCCATTAAAATGGGATCTCTGATCCTTCACCATGTTTAAACGGCATTGAATCAGAGAAATTCTCAGAATCCCAGCAAGAATGGGGTCCACTGTTGAAATCCACGTGGAGTCCAGCATCGAAGCAGGGTGACAGATGGGATAGCGGAGGATTGAGCCCCGTCTATTGAGAATCAATGCTGCAGTGTGTCATTGCTTCTTATTACCACAGAGGAAAGTAGCATTTGTGAATGAGAATCAGGGACGCGTGGTGCTGGTCTAATGATTTGCCAAATAATTTTAAGTGAGATATTCACTTAAATGTTCTTCCCTTGCAAGGGAAGAAAGTAAAAGCCCTTAATTTCACTTACCAAAACATCTACATTAATATTGCAAGTTTCTCACAAATTCTCAGCAGGTATTTTCTCAGGCAAGGCTTTCAGCCCTTCATTATGGCTAATCAATGATTAACTCGAGGGTTGTGTAATCATTTAGCACAAACAAGAGCAAGGCTACTAATCCAAACACCAGAATGACACAGATAAGGTTATGAGCCTGCAGTTTGATCTATGCATTTCACAGTCTTGCACGTGCTGAATATTTTAGAGGTATAATTTCACTGAGTATATTTTCTTTTCTTTTTTTTTATTAGATAAATTTTTATTGGAGATAGGTACATAACCTGTTTACATCTTTACAGTCATACATTTTTAAATTGATAATATTGTCAATTATTATTATATTGTCTCCAATACCTTTTGCCCCTTTTTTTTTTTTTTTTTTAAACTAGATAGAACTAAAGAAATAGATGAAGTAAAGAAAGAAAAGAGAGAGAAGAAAAATAAAAACAAAAACAAATTTTAAGATAAGGAAAAAGTTAGTTAAAGAAGAATGGAAAAATTTATTAAAATAACAAAAACTTCATTCGAGATATATTCGTACATTTCAAAGTATAGCATTTCATCCATTCTTTAGTCCGAGTGCTAGTCAGGTTCCTGTGCTGAACTATTCTGACCCTTTAAGTAATCAATAAAAGGAGACCATGTTCCAATGAATAATTCCTGTTTGTCCAACAGGGAAAATCTGATTCTTTCCACGTTTAAGGTCTCCGTCATTTCTATAATCCACATTTTGATTGTGGGGGCCGTAGTGCCTTTCCAAAATTTTAGAATTAATTTTTTTCCTGTTATTAAACTATAATCAATAAAGTTTCTTTGTGTTGTTCTAAATGTTTGATTTAATTCTAATATTCCGAGTATAATTAATTTTGGATCTGGGTCCAATTGTGTGCTGGTTACTTTAGATATTATGCTAAAAATATTTACCCAGAATTTTTTAATTTTTATACAGTTTGCAAACATATGAAATAATGTAGCTTCTAAATGTTGACATTTATCACATTTAGGTGAGATATGTTGGAAAATTTTATGTAGTTTTGTTTTTGAATAGTGTAACCTATGTATTACTTTAAATTGTATTAGAGAATGTCTGGCGTTTAGTGAACACTGATGTATTTGTTGCAAACTTTCTTCCCAAGTATCTTTCGTTATTACTTGGTTTAATTCTTTTTCCCATTTTTGTCTGTATAAGTCCGTGGAGGGAATGTCACTGTCTAATAAGATATTATATATATAAGATATTAATTTTTCTGTATTAGGATGTTTGTTCCAACATTCATCAAGAATTTCTGAATTTCTAATCCGAAAATTTTGGGAGTTCGATTTTACATAATCTCTGAGTTGAAGATATCTGAAGTAATCATTTCCACGAAGACCATAAGTCTGTTGCAACTCCTGAAATGTCAGAAAGGTGCCTTCCTTATAAAGTTGTCCCATATTTTTAATTCCATAATCCTTCCATTGTGTAAAACCCCCGTCTACCCATGAAGGCTTAAACAAAGGATTATTCACAATTGGAAGAAAAAGTGATAAATTATCTAATTTTAATGTCTTTTTTAATTGTTTCCAAATTCGTATAGCACTAAATATTATAGGGTTTTCCCTATAATTTTTTTTGTTTAATTTAGACGTAGCAAATAATATCGAACCAATATCAAAAGGTAAACAATCTTCCTTTTCCATTTTTAACCAGTCTGGTTGATGATCTATTTCTTCCAACCAGAAATTCATATTTTTAATATTAACTGCCCAGAAATAAAACCAAAAATTGGGTAAAGCCAGGCCTCCAATTATTTTTGATTTACACAAGTGTCTTTTGTTTATCCTATGATTCTTATAATCCCAGATAAAATCATTAACAATAGAGTCCAATTTTTAAAAAAAGTTTTTTGTCAGATATATCGGAATTGTCTGAAAAAGGTATAATATTTGCGGTAAAAAAATCATTTTTATGGCATTAATTTTGCCAACCATTGAGATAGGGAGTGTTTTCCAATATTGAATATTCTTATGTAGTTTGTTCAGTAATGGGGGGAAATTTGCTTTAAATAATGATGTATATATCTTAGTTACATAGATACCTAGATATTTAAATTTTTCATTTACTATTTTAAATGGAAATTGTTGTATTATCTGTTTATTATGTTCCCTTATTGGCATAATTTCGCTTTTATTCCAATTTATTCTGTATCCTGAAAGTGAACCAAATTGGGTTATTAGCTTTAATAAGTTTGGAATACTAATTTCTGGTTTTGTAATGTAAATTAATACGTCATCTGCGTATAGAGAAATTTTATTCACTGTGTCCTTTGTGTTATATCCATGTATTTCCGGATGCCCCCTAACTCTTTCTGCCAGTGGCTCAATAGCAAGCGCAAATAATAATGGGGATAACGGGCATCCTTGTCTACAGCCTCTAGATAGGCTAAATTTCGATGACAACCTTTGGTTTGTAAATATTCTGGCCGTGGGATTTGTATATAACAGTTTTATCCATGTACAGAATTTCTCCCCTAGCTGCATATTTTCCATCACCGAAAATAAATAAGACCATTCAACCTGATCAAATGCTTTTTCAGCATCAAGTGAGATTATTGCTAGATCTTCATTAATAATTCTCTTGGAATATATAATATTAAATAATCTGCTTAGATTATAGTATGAGTATCGTTTCTGAATGAAGCCTGTTTGGTCAGGGTGTATTAATTTATTCATCACTGTACTTAATCTATACGCTAGTATTTTAGTTAAAATTTTTTGATCTGTATTTAAAAGTGCAATTGCTCTGTATGATCCCGGGTCTTCCGGATCTTTATCAGCTTTAGGAATAAGTGTTATTATAGATTCATTTAGAGTGTCTGGAAGTTTCTGTTGAGTATATATATACTCATACAGTCTATGTAAACGTGGGCTAAGCAAATCATAAAAATTTTTATAAAATTCGGAGCCTAAACCATCTGGTCCTACTGCTTTACCATTTTTTAAAGAACCAATAGACTCCTCAATATCCTTTGTCGTAATCTCCCTTTCTAATACTTCTCTATCATTTGAATCTAAACCTTTTAAATTACATTTTTTTAAAAAGTCTGCTATTCCTTCTGATTGTGCTACGGTTTTAGTTGAATAAAGGCTCTGATAATATTGGAGAAATCTATCATTTATGTCCTTGGGCATTTTTAATAATTCTCCTGTCTCTGTTCTAATTTTATGAATTATTTTTTCCCCTTCCATTTTTCGTAACTGACGTGCTAATAGTTTTTGTGGTTTGTCTCCAAATTCAAAATGTAATTGTTTTGTTTTTTGATAGAGTTTTATTACTTGTTCTGAATACATTTTATTTAATTTATATTTCAATACCGCAATTTTATTATATTTTAGAGTAGATGGCATTCTCGCATTTTCTATATCTAGTTGTTTGATTTCACTTTCCAATGTTTGTTGCTTAATCCTGTTCTCTTTATTATAAAAAGCTTGAGCAGAAATTAATGTACCTCGAACATACGCTTTAAACGTTTCCCACATAAGAGAAATAGGTGTGTCAGGGTTGTCATTTACCTCAAAAAATATTTGAATCTGTTTAATAATATATTCCTGGCATGACTTTTCGTTCACAATTTGTGGGTTAAATCTCCAATATGCTTGTTTCTCGGACATTCCATTTAATTTAATCATGAATGTTACAGGTGCATGATCTGAAATTATAATGTTATGATATTTAGAATTATAAATAAATGGAATAAACGTAGAGTCAACTAAAAAATAATCTATTCTTGAGTATGTTTTGTGTACTGGTGAGTAAAATGAATATTCCCGTCCAACTGGGTTTTCTATTCTCCAGACATCCTTAATATTAGTGGTATTAATAAATGAATTTAGAAATACACTTGATTGAGATTTTACTTTTTTTTGCAATGATGATCTATCTAAGTATGAATCTAATGTACAATTGAAGTCTCCTCCAATTATTAATTTATATTGTGTAAATTCAGGAATTTTATTAAATGTTTTATTAAAGAACATAGGGTTATCGAAATTAGGCCCGTAAACATTAAGAAGAATCACTTTTTCTCCATTTAACTCTCCAACTAATATAATATATCTACCATCAATATCCACTATTGTTGAGGAGTTCTTAAAAGGTATTCCTTTACGAATTAGTATTGCAACTCCTCTGGACTTGTGGGAAAAGGAGGAATGATATGATTCAGCAATCCACTTAGCTTTAAGTCTATATTGAGATTCCTTCTTAAGGTGTGTTTCTTGAAGAAATATTATATCAGTTTTGATTAAATTTAGATGTGCCAAAACTTTGCCTCTCTTAATTGGTTCATTGATTCCCTTGACATTCCAACTACAAAATGTTATTCCCTGACCCCCTCTTGTCATATTAATATCTTGCATATTGTTTCAAGGTGGTCTATAACCGAGCAGAAGGTACAACACACAGAACCTGACCCTGCTCCCGAACCTCGAATAGATGAATTTAAAATCATATACATCGCTCTTCCGAGCACATCTCCTTGTATTTGTCTTATTTTTCCATTCAAACATTAAGTTATAAAAATATTTAAAAAGAGAAAAGTGATAGAGTTGATTAATATAGGGTGAAAGAAAAGAAACTACCTCTACAATTAGTGTAGTTAGTGATAGCCACACTAACGTGGCTAGAATTCTAAAGACTTCCGTAGCCTTTGTAAAAAAAAAAAATTCCAGCTCCGTGCGCAAAGGAAATAAAGGGTTATTTCTAACATTCATATATCTTCTTTGGGAGTAACAAACTTATTTACCTACCCATACCTACACACACCCGATATCCACATATATATGTATATACATCCCCATATGTATGCATACATAAGCACGTATCCTTGCAGAAAAATTTTAGAACAGCAAAAATTCACTACGTTTATTCTCTACATATCATATTAATTTTTTCCCGCTAAATCTATCATAAATTTAATTTTAAATTAAAAATTAAAGAGAAAAACCGTCAAACTTTATTTTGACTTAGGCTAATTTACCTCTTGCATATCTTCCTATATAATATAATTGTGTAATACATTTCTATGTTAATCGAAGACTGTTAATTATTAATCATTGTTATCAATCATATACAGTATTAAATTTTTATGATTAATGTTAATGTTAATAATTTTGTTAATAGTTTTTAGTGGTAATATAGATATTTAATAAGTATTGGTTGTTACATATTTCGTTAGATATGAGTATCCAGATAATAACCATGATTAGTAAACAGAGAAAACAAAAAAGACACGGTTTTATCCAATGTCCTCCATCCATTTCGGTTTCCGGATATCCTCAAAGCTCTTAAAAAAAACTTTAACGGTCCTTTTAGATCTGGCGGGACTCCTAAGGAGTAATGTAAATTCTTCAGTCTATGATCCTGTTACCGACATCTTTAGCATATTCCAGTGCTTTTTCGTGGTCTATAAAAAAAAGCTCCTTGGACTTGTAGGAAACTCTTAGTCTTGCGGGATAAAGCAAACTGTATCTCAAATCAGGTACCTTCTTCAAAATTCTCTTTGTCTCAATGAACTGCCCTCTTTTCTTGTAGACTTCTGCCGAATAATCTCGGTAGATACTGAATCTTGCACCTTCAAAAAGGAGCTGTCCACCTCGAACCATTTTCTTCATTATATCATCAAATTCATGATCCAGTTGCACCTTTACGATAATTTGTCTTGGATGGGCATCATCCTGTGTACGTTTTCGCTGCGCTCTATGAGCTCGACCGAGTGAAGGTTTGTAATCCAATTTTAAGGCTTTTTGTAAAAGGTCTGCCACAAAATCCCGAGTACCCATTTCTTTCTCACTTCCTTCTTTCACCCCTACAATTCTTAAATTCTTACGTCTTTGACGCCCCTCCAAATCGGTACATTTATCATTTAATTTAGACACCATATCTGAGAGGCGTTGGTTTTCAGTAAGGAGTCGACTTACAGTTTCCTCACTTGTCGTCGCCCATTTCTCCAGTTCGGTTATCGCTGTTCGATGTTGATCAAGTTCATAATGAACGGGGTCCACCTCCGTTTTAACCTTCGTTTCCACCTAAACCAGCCTGGCTTCCAGTACTTCCATTTGAGCTTTGACCTCTTCCTCCCTCGACCTCTTCCAGATTTCCAGCATGTGCTGAACGGTAGAAATCATTTCTGCTTTAAAACCCAACCTAAAAGAGTCAAATTCATCTTTAAATTTCTCACCAAAGGTTCCCATTTCGGCAGCAAGAAAAGTTTTAAGATCCTCCATTTCGGACTTTTTCGGTTTCATTTTCCTCAGAGGGTCTTCCTGGGCCTTCGTTGTAATTGAGGCCGAGGCCTCTGAAGGGCCTTCCTCTTCCATCTGCGGTTTTCTACCGGCTCTTTTTTGTGTCCCACGGGGGGGGGTGCGTTGTAACGCCATAAAGCCGTGCGCCTGATGTCATCCCGCAGGCAGCCGTTCAGATTGCGATCACTGCAGGTAAAACCCGATTTTCTCCCATTTTTTTTTTCCCTCGGCACGGAGCTAGTTGGCGCTGGACTCAAGCCTCCATAGCGCCACCGGAAGTCCCCTGAGTATATTTTCTAAGGTGCAAGATTGTGATCTGTGTCTGGAATTTCTACCCGACTTCTCTTTGTAAAGTAAATGCCTCACATCCACTATAATGTGTCCGCTATTGCCGATTGTCTGCTGTAACTGAGTAAGGGATTACGGAGTATCATTGCACAAGCAGTGGAAGCAAAGAGTTGCAGATGCTCGCTCATACACAAAAGGACCAAAGTACTGGAGTAACTTAGCAGGTCAGGCAGCATTCTGGAAAACATTTTTTTTAAATTTCAAAATATACTTTATTCAAGAAATAAATATATACAAAACATGTTCCTTACAAAACTCCATCCGTCATTTTCGGAGGCTATATATACATTCAATACACCAATTACGCAAAATAACCCCCCACCCTTGCCACCCATGTGGCCCACTGGCATGGAATCCCTTCCCTTATTTTGTGGGGTATCTCCACCACACCCTGCCCCCCATGTCCAGCAGCGGAAGGACCCTAGGCTGTGGTCCTCCCCCACAGAGCCTTGGCGTTGGCTGCACCAAGCTTCAGTGCGTCCGTCAGCACGTACTCCTGCAGTCTGCAGCGGGCCAGTCGGCAACATTCCCCGACGGACATCTCGCTCCGCTGGGAGGTCAACAAAGGTCGGGCAGACCAAAGAGCGTCTTTCACAGAGTTGATGATCTTCCAGCAGCACTTGATGTCAGTCTCTGAATGCGTCCCTGGGAACAGTCCGTAAATCACAGAGTCCTCTGTGACGGAGCTGTTCGGAATAAATTGTGACAGGGACCCCTGCAAACCTCTCCAAACTGTCTTTGCAAATCCACACTCTGCGAAGAGGTGGGCAACCATCTCCTCTCCACAGCAGCAATCCCGAGGGCAGCGTGCGCTGGTAGTGAGGTTCCGGCGGTGCAGGAAGGATCTGACTGGGAGGGCTTCCCTCACCACCAGCCATGCCAGGTCTTGGTGCTTGTTGGTGAGTTCTGGTGATGAGGCATTTTGCCAGACAAGCTGGGCAGTCTGCTCTGGGAACCACGCCACAGGATCCATGGAGTCATTCCCCTGCAGTGCCTGCAGGACGTTCCGTGCTGACCACTGCCCGATGGACTTGTGGTCAAAGGTGTTGGTCTGGAAGAACTTTTCCACGAGCGACAGATGGTGCGGCAATGTCCAGCTGACTGGCACATTGCGTGGCCTCTGTGCCAGGCCCATCCTTCGCAACACCGGGGACAGGTGGAACCTCGCAGGCAGTGACACTTAGTGCCCACGTGCCTTGGCTCTACGCTCCGCCTGATGCAGCCACACACAAAGTTGGCCATCAGGATGAGGGCGACGTTGGGCACGCTTTTACCGCCGTTGTCTGCCGACTTGTGCATTGTGGCCCATCGTACCCGGTCCATCGTTGACCCCCAAATGAAGCGGAAGGCGGCCTGGGTGATCCCCGTGGCGTAGGAAGGAGGAACAGGTCACACTTGCGCCAAGTGCGGCAGCCCCAAGAGCACCTCACACTTGATGACCAGATTTTTCCCTGTGAAGGAGAGGGAGCGCCGCTTCCACAGCTCCAGTTTCTTCCCCACCTTTGCAATCCGCTCCAATCAATTCTTGTCACATGCTGGGCCCCTACGAACCAGATCCCCAGCACCTTCAAGATGTCAGGCTTGATGTTGAAGGGGATGGAAGATCGGTCGGGCCAGTTGCCAAAGAGCATGGCCTCGCTCTTCCTGCGGTTCACCCTGACTCCCGTGGCCGACTCAAACTGGTCGCAGACGCAGATCAATCTGCCGACCGACCATGGATCGGAGCAGAAGATGGTAACATCGTCCATGTACAGGGAGGTTTTGACCTGAGTGCCCCCACTGCCTGGCAATGTCACTCATCTTATGCTCACGACCTTCCTGATGGACTTAGCAAAAGGTTCAATACAACAGACGAACAAGACAGGGGAGAGAGGGCAACCCTGCCTGACTCCAGACCTGACGGGGAAGCTGTCTGATTCCCACCCATTGATTTGGACTGCACTACAGATGTCGGTGTAGAGCAGTTGGATCCAATTCCTGATTCCCTCCCCAAAGCCCATTTTGGAGAGCATGTCCCTCATGTACATGTGCGACATCTTGTTGTAGGCCTTCTCCTGGTCCAAGCTGACCAGGCAGGCATCCATCCATCTGCCCTGCACGTAGGCGATGGTATCTCTCAGCAGCACCAGGCTGTCTGAGATTTTCCAGGTACAGAACAGGTTTGGTCCGGGTGGATCACCTGTCCCAGAGCAGACTTGACCAAGTTGGCGATGGCCTTAGACAGGATCTTGTAATTTACATTCAACAATGTGATGGGTCTCCAATTCCTAATATCATTCATCTCCCCCTTCTGCTTGTAGATTAGGGTGATGGTACCCTTCCTCATAGAGTCTGACATGCTGCCAGCTAGAGGCATGTTCATAGAGTCTGACATGCTGCTGGCTAGAAGTACACTTCCAGCATGTCCGGGCCCACCCAGTCCCACAGAACCGAATACAACTCGGCCGGTAAGCCATCGCTTCCGGGAGTTTTACTCGAGTCAGAGGAATGGATGGAGCCAGTCAGCTCCTCTAGGGTCAGTGGTTGGTCCAGACTCTCCTGCTTGCTGTCATCCAAGACCTCCATGATACAGGACAGGACGTTCTGGGAGGCGGTGCTGTCTGTGGCCTTTCTGTCGTACAAACCCGTATAAAAGGATCTGCAGATCCTCAGCATGTCCGTCAGCAAGGATGTTACCGAGCCGTCCTCCTCCCTAAGGCTTTTGATCACAGAGCTCCCTCTGTGAACCTTATGGAAGAAGAAGCGTGAGCACGTCTCATCCTGCTCCACGTGGCGGACCCTGGACCGGAAGATGATCTTGGAGGATTCAGAGGTAAAGAGCCGAGCTTGCCGGCCCTTCAACTCTCTAAGTTCCTCCCTCACATCCACCCCTCTCGACTGCAGAAGGAGTAGTTGCTGCAAATCTGTCTGGAGTTGACACAATTCCCTCTGACTCTGTCTTGCTCTCTGAACCCCTTTGGAGATGAAGAACCTCTTGATGTTCTCCTTGGTTGCTTCCCACCAGAGTGTCGGGGAGTCAAAGGGGGGCCTCACAGTTCTCCAACATGCGTGGTCCCTCTTTAGCTCCTCAATATTCTCTGGGGTCAAGAGCTTCACATTTAACTTCCCTGTCCCTCTGCCTGCCTTCCGGTCCTCCGGTGACAGGAAGCCTGTAGGAGGCAGTGGTCAGAGAAAAACACCGCCATGAGGTCAGTGTGTCTGGCCGTGACGGCCTTCAACGTGAAGAGGAAGTCTACCGGGAACGGGCTGAACCATCCGATCTCGACCAGGTGAACTGCGACTGGGACCCGCCAGCAGGGTCGTCTTTGACCGTCTCCATCAGGAGCTTGGAGGTGCTGTCCAGTCTGTGGTTGGCACTGCCGGATCGTACAGCCTCATCGATGATGCAATTAATGTCACTGGCTAGAACATGAATAGATGATGTTTCGGATTGAGACCCTTCTTCAGACTGATTGGGAGGGGGAGAGAAGAAAGCTGGAAAAAGAGAGAGCAGGACAAAGCATGGCAGGTAAATAGGTTGACATAGCATGTGGTGGGGTGGGGGGGGGGGGGGGGGTGGGGGGATTGAAAGGCAGGTGGTTGGAATATACTGCCAATCAGGAAAATATTAACAGCACTCCACTATAATAGCCATTTCATTCCTGAGTGACTCCAAAGTTTCAATATGGTAATTTACTTCAGATTTTGATCATTATTTGTATGAAGAATGTCCTGATAAGAGTCTGAAAATCACAATGTTTTCGTAGCTACGCAGGGTAGTTTCAATGATTATCTTAATTTTGGATTTTTTATTCATGGTGAGCCCTTTGTCTATTTATTCTATGTGATTACTGAGTTTTGAGTCAGAATTTTACCATTACATCTCTCCCTTCCTGTATAAACAATTCTGTTGTCTGCATAGCTTGCCTTGACTGACTGAGGTCTGAGAAGGGACTTCAGAATGAGTTTTCTGTATGTTAATCTGAGTCCCATCCATCTTTTACACTGCATATCTGCCTGAGTCTGTTCATTTCACTGTTATCTGTGCCACACTGGAGCCTGGCTGTCCCAGCCACCCTTTGTGTTAATCAGAGTCTGCCTGTCCTATGCACTTGCTGCACCACTTGGGAGAGGGGGGGGTCACACTCATGCTCCAACTTGTGTGCTTATACATGACTTATCTGACTTTATCACCTTATATCTTTTGGTCTGTTTGTCTTGCTATATGTATGCCTGTCAGCCTCCCTGTCTACCACTGGGGACACAAGGAATTTCTTCAGACGGTCTGGAACTGGGCCTGGAATCCAGGTGAGTTGATGGCAGACACAAAATGCTGGAGGAACTCAACGGGTCAGGCAGCATCTCGGGAGAGAAGGAATGGGTGACGTTTCGGGTCGAGACCCTTCTTCAGACTGATGTCATGGGAGGAAGGGGTGGGACAAATATAGAATGTAATCGGAGACAGTAAGACTAGTGGGAGAACTGGGAAGGGGAGGGGCTAGAGAAGGAAAGCAAGGGCTATCTGAAGTTAGAGAAGTCAATGTTCATACCACTGGGGTTTAAACTACCCAAGCGAAATATGAGGTGCTGTTCCTCCAATTTGCGCTGGGCCTCACTCTGACAATGGAGGAGGCCCAGGGCAGAATGGTCAGATTGGGAATGGGAGGGGGAGTTAAAGTGCTGAGATCAAGTAGGTTAAGACGAACTGAGCAGAAGTGTTCAGTGAAACGATCGCCGAGCCTGCGCTTGGTCTCGCCGATGTAGAGAAGTTGACACCTGGAACAGCGGATACAGTAGATGAGGTTGGAGGAGGTGCAAGTGAACCTCTGCCTCACCTGGAAAGACTGTTTGGGTCTTTGGATGGAGTCGAGGGGGGAGGTAAAAGGACAGGTGTTGCATCTCCTGCGGTTGCAGGGGAAAGTACCTGGGGAGGGGGTGGTTTGGGTGGGAAAGGTCGAGTTGACCAGGGAGTTTCGGAGGTAATGGTCTCTGCGGAAAGCAGGAAGGGGTGGTGATGGGAAGATGTGGTCAGTAGTGGGATCCCGCTGGAAGTGGCAAAAAGGAGTTGATGGCCACGGTTTGCTGGCAGTTGTGGGAGTGGCAAGAATCGGCAGAGTTATTGGTCGCGGCGTGAGGGCAGGTTGTGCAGGTAAGGGCCTGTGGTGACGGTGGCAGGTGCGGCCTGGAAGTGGCCAAGGAAGCTGTGTGGCGGCGGTGGCAGCAGTAGGTCAGGCCTGGAACAGCCGGGGAGGCGGAGCGGGCCGGTTTCAGCAGCCCAGCCTGACAGTGGCGATGGAGGACGCAAGGTCCGGTCTGGAAGTGGCCAGAGAGGCGATGCGGGCTGGGGATGGCGTCGCTAGCTTGACCTGGCAGTGAAGGATGGTAGGTCCGGCCTGGAAGTGGCTGGAGAGGCAGTGTGGGCCGGGGCTTGGTGTTGCCAGCCCAGCCTTGATGCAGCCGGGGAGGCAGTGCTGGCCAGGGTGACGTCTGCAGTGGGGAGGTGGTGAACGTTGGTATTGCGTCTCCTGGCGCCGCTGCGGGTCTCGGCCTCGTGCGTGGTGCGACCGAGCGGAGGGCCTCGACCCGAAACGTCACCACCCATGGTGCTATCCAGAGATGCTGCTTGACTTGCTGAGTTATCTTATGTCCTTAATCATTGCACGTGTTGATCAAAGCAATTGTTTGTCAATTTCAGTGGCCTCTGCAGTGTAACTAACAGCCTGTGTTATTAGAGACCCTGGTGTCTGATGATTGTGTCGCCACAACCAAAATCCATCATAAGAAGTTTCGTAATAACAAGGGTTTACTGTATTTTCAGGACAGACAGCTTTCTAAGTACAAAATACAGAACATTGTTGGAAACAATATCTGTGCAGGCAAAGGGTGTAAGATAACATTTTTAGAGGGACAATGCAACAGGACTGAAAAGGAAGAGGCGAGATTGCCAGTATACAAGGGGTGGGTGGGTCAGAGGCTGGTAGCTGATCGTTGGAAGCAGATGGGAAGGAGATGATAGACAGATGAAACCAGGTGGGGAAGGGGTGGATGTGACAGAGGCTGTTCGGTGATAGCTGGAACAAAATGAGGAGGGGTTTGTGGAATATGTGGCTCCTGCCTGCCATAACTGATGGGATTCTGACACACACAGTTCCTCAGATCCCAGACATCTGCTCTCTCCCCTCCCCCCCCCCCCCCCCCCCCCCCCCCCCCCCGACAGACCAGCAAGAGATTTCCCTTAGACACAAAACTCTGGAGAGAAGGAATGGGTGATGTTTCGGGTCGAAACCCTTCTTAACATCACCCATTCCTTCTCTCCAGAGATGCTGCTTGTCTCGCTGAGTTACTCCAGCTTTTTGTGTCTATCTTCGGTTTAGGGGTGCGTCTGCAGTTCCTTCCTATAGATTTCCCTTGATCCTCGTCTTTCACCTCACCAGCCTTTGTATCTAGCACGCCATCCCCCTTCATTTCCACCAGCTTCAGTGATCCCACCACTGGTCACATCTTCCTTTCATTCCCCTTCCCCCCTTTCCTTTTTATGCTTGCCACAGGAACGTTTTTCATGACTCCCTGGATCTCTGATCCCTTTCCACCCATCATTCTTTTGTTTAGTTTAGTTTAGTTTAGAGATGCAGCACAGAAACAAGCCCTTTGGCTCACCAAGCCCGCACCGATCAGCGATCCTCGCACATTGCCACTATCCTACACACACTAGGGACAATTTACATTTATACCAAGCCAATAAGGATAGCGGAGTCAGGGGGTATGGGGAGAAGGCAGGAACGGGGTACTGATTGAGAATGATCAGCCATGATCACATTGAATGGCGGTGCTGGCTCGAAGGGCCGAATGGCCTCCTCCTGCACCTATTGTCTATTGTCTATAATAAACCAACAAACCTGTATGTCTTTGGAGTGTGGGAGGAAACTAAAGATCTCCGAGAAATTCCGCACAGTCATGGGGAGAACATACAAACTCCATACAGACAGCACCTGTAGTCAGGATCTAACCCGGGTCTCTGCCACTGTAAGGCAGCAACTCTACCGCCACGCCACCATGCTGCTTTTGTTCCCTGGTAACTGGTGAAGGAAGAAATAAAACAGAATTGGACCGAGCAGGAGAGTTGGATCATGGTAAAGACATTCAAGACCATCTCGTACATGAAGGCTGCCCAAGTGCAGTGGCTGTGTAAAACTCGTGGGCTGAGAGTGCAGTTCAGGTCCAGACAAGCCTGACATCTGGCAGGTGTTTGTAACAGCACCAGCATGTGTTTGTCATCGGCTGTTCATGAGAGGAATTTTAGTACTTCAATCAGCATTTTAGCATCGACACTCTTCTGTATATATCCACTGCATGTTGCTCAGCTCTGACTTTAATCTAGATTCCGTTTCCATCACATTCAACTTTGTTTTAACATTTTTCAACTTTGTACAGCTGTGTTTGTCACCTTGGAGGTAATAGGTTTCCAAGGAATTTATGCGCATATACCAACTAAAAGATTAAGGTGACATAGTGACAAACTAGCCAGGACATTAAAAAGTTCTTCAAAAACTCATGTCAAGCTGCATCAAAGAAAGAATATCAGGACAGGTGATTGAAAACCTGGGACAAAGCATTTAAGGAACGTCTAAAGGAAGAGAGGTTGGGAAGAGGAAAGGTTTCGAGAAGGATTTAAAACAAGCTACCATTTATAGAGAGAAATGCACAAGATTGTTATTATCATAAATAAAGACAGGCATGATGGCCTAAATGGCTTCCTATGATTTTTGACTCTATATAAACTACAGATAGTGAACAAAGGCTTGCGGGTTTACTTTCTAGCTAACATTTAAGTCGCTGTTCTTCTGCTGATTTTAATCATCCAGGTACATTTCAGAGCAGCATTTGATTGTGTTTGATGATGTGCTGACAGGTACCAAACGGATTGGTGGAATAGGGGCAGCAGGCAGGTCAATGAAGGATCATTTCCTATGTTCTCTCCAGGAAAGTGTTCCAGAGTTGTTTGTTGCTGTTCAGCAGCTCGTGTGAACATGACCTGAGGCCCCTTTCAACAGTGCACATCTGTCATTCACAAGATTAAAATAGATATACCATGCTTATGTTAATCAAATCATTAGAATGTAATCTCTGAGAGCATTTTACATGTTCACAAAAATTAATTAAAGAGATCATTCATTGTGAACAAAGTGGAGACAATAATTCTATTCTCTTATGAATCTTTTCTGATCCTTTCATACTATGCTGTTCCAACCTATTGCCATTTCCCAACTCATTCTCAATTCTTTGTGATGTTTCACAATTTTGCTCTTTCTTTCCCAAGAATATCTTGAATCTTAACATACGCATAGCATATGGCTATTACACAAAAGCCTTAAGGAGCTTAAGAGAGAAAGAAAATTAGAAAGAAAGAGAGAGAGAAAGAAAGAGCAAGAGAGAGAAAGGCAGAGAAAGAGATTTTCGTTCAGCGATGAAGAAGCACATACTTGCTCGGTCCGCCAAGGCCTATGAAATCTCTCAGTCACTAACCATTCTAACTCCCTTTCCTCTGCCCATATTGACATTTCTGTGAGGCCATGCGTAAAGCGGAGGAACAGAACCTCATATTCTGCTTGGGCAGCTTACAACCCAACAGTTTGAACATTGAACATTGAATTCTCCAATTTTAGATAACCTCTAACTAAGGTTTACAGCAGCGGCAGTGAGGCCGGGCACTGGTGGAGGTGGAGGCCGAGGCCCGGGCCTTGACGCTGGGCCTGCTCTCGGCTCCCCCGTCCACCCTTCTCTCCCTGTCTGGCTCAGTGCCTTCCCCACGCCGCCGAGTCCAGTGACATCGGCACAGCAACACGCTCTGGCCCCCCGGGGGCCGTCAGTGGGATAGCTGCCGCCGTCTGCCCACCGCACTGAACATCCCCGCACCGGGACGGGACAGGACGGGACAGGACTCTCCCCCCTCACCCCCACTACACCCATGGCGGCCGCCCGGGCCAGTAGGCGGGTTGCTATGCAACTTCCGTTAGGCAGTGTCCGGGCCTACAGCGCCCCCCCCGGGCCTAATACGGGACAAGGGCGGTCCCGTATGGGACAAGCCAATTTAGCCCAAAATATGGGATGTCCCGGCTAATACGGGACAGTTGGCAACCCTACCCTCATCCTTCTAAACTCCAGCGAGTACAGGCCCCGTGCCTTCAAACGCTCATCGTATGTTAACCAAATCATTGCTGGGATCATTCTCGTAAACTTCTTCTGGATCCTCTCCAACAGCAGCACATCCTTCCTCAGATATGGGGCCCAAAAACTGCTCACAATACTCCAAATGCAGTCTGACCAGTGCCTTCTCAAGCAGCAGCATTACATCGCTGTTTTTTAATATTCTAATCATCTCTTAATAAATGTTAGCATTGCATTTGTCTTCCTTCCTACTAATTCAACTTGCAAATGAACTGTACCAGCGCTTCCAAGTTCGTTTGCACCTCTGATTTCTGAATTCTCTCCCCATTTAGAAAATAGTCTACTCAAATAGTATATAGTCTAATCAAAATGATTTCCTTAAAATGAGTAAGTACATTTTAAAAAACTTCATTTCAAAGCATGCTTCTTGGGAGTATAATAAAGCACTGATAATGGTGGATACTCACAATGTGTCTGAACAAACATTGTGCACCTCTTTTATTCGGTTTCACATGTGATAAAGTCTAGATTCTCTGGAACATGCTGCCATTAGACAACAGTTCATTGATTTCCATCCTCTGGTGCCCCAGAGAAATGAAAACAACTTTACCAACAAGTATGTATACAGCCGGCACTGGTGTTGGGTGTGTCCATGAACATTTCTCACCAGACTGCTTAAGATTCTGGCTGGTCTAAATCTACAGGGTCTTATAAAACCATCTGTGCAATGGAATGTGAAATTAGTTCAGATTTAATATTAGTGTGGCATTCACATCGAGCCAAAGGTTCGAGCCATAGTGGAAGCATTTGGTTTCCTGTACTCATTCTCACAACATCCTTTTCCCTGAACTGCACTATTAATTGCCGCCCATAAACGGATTTTCCGTAGTTGCAGGCTTTTTAAATAGGAACTTTCATGAGTTTCCAAATTTTTAAGTTGCAATTTTTCTTGTAATTGAGTAGAAGGGGAATTCATTTATTTCTCCCTTTTAATCTCAGATGTGTTCTAGGGAATACAAGCCTCAGCTAAATTGGGCATTTTTAAACAGTTATTAAATTTGATATGCAGATCATTAATATTCCATTGGTAATCGAAAGTTCTGTTCTGACAAAGGATTTGAAATCTAAAACATTAACTTTTTCCCTTCCCATTCATGCTACTTGATCTGCTACTGTAAGTGTTTCTGGCATTTTCTCTTTTTAATTCAATACTCAATTCAACTTTGTGAAATATAGGAATTGCATCAGCATGAATTTATTATACTGTTACATTTGTGTTGCTACAAAGTGTATATCTGAAAGTGTATATATAAATCATATATACAACCTGTATATATGAAAAGGCCTAAGTATACTACAGGCCCCCAGTAGTCAGCAAGAATTGTTTAGTTCAGTTTAGTTTATTGTCACGTGTACCAAGGTGAAATACTTTTGTTGCGTGCTAACCTGTCAGCAGAAAGACAATACATGATTTCAATCGATCCATTTACAGTATATAGATACATACACTTCCGATCGTTCACCTTGTCATGGTTAAGAGGCTTGCGTGCCCCCATGATTCCGAGAGCGATGCCGTCGGAAACACTAGCTTCTGGTAGGGCCACCCATGGCGGTAAGGTCGAGGATGAGGGTCTGGATGAAGAACGATCCAACCTACAAGACCTCAACGGCGGACCAGGCGGACAAAGTTATCTTGAACTCAACGGCTGTGAAGGCGTATGAAGGCTGCAACAGATCTATCGGATCCGATCGTCTTGGTTTCCTTGCCATTGGAATTAGTTGATTGATTCTACAGGTGATATGTAGAGGTCCCTACATGGGAGAGGGCAAAGCTGGATCTACTCTCAGGAAATTGGGAAGGGCAACTGACTGAGGTGTTCGTAAGGTGAGACTTTTGGAACCATCGATCACTGTTCCATTGGCTTTATGACAGTTACTGATAAAAATAAGGTGGACCCAAGAGTTAAAATTATGAATTGGGGTAAAGGCCAACTTTGATGGTGTTAGACAAGAACTTGCTTAAGTTGATTGTAGTCGGTTGTTTGCCAGCAAAGAAGTGTTCAGAGTGGGATGCCTTTAAGAGTGTGGTGTCAAGAGTTCAGGGCATGCATGTTCCTGTTTGAGTGAAGGGCAAGGCATGTGGGAGTAAGGAAGCTTTGATGATGAGAGAAATTGAGGCTCTGGTCAGGAAAAAGAAGGAAGACAGATAAGGGAAGCTGGGATCACATATCCCTGGAGGAGCTTTGGGAATTGAGGAGCATACTTAAGGAAATCAGAAGGGCAAAAACGGGACAGGAGATCGGGCAGATGATATTAAGGGAAAACCAAAGAGATTTTATAAGTATATTAAGGGAAAGAGAGTGACTAGAGAGGGAATAGGGCCTCTTAGAAACTAAAATGGTCATCTCTGAGTGGGGCACAGGAGATGGGCAATGAGTCCTCAATGAGTATTTCTCCACTGTGTTTATTATGGAGAAAGATGTGACAACTGGGGAACATGGGGCAGTTAATGGAAGTGTCTTGAATGGATAGGCACTCAATCAATGAGTGGACAGTCAGCATTACAGTCGAGGAGGTGCTGAAGGTCTTAAGGCGCATGAAGGTGGATAAATCTCTCGGGCCTGATCAGATACATCCGAGGACATTGTGGGTAGTTGGAGAAGAAATTGCAGGTGCCCTGGCTGAGATGGATGTATCATCATTAGATACGGGTGAGGTGCCGGAAGACTCGAGGGTGACTATTGTTATGCCTCTATTTCCTGTACTCTATTTCCACACCACCACAATGATGGTGTCGTCTGCAAATTTGAAAATTTAATTAGATTTGTACATGGCTGCACAGTCGTGGGCGTACAAGGAGTAAAGAAGAGGGCTGAGAATGCAATGTTGACAATTATCATAGAGGATGATTTGTCCCCTATCCTCACTGATTGGAGTCTGTTGGTCAGGAAGTCGAGGATCCAGTCACAGAGATGAGTGCTGACAAGTCGCGCGAGTTTGGTGATAAGCTTGGATGGTATAATGGTGATAAAGGCAGAGCTGTAGTCTATGACTCGGAGTCTGTTGCAGGTGTCTCTTATCCAGGTGTTCCAGGAATGAGTGTAGGCCTAGGGCGATGGCATCGTCCGTGCACCTGTTGTGGCGGTAGGCGAACTGCAGTGGGCCAAGGCCGATGGGTAGACTGGATTTAATGGGTTCCAGAACTAGCCTCTCAAAACATTTCATGATGGTAAGCATGTGAGGCCACTGGACTGTCATCATTTATGCATGAGGTCTTGCTTTTCGTTGGCACCAGGATGATGGTTGGGCATGTGAGCTAAGGAATGATTAATGGACTTTAATACAGAGAAGTGTGAAGTGTTGTATTTTGGGAAGTCAAACCAGGGCAGGACCTTCACAGTGAATGGCAAGACTCTAGGAAGTGTTGTAGAGCAGCAGATGTAGGAGTGCAAGTACAGAGTTTCTTGAAAGTGGCATCACAGGTAGATAGGGTAGTCAAGAAGGCTTTCAGCACATTGGCCTTCATTAGGTAGAGTATAGAGTATAGAAGAACTGTTATGTTACAGTTATACAAAACATCGGTGAGGCCATATTTCAAGTATTGTGTTCAGTTTGGTCACCCTGCTATCGGAAAGATGTTTTTCAGCTGGAAAGGGTGCAGAGAAGGTTTACGAGGATGTTGCCAGGACTCTATAGAGAGAGGTTGAGCAGGCTAGGACTTTATTCCCTGGAGAACAGGAGGATGAGGGATGATCTTATAGAGGTGTATAAGATCATGAGGGGAATAGATTGGATGAAAGCACAGTTCTTAACCCAGGGTCGGGGAGTCAAGAACCAGTGGACATAAGTTTAAAGTGAGAGGGGAAGGATTTCCGAGGAACCTGAGAGGCAACATTTCCACACAGAGAGTGGTGGGTATATGGAATGAGCTGCTGAGGTTGTATAAGAAAATAACTGCAGATGCTGGTACAAATCAAAGGTATTTATTCACAAAATGCTGGAGTAACTCAGCAGGTCAGGCAGCATCTCGGGAGAGAAGGAATGAGTGACGTTTTGGGTCGAGACCCTTCTTCAGAGCTGCTGAGGTTGTTGTGGCAGGTACTACCACACCACTTAAAAGACATTTGAATTGGTACATGGATAGGAAACGTTTAAAGGATATAGGCCAAACAAAGGCTGGTGGGACGTGTAGTTGGGGCATTTTGGTTGGCTTGGGCAAGTAGGGCTGAAGGGCCTGTTTCCATGCTGTACGACTCTACGATTCTAAGGCCAGTGAGTAACATGTGAAGTTCATTGTGAAGTTGGTCCCTAAACAGTTCAAACAAAAAGATTTCAAGTTGTATCTTTGCTGTGTGGTGAGTTCAATGATCTATTTCGGACTGAGATTGGGGTAGATACACGTAGTTTCAAATCCATGGGACAGGATGGTGAAATCAACTGTGCATGTTATCCAACTAATGGTTACAGGAAACTGCACAATGGAAATGACAATTTCAGTGTGAACAGGAACACTGTAGCATATATGCTGCCAAAATTCACCATGAGGGGCAACAAATGAAACACTCATGTCAGTCAGCAGTCACAGAGTTGCATCATGATGTTGCCTAATACATTCAACAGATGGAAAAAAAAGTTCCTATTGTCTGGGTTGTCCCAGACAAATGGTCTGAAAGCATTTCAGGAAGAATACAAGGTGGGTGTAAAGTGATTTTTCAAGCCTGTCAGTAATTCACTTTTCCATTTTGTTGTTTTGAACATCTAGGAGATTTTTGGCAACTGATGTAATGTTTTTCCAAACAAGTTAATGGCATGCAGCTTCATTATTTTCTATTAAAACCCTGCCATCATCTATCGACTATTACTCAACCAGCTCAGTACTAAAGCATCCATAGATTGTTTTCCTACTGTGGCAAGTGACAAGGATAGAGCTGCTAAACCAACATCCTTTCTTGAAAGCAATCAACACTCATCTAACAGCGGTGGTTGGCACAACGATGTATCAAAAGTCTGTTTACAGTGGACTATGCTTACATATTCTGTTGTGCTGCTGCAAGTAAGAATTTCATTGTTTGTCTGGGATATGTGACAATAAAACATTCTTGACTATTGACTCTCTTGACATTTAGTATATACTTTAAGTACTTCAATTGAAGGTCCTATCTCAGAATCTGATATTCAACTCTGTATTTTGTATGTTCTTGGAATCATATAAAGTCAGAAAAATTTATCATTATTGCTCATATACATCAAGATGACCTGATTTTGATCTATTTCATAAAGAAGTGTAAATTGTGTTTCATTTTTACTCTAAACCAACAAGTTTGTAACTTGATCCCAAAAGATTAAGGCCCTTCAAAAGTTGTTTCTATTTATAGACAAGATGTGGGCACAACTGGTAAAGTCACTTTTAATATAGATGCAAATTGCCCTTCCTCAGCCACTACATTCTATGCTATTAAAAGGTTTCAAAGGTCTTTTATTGTCACGTGTACCAATTAAGGTACAGTGATATGTGAATTACCATACAGCCATAGTAAAAAAGCAACAAGACACACAACTACATAAAAGTTAACATAAACATCCACCACAGCAAATTCCCCACATTCCTCACTGTGATGGAAGGCAATAAAGTCTAATCTTCTTTCATCATTTTTCTCACGCAGTCGGGGCAGTTGAACCATCCATCGATCGAAGATTCCGCGTTGGGGCGATCGAAGCTCCTGCATCGGGGCAATCGAAGCACCCGCGTCAGGGTGATCGAAGCACCCGCGTCGGGGCGATCGAAGCTCCCGCAGTCGGCGATTGAGGCTCCCCGTCAGGGCGATCGAAGCTCCTGCATCGGGGCGGTCTCAGCTAGTTAGGGAACTGGATGATTTTAAACCCACGACAATGATGTCTGAGATATATGACAACAAAATACTATTGACTCTCTTGACATTTAGTATATACTTTAAGTACTTCTCTCTTCAAGTTTTCTTTTCCTCTACCATCAGTCTGAAAAAGTGTCCCAACCCAAACCATCACCATCCATGTACCCTACAGATGCTGCCTGATCCGCTGAGTTACTGCAGTACTTTATTTCTTTTTCAGCAACAAATCTGATTCTTACATATTGGGCAGCACAGCAGTAAAGCTGCAGCCTCACCATGCCAGAGACCTGGGTCCAATCCTAACGTTTTTGGAGTGTGGGAGGAAAGTGGAGATCCTGGAGAAAACCCACGCAGGTCACAGGGAGAACGTACAAACTACATACAGACAACACCCATATTCAGGATTGAACCCGGGTCTCTGGAGCTGTATGGCAGCAACTCTACCACCGTGCCACCATGCTGACTTGTTCTCATTTTGTGATTAAATACAAGAATATACTCGTACAACATCTTTAACAGTTCCCACTGCAAATAACATTCAAATCCAAGAATTAACATAACGTTCTTTTTGTGACATGCATTGTCTCTTCATTTTGAGGATAGCAATGCCTCCATTACTCAACACCTCCAAACAACCCCATTGCACAAGCAGGAATGTACTTCACACCTGACACTTTGTAATATAAAGACTGAGATTAAAGTTGTTCCTTTAATTAATAGACAATAGACAATAGGTGCAGGAGTAGGCCATTCGGCCCTTCAAGCCAGCACCACCATTCAATGTGATCATGGCTGATCATTCTCAATCAGTACCCCGTTCCTGCCTTCTCCCCATACCCCCTGACTCCGATATCCTTAAGAGCTCTATCTAGCTATCTCTTGAAAGCATTCAGAGAACTGGCCTCCACTGCCTTCTGAGGCAGAGAATTCCACAGATTTACAACTCTCTGACTGAAAACGTTTTTCCTCATCTCTGTTCTAAATGGCCTACCCCTTATTCTTAAACTGTGGCCCCTGGTTCTGGACTCCCCCAACATTCGGAACATGTTTCCTGCCTCTAACATGTCCAACCCCTTAATAATCTTATATGTTTCAATAAGATCCCCTCCCATCCTTCTAAATTCCAGTGTATACAAGCCTAATCGCTCCAGTCTTTCAACATACGACAGTCCCGCCATTCCGGGAATTAACCTAGTAAACCTATGCTGCACGCCCTCAATAGCAAGAATATCCTTCCTCAAATTTGGAGACCAAAACTCCACATAGTACTCCAGGTGCGGTCTCACTAGGGCCTTGTACAACTGTAGAAGAACCTCTTTGCTCCTGTACTCAACTCCTCTTGTTATGAAGGCCAACATTCCATTGGCTTTCTTCACTGCCTGCTGTACCTGCATGCTTCCTTTCAGTGACTGATGCACTAGGACACCTAGATCTCGTTATATATCCCCTTTTCCTAACTTGTCACTATTCAGATAATAATCTGCCTTCCTATTCTTACCACCAAAGTGGATAACCTCAAACTTATCCACATTAAACTGCATCTGCCATGCATCCGCCCACTCACACAGCCTGTTCAAGTCACCCTGCAACCTCATAGCATCTTCCTCACAGTTCACACTACCACCCAGCTTTGTTTCATCTTCAAATTTGCTAATGTTACTTTTAATCCCTTCATCCAAGTCATTAATGTCTATTGTAAATAGCTGCGGACCCAGCACCGACCTTGCGGTACCCCACTAGTCACTGCCTGCCATTCTGAAAGGGACCCATTTATCCCCACTCTTTGCTTTCTGTCTGCCAACCAATTTTCTATCCATGTCAGTACCCTACCCCCAATACCATGTGCTCTAATTTTGCACACTAATCTCCTATGTGGGACCTTGTCGAAGGCTTTCTGAAAGTCAAGATACACTACATCCACCAGCTCGCCCCTGCCCATTTTCCTAGTTACATCGTCAAAAAAATCCCTTCTCCCTCTCAATTTGTAGATTAAAATTCATCATATTATGATCACTGCCTCCTCATGGCTCTTTTACCTTGAGTTCCCTTATCAAATCAGGTTCATTACTCAACACTAAATCCAGAATTGCCTTCTCCCTGGTAAGCTACAGTACAAGCTGTTCTAAGAATCCATCTCGGAGGCATTCCACAATCTCCCTTTCCTGGGGTCCAGTACCAACCTGATTTTCCCAGTCAACATGCATGTTGAAATCTCCCATAACCACCGTAGCATTACATTTTCGACATGCCAATTTTAGCTCTTGATTCAACTTGCACCCTATGTCGAGGCTACTGTTTGGGGGGCTGTAGATAACTCCCATTAGGGTCTTTTTACCCTTACAATTTCTCATTTCTATCTATACTGATTCTACATCTCCTGATTCTATGTCACCCCTTGCAAGGGAGTGAATATCATTCCTTAGCAACCCCACACCCTCTGCCCACCTGTCTGTCTTTTCGATAGGTCATATACCCCTGAATATTCAGTTCCCATCCCTCGTCCTCTTGTAGCCATGTCTCAGTGATTCCCACAACATCATACTTGCCAATGTCTAACTGAACCTCAAGCTCATCCACTTTATTTTTTATACTTCGCACATTTAAATACAACACTTTAAGTTCGGTATTCACCTCCCCTCTCACCATTGGCCCTGACCTTACTCTCTTATCCCATCTAGAACTTTCCTTCCCATTTATTCTAGAGTCCTTTGCAATTTCTACTGTATTCGCTTCCCCTTTAACTCCATCTTCATATTCCCAATTTGTCAACCCCTCCCCCCCACTACTTAGTTTAAAGCTACGCGTGTAACACTAGCAAACCTGCCTGCCAGAATGTTGGTCCTCCTGCTGTTAAGGTGTAACCCGTCCCTTTTGTACAGGTCACCCCTACCCCAGAAGAGATCCCAGTGGTCTAGAAATCTAAATCCCTGCTCCCTGCACCAATCCCACGGCTATAGATTCATATCCCCGATCTCTCTGTTCCTGCCCTCACTTGCATGAGGTACAGGAAGTAATCCAGAGATAACCACCCTCGACATCCTACCTCTCAGTCTTCTTCCCAACTCTCTAAACTCACGTTGCAGTACCTCCTTCCTCTTCCTCCCGACGTTGTTCGTGCCCACATGCACAACTACTTCCGGTTGATCGCCTTCCCTCGCTAGGATGTTCTGAAGCCGGTCCGTGATGTCTTGAACCCTGGCACCAGGGAGGCAACACACCATCCTCAAGTCCCGCCTGCGGCCACAGAATCTACTGTCCGTACCTCAGACAATGGAGTCACCCACTACTATGGCTCTTCCCGACACCGGTCTCCCCGGTCGGGTCTCCTTGCCTGGATTAGAGCCACCGACCTGTCCGGTGCTCGGACTGGAAGCGTCTTCTGCCCCGACAGCTCCCAAGAGGGTGTACCTGTTTGCAATAGGCACAGCCACCAGGGTCTCCTGTAGTCCATGTTTAGTCCCCTTTGAAACGGTCTCCCACCTTCGCTCGACCTGGACCCTTGGCGTGACAGCCTCACAGTAGGTCCTATCCAGGAAACTCTCGCATTCCCGGATGGCCCTGAGGTCATCCAGCTGCTTCTCCAACTCCACAACACGTCCATTCAGGAGCTGCACCTGGACACAATTCTTGCAGGTGTAGCTCCCAGTAGCTCCAGCGGTGTCCCTACCTTCCCACATCAAGTCGTCAAGTCAAGTTTATTTGTCACATACACATACAAGATGTGCAGTGAAACACACTGCACCAGCTTGTCTGCCATCACTTTAGTGTCAAAAAACAAATCAGGCTCAAAAGCAAGTGTATCCTCCTCACCTCAGCCTCCTCGCCGAAGACTCGCAGCCAAAGCTATGAGCAGGGTTGTAGTTTGTCCAACATCTTACCATGTGGCAATAAAGAAAGCAGTCACGTATATCAAAGACTTGCTGGCCACAATTTATACGCTGCAATACTTTTCCAGTGGAAAAGATATATTACTGAGTATGCAGAATAATTACATACAAAAAACCAACAAGCTCCATTGCAGCAAATATGACCATCAGCAAATTAGCAAACAATTTTAAAGTTATGTTAGATGTCCCAAATCACGCATAAACTCATTCAAAGGGTGATCAGAGCTCATAGTAAATCAGGAAAGTTATGGAAACTAAAGACATATATTCCTTCAGAAGCACAACGTGAATTAGACAGCCAAGGAAAAGATCGATGTGATAAGAAATATAAATGTGGATGAGAATAAACATCAGAGCAGGTCCTTCAACAAACTAATCTGCTCGACCAACTTTTGGTCCAGGTAAGAAAAGTAACAATTTTCTTCCAAAAATCCTGATTAGGAGGACTTCCAAAGAAGCTTCACCATTCTGGTGTTTGAACCTTCGCAGTGAGGAAGTGTTTCAGGCCAAAATATTATGTAATCCGTGAGCCATTATATCCAGTTTTTGCCTAGAAATTCATTTACTGTGGTTTCAAGGACTGCATTGTGCAGTATCTTCAGAGTATTGCATTCTGCCTCCAATGTACATTTCATTGAAGGTAGACACAAAATGCTGGAGTAACTCAGCGGGTCAGGCAGCATCTCTGGAGAGAAGAAATGGGTGACGTTTCAGGTCGAGACCCTCCTTCAGACTGAGGAACTGCGGGTAATTTTTCATTTCACTGCACATTTATGTGTATGTGACAAATAAATTGACTATTGACTATTGATATTGAGGACGAGCTTCCTCCATTGTCAGAGTGAAGATGGGCCTCCTCCATTGTCAGAGTGAGGGCCAGCGCAAATTGGAGGAACAGCACCTCATATTTCGCTTGGGTGGTTTACACCCCAGCGGTATGAACATTGACTTCTTTAGTATGTCTTCCTATACATTTCATTGACTTCAGTTAAATATATTTTGCAAGCTACATTTGATGTACTGCATTAAATATCATTAACCAAGGACAAGGTTTCCAGGTATTTATGATTTGTCCTTGTTCACTCTGTACCTCCAATCTTGACATGGATCCGTGTAAATGTGCCAACAATAAATAATCAAAGTGAGTGAAATCCATTGTTCCCGCAGAACGGTGTGAAGCTATGTGTGCAGTGCTGAGAGAGTGATTTCACAGAACTCCAGGTGGCTTTCCTTTCCATTTTAAACCAATAAAACCATTACTCTCCATGTAGGTATTCTCAAGGACAGCAGTGACCCACCCACAGAGGACGTGGGGCAACTGGTCCATCTTTTAACACCTGTCAGCAGAAAATGTCAACTTGATTGTGTCTCAGTTATTTTCCAATAAATCTCCCTGACAGACAGTTAAAAAATTACTTTGACTGATTTTATCAGGGTTTCCTCAGGCTGTAAGAGGAAGTGTTTAGAATAATATCTTTCATTGAATAACACAACACATTTATGTTCATGTGTCGGAAAGAACTGCAGATGCTGGTTTAAATCGAAGGTGGACACAACATGCTGGAGTAACTCAGCGGGCGGGACAGGCACCATCTCTGGAGAGAAGGAGTGGGTGACGTTTCGTTTCTTTTTGTTCATTGGACTGAGGAAATATTTCCGTTAAATATTTATGTAACTGAGCTAATATACTGAAGTGTGCAGGTGTATATTACATTTGGCTTTCAGAATGCACATGAAGATGAATTACACAGGAAAGATTGAGGAACAAAATTGCAGAGAGTGCAGAGTGATGTGGACGTAGCCCAGACCATCACACAGAAAAGATTTCCCACCATTGACTCCATCCACACCTCATGCTGCCTCGGTAAAGCAGCCAATGTAATCAAAGACTAGTCCCACCCTGGTCATTCCTTCTTCTCCGCACTTCTTTCCAGCAGGAGATATAGAAGCTGAAAAGTCTGTATCACCAAACTTGGGAACAGCTTCTCCCCTCCCTCAAGGCACTTCTTACAAAGCTAAGTAACTCACAAATCTTTCTGTACTGAATGAAGGATAAGGATCTCAATAGCAGTCTACACTCACATTGTCTGGTGGGCAGCTGAGGAATACAGACCATGGAGTCTGAAGAAGGGTCTCGACCCAAAACATCAGCCATTCCTCCTCTCCAGAGATGCTGCCTGTCCCGCTGAGTTACTCCAGCTGTTTGTATCTATCTTCAGTTGAAACCAGCATCTGCAGTTCGTTCCTACACAATACAGACCATAAAGTTTGAGTACTAACCTGGGTTGAGATAACTGCTCTCAGGTCTAAAGATGCTCAAATTCAATGCACAAGTGTATAGAATCCCACTGAGATTGTTCCCTTGATGACTGTTCCCTAGGTTACCTGGGTCCAAACTCTGGAATTCATCGCTAAATCTTTGTCTTTTCTACTTCTCTTACCTCTTTTAATGTGCTTTTTGAAAGCTTTGACCAAACTGTCTGCATATCTGCCCATGAGGATCAGGAGCAAATTCTTTCCTATGAAATGCCGTCTCTGTCTTGAGATGTTTAATTATATTAAAGACACACTATAAAAGCAGGCCGTTTAGTGGTGTGTGTGTGTGTGTCTCTGCATGTGAGTGAGCCACAGATAAGGCACAATGCTTTTATGACTTTAATTCAATGCAAAATCTTTCTCCTTTCTGGATTAAATCGTCTGTTGTCTTCTTCAGACAAGCTTCCTTCATTGTCATCCACTAAAGTATATTAGACTACTAACAAATAAATCTAATGAATGGTGAGGTCGGCCTGTAATATATGATCCTTTATTATAAAGCCCTCTTTTCTGCAATAGATTGTAAGCACACCACGTCTATTCATCACAATGACTGAATACAGTTTGACCATAGACTTTAGACTAGAGACATAGAAACAAGCCCTCTGGCCCACTGAGCCCACACCGACCAGCGATCACCCCCTACGCTAACACTATCCAACACACTAGAGACAATTTACAACTTTAACAAATCCAATTAGCCTACAAACCTGTATGCCTTCAGAGTGTGGGAGGAAACTGGAGCGCCCAGAGAAAACCCACGCGATCACAGGGAGAATGTACAAATTCCGTAAAGGTAGCACCGGTAGTCAGGATCGAACAGTAAGACAGCAACACTACCGCTGCGCCACCATGCAGCCCAGCGACTTCAACACTCCACAATGCTACATACAGTAACGGTTTTACACCTAGTGCCAAGGTAAAGGGTCAGAGGAGCTCAATGCCATAGTCTGTTTCCCCATCCCCCACGTGTCTGATGAGGTTAACGGGCATCCTGCACTACACATCATGGACCCCAATATGCATCTGGCAAAGTTACATTATTAGAATCTCTGAGAGCTGCACATGAACCATAACAAAAACACACGCAGCCCCTCATGTGGCCCACAACTCAGTTTATCCATCCCTGAGCAGTCCGACCATTGCCCTTTTTAGATCTGCTGTCACAGCACAGACTAAGGATCAATGTATGAATATTGATTTCTCTAACTTCAAGTAACCCTGGCATTCCCTCTCTATCTATCCCTCCCCCACCCAAGTCACACCAGCTTCTCATTTTCACCCAACAAACAGCTAATGATGGCCTGTTTCCTCTATCATCGTTACTTTTTCACATATCGTTCATTTATTGTTCTTTATCTGTCTGCATCATCATCTATATCTCTTGCTTCCCTTTTCCCTGACTAGTTTCAAGAAAGGTCTCGACCCGAAGCGACACCCATTCCTTCTCTCCAGAGATGCTGCCTCTCCCACTGAGTTACGCCAGCTTTTTGTGTATATCTTTGGTTTTAACCAGCATCTGCTGTTCCTTCCTATGCAATCCTGCAGCTCTTTTGGTCTGTGTTGCCCAGCAACAGAATTTGAGGATGTTTATATTTATATTTTAATTGTGCATTTTTGCAAACTGTAAAGTAGCATACACTTCATAAAATATCCACACGTCTATGAGATGACTTCAAAATAACATAAGTGCAGCAAATGCATTGGGTGGAAAAGGAGGCAGCTGGATGCTACAACACATCCAATCATTTAGATATTGTCAGACATTTCTGACATCACCACGTTTGAGGCACCGATAGAGAAATTGCAAGATCAGTCCCGGCAAGTGAATAGCTTACTAAAGGCAAATGCATCTTACCTGGCCAATATATCATAGTACGAGTATCATCTATGGAAATATTCCCCAGCATTGGTAGATGTCTGGCATTGAAAGAGAGGAATAAAAGCAGCAGAGAAGTGAGCAATATAAAATACTGAGAATGATTGCAATGTGCAGTCCTTTAATATTTGAAGCTGTGAAATTCTCAGACCCTGGTGCTCAGTCTGCCTGCATTGTGCATTGTATGAGATTTTTTCCCTCTCTTTTGAGGACAGCAGTGATTAATTCAATAAATATATTTCTTTCCTTTTACCAGCCTCTGTCGCAGACAGCTTTAATCCACATTCTCTCAGCACAAAAGACCATTGAGATGCAAATGAGATGAATCGAGCGAGTAATGTATACACTGATTGAGGTGCAATAATCCGCAACTAATATCTGTGCACACTGTCTGAGAGAGATCCGACAACTCAAGAACGTTCCTATGCACCTCTGCAACAAAGACATCAACCTTTAGTCTGTCCTTCAAATGGGCTCCGCTGTTCTCACTCATTGAGATGTTACAGTCAATAACACCATTGTGTGGGACACAGTCCATTAGGCAGAGAAGCACTGAAGAGTCCAGTACTGCTCTTCACAGGTAAGTGCCAGGGACACAAGGTGAAACATTGCCAATAGAATTCAATCCATTGTTATTAAGAAGCAGGACATCATCCTATCGCATGACCAAAGTTTCTATACCTTTACATTTTAAGAGCATAGGGGTCAATTTTTTGAGTATGGTATTTATTCACAAAATGCTGGAGTAACTCAGCAGGTCAGGCAGCATCTCAGGAGAGAAGGAATGGGTGACGTTTCGGGTCGAGACCCTTCGTCAGACCCTACTCCAGCATTTTGTGAATAAATACCTTCGATTTGTACCAGCATCTGCAGTTATTTTCTTATACTTTTGAGTAAGGTAGGAAGTTTGTCAATAAATTCCCTAAATGCATGGTAGTAGGCATGATTACAGGGTGCTACTGAGCATGCAAATAATGATTTCATGATCAGAATTTAATATTATGAAAATTCAGTACCTGTTATAGGTAGAGTGCCCTGAATAAAAAAAGTGCTAAAGATATTCAACTGTTCAAATATCTTGCTTTCCACAAATGCCTTGCTAGATGACAGAGAAAATGCACAAAGTGCACAGAGAAAATGCACAGCTGCTAACTGTGAAAATGCTAATTCACAGTTAGCAAGTCACCATGTATGTTATATCATTGCATAATACTATTCTATGATGGACAATAAATGCCTTTTGAATTCCTGAATAGCATAAGAAGGTGAGTTATAATTAGCTGAATCCCTGGACATGCCATATTGTATTTCCAAGAAGACAGGGCTGTCAACCAGGAGAGCTCGTCCCAGGGGCCCACAAGCTCTTGTAACGCAACAGCGATCGCAAGCTGTCTGTGGTTGTCTGGACTCTGTAATGTTTTCTGCTTCCTTCCTGAATTTAACTCAGACCAGGATGAAAATGGATGGAAGGAAGCTTGAACGGGTGACTGAGCTAGTTAATTGGATATAAAATTGGCTTGATGGAAGGAAGGAGAGGGTGATGGTGAACAGTTGTTTCTGGACGGGTCACCCATGAGTAGTGATGTGCCTCAGGGGTCAGTGTGGGCCCATTGTTATCTGTCATCTTATATCTGTGCGGCACGGTGGCGCAGCGGTAGAGATGCTGCCTTACAGCGAATGCAGTGCCGGAGACTCGGGTTCGATCCTGACTATGGGTGCTGTACTGTATGGAGTTTGTACGTTCTCCCCATGACCTGCGTGAGTTTTCTTCGAGATCTTCGGTTTCCTCCCACACTCCAAAGACATACAGGTTTGTAGGTTAATTGGCTGGGCAAATGTAAAAATTGTCCCTAGTGGGTGTAGGATAGTGTTAATGTGCGGGGATCGCTGGGCGGCGCGGACCCAGTGGGCCGAAGGGCCTGTTTCTGCGCTGTATCTCTAAATCTAAATCTAAAAAAAAAAATGATTTGGATGAGAATGCACAAAGCATGGTTAGTAAGTTTGCAGGTAACACTAAAACATGTGATATCGTAGACAGCGAAGATAGTTATCAAGAATTACAGTGAGATCGTGATCAGCTGGGGAAGTGGGCAGAGGAATCACAAATGTTTAATTCAGATGTGCAAAATGTAACATGATAGAAGTATCACAGTGAACCTCCAAGGAGATGCACCAACTGTTCTTATACCTCCACCCATGACTCCATCCAGGGACCTTGACAGTTCTACCAGATGAGACAGATGTTCACATGCACATCCTCTAACCTCATCGACTGCATCTGGTGTTCCTGAAGTGGGCTCCTGTACATTGGCAAGATAAAGCGTAGACTCAGCGACCGTTTCACTGTACGCTCGGTCCAACAAGGCCTACTAAATCTCCCGGTTGGAATCACTTTAACTCCCATTCCCCTTCCTTTCTGTCCTGGGCCACCTCCATTGCCAGAGTGAGGCCACACACAAATTGGAGGAACAGCAGTTCATATTTCGCTTGGGTAGCTTTCAACCCAGTAGTATGCAGATACTGCTGGGTTGTCAAGTTTGCAGATGACACAACGGTGATCGGGCTGATCACCAACGGGGATGAAACAAACTATAGAGCGGAGGTGCAGAACCTGGCGGACTGGTGCTCGGATAACAACCTGTCCCTAAATACCACCAAGGAGCTGATCATCAACTTCCGTAGGTCACATAACGGGAAATATGCCCCGATCTCTATCAACGGGGACAGTGTGGAGAGAGTGTCCAGCTTCAAGTTTCTGGGTACTCACATTTCGGAGGACCTAACATGGTCCAATAACACTGCTGCGCTGGTCAAGAAGGCACAACAAAGACTGTTCTACTTAAGAACACTGAAAAAGTCTGGTCTACCCCAACAGCTGCTGACGACCTTCTACCGCTGCACCATAGAGAGCATCCTAACGCATGGCATCCCTGTGTGGTACCTCAGCTGCACGGAGGCAGAAAGGAAAGCTCTACAGCGGGTAGTCCATAGAGCTCAGAGGGCCATCGGAACACAGCTACCAGACTTAGAGGGCATCTACAACACACGATGCCTCAGAAAAGCCACCAGCATCCACAAAGACTCTTCACACCCCTGCAACAGTCTGTTCGAACTCCTTCCATCGGGCAGACGATACAAGGCCTTCTACGCCCGCACCTCCAGACTCAGGAACAGCTTCATCCCCAGGGCCATAGCTGCTATGAACCGGTCCTGCTGAGCCGGATGGCCACAATGCATAGATCAACTTGCACTTTACCCTGTCCAAAACTGTTACAACTGTTTCGTTTCGTTGGGTTGCTGCTGTCTAAATTACTTAAATTATTGCATCGTATGGGAGGCGCATTCCCAATCTCGTTGTACCCCTGGGTACAATGACAATAAAGATATATTGTATTGTATTGTATTGTATTGTATTGTATAAATGTTGAATTCTCTAATTTTAGATAACCCCTACAATCACACCTCTCCCACCTCCCCTCCCTGCTCTCCCCCCTTCCTCCACTCAAGGTTAAACAGCTCCACAGCAACAATGTTTCACTCTTGGGTTCACACCATCTCTAGTAAACAATTGGCTCATCAGGGACAATTTTTTTCCTGTTTTTTTTTGCTTCCAGTGCCCCCTGGACTACCCTGCCCCCCCCCCCCCCAGGAATGTCAGTGTTGCAGTTGAACAAAGGGTCCTATGAAGGCATGAGAGAGGAGCTGGGCAAGGTCGAATGGAAAATGATCCTAGCAGGAATGATGGTGGAACAGCAATGGCAGGAATTTCTGGGCATAATCCAGAAGATGCAGGATCATTTCATTCCGAAGAGGAAGAAAGATTCTAAGGGGAGTAAGAGGCAACCGTAGCTGACAAGGGAAGTTAGAGATGGAATAAAACTAAAATAAAAGATGTAGAAGATAGCAAAGAGTAGCGGGAAGCCAGAGGATTGGGCAACTTTCAAAGGACAACAGAAGACAGCAAAAAGGGCAATACGGGCTGAAAAGATGAGGTACGAAGCATATAAAGGACCGTAAAAGCTTCTTTAGGTATGTTAAAAGAAAAAGATTAGTAAAGACAAATGTGGGTCCCTTGAAGGCAGAAACGGGTGAAATTATTATGGGTAACAAGGAAATGGCAGAAGAATTGAACAGGTACTTCAGATCTGTCTTCACTAAGGAAGACACAAACAATCTCCCAGATATACTAGAGGACAGAGGATCAAGAGAGACAGAGGAACTGAAGAAATTTGCATTAGGCGAGAAATAGTAGACTGATGGGACTGAAGGCTGATAAATCCCCAGGGCCTGATGGTCTGCATCCCAGGGTACTCAAGGAGGTGGCTCATGAAATCGTGGACGCATTGGTGATCATTTTCCAATGTTCAATTAATTCAGGATCAGTTCTTGTGGTTTGGAGGGTAGCTAATGTGATCCCACTTTACAAGAAATGAGCGAGAGAAAAAACGGGGAATTATAGACCAGTTAGCCTGACATCGGTGGTGGGGAAGATGCTGAAGTCAATTATTAAAGAGGTAATAACGGCACATTTGGATAGCGGTAAAAGGATTGGTCTAAGTCAGCATGGATTTATGAAGGGGAAATCCTGCTTGACTAATCTTCTGGAATTTTTTGAGAAGTAAAATGCATGAAGGAGAGCCAGTTTAGGTAGTGTATCTAGACTTTCAGAAAGCCTTTGATAAGGTCCCACATGGAAGGTTGGTGAGCAAAATTAGAGCACATGGTATTGGGGGTAGAGTATTGACATGGATAGAGAATTGGTTGGCAGACAGGAAACAAAGAATAGGAATAAACGGGTCCTTTTCAGAATGGCAGGCAGTGGCGAGTGGAGTGCCGCAAAGCTCGGTGCTGGGGCCGCAACTATTTACAATATATATTAATGATTTGGATGAAGGAATTAGAAGTAACATTAGCAAGTTTGCGGATGACACAAAGCTGGGTGGCAGTGTGAACTGGGAAGAAGATGTTAGGAGGTTGTAGGGTGACTTGGACAGGTTGAGTGAGTGGCCAGATGCATGGCAGTTGCAGTATAATGTAGATAAATGTGAGGTTATCCACTTTGGCAGCAAAAACAAGGAGACATCTCAATGGTGTCAGATTAGGTAAAGGGGAAATGCAACAAGACCTTGGTGTCCTTGTACACCAGTCACTGAAAGTAAGTGTGCGGGTACAGTAGGCAGTGAAGAAAGCTAATGGTATGTTGGCCTTCATAACGAGAGAATTTGAGTACAGGAGTAAAGAGGTTCTTCTGCAGTTGTATAGGACCCTGGTGAGACTAAATCTGGAATATTGTGTGCAGTTTTGGTCTCCTAATTTGAGGAAGGACGTCCTTGCTATTGAGGCATTGCAGCGTAGGTTCACGAGGTTAATCTCTGGGATGGAGGGACGGTCATATGAAGAAAGATTGGAAAGACTGGGCTTCTAAACTGGAGTTTAGAAGGATTAGAGGGGTTCTTATAGAGATGTATAAAATTATAAAAAGACTAGACAAGCTAGATGCAGGAAAAATGTTCCCAATGTTGGGGGAGTCCAGAACCAGGGGACACAGTCTAAGAATAAAGGGGAGGCCATTTAAAACTGAGGTGAGAAGAAACATTTTCACCCAGAGAGTTGTGAATTTGTGGAATTCTCTGCCACAGAATTTAAAAGAGAGTTAGATAGAGCTCTAGGAACTAGTGGAATTAAGGGATATGGGAGAAGGCAGCCACAGGTTGCTGATTGTAGATGATCAGCCATGATCACAATGAATGGCGGAGCTGGCACGAAGGGCCAAGTGGCCTCCTCCTGCACCTATTTTCTATGTTTCTATGTTTCTGTGACCCGTTAAGTTACCAGCATTTTGTGTCTATCTCAAGACCTCCTATGGTGTCAAAAAGAATTGGGAAAGGGGGGGAGTGGGCTGGTAGGGTGTGTGGATTAGTGGCCGCACAAGAGGTTAGAGTTGGAAGAACAGAGTCCTCTTGGAATTGACACTGTAAATAGCTGCTTCTCCATTCAATGCTATATGGTGTGGAAAGACCAGAAAGTGGAAAAAAGAATTCTGTTGAAATGAGAAAATCGCATTCTCAGAACAATAAAAAGATATTTACGTGAATGTTTGCAGCTGTAATTCTTCACCAGAGAATTTTGAAATTACTTTTCTCCGTTTTTTTCTGAGATGGGCCTTTGTTATAAATCAAACCTTTCTTTAAATTAAACTCCTTAGTTACACATTCCTATGGTTTTTAGCAGGATTACACATTCCATTGTCTTTCCAGACCAGATTAGACCAGCATCTTTTCTGAGTGACCTCTCCATGTGACCTCCCTTCTAGCCTTTGCATGTGACTTGCAGCTCATGAAGTAACTTTAATCTTCATCCGTAACGCAACTGATAACAGGACTGAGGCAACACATTTATTCCCTCTGTTACTTTTACTCTGGCAATCTCACTAGTTATTAAAAAGAACAAGATCATAAAACCATTCAGGTCATCGAGTCTACTCCGCCGTTCAATCATGGCTGATCTATTTTTCCCCCTTAACCACATTATCAGGTTTCAATGACATTCCCCCTCAACTTTCTAAACTCCAGCAAATACAAGCTCGGTGCTTTCAAACGCTCTTCTTACATTAACCCAATCATCCCTGAAGGTGTCCTTGTTATTCATATGTTCTGGGGATGAGTAATGGACCAGGGAGATGACATCTGTCATGGACCTGTTGTGGCGGTAGCTAATTTCAATTGATCAATTTAGTATGGGCGGCTGGAGTTAAACGTGCACCATGACCAGCCTCTCAAAGCACTTCATGATGATGGATGTCAAAACCAATGGACACAGTCAATGGCATGCCACCTTGAGCTTCCACAGCTATCGAGTGAAGATAAATAACCTAAGTACAAACTTAGTGCTAGCTTAACTGCACCTACTCTTAGGAGATATCAGCCTGGAGATATATCCTCCTTGCATCTTGCCTTTTAAGCCTTTAAGGAATTTTGTAATCTTCAGTGACATCTTCTCTCACCTGTCTAAATTCGAGAGAATACATTTCATTTGCCGAATATTACACATCTGATCCCATTCAAGAGAAAGGGGCAGTGATGCAGCGGTAGAGTTGCTGCCTTACAGTGCCAGAGACCCGGTCCAATCCTGACTACAAGTGGTGGCTGTACGGAGTTTGTATGTTCTTCCTGTGATTGCGTGGGTTTCCTTCGGTTGTTCCGGTTTCCATCCACATTCCAAAGACGTGCCGGTTTGTAGGTTAATCGGCTTCTGTAAATTGTTCCTAGTGTGTCAGATATAACTAGTGTATGGATGAGCACTGGTTGGCATGGACTCGGTGGGCCGAAGGGCCTGTTTCCACTCTGTATCTCGAAACTAAAACTAAATCAATTTAAACTAAACTAAAGTCCAGGCCTCACTGATGGTCAGGATATGTGGACTAAAACAGGTTTGGGGTTCCAGAGAGCACCCCCTCCCTCGGATGCTGCTCTGATCCCCATCAGCAGCTGACACACAGAGCAGAGGCCAATCCTCAGCATCATTTATAACAGTTGGGTTCAATCAGTTGACATCGGACTGGTCTACCTGAACCTCATCAGGCTACTCCTTATAAAACCCATGCAAGTGAGGGGGAGTCTTTGGTCCATGTCAAAAACTACCTTCCTTAGCCAATGACTCATTTTACTCGGGTGGCATGGTGGTGCAGCGGTAGAGTTGCTGCCTTAGGTGCTGTCTGTACGGAGTTTGTACCTTCTCCCCGTGATCGCATGGGTTTTCTCTGAGATCTTCGGGTTCCTCCCACACTCCAAAGATGTACACGTTTGTAGGTTAATTGGTTTGGGATGTGTAAAAAACCTCTGTTCAATATATGTGTACCTGTGATCCAAATCTTGGTGCTCCCTTACATATACGTTGAGGTAAGCAAATCTACTGACGCCGGTCATAGATTCTAAGAGTTGGTTGTACAAAAGTGGCAGATCTAGAGAACAGCCCTCAATATAGTCACTGTGGCAATTAAATAATTTTTTGTCTTTACAACTTGGGTGGTAAATTGGCTATTGTACAACCGATTCGTTTTCATCCCATTGATTTCAATGAAACAATCCAGGTAGGCTGTATGCAGTGTACGTGATTCACTCAATCATGCTATCTCTCAAGTGGCAAAGGTAAATAATCAAACTCCTGGGAATAATGCTAAAAAGATGATGAAATATGAGTTTGTTATAACTTTATTTGCAGCCAAATCTATCATTGCAAAGGAAAATATCTGAAAGGGTTGAAAATGCAATTTGAATGCTGGTGGGTTAAAAAGAAAGCCTGTAGTGGAATGGGAACTCTGAAAGAACTGATTAATTTTCTGAATGCCCCACCAAAAAAATATTAATGCTTTAATTGTTGCAATTTCCATCACTATAGAATTAGTGGAATTCTGCCTTTCAAGCCGAAAATATGTTATAAAATACCAGTAGCCCTCTCAGGAGACATAATAGTCGTAGTATCTGAATATAAAATTGCACCATCGTTCCCTTCTATAGGTTAACTGGACCAACAAGGTGATATTGAGTTCTTCAATGTCACCGGACGGAAGGTATTTGACAGCAGATACATCAAGTTAAAATGTGAGCAAAAACTTTATACAACATGGGGCCTCGGTAATCCCAATTGGAAATGGATGTTACATTGACAAGACAAAGCTTGTTTATTATCACTTTTGTCTCAATGCCAGGCCCCAAGGCAGACAAATTCAAGGAGCAGATTCCCTGGCCAAGATTATGTTGATTGAAGTATATTAAGAAAATCATTTTCAAATTTAAGCAGCTTCAGAATGTGAGCCAAATGAATCTAGATCCAGCAACCACACCCATATATTTGCTTGTCTTTTCCTCTTTTAAATATTTTGCATTTCAAACAATTTTGCATTGAAGAGCCTTCTTTTTCCGTCATCTGGTTCACCCAAATCTCCTAAATGGCAATGGAGTCGTCTTCACTAAATTACAATTTGGCTTCCTTCCTATTTCTGCAGACAGCTTTCCCTCCTTAAAGCAACTCAAGCAGTTTATTTGTTTTATTTTCTCGCCCTCTAGGGTTACCCCACACATAGAGAGTTTAATTTCCTCCACTATTTTTCCTCCCAATTTCATTCTCTCACCTTATTTCCTGAGACACTTTCATAGATACATTGATACATAGACAATAGGTGCAGGAGTAGGCCATTCAGCCCCTCAAACCAGCACCGCCATTCAATGTGATCATGACTGATCATCCACAATCAATACCCCGTTCCTGCCTTCTCCCCATATCCCTTGATTCCACTAGCCCTAAGAGCTCTATCTAACTCTCTTTTGAAAGCATCCAGTGAATTGGGCTCCACTGCCTTCTGTGGCAGAGAATTCCACAAATTCACAACTCTCTGTGTGAATTTTTATTTTCTTCATCTCAGTTCTAAATGGCCTACCCCTTATTCTTAAACTGTGGCCCCTGGTTCTGGACTCCCCCAACATCGGGAACATGTTTCCTGCATCTAGCGTGTCCAATCCCTTAATAATTTTATATGTTTCTATAAGATCTCCTCTCATCCTTCTAACTTCCAGTGAATACAAGCCCAGTCGCTCCATTCTTTCATCATATGATAGTCCCGCCATCACGGGAATTAACATCGTGAACCTACGCTGCACTCCCTCAAAAGCAAGAATGTCCTTCCCCAAATTAGGAGACCAAAACTGCACACAATACAGGTGTGGTCTCACCAGGGCCCTGTACAACTGCAGAAGGACCTCTTTGCTCCACTACTCAACTCCTCTCGTTATGAAGGCCAACATGCCAATAGCTTTCTTCACTGCCTGCTGTAACTGCATGCTTACTTTTAGTGACTGATGTACATGGGCAATCAGGTGTCGTTGTACTTCCCCTTTTCCTAACCTGACAGCATTCAGATAATAATCTGCCTTCCCGTTCCTGCCACCAAAGTAGATAACCTCACATAAAACTGCGTTTTAACTCCTGATGCAACTTACACCCTATCTCCAGGCTACTGTTTGGGGGCTTCCTGAGATATTGTATTCTGATCAGTAAAGCCATCTCCAATCACTTTCTTGTACCCCTGACCAGTGCGAAGCAGGGCATCCCCCAAAATTTGAATGACTTTTTTTGGGACTATACTTTCTTTCAAAGCAGCATGACTAGATCATTTGATAAAACGCAAAAACCATGGATGCTTTTTTAGAATGCTATATGTCATAATGCAATAAGAAAAGCAATTTTGAACTTTATATTGGGAAATTGCAGTCCACAGCAGGAAAGTTATTTGTGAACAAGCAATCCATATCTAGAGTATATAGATATGTTAGGTGAGGCAGAGATTCACTTGCACCTCCTCCAACCTCATCTACTATACCTGTTGTTCCAGGTGTGGACTCTTATACATCCGTGAGACCAAACTTAGACTGAGCGATCGTTTCGCTGAACAGCTCCGCTCAGTCAGCCTGGGCCCACGTGATCTCCCTGTTCCAAACACTTTAAATCCCCTCTCCACAGTATATCTCTCATTTCCCTTTCTTCTGACTCTCAGTCTAAAAAAGGGTCTTGATCCACTGGGTGGCGCCAGCAATGGCTGCCTCGCCAACAGTCTGTCTGTCCCTTCTTTCTTTGTTGTTTCATAGTATGTGTTAAATGTATGTTTTAGTGTTCTTTAGCTTGTTTCATGTGGGGTTAGGGCAAACTTTAAAAAAATCTCTTACCTCGACGGAGATGCAATTTTTTTCCGTATCGTACCTTTGTCCGCACTGCAGCCTAACATCAAGGTGTTGGCAGCCTCTACTGGAGACTGACTTCGAGAGCTCCAACCGCGGGAACCTGCAGGACTTAACATCATGGAGCTGGCGATCCCTTTGCCAGGGATCCTCTGAGCTCCAACCATGGGAGCCTGCGGACTTTAACATCGTGGAGCTCGCGGTCCCTGGTTAGAGACCGACTTCGGGAACACCAAGCCGCAGGAGCTTCGACCGCCCCAATCGCGGGAGCTTCGACCCGCCCCGACGGATGGTTTGATTGCCCCGACCGCGGTAGAATAAAGAGGAAAGAGAATCAGACTTTATTGCCTTCCATCACAGTGAGGAATGTGGGGAATCCGCTGTGGTGAATGTTTATGTTACCTTTTATGTAGTTGTGTGTCTTGATGCTTTTTTTTAGTATGGCTGTGTGGTAATTCAAATATCACTGTACCTTAATTGGTACACATGACAATATAACACCTTTGAAACCTTTGACCCAAAAACGTCACCTCTTCCTTTTCTCCAGATATGCTGTCCGTTTTGTGTCTATCTATAGTATATATGCTTGGTGCTCTTGAGATTTATTTTCCTTTGTTTTGAATTGTTAGGTAAATGAGAGTAAATATCATCTAAGCTAGTTCCATTTGCCCAGGTTTGTTTCATATCCTTCTTAACATTTCCTATCCATGTACATGTCCAAGTGTCTTTTAAATGCAAAAAAAAGTAAATGTAACAATACAGCCAAAAGATGTTTTACAGGGAGGGAATTCGTTGTTGGGATCATCAGTGTTTTCGATTTAAGGTGGCGCAGTGTGCTGGGGGAATAATGTGGCTCATAATATAACAATACAGGTTTGTATACAACAAGAGATGAATATTTGTCTTCAGTGTCACTACAAATTATGGTAAATTAGTTGCCCAGTTTGTGTTCAGTGAACTTCCTTCGCTGTTGAAACCAATAAAATTGTCAATTCACTTTTGCCCAATATGTATTGCAATCCAAGCCAGATATATACTCCTAAAATGATGTTCAGTGGTGAGCAATATGGTATAATATGAATATAATTATACAAATATCCATCACTGAAATCAGGCTGGCGATGTGGAGAGTATATTTACCTGTCAAGTATGGTGTCTCATTTAACAGATTGAGTTGTTTATCCAGTCCCGGTGCTGGGTATTAACACATTCCTTTCTGCAGCACACCGCAGCTTTGTGCTTTTTATGCCTGGAATGCTCTCGAGATGCTGCCAGTTAAGACCTCAGGATTCCTGTATGGAATTAATGAGCATTCCTTTCCAAGAGAGGTAGAGATTGAGAGGAGTGGAGTCGCCTGAGCAGTCAGAGGTCCCGGCGTTCTCACTTTGATTTACTGTTTATCCTGCTTGTGAGACAGTGTTCCCCATTCGCAGTTTGTTGAGCCATGACTGAGCAAACTTGCCATTCAACTGAATCAAGAAAAGATTATGTTGATTAGTTTAAGCAGTGTGTCCTTCACTGCAGAATAAGCTCGAATACAGATTTGAACATTGCTAAAACTATGGTGCACTGGTTTGTTCTCACACATAAAACTGCATTTATTGAATAACAATACGGTGGCTAGGCAGCTTAACCTTAGACCTCTAGAGGCTAATACATGTTTTGAATATCTCACATTCTTTTGTTAAAATCTCTCTCTCTCTCTCTCTGAAAACGTTGAGCGGGAATCTACAAACTATAGTACTGTGGGATGCTCCAAAACTAATTGCAGAAAGTTGATGGAAAAATGGCAAAGATCTAATTTTCCTGGGGTTCTCAGAATTTCTATTGATTTCCCAATGCAACTTTGGGGGTTGAAGAAAGTATGGCTTCATTGATGGAAGATGGCACTCTATCGTAGGTATCTAGGATACCTGATGCAAAGTCCCGACCTGAAACATCATCTATCCATGCTCTCCAGAGATGCTGACTGATCTGCTGAGTTACTCCAGCACTTTGCGACTTTTTTCTTGTAAATCAGCATCTGCAGTTCCTTGTTTCCTATCACAGGTACGAGTAGCCAGGGTAAATGGACAAAGAGATATGTTAACACAATACACTAGACTAGCAATAAACAGAGCTATTTTAATTGTTTAAAGAATGGTTCAATTCCTGCCATGGTCAGTAATACTAGCTATTACCGTTGCTGATTGTTGTCAGAACCTAATTAATTCTTCCATTACACATAGAACATAGAATAGAATAGTACAAGAACAGGCCCTTCAGCTTGTCTGTGCCACGCATGATACAAGATCATCTGTAATGTATCTGCACATAACCCATACCTTCCATTCCTATCTATATGGCTATTCAAAAGTCTCTTAAATGCCACTATCATATCTGCCTCAACCCCAACTCCATTTCAGGCACTTACCACCATCTGCATAAAAAAACTTTCCCTGCCCATTTCCTTTAAACTTTGTCCCACTCACCTCCAAGCTATGAACTCTAGCATTTGATTTTTCCATCATGGGAAAAATAATTCTGACTGTCTACCCTATCTACTCATCCTTGAGTTTTATATACTTCTGTCAGGTCTTCCCGCTACGTCTGGCATTCCTGAGAAAACAATGCGAGCCTGTCCAACCTCTCCCTGTAGCTAATACCTTCTAATCCAGGCTTCATCCTGGTTAATCTCTTCTGCACCCTTTCTAAAGCCCCCACATCTTTCCTGTAATGAGTCGACCAAACCTGCATGCAATACTCTAAATGCGGCCTAAGTAAAGTTCTATAAAGCTACATCATGACGTTCTGACTCCTATAGACACAAAATGCTGGAGTAACTCAGCGGGACAGGCAGCATCTCTGAAGAAAAGAAATGAGTGACGTTTCGAGTCGAGAACCTTCGTCGGATTCTTATACTCTACTTGTCTCCACTTGCATATATCTACTTGTGTTGCCACTTTCAGGGAGCCCAAGATTCCTCTGTACACCAATGCTGTTATAACTCATGCCACTAATTGTTTATTTTTCCCCAGCATTTGACCTCACAAAGTGCAGCACCTCACACTTGCTTGGATTGAACTCCAATTGCCGTTTCTCTGCCAAATTCTGATTGATATCCTGCTACTCTGGCAACCTTCTCACAGTCGTGCCTCCAGCAATCTTGGCGTTGTTTGCAAACTTATAAACCAGCCTGTCTATGTTTACATCCACATGTATCACAAACAGCAGAGGTCCCACCACAGATCGCTGCGAAGCTCCACTTGTCACAAACCTCCAGCATGAATATTTCACAAAATGCTGAAGTAACTCAGCAGGTCAGGCAGCATCTCAGGAGAGAAGGAATGGGTCGAGACCCTTCTCCAGCATGAATATTGTCTTTCCACCACAATCCGCTGTCTCCTATCAGTTCTGAATCCACACAACTAAGTCACTGTTAATCCAAATGGACACGAAGTGTTGGAGTAACTCAACGGGTCAGGCAGCCTTTCTGGAAAACATCAAAAGGTAACGTTTCGAGTCAGGACATTTCTTCAGACTGACGTTGACAATCCCATGCATCTTAATCTTCTGGATCAGCCTACCAAGGGGGACTATATCAAATGCCTTACTAAAAAGCTTACGTTAATTTTACCTTACTGTCCCAAGGAAAAAAACCTCTGTTCTTCCCCAATCTTCTTTGTGAGTGACTCCAATCCCATGTCAAGTTGGTTGATTTAACCTCCCTCCAGGTAGTTACATTAGACTCTCACCTCAATGCATGAACTATAGCAGACCAAGAAAAAACTTCTTTGGAGATTCCAGGGTTGAGCAAACAGTGACAATGTTCTCTGCGATGCCTGTATTCTTAAAGTAAACAAAATGTTCCTCTGTATATGTGGATATGACAATAAACATGACTTAACTTGAGGATCTGAGATTGTCAATCTGTCTGAAAATATCTTGAGAACAATAGTACCTGAGGTCGCTAGACATGCAACTAAATTATGTTATTCAAACTGCATTTACAATCCCAATGAATGTAAATCCTAAACCCATACACCACTGTTTATGGGACTGTGGCAAAGGCAATCAATTAAGTGAGTGTAACTTGCAAGTCTATATTAATTGTATAACTGATGAATTGTTTGTGATAAGTATAAAGGATGTCTTTGTTGTAGCTGAGAAAAATATATACTGTGTTATTGTTAGAAATCAAAGCACTCCTGGCACCAGGCACCATCTGTAAATCTGCAAAGCCTTTAAATTACTTAAACAGAAAAGAATTCCATTCACAACCTGCACATTCGATGCAGAATCTCTTATCAATGACGGTCAGCTTGTTAGTCATTGCTTTGTTTTTCAATTGCCGAACACCTCTTGTTTCTTTCAACTAGATTGATTTGTTCCTGAGCAAGAGTTGCTCACGGACATAATAGACAGTTATACATGTGCATCCATTCACCATACATGATGACCATAGATCTGGGGAGATAAAGAATATATTCACCTGTCTTCCATCACTGCCAATGGCCTCTCCAGGTCAATCCCTGCATAGGAGTTTAAATTGTGGTTTCCTGATGTTCATTGCCTTTCATGGCAGTAGGAAAGAAGATTAGCAAAGCAACTGGCAGTTTTCTGAGGAGCGATATTATCAGATAGAAGAATCAGAATCCTGGCCATTATCTTATGCTCATTGCCAAAGTTATAGAAGATAGACACTAAATGCTGGAGTAACTCAGCAGGATAGACAGCATCTCTGGAGAGAAGGAATGGGTGACGTTTTGGGTCGAGACATTTCTTCAAATTCACACTTCCGGCAAATTTATAGAAATACTTTCCTTGTTGTGGTTCATTGTCACTCATAAATCCTCTACCTCACACGAGCTGACTAATAAAATTGCAACGAGTGAGGTAGAAATGAAGAACAAGGAACTGCAGATGCTGATCTATAAAAAAAGACACAAAATGCTGGAGTGACTCAGTGGGTCAGACACCATCTCTGGAGAACATGGATAGGTGACGATTCGGGTCGGGGCGAGACAGGAATTGGCAGATAATAGAAATGAAGCCTTTTGTCAGTCAATCTCTTCTCTCATCGAAACAGCTCCTGATGAAATGTCTGATTGGAAAGGGGATGTTTTTTCCTACAGTTGGAAAAGGGAAACTTTGGTGGCAGAACTTCAATTTACAATTCCTCAAGCATCATTAGAGCCATAAATTATTTGAATTATATACTGTGACAGCACTCCCTTCCTCAGATGCCATTCTGATCCCTATAACTGGCAGACAGGTCAATCCCCAGCATCATTGGTAACTGCTGGGTCCAATTAGCTGATAGCAGGGAGAAGGTGAGAGCAGGAGCAGGAGCGTCTCCCTGCTAGCTGTGTTTCCCTGTCGCAGGTTTGAGGAAGATTGAGACTGGAGCAAACCCAAGATCACTAGCGCCACCATGTAATCAAGACTGGGCTGCCGAGAAGAAGCCCGAGACAGCCAGTGCCTCTACTGAGCTAAGACTGAGTGGCCGGAGCAAGCCTGAGTCGCCAGTGCCTCTTCCTGCCCACAGACTATGAAGGACTGCACCCACACACAGAGGCAAAGACTGAGCTGCCAGGATAATCCAGAGACCACCAGGGTCTACTCTTCAGGCCCCAAAGCTGAACCGCCAGGATAAGCCTGAGATCGCCAGCACCTCCTCTCGAGGCAAGGATGAACTGTAAGCAGTATGTATATACTGAACTTTATTTGTTGTTTATTATGGTGTTTACAGAGTACTATGTTTACTTACCTGTTGTGCTGCTGCAGGTACGAGTTTCATTGTTCCGTTTTTCGACAAGGCTCCACATGGTAGGCTGCTCTGAAAGGTTAGATCGCATGGGATCCAAGGAGAGATAGCTGATTGGATAGAAACATGGCTTCACGGAAGGAAATAGAGGGTGATGGTGGAAGGTTGCTTCACGGACTCTAAGCCTGTGACTAGGGGTACGCCTCAGGGTTTGTTGTTGGGCCTGTTATGGTTTGTCATCTATGTCAATGATTTGGATGAGAGTGTACATGGCGAGATTAGCAAGTTTGCAGATGATACAAAAGTGGGTAGTTTCGTAGATAGTGAATATGGTTGTGAAAAATTCCAGCAGCATCTTGATCGGTTGGCCAGGTGGGCTGAGGAATGGTTGATGGAATGTAATACAGCGAAATGTGAGGTGTTCCATTTTGGGAAATCTAACATGGCCAGGACCTACACAGTGAATGGTAGGCCTCTGGGGAGTGTTGTAGAGCAGAGGGATCTAGGAGTGCAGGTGCAAGGTTCCTTGAAAGTGGAGTTGCAGGTAGATAGAGTGGTCAAAAAGACCACTCTTGGCTCAATGGCCTTTATCAGAGTATTGAGTACTGAAGCTGGGAGGTCATGTTGTAATTGTATAAGACATTGGTGAGGTTGCATTTAGAGTATTGTGTTCAGTTCTGGGCACCAAGCTGGAAAGGGTTCAGAGAAGATTTATGAGGATGTTGCCAGGTCTAGAGAGAGTGAGCTATGGGGCGAGGCTGAGTAGGGTGATTCACTCTTCCTTGGAGAGCAGGAGGATGAGGGGTAATCTTATAAAGATGTATGAAAACATGAGAGGAATAGACTGGATGTATGCACAGTCTCTTGCCCAGAATAGGTGAATTAAGGACCAGAGGACATAGGTTTAAGGTGAAGGAGAAATGATTAATGGGAATCGGAGGGATAACTTTTTTACACAAAGGGTCGTGGGTATATGGAATAAGCTGCCAGAGGAGGTAGTTGAGGCAGGGATTATCCCAACGTTTAAGAAACAGTTAGACAGGTACATGGATAGGACAGGTTTGGAGGAATAGAGCCAAGCACAGGCATTAGTGTAGCTGGGACATGTTGACCGGTGTGGGCAAGTTGGACCGAAGGGCCTGTTTTCACGCTGTGTGACTCTATGACTCTATAACTTTATGACTCATCTACTGCATCCAGTGTTCCTGATGTGGCCTCCTTTACCGCTTAGTTTCACCGAACACTTGCTCTGTTAGCCAAGGACCACTGGATCTACTGGTTGTTAATACATTTTAACTCCCCTTCCCATTCCCAAATTGGACTTTCTGTCTTAGGCCTCCTCCACTACCAGAGTGAGGCCACATACAAACTGGAGGAACAGCACCTCATATTCTGCTTGGGTAGCTTACAACATAATTGAATTAAATTGAATTGAATAAATTTTATTAGCCAAGTATGTAAACATACAAGGAATTTGCCTTGGTGCTTTGCTCGCAAGTAACAACATGACATACAGTAAACAATTAAGAATAAAACATTATAATTTACACATGTGAAGAAGGAAATAAAATACCAGAGCAAAAGGAGGCTACAGACAATGGTGTGAACATCGAATTCTCCAACTCCAAGGTTTAGATAACTAACCTACAAGTCCTCCCACACTGCAAAGACGTGCAGGTTTGTAGGTTAATTGGCTTCAGTAAAATTGTAAAATAGTGTGTGTAGGAAAGTGTTAGTGTGCGGGGATCGCTGGTCGGTGTGGACTCGATGGGCCGAAGAACCTGTTTCCGTGTTGTATCTCTCAACTAAACTAAACTAAACTAAAACTAACAGTGGATGCGCTGTCCGGACTAAAATCCAGATTTCTCTCTCAAATCTCATCATTTTCTTGACTAAACTATTGGTCACATGTCCCCACATCTCATGATGTGTGGCAGAATTCTGTTTTGTTTGCTAATAAAGTTAGAACTATCATTCTTGTTGGTGAGAGGTCCAGAATTTTTCTACCCTTAGAGTGAATTTTATCACCCTCGATTACATACATTTCAAAAGATTAATAAGCACCCGCACTGCCGTCACTTACAGAGTGGTTATAGAAATTACAGAACCCCTGCACAGAACTATGCTGGACTTCACAGTTGGGAGAGTGAAAGAAGAGTGCAGAAAGCAGAGAAACACAAAGCTTACTTGCGATTTTTTAGCTTTCCTACAAACCAGGAGTTCGCATGCAATGCTGACATACCTCATTGAATAACTTCCCCTGTAATTTCACGACTAAAATTGGCAAATTGCTCACCAGCGCAAATTACATATTTTATCAATTACACTGTACAATATATCATTTTTCATGTCCCGGGCCATGATTTCATTTCTCCTATTCAGTCATCACGTGTTATAAAACCAGGGACCGCAGCCCGAGGTATCAATGAAAATGTTGTTGGGGTTAATAGAGTTGTACGTCTCCACCCCTCCCCCAAAACTGCAGAATGGACGTTTTCCTTGCTGAGAACACTGGGAAAGATGTACAACTTCATTGTGTCAGCTAGCCTGGGAAAATCAGGCAGGTCATGGAACCCCTTGTCTGTGGCTGGTCTATCCAGTCAGCCTCTCTTTTTTAATAAATCTCTCGGTGTCACGGGCAGGGCTGACGCTAACAATAACCTAATCCAAGTGTACACAAGCCTCCTCAAGTGCAAAGTTTCTCCGAAGCTTCAGGCACTCATTCTTTCTCTTTCATTCCGTTTGTCTCTTCGTATTTATTGCCTGATTTTAATATGCTCTGCCAACATCCTCTTGACATTCAGCTTGCATTGAATTAATATCCAGCTTTCACACTCACTGTGAGACATCTTTTTACTGATTAAAGTACTCAAATCTATTCATTATGTAGGTCTGAAATTCCTTTTGTGTGTTGTAAGAAGCATTGAATGACCAATTCCTGATGTATTGCCACTTAGTCATAATAGATGTGGTTAATATTCATAAATATATTTGCTGTGATAGAAATAATTTTGCTTTAAGTCAGTTTACATATTTCCGATAGTGGGGTTTGGTTGAAACACTGCAGCTTTATGATATTTATGGACAATGGTATTTTATGTGCAGTCGGTAAAACTCTGGTAATCCGGTATTTGATTGTTCAGAAATTCTGATAGTTCAGCATCTGGTTTACTTATTAGTCCAGAGCATGTGGTACGGGTCCAGAGAATAAGCGGGGTATGCAGATAGAGAGACAGTCGTGGTGCTGAGTGCTTGTATATTTCCTGTTCCTTTTAAACCCACAGGTTCAATAGAACTTTAAATATTGAGGAAATTCGGTATCCTTGTACAGATGACGGTAGGGAGCATATTGACTGGTGGCATCGTGGTCTGGCTCAATTACTTCAATGCCCAGGAATGAAGGAGGCTGCAGAAAGTGCTAGAGATTGCCCGATACTGACCTCCCCACCATCAAAGGGATCTACAGGAGCCAGTGCCTCATAAAGATAGCTCATATCATCAAAGACCCACACTACCCTGGCCACGCTCTCATCTTGCCACTGCCAACAGGAGCCCGTAAACCATAGGCAACCATCAGACTCGTGAACACTGCACAGTGGTAACTACAATCTTACCTCAGCAACGATGATCTCCTACGGCATTTCTTTTGGTTGCACAAAGTTTGGTTACGTGCTTCAGTTTTGCAGTATTATAGTCGAGTTACCTAAGATTACTGTTTATTAATTTATCACATTATTGATTATTGCATATTTATTTGTATGTTATTGCATTAATGGATGTGTAAAGTTGCAGCAAGTAAGAATTTAATTCTTCTGCTGCTGGTACAAATGTAAACTAAACTCTTGATTAGTTTCAACATTTCCATGTTCCTGTGTAATGTGTAAAAACAGTGTTTCGGTACTAATACAGGAACATCTAATTATCCAGAAATTCTGCTAGTATGGCAAGGCCAGTGTCCAAAGGGTGGTGGATTATTGGAAGTTTACTGCAATATCTTTTACTGATCTGTTATCACACGTGCCCAGGATTCAACATAACACAGAGTTTAGGGCTTATACCAACTCTGTTGCTGGGATGTTAGAATATGTGAGGTTATTTATAGTACTGATTGGGAGGGGAGGTTTGTTGGAAGAATAAGTTCACTCACTTAGACCTACTCTCTGTCTGTGTATGATTGACAAATGTTCATGAAGTATCTTTGCCGAGAACCTTTACTGCAACATAAAGAAAGTGATAGAAGGTGCTGATGTGATGAGCCATTTTGTTGTACCTGCGAATGAAAATTAACTTCTTTAGAAGTGCTAGTGAGGGTAATAATCAGGGGATAGGACAGACTAATGTGTGGCTGAGGAGTTGGTGCAGGAGACAGCGATTCAGACCGTTAGACTGTTGGGATCTCTTCTGGGGTGGAGGTGACTTATGTACCTGAACTGGAGGGCAGGGAGGTTTGATATAGAATGGCAGGGGGTGGGAACCCCCTGGAAGGGATGAAGATAATTTGGAGATGATTACAAGTCTTAAAAGAAGGACAAGCAGGGAGAAGTTCATAAATGTTGAGATAATTTGGGGCTGAAGTGTGTTTACTTCAATGGAAGGAATAATGTGGGTAAAGCTGATGAATTTAGAGCTTGGATCAATGCTTGGAATTATGATGTTGTGGCCATCATGGAAAGATGGTTGTAAGAGGGACATGACTGGTACCTGGATTTTGATGTTTCAGATGCGATAGAGAGGAGGGTAAAAGAGATGGAGAGCTGCTTTACTAAGCAGGGAGAATGACTTGGAGGGCCCATCAGGGAGGACATATTGGAGGCAGTATGGGCTGAGCTAAAAAATAGGAAAAGAGCGATTAATCTAATGGGATTAAATTATGGGGATAAATGGGTCCCTTTCAGAATGGCAGGCAGTGACTAGTGGGGTACCGCAAGGCTCGAAGCTGGGAACGCAGCTATTTACAATAAACATTAATGACTTGGATGAAGGGGTTAAAAGTAACATTAGCAAATTTGCAGATGACACAAAGCTGGGTGGCAGTGTGAACTGTGAGGAAGATGCTATGAGGTTGCAGGGTGACTTGGACAGGTTGTGTGAGTGGGCGGATGTATGGCAGATGCAGTTTAATGTGGATAAGTGTGAGGTTATCCACTTTGGTGGTAAGAATAGGAAGGCAGAGTATTATCTGAATGGTGTCGTTAGGGACAGGGGACGTACAACGAGATCTGGGTGTCTTAGTGCATCAGTCACTGAAAGGAAGCATGCAGGTTCAGCAGGCAGTGAAGAAAGCCAATGGAATGTTGGCCTTCATAACAAGAGGAGTTGAGTATAGGAGCAAAGAGGTCCTTCGGCAGTTGTACAGGGCCCTAGTGAGACCGCACCTGGAGTACTGTGTGTAGTTTTGGTCTCCAAATTTGAGGAAGGATATTCTTGCAATTGAGGGCGTGCAGCGTAGGTTTACTAGGTTAATTCCCGGAATGGCAGGGACTATCATTGGTTGAAAGACTGGAGCGACTAAGCTTGTATACACTGGAATTTTGAAGGATGAGAGGAGATCTTATTGAAATTATAAGATTATTAAGGGGTTGGACACGTTAGAGGCAGGAAACATGTTCCCAATGTTGGGGGAGTCCAGAACAAGGGGCCACAGTTTAAGAATAAGGGGTAGGCCATTTAGAACTGAGATGAGGAAAAACTTTTTCAGTCAGAGAGTTGTGAATCTGTGGAATTCTCTGCCTCAGAAGGCAGTGGAGGCCAATTCTCTGAATGCATTCAAGAGAGAGCTCTTAAGGATAGCGGAGTCAGGGGGTATGGGGAGAAGGCAGGAACGGGGTACTGATTGAGAATGATCAGCCATGATCACATTGAATGGCGGTGCTGGCTCGAAGGGCCGAATGGCCTCCTCCTGCACCTATTGTCTATTGTCTATTGTCTATAGACCACCCAATAACCAGTGAGAGATAGAGGATCAGATATGTTAACAGATTATGGAAGGATGCAAGAACCACAGTGTAGTTGGTGAATTTAACTTCCCCAATATTGACTGGGACTTATTCAGGGCAAGAGGATTAGATGGGACAGAATTTGTTAGGTGCATCCAAGGTTTCCTGAAACAGTATGTGGATAGTCCGACTAGAGGAATGCCCAGCTGGACCTTCTATTGGAAAACGAGCCTGGCCAGGTGACTGGTGTTATGGTGGAAGAGCAATTTGGAGAGAGTGATCATAACTCCAGACGTTTTAAGAATGTTTTGAACAGAGATGGGTCTGGGTGTTGGGATAAGGTACTTAATTGAGCAACAAGAATTAGAGGAGTTGCTGACAGTGAGAAAAACTGTCAGAAGATAGAACAGGATATAATTAGCTGCAGAACTAGGTGAAGAAATGACAGATGGAGTGTAACTCGACCAGTGTGAGATGTTGCACTTTGGGAGTTTGGTTGTAAGGTGAAGTATACAGTTATTGGCAAGCTCCTTAATTGCATTGACATGCAGAGGGATCTTTGAAACATGGATTCCTTAGTATGGGGCAGGGGAAGGCTGCCAGCACTTTCACTGTGGGGTGGAAGCAGGAGTTTAGTTGATGGTCATTTTATTCAAGTGTGGAATATCCCAAGAAATCATGTAAATAGCTCACTCACTGCAGACTACCAAGATTGATAAATAGAGTAAGTCCAAGGGGTACTGCTAATGACCAACACCAGGATAACAAGGTTCAGATTTCCATGCAAAACTCCATTTGGAGCATTAACAGGGAATGACGTAATCCTTTGAGTTGGCAAGAGGGATGGACAACTGGAAGCACCAAGTCAAATTTTCTGAATGTTGCAAAATATCTTGGAAATGGTGACTGTCATGCTGTTTTCATGAAAAAGTAAACCTCATTTGCCTAATATTGATTTTAAAAAGCTTTATGCATTCCCATTTCCAGTCACACGAAGGGTCCATTTGGTTGCAATATGAACAGGTTAGTGCATGTTCAACGGTATTGGGCAGGATGTAGGCATCATTGGGTTACCTGTGGGAAAGATTCAAGGGGTTCACTGGGTTTATGTGAACACATTGTGGGTTCACTAGGTTTTGTGTGGACAGATTGTGGAGCTAAACAGATGGACCGCGCATGTTTCAAATTAAATTGCAACAGCTGCAGAATTGATCCTATTCAACGGTGACAGCTGTTATAAAGCCATAAAGAATAAAATGACAGGAATGCTATTGTGAGAATTTTCTAATATGGTGAGGTTTGACACAGTGCCCCATGTATAAGTGCTTTTCAGCAATCTGTTTCTGTTTGACTGTACAATCAATTGTAATTAACAAACTTTGAGATCTCAGAAGCATTTTAAAAGTTACATACTAGAATTCAGAACCCTTTTCAAAAAGCATAGCAGTGAAAAGTTTTCCAATTGGATTAAATTTTATTGCAATGTTTTCTATTTTCTCCACTATTTTCTTTAGCTCCTGGTATTCTGGATTTGCATGAAATGTGGTGGGGGGAGGGGAGGTAAACCAAAGTGGTCATCCCACTGCTCAGAGCTTTGTCCCTGGTCAAGTCTAACCACTTGCAAACACTGAAGCAGATTGACTTGAACATTGATTTCCATTAACAATACTTCTACCTCACAATGCTCACAATCCCAGCTAAACATTGGCCTTGTCACACCGTGTGAAGTGTATGGAAATATTAAGAACTTAAAAAAAATAATTTATGGGCATCATGGACATTTATTGCTCCTCCCTGACAGTCCTTTAAGTGAGGGTGGGGAACTGCCTTCTTGAACCACTACAAGTGACTAGGGTGAAGGTACACCCATTGTACAGAGTTTGAGCAACCAGCAGCAGAGTTTGAGGATTTAAACCCAACAATTAGGGGGACCCCGCATTTTAAGGTGCAGGTGCAGGAGCAAGTGTTCTTAATTCCTCATTGAACCAAGCTGATGGAGCAATGGTGGAGCAGGAGAGATGTTGGATCGTGGGACTATTGAACATAATGGATTTTTCCCAGCACCTCATGAGCAAGTTCTTTTGAGCAGCTGGGTCTTTTCTCAGCCTATTTCATTTTGCACAATGGTATCTCCAAAATTAAAATGCACAACACAATACAATGTGTCCTCAGTGTAAAGACAATGCTTTTTCATCTTTTCAAGGATGGTGCACTGGCCACTCCACCAATACTGGTATTACAGATGCATCTGTGTCAGATAGATTGGTGAGGGCAGTTTATGTAGGTTTTTAAAAAGTTTTGTTGATTCTCCTATCTGCGGGAGATCCATACCTTGTCTTTGAGAATTCAATCAGGCAGGTCTTTAATGTTCCTCCCAAACCACACTTAGCAATGAATGTAGATGTCCAGGGTGTAATCTGTGCCTTGTAATCCCCAATGCCCCTTCCAAGAGGTGTTCAAAATTGATGATTACTGATTTGAATGTAACCACTGTCTAACTTGAAGTAAGCCAACAGTGAGTTTATGGAGCAATTAGTTTGGAGTAAAGAACTTGTTGTGTTAACGGCCACTGGATGTGTTGGGAGGCCTCGGATATGAATCAACCAGCTATGTACTAAAAACATTGGCACCAGTGCTTTAAAAGGAGCACTTAAGTGGTAAGGAATGAGAAAGTGGACCCTAATCAGTGCTGCTCAAGATATGTTTTGAATATATGACAATTTGACTATGAGACCTCAAAGGTTCAATGTCATCAGTTCTCTATTGGTGATGGTCCAATTGTGAATCGGGTCTGGACTGTTCCAATGGAAGCAGATGGTATTTCTTTCTCCTCGTGTTTAAACCTGCCAGAAACAGACGCTCCACATCACAGACCATATACCATATGCCTCACACTGAAAATATAGAACCTGAGGCTACAGTTAATCCCATCCTGTCAGAAGGAATTGGAGTTTATGTTTGTAATGCTCAACTGTGAAGGAAAGATAGAATCTGCTTCCTGAGTATAAGACCCTGGGCTTGAACACCACATCATGGCATAACAGTCTCCTTCTTTGTCTGAACAATCTTTCATACAGATAGCATCTCTCCTTAGTCAAACATACATTAACCCAAGCCTAACACAGTGAAATAATTTTAATAGCAGTCATGCTGTCTCCAGCAGACCTTTACAGATCATGTGACAAGGTCAGGATTTTTCACGAAATTGAAAAAAGCAAAATAACAACACACACTGATTTGTAGAGGCCCTAAAATGGGCAGGCGTTTTGTGACACCATAACCTGTGCCTATTGCGCTATTGAGGCAGCACACAAGCTTCATGTTTCCCACTAATTGTTAAGATTGTATTACATAGCTAGTGCTAACTCTGATAAGTGATTGTATGTCTCAGCAGGTGGCCAACATAATTTAGAGCAAGCCATTGCTTAAAGTTACTATTTGTAGTTGAGAACAGATAATTATTTGGCAATACTAATGGAAGTGAGCAATCTCCAAAATCAGCCTCAAGAGGGTCTCGACCTGAAATGTCACCTATTCCTTTTCTCCAGAGATGCTGTCTGACCCACTGAGTTTCTCCAGCTTTTTGTGTCTATCTCCAAAATTATCTAGTGTGGTAGTGGAAGATGTAGAGGGAAATGTGCAGACTATCCAGACATGGGCTCAGAAGGCATTGGAACCTATTATTTGTGGTGACCAATGCCAGAAGTCCAACCCTAGGAACTTTGAATTGTGCCAAGAGAAGTTCAATATATTCATCTTCTTTCTCCTGTCCCTACCATTTACCTGCTATAATAGCCTAGTCTTTATCTCCATAGGTGCTGCCTTACCTATTATCATTTTGTTTGTTTTTTATAACATTAGCATCTATATCCATCGTCCACGCAGTGGCCTTTAGTCATACAGGATAAAGTGAATAGAGGATAAAATATCCATTGGTGATCTGGGTAAGCAAACCATGATCCATGGTTTGGATAGCTTTTCACCAAATGCACATTGGAGCAGCATTCATCTTCCATTTATGCAGCTGCAAGTGTTAGTACCCACATTACACTTTGATGCATTTTGTAGTTACCCATATTACCTATATACGGTGGAGAGAAGGTTGATCCATAATCAGGGTCCAATCCTGACTCCTGTTGGTTTTCCAGACTCTCCCCACTTAATTTAAAGCGAAAATTCTGAGGCTTTCAAAATTTCAATGAAAGAACAGGCAGGCATTTTGTATTTATTGACTATTAGACATTTCCCATAAGGCATAATGTAACAATGTTAGTGCGGCTTTTAAACTCAACAGTGATTCCCAACAAGATTATTTTGTGGATTCTGTCCATGCTGATGCACATTATTCAGTCACTAAAAAAAACAAGAGCATATTTATCATAAGGTGTATGATAACGGCTGCGGCTCTCTGACAGTCTGTTTGTCTTTTTTTCTTTTTTTTGTTTGTGTCGGTGTTGGGATGGTTTTTGTTTCTGTATGTGTGGGGGGGGGGGGGGGGTGGGTGTGTTTGGCGGGGGAAACCTTTCTTTTATTAGGTCTCTTCCCCGGGGCGCAGCTCGCCCTCGGGGCCTTCCATCGCCTGGCGCGGCTCGGCCGCTGGACTTAACATCGCCGGCGCGGCTCGGCCGCGGGACTTTTCAGTGCCCGGTGCGGCTCAGTGCCCGGTGCGGCTCGGCCGCGGGACGTTTCAGTGCCCGGTGCGGCTCGGCTGCGGGACTTAACATCGCCGGCGCGGCTCGGCTGCGGGACTTAACATCGCCGGCGCGGCTCGGCTGCGGGACGTTTCAGGGCCCGGTGCGGCTCGGCTGCGGGACGTTTCAGTGCCCGGCGCGGCTCGGCTGCGGGACTTAACATCGCCGGCACGGCTCGGCCGCGGGACGTTTCGGTGCCCGGTGCGGCTCGGCCGCGGGACTTAACATCGCCGGCGCGGCTCGGCTGCGGGACGTTTCAGTGCCCGGTGCGGCTCGGCCGCGGGACGTTTCGGTGCCCGGTGCGGCTCGGCCGCTGGACTTAACATCGCCCGGTGTGGCCGCGGGACGTTTCAGTGCCCGGTGCGGCTCGGCCGGGGGGCCTTCCATCCCCTTGCGGGGGCTGTGCGTGTTGGTTGCCTCGATAGGGGTCGAGCTGTCTGTCCGTGGGTGCGGGGGGAGGAGAGGGGAAGTTTTGTTGCCTCCATCACAGTGAGGGGGTGTTTGGAGTCACTGTGATGGATGTTTGTGTTGGGGTCGTGTGTCCTGTGTTCTTTTCTTTTTTTGCTGTGACTGCTGAAATTTCGTTCGGTGTTGTGCCGAGTGACAATAAAGTTTTGTTATGTTATGTTATGTTATGTTATGTTATGTTCATCTCCAAGTTAATATTGATAATCATAAAACTAATTATACAAAAACACTCTAAAGGAATTTCAGGAGTGTTCATATTTAATTTCATAGAAAGAAGCGTACAGGCTCCCTCTGCAAACCCATTTCCCAAATAAATAAAAAGATAGATGCTTTTGGATTAAGTTTTTAGAATTTATAATAGACCTTAACGATTTTCAAGTCTGTCTAAGCAAGTATTCTGTTTCGGCAGCTATTTTCCAAACATTATCAACATGTGTAGTTCAGTTTTATATGGTGGGATATCATTGATGTCAATAGGAATCATTTATGATGACAACTCAGAATCCAGAAAATGCGTTGTTTTTAAAACATCCAGAAAGCTTGATGACAGAAGTTCAGGGCATGCATGTTCTTGTTGGTGGAGACATATGTATTGAGGACCTTGCCCAGGGTTTACAGAGTGGCACAGTAATGCAGCAATAGTGTTGCTGACTTACAGCACCAGAGACTCGGGTTCGATCCTGACTATGGGTGATGTCTGCCTGGAGATGTACATTCCCCCATGGGTTTTCTCTGGGTGCTCCAGTTTCCTCCCACATTAGCGCACGGTAGCGCAGCGGTAGAGTTGCTGCTTTACAGCGAATGCAGCGTCGGAGACTCAGGTTCGATCCTGACTACGGGTGCTGCACTGTAAGGAGTTTGTACGTTCTCCCCGTGACCTGCGTGGGTTTTCTCCGAGATCTTCGGTTTCCTCCCACACTCCAAAGACGTACAGGTATGTAGGTTAATTGGCTGGGTAAATGTAAAAATTGTCTCTAGTGGGTGTAGGATAGTGTTAATGTACGGGGATCGCTGGGCGGCACGGACTTGGAGGGCCGAAAAGGCCTGTTTCCGGCTGTATATATATGATATGATGATATGATATTCCAAAAACATGCAGGTTTGTAGGTTAATTGGTATCTGTAAATTGTTCCTAGTGTGTAGGATGCAAAACAGATATAACATAGCACTAGTGTCAATGGTTGATCATTGGTCAGAGCCAACTTGATGTGCTGAAGGGCCTGTTTCCTGGCAATATCCATCCGGACCAAACTCAGATCCTGGGGGGACAGGGCTTTCTCCATCGCTGCTCCCACCCTATGGAACTCACTACCCCAAACCGTCAGAGACTCCTCCTCACTCACCACATTCAAAACATCACTGAAGTCCCACCTGTTCAGCACTGCCTTCAACCACTGAAGGTCACCTCACCTTCTGTCTCCTTTTTCTGCTCGTTTACTTATTTATCTATTTATTCACTTCTCTATGTTCTAGAAATCCCTGTAAAGCGTCTTTGAGTGTTTGAAAAGCGCTATATAAATGTAATGCATTATTATTATTATTATTATTAAACTAAACTAGAGTGAAGTCAAGTCAAATCAATTTTATTTGTATAGTACATTTAAAAACAACCCACGTTGATCAAAGTGCTGTACATCAGTTCAGGTACTAAGAACGAACATACAGTAGCACACAAACATAACAGCACATACATAAACAGTTCACAGTGCCCTCTCAGAGGGCCTCAAACGTTAGGGAGTAGAAATAGGTTTTGAGCCTGGACTTAAAGGAGTCGATGGAGGGGGCAGTTCTGATGGGGAGAGGGATGCTATTCCACAGTCTAGGAGCTGCAACCGCAAAAGCGCGATCACCCCAGGGCTTAAGCCTAGACCACGGGATAGTGAGTAGCCCCAAGTCAGCCGACCTGAGGGACCTGGAGTTAGAGTGGTGGGTTAGAAGATTTTTAATATGGGGGGGGGGGGGGGGGGGGGGCAAGCCCGTTTAGGGCTTTGTATGTGAATAGGAGGAGCTTGAAGTTGATTCTGTACCGTACTGGGAGCCAGTGGAGGCCAGAATCGGGGTGATGTGGTCCCTTTTACGGTTACCCATCAGGAGTCTCGCTGCAGCGTTTTGGACCAATTGCAGGCAGGACAGGGATGATTGGCTGATCCCAGTGTATAGGGAGTTGCAGTAGTCTAGGCGGGAGGAAATGAATGCGTGAATGATTTTTTCAAAGTCGTCAAATTGGAGGAATGGTTTGATTTTAGCTATGGTACGAAGCTGGAAGAAGCTGGCTTTTACCACAGAGTTGACTTGCTTGTCAAACTTTAATGCAGAGTCAAATATCACGCCGAGGTTTTTGACATGCGGTTTGTCCAAGGCTGCCTGTTATCGTTTTGATGGAGTCGGGGGGGGGGCCAAATAGGATGACCTCAGACTTGCTCTTGTTTAACTCAGGTGGAGGAAAATGTGCAAACTTCGCACTGATGGCACCCAGGGTCAGGAACGAACTTGGGCTGTGACGCTGTGAGGCTCTACCAGCTGTGCCACAGATAGATAGGGTGGTCAAGTAGGCTTTGGTACATATGCCTTCATCAGTCAAGGTAATGGGTATGGATGTTGGGATGGTATGTTACAGTTAGTGAGGCTGCATTTGGTTCATTGTTTTCAGTTTGGTCTCCCTACTATAGGAAGGATATTGTTAAGCTGAAAAGGGTGCAGAGAAGATTTACGAGGATTTTGCTTGGACATGAGGGCCTGAGCTATAGGGCGAGGTTGGACAGGTATATGCAATGAAGGCTTATCCTCCTTCATTGGATCGCAGGAGGATGAGGGCTGTGTAAGGTTATGAGGGGAATAAATAGGATATATTTATACAGAGGAGGGGATTCAAAAACCAGGCGACATAGTTTTAAGGTGAGAGTGCAAAGATTTAATAGGAACCTGAGGGGCACATTTTTCACACAGAAGGTGGTGGGTATATGGAACAGGCTGCCAGAGGAGATGGTTGAGGCAGATTATGTAGCAAAATTTAAAAGATATTAGGACCAGGTGAAAATAAATGTTTAACCATTGGGTGACATGGAGTAAACGCATACATGGATCCACATACAGGGATAGAAAGGGATATGGGCCAAATGAGGGCAGGTGGGAATGGTGTAGATGGGGCATCTTGGTCAGCATGGACAAGTGGCTGAAGGTTCTGCTTCCATGCTTCCATGCTGAATGACTCCAAGAGAGCCCCTTGGCATCCTGATATTCAGCAGTCGAGTTCTGTTGAACTGTACCAAATGTAAATGACCAGACTGGCAGTAGATCTTCCTCTATCTATACCTGATTATCTGCCACAGGTAGATCTGTAAACTGCACTGTAAACCAGCTCATGGTGATAACCATCTTAAATGTGTGAGTGTAATTGCCTATTTATACATATTCCATCCACGACTAAACACATTTTGCTTCTTTGGATTTAATCCTTGAAAAGTGACATGAGTCTTAAGAATAAAATCCTCTCCAAAAATGTGTATGTCCCAGTAACATTTCTGGTTTCAGAGTGGTAATGATCATTACATTTGATCATAACTTGGGTATCAGACTACAGCCATGCCCATTGATAAAGAATGTGAGTGCGTTAACTCACAAGGATTGGAACATATTAAGGCCCAACTATGCTTAAATCCAGACTAACTGCTGCCTGTAGACAATTTTTACTTCAACTTAAGCAATGGTTAAGAAACAATTATTTTCTCATTGTTTTATGAGGCATCCTGCCAAAGGTCTTTAAAAAAAATTATGTAAAATGATAGCCACTAGGTTTACTTCATCCATAATACTAGTCTTCAGGCGTAGCTTGCACTAGCTAAAACTTCTGCATGCTTTAACTAATTGCATATTTATTACATCTATTATCTTTAACATTCCCACCATAGGGATTAACTAAAATCACAGGAATCAATTCCCATTGACTGATGAATTAATTGCTGAATAATTAGATCATGTGTTCCTCCTCCAAGTGTCCAGTACCAGTTCAATTTGTGAAAAAGACTTTCAAAATAATTAATTTCAAAATCCCTATGTGAAATATATTTTTCTCACAAAGCATGGGGTAAATTAGATGTGACAATCCTGTGTCTTCCTATTTTTAACTTAACAGCCACCATGCATCTGCAAAACTGTTAAGCATTCAAGGAAGGAAGAGAGTTCAAGATAACTTGCCTTTCCCAAGAGTCCAGCTTACGACAGAAACCCACAAAATGTTATACATCCCATGACATTGTTTATGTACTAAATGTACTTTTCCTCACACATAGGCAGTCGTTACTAGTATGTTTCTATTTCTATATGGGCCCTATTGCACCATAATTTAGGATCTGTCAGGCCTGTGCACTTCCAGATTTCCTTATGGTTGTTGTCAAAAGGTGAATACTTGGAAATCTCTTGCTGTTACTTCGCCCTGGCTGGGTCAAAATACTAGAATACCCTCCTAACAGCAGTGTAGGTATACCCACACCTCAAGGACTGCAGTCATTCGAGAAGGCAGCTCATCACCATCTTCTTAAGGATAATTGGGGATACACACTTAAAAGTTGGCTCAGCCTGCAAAGTCCTCATCCCATGAAAGAATAAACTAAAAGAGCTGAATGAAAAGGAGCAGTGACTGCTCCTACAGAATGACTGCCCTTGATAACAAAATGATATTTGATTGTATGTGGTTTCAAGGAACTATGGTAGTTTAGTTTATTTATTATTATTGTCACATGTACGGAGGCATCATTAAAGTAAATGGAAATTAGTGGAGAACATCCTACTGGAGCCCTCTGGCATAAAGAAAGTTGATAATAATAATTTGGCACAAATTTTCTGAACTCTAGAAAATCAGATCAGCAGCTCTTCAGGGCTGTGTCCTTTGTTCAACAAGCTTCAGTTACTTCATAAATGACTTGCTCTCCATCGTATGAATGAAAGTGAGGAGATCATTAATGTCTTGATAATGTTTGATGCTCCTTAGATAATAAGACAATCTATGCTCACATGGAACAAAATCCGGGCAACAATTGAAGATTTCATTGAAAAATCAGCTATAAGATGTTTACAAGCACTAGGCTGTGACCATGTCCATTCATCCCCACTTAATATTAAATGGCCTTACCAGTATTAAATCCACCACCATCAACATCCTAGGCCTGGTTTTAACCAGATATTTAAGTGGAACAGTAACAACATTTAAGAGGCATCAGTCTGAAGAAGGGTGCCGACTATCTATTTCCCTCCACAGATGCCAAGCTTCTCTAGTATTTTCTTTTTGCTCAACATTCCAGTGTCTCTTATGTGTCCTGCAACTGTTTAATACATAATTTGAAAAAAAATCCTCTGACAATACATTATTCCCTTATTCTACACAGAAAGGTCAACCTTGAAATTTGTGCCCTGCTCTTCAATGGAACCACTGTCAGCAGGCCAGGTCTAAATGACTCTCAGTGGTGCTAATTTTTGCCCTTAATAATGCAAACTTATGAAATTATGGGTATTTCTGTCCAGCTTCAATTAATTTAAATTATATCGCTGCTGGTGTGTGTTGGAATGAAACACGACTCACGATTCAAGACATTCCTTCAGTCATGAATCAGTTAATATATAGTATTTATAAAACCAGGTGTGTAATATATCTGTCATTTTGCTGACATGAAGTATTGCACACTGGCGCCATATAATACCAAAACAAATACACCACAACCTGCCCACTCTTCCAGAACAAGTTCCCAAGCAAAATAAATACAAAAATACCTACTCTCCATACTGGCACCACACCAATATAAGCACAAACTCTGCCCTTGTAACTCAACTTCCAGACCCACATAAGCATAGCCACAGCTCCCTTACAGGTCTGTCTATAAGCCAATACAAACATAACTTACTTCCCCTTCCTGATCCATTTATAGAACAATAGAAATAAACTATGAGCATCCAGATCCACCGTCAGACCCGTAGAAGCAAAGGCTACCCATTTTATAGATGTTCCTCTGAAGCAATGAAACATTAATCTATCCCATTCTATCCCAATGGGAGCACAATCTACCCCTTTCAGACCAAGTGCATATGATACATAAGAAGAAAAAGCTAGAGATAAAACATATTTATTCCCACATTGAATGTTATATTTATATTGGTTATTCAAATAAAATATCCAGTCGATTCCGTTAATATTAGCAACAGAAAATTATTACCAAGCTCCAAAGTAAATTATACATCTGGACTACTTTGATTGGAGAGGTTTGTAACTATATAAATGGGAATTTTGAATTCAATAGGTGCACAGAGAAACGTTGGAGCTTGAGGAGATTTGAGTGTACTTGTCAATGTTTAGACTTAATTTAGAGTGAATTCTCTAGGACCATTGTTGGATTGCTGCACTCCAACTGATAGATCCAGGAAGAAAGTCAAAGAATGTAATAGATTAAATAAAATTGGGCAATATCCGAGGATTAATAAGCAGTATTTTGATTGTTGTTCCTTTCTTTTAGAAGGAAAATAGTGTGAAACCAAGGAAATGAAAGGCCAGTGAGTCTCATGTCAGTGGTAGGGAAGCTATTGTAGAGAATACTTTAGGATAAGATTTACTTCCATTTGGAGGACAATGGGTTAAGTGGGTTTTTGAGAAGTTGATGAATGTGATCGATGAGGGTAGGGTGGCGGATGTTGTCTACATGGATTTTAGTAAGGCATTTGATAAAGTCGCCTATGTTAGGCTGATCCTGAATATTAAGATACACGGGATTAGCAGTGACTTGGTCGTATGGATTCAGAGCTGGTTTATATATAGAAGTCAGATGTTTCGGGGGAAAGAGCAATATTCAGGCTTGTGATCTGTGACCAGTAGAGTTCTGCAGGGATCTGTGCTGTTCTTTGTGATATATATAAATGGTTTGAACGTAAACATAGACGGGTTGTTTAGTAAGTTTGCAGGTGACACCAAAATTGCTGGGGTCGTGGACTGTGAGGAAGGCTGTCAAGGTACAGAGGGATATAGATTAGTTACAGAAATGGGCTGAGAAATGGCAGATGGAGTTTAACCTGAGCAAGTGCGAGGTGTTGCACTTTGGGAGGTCAAATGTAAGGGGAAAATGTACAATGAATGGAAAAAGATGGAAAAATCAAATACTAGAGGGCATAGCTGTAAGGTGACTTGGGGAAAGTTTAAAGGAATTAAGTGTGGCAACTTTTTTTACACAGAGGGTGGTGAGTGCCTGGAATGTGCTGCCAGGGTTGGTGGTTGAGGCGGATCCAAAGTGGTATTTAAGAGGCTTTTGGATAGGTATATGGCTATGCAGGGAATGAAAGGATATGGATTGTGCACAGGTAGATAGGAGATGGTCTTGGCATTATTTTATTCACAAAATGCTGGAGTAACTCAGCAGGTCAGGCAGCATCTCGGGAGAGAAGGAATGGGTGACGTTTCGGGTCGAGACCCTTCTTCAGACTGATGTCGGGGGTGGGACAAAGGAAGGATATAGGTGGAGACAGGAAGATAGAGGGAGATCTGGGAAGGAGGAGGGGAAGGGAGGGACAGAGGAGCTATCTGAAGTTGGAGAAGTCAACGTTCATACCACCGGGCCGCAAACTGCCCAGGCGAAATATGAGGTGCTGCTCCTCCAATTTCCGGCGGGCCTCACTATGGCACTGGAGGAGGCCCATGACAGAGAGGTCAGACTGGGAATGGGAGGGGGAGTTGAAGTGCTGGGCCACCGGGAGATCAGTGGCGTTAATGCGGACCGAGCGCAGGTGTTCAGCGAAGCGATCGCCGAGCCTGCGCTTGGTTTCGCCGATATAGATGAGTTGACATCTAGAGCAGCGGATGCAATAGATGAGGTTGGAGGAGGTGCAGGTGAACCTCTGTCTCACCTGGAAAGAATGTTTGGGTCCTTTGATGGAGTTGAGGGGGGAGGTAAAGGGACAGGTGTTGCATCTCGTGCGGTTGCAAGGGAAAGTGCCCGGGGTTAGGGTGGTTTGGGTAGGAAGGGACGAGTGGACCAGGGAGTTGCGGAGGGAACGGTCTCTGCGGAATGCAGAGAGGGGAGGGGATGGGAAGATATGGCCAGTGGTGGGGTCCTGTTGTAGGTGACGGAAATGTTGGTGGATGATATGTTGGATCCGCTGGCTGGTGGGGTGGAAGGTGAGAACGAGGGGGATCCTGTCCTTGTTGCGAGTGGGGGGATGGGGAGCAAGAGCGGAGCTGCGGGATGTAGAAGAGACCCTAGTGAGAGCCTCATCTATAATGGAGGAGGGGAAGCCCCGTTTTCTGAAAAACGAGGACATCTCGGAAGCCCTAGTCTGAAACACCTCATCCCGGGCACAGATGCGGCGTAGACGGAGGAATTGGGAGTAGGGGATAGACTTTTTGCAGGGGACCGGGTGGGAAGAAGTGTAGTCCAGATAGCTGTGCGAGTCGGTGGGCTTGTAATAAATGTCCGTCACTAATTTTTCTCCTGTGATGGAAATGGTGAGGTCCAGAAACGGGAGGGAGATGTCAGAGATAGTCCAGGTATATTTAAGGGCAGGATGGAAATTGGAGGTGAAGTGTATAAAGTCAGTGAGTTCTGCATGGGTGCAAGAGGTAGCACCAATGCAGTCGTCGATGTAGCGGAGGTAGAGTTCGGGGATGGGGCCAGTGTACGTCTGGAACAGGGATTGTTCGACGTACCCGACAAAGAGGCAGGCGTAGCTAGGGCCCATGCGAGTGCCCATAGCTACGCCTCTGGTTTGGAGGATTTCTCCTGCCCTCCTACTCTACGACCACATCTTGACCCAGACTCGCTACCACAGCCACATCTGCTTCCTTGGGACTTGCCTGCGCCTCCATCTTCTGCTCCCCCGCTGGTCTTGGCATTATGTTCGCTAAGACATTGTCAGCCGAAGGGCCTTTTCTTGTGCTGTACTATCATATCATCATATCATATATCTACAGCCGGAAACAGGCCTTTTCGGCCCTCCAAGTCCGTGCCGCCCAGTGATCCCCGTACATTAACACTATCCTACACCCACTAGGGACAATTTTTACATTTACCCAGCCAATTAACCTACATACCTGTACATCTTTGGAGTGTGGGAGGAAACCGAAGATCTCGGAGAAAACCCACGCAGGTCACGGGGAGAACGCAGGTCACGGTCAGGATCGAACCTGAGTCTCCGGCGCTGCATTCGCTGTAAAGCAGCAACTCTACCGCTGCGCTACCGTGCCGCCCTATGTTCTATGTTCCATGAATGTGGAACAAAATAGATCATGTATTCAAATCAGACATTAAAGATTTTGTCCATAACGTGAAGCAATATTGATCACAACATTAAAGTCTCTCACTGCAGAAATAAAATTTAACACACAAGATTATAAACTGAAACATTTCGTAGATTGGAATTCAACAATAATATTGAGGACCATGGATCAAAATATTAAGGTGGAGCATCATACCACGCAACAATAATGCAAAGCTTTATGGGATATTGCAATGAAGGAAAGCATTATGGATGTTTTGTATGCAGTTCTGGTCGCCCCATTAGAGGAAAGAAGTGGAGGCTTTGGAGAGGGTTCAGAGGAGGTTTATCAGGATGCTGCCTGGATTAAAGGGTTTTAGCTATAGGGAAAGTTTGGATAGACTTGGGTTGTTTTCTCTGGAATGTCGAAGGTTGAGGGGAGACTTGATAGGATATGAAATTATGAGAGACATAGATAGGGTAGACAGTCAGAATCTTTTTCCCCAGGGTAGAACTGTCAACACTAAATGGCAAACTTATAAGGTGAGAAAAGGAAAGTTTAATGGAGATTTACAGGGCAAGTTGTTACACAGGGAATCGTGGGGGCGTGGTACACACTGTATTCGCACACATATAATGCACATATTACTCCGGCAATATGAAGAGGATCGTATATGGGAGAGGGTTGATCTAGTCTTGGGAAATTGGGCGGGGCAAATAGACGAGGTGATCATGGATTAGCCTTTTTGGACCAGCGACCATTGTTCTATTAGGTTCAAGAGAGTTATAAATAAATGGTGGGCCCACGAGTTTAAATTCTAAATTGGGACAAGGCCAACTATGGAGATATTAGACAGGAACTCGCTCAAGCTGATTAGAGCAGGTTGTTTGAAGGAACATCAGGAAAATGGGATGTTTTTAAAAGTGTGCTGACAAGAGTCGAGGACATGCATGTTCCTGTTAGAATGAAATGGGTGGAGAGAAGATTTTCGAGGATGTTGCCAGGAATCGAGAGGCCTTAGCTAAAGGGAAAGGTTGAGTAAGCTAGGACATTATTTCTTGGATTGTAGGAGGATGAGGGGTGATCTTATAGAGGTGTACAAGATCAAGAGAGGAATAGATTAGGTAATTGCACAGTCTTTTGTCAAGAGTAGGGTATTCAAGAGGACATAGATTTCAGGTGAGGGGAGAAAGATTTAAAAGGAACCTGAGGTGTACATCAGGGGTGGTGGAATGAGCTGCCGGAGCAGGTACCATGGATAGGATAGGTTTAGAGGGATATGGGCCAGGTGCTGGCAGGTGGGACTAGTGTTGAAGGAGCAGATTGGTTGGCATGGGCAAGTTGGGCTGAAGGGTCTGTTTCCACGCTGTATGATTCTGTGAATCTGCCAGGGAGTGGTGGTGAAGGCAGATATGATAGTGGCATTTAAGAAGCTTCTGGATACAAACATGGAGGTGCAGGTAATAGAGAAATGAATTATGTACAGGTAGGTGAGAGTTTCACCTGGAATCATGTTCAGCACAAACATTGTGGGCTGAATGGCCGGTTCCTGTGCTATACTGGTCTATCTATGTTCTAATATCATATGTATAAGAAAATAACTGCAGATGCTGGTACAAATCGAAGGTATTTATTCACAAAATGCTGGAGTAACTCAGCAGGTCAGGCAGCATATCGGGAGAGAAGGAATGGGTGACGTTTCGGGTTGAGACCCTTCTTCAGACTGAAGAAGGGTCTCGACCCGAAACGTCACCCATTCCTTCTCTCCCGAGATGCTGCCTGACCTGCTGAGTTACTCCAGCATTTTGTGAATATGTTCTAATATCATTGCTATGGGGGTTATAGTACCTCTCAATTTACAAATCAATTTCCAAATTTGCAGACGATACCACCCTAGTGGGCCAGATATCAAATAAAAATGAGACCGAGTACAGGAAGAAGATTGAGAAGCTCGTAATCTGGTGCCAAGACAACAACCTCTCTCTCAATATCGACAAAGGTGATTAACTTCAGGAAGCGAAGAGGTAAACACACCCCTGTTTACATTAATGGCGCCAATGTGGAGGCGGTTGAAAGTTTCAAGTTCTTAGGAATAAATATTACCAGTAGGTTGTCCTGGACCAACCACATCGAAGCAATGGCCAAGAAAGCACACCAATGCCTCTACTTCCTTAGAAGGCTTAGGAAGTTCAGCATGTTCCCGACAACCCTCATCAACGTCTATAGATGCGCCGTAGAAAGCATTTGCATGGTTTGGGGACAGCTCCATCCAAGTCTGTAAGAAATTGCAGAGCAGTGGATGTAGCCCAGACCATCACACAAACCAACCTCCCTTCCATTGACTCCATCTACACTTTACGCTGCCTTGGCAAGGCCACCAGCATAATCAAGGATCAGTCTCACCCTGATCATTCCCGCCTCCCATCACGCAAGAGGTACAGAAGTTTGAAAACGCACACCTCCAGATTCGGGGACTGTTTTTCCCCAGCTTTTATCGGGCAACTCAACCGTCCTCTCACCAACTAGAGAGTGGTCCCGACCTATCTACCTCACTGGGGACCTTCGAACTATCTTTAATCGCACTTGACTGGACTTATCTTGCACTAAACGTTCTACCCTTTATCCCGGATCTGTACACAGTTTGGTGGCTTGACTACAATCATGTATAGTCTTTTCTTCAACTGGATAGCATACAACTGTAGCTCGTTACACACGACAATAATAAACAAAATTTGATTACATTAATATAAAGCATCGTGGATTGCAACATTAACATGGGACATTATGGATTGTAGCACTCATTCAGAGGATTATGGATTGTCGCACCCACATGAAATATATCCAAGAGCATTCATTGATAATTAGTAAATGTAAAACCAAGTTTGATGATAACTAGAACAACATTTTGCATTTAGTAGAAATGTATGATTTTTAAAAAATGTGTGCTCAATGTCTACCCGACTTCTATCCTGAAATATTTCTTCCAGAATGGCAAGGTAGGTGATTTATGTAGTGATTGGTAAGCCGCAATACTTTTGTGCGAGTAAATCAACACTCTTAGAGATCTGCATTATGTCATCCATGGCTCAGTGGTTGCAGTCCTCAAGAGTCATGCAATAATAGGTTCAAGCCTCACTTTAGAGATCCGAGCATATAGTTTAGACTGATAGTACAGGAGGGACTGATCAACATCAGAGGTGCCATCGTTCAGGTGGAACTGATGCTTGCCTTCCATCACAAATGCACATAAAATATCCCATGTCTCTATTTTCAAGAAGAGCAGGGCCGTTGTCACAAGTTCCTAAAAGATTCATCAGGTATAATTACATTAAATCATCACTGCCCGTGGGAACTAGGTGTGCACAATGATTACATATTTCATGTATTTCAACAGTGATTACACTGCAAATATTTTTTGATGTCTGTAAATCTTTGGGTTGTCCTGAAGATACAAAAGGTGCAGCAGAGTAGCACGGCCAGTAGAGCTGCTACCTCATAGCTCCAGAAATCCAAGTACAATCCTGACCTCTGGTGGTGTCTGAGTGCAGTTTGTATGTTCTCCATGTTATCATGTGGGTTCCCTACGAGTACTCTGGTTTCCTCCCACATCCCAAAACTGGGTGCATTGGTAGGTAAATTGGCCAGTGTAGATTGCTCTCAGTGTGTAAGTCGTAACAGCCCAGGGATGGTTAGTGCGAATTTGGGGATAATAAATGATGGATTAATGTAAATGGGTGTTTACAAACGTCAAAAATCATTTGGTTGACCAGTTTAGGTTTATTATTGTCACGTGTACTAAGGTACAGTGAAAAGCTTTGTTTTGTATGCTATATAATTAGATCATATTATACATAAAACTATACATACATGCAATCAAGTCAAACTCAAGCGCAATAAATAGAGCAAAGGGGACGGTAGAGTGTGGAATATAATTCTATTGACAAAGTCCAATGTCTGCAATGGAGTAGACGTGAATCGTCGGTACCCTAGCTTATGGAAGGATCATTCAGAAGCCTCATAACAGATAGATCTGCTAGTATTGGCTCCAAACCTCATAATGTGGTAAACATATTACTCAGTTCTGGGGTAATAAGAGACAGCCAACAAATTATTAGTCTTGTCAGCGTAATCTAAATCCTGTGAATAAATAACATTTAGTATTTGCTAACCTTCAGTTCTGCCCAATTAATAACTTTGCAGCTGATTTTTCAATTGCCATAACCCTAACTTCAAGTATTCCTTGTGTAGGAAGGAACTGCAGATGCTGGTTTAAACTGAAGGTAGATCTAAAAAGCTGGAGTAACTCAGCGGGTCAGGCAACTTCTCTGGAGAAAAGGAATAGGTGATGTTTCAGGTCGAGACCCTTCTTCAGTCTGAAACATCACCTATTCCTTTTCTCCAGAGATGCTGCCTGACCTGCTGAGTTACTCGAATTTTTTGTGCCTAATTTTAAGAATTCCTCTCTAATTCACCTATTTTTTCACTTTCATCCTTAAAGGTGCTCTTGATTGATGACTTTAGAAGAGGAAGGCTAAGGATCCATGAACCTCATTAAGGCTTCATCAACAGGTCAATGGTGAAGAGCGACAGCAGCTTCAGGTTTCTGGTAGTGCATATCTCTGAAGATCTGTCATGGACCCAGCACATTGATGCAATCATCAAGAAAGCCCATCAACGCCTCTACTTCCTTAGAAGATTGAGGAGATTGGGTATGTTGAACAAATACTCACTTGGACTTCTCCAGGTATACAGTAGAGAGCATATTGATTGGTTGCGTCATGGCCTAGTCGAACACCCGGGAACGTAGATTACAAAAAGTGGTGGTCACTGCTCAGTGTCTCATGGGTACTGACCTCCCCACCATTGAAGGGATAGGTAGGAGGCTTAGTTTACTTTAGTTTAACGCGAAAACAGGTTCTTCGGCCCAACAAGTCCGTGCCGACCAGCGATCTCCATACACTAACACCATCCTAAACACACTAGGGACAATTTACAATTTTACCAAGCAAATTAGTAAATCCAATTGGGCTTTTGTTTAGCACTAATACTGAGTTTGATTTTTTTTTTAACCTTTTGTTTATTGTGTTATGAGTACTGTGATCACAGAGCCTTTATGGTGCTGCAAGTAAGAAATTCATTGTTCAATTTTTGGTACCTATGACAATTTAACACCCTTGAATTGACACTGGACCTTTCATAAAGTAATAGGGTGCAATTTACTGTTTCCATACGTGGCTTGATGTCAATTAAAAAAAAATACTGCTGCTTTTATGATATTTTACATTATTTCAAATGTGTCAATAGAAATTGTATTTTATATTTGAGGTCACGTGTCAGCTGAGGTAAAGCCACATGATGATTGAAATGTGCTTCAAGTCCCACATGCTCCTAATGTGAATGTGAATACTGAAGATATATAAACATCACCGTACATAGTTTTTATTTTATTCTTATTGTTTATTGAATCAATCAAATGAAAATAATGCATATTGATCCCATAATTACATAGCTTGTATATATTATAACTGGCAGCTGTTTCCCAATGCTTAGGTGATAATTTACACAACGGCAGCTTTAGTACAAATAGCGAGTGCCCTTTGTATAAACAGGAAACATGTCTGGTAGTATAGTAAAAAAACTAACGTGCAGTCTTTAGCAAGCGTACATGTTGGATTGGTCAATTTACTTTTATAGAATGACCAGGCATAATTCATCGGTATTTAGCCCATAGTAGGTATAGACGACAGAATTAGCTTATCTTTCCTGTGGGTAAGATGGATGTCCTTATATTCTGATATAACAAGAGGTTACTGTCTAAAACTAATGATGTTCACATGGGTTCCATGTTCCATCACCACAATTATTGTGTTACACAGTTAATTGCATTGATAATGACCGTATCACAGAAAACCAAGTGGGAGAGAAATTAAAATGAACCTTTTGAATTACACTAAAAGTGAAATGAAGAAAAAGTGATTTTTTTAAAGACTTCAGGAGTCATTTAGAGAGCAGTTCATCACATTTTACAGGTCTGCATCTCACATTTCTTTTTATATCCTCAAATAAGATTCCCAGCCTTTGGAATCTAATAAATCCATTTTAAACAGAAGTATGTTGTGTAAAAGCTCCCTCTTCTGGCACAGTTACAACAGACTGATCCCATTTTTTTTTAACTCAAAAAAATTGTTTTAGGTTTAAGAAAAACCCAACTTACAACACTGACATCTGTTATAATCAGCAGCTGACGAAAACAACTTTCCAGACGCATTATCTCCTCGTGCTTTGGGTGCCGCCGAGAACCTGGACGGACCCAGTGGCCGACGAAAACAGAGACCCAGCCATGTGCGGGAGCATACCTGGTTCATCACTGCGAGGGGCCTGGCGGGCCTTCGCTGCCTCGGAGGAAGCTTGAAAGCCCCGAAGACTGGAGAATCGAGGAGGGAGTCGCTGACGACAGACGCAAGGAATGGGCTAGTAGGAGAGGGACCGAGGTATTGCCTCCAGTGCCTTCAAGATCTGCTGCAGGAGGCCAGGCAAGGGGAGGGACGTCATCGCGGGCCTGCAGTAGCCTGGGGCTTATCTGGATCGGGGATGCTCCAGTACTTCTAGCATGTGGACCAGACTTTGGACATTCCTTGTAAATGACGCCAAATTATGGCGACTATGTATTTTTAGGTTGTGCAAAAGAATTTCACTATGCTGTGAATACGTGACAATAACGAATAAATAAGCAACTATTTACATGCTGAGTTCCTGCTCTACCCAAACTACTTGGATGTTACCCTATATGGAAACTATGGAAGGGTCAAGGGTGCCATGATCCCTTTTAGCATGAATTAAATTACATTCAGAATAACAGGATTAGTATGCAGGAGCACTATGGGTGCTTAACATTTATTATGGAGTGTGTCTCACAAAGATTGGAACATATAGCAATCCAAACAATGATTAATCAGTTAAGGTAACATAATAATAGACAATAGACAATAGGTGCAGGAGGAGGCCATTCAGCCCTTCGAGCCAGCACCGCCATTCAATGTGATCATGGCTGATCATTCTCAATCAGTACCCCGTTCCTGCCTTCTCCCCATACCCCCTGACTCCGCTATCCTTAAGAGCTCTATCCAGCTCTCTCTTGAATGCATTCAGAGAATTGGCCTCCACTGCCTTCTGAGGCAGAGAATGTTATATAAAAAAAAGAGTTCTAGATTAAATCAGCTCTTGTTTTATATATTTTTAGCATCATGCATTTATTAGTACAATTCTGGAATTACTAAAACTATTGGAATTCACCGTCAAGTACAGGGCCTTTGGGAAAGTGATGGTAATGCTAAAAGAGAGCAAGCAATATTTTGTGAACATGAAGTCACAACTAATTAACATGAACATAACTGAGATAATGAACAGGGGAGATGTCATGTATGATCTTTCCAAATGCTTTTCTGGCCAAGATGGAAGTATTTAATGGGGAACTAGAGCCCCCTTGTGGCATGCACCACTGCAGTGATCCAGCTCTTTGGTCATGGAAGAAAGTTGTATCATTCACAACCTCAGGATGATCTAAAGTATTAAAGATTTGGCCCGATAAATAAAAATGGCAGAATAATCTGTTTTAGCAATATTATCTTAAGGACAATTATTGAACTCATGAGTCAACCATACCATGGGATTTTCTCATGAATGATGCTGTCATTGACTGACAGTCATATCCCCTGCACCTACTCCAACCTCTAAAATTGTTACTTCAATTATCGTTCGATTATCTTCTGCATTTTAAGGCCAAGCAACAACCAATCCTTTACTTATGCAGTCTAATATTTTGGTCGTTAGCATAGCGTTCATTTGAACTCAAGAAGCAACAAGAGAGTGAAAGTATGATGAAAAGCCTCGCTGTTGTTCAGTTAAATTTACCTGCAAAATGGGATGAGGGAGCAGAAACAGCCCACCATAGCCCAAACAGGAAATCAAAACCTGTACTATAATTCAATAAAGTCAAATTTAAATGTTAAAAAAGTATTTGCAGGATGGAAATATACAAAATCGAATTATTAGATTTTTCCATAGATTTACCCATCACTGATTATTTGACGAAAACTGAGGATGGATAAATCCAGATTAAAAGGGCACAAAATGACAAAAAACTGATACGAATGGCCTAATCAGCATCAATGGTGCAGAAGTGGAAGTATCTGAGAGCTTCAAGTTCTTTGATGTTAATAATACCAAGGATCTGTCCTTGACCAACCACATTGACACGAGATCCAAAAGGCACACCAATCAATGCCTTTACTTGCTTAGGAGACTGAGCAAGTCTCCAATAACACTTATAAACATCCAAAGATGCACCTATCAGATTGTCACGGGGCGGTTTGGGAACAGCTCTGCCAAAGACCGCAAGAAATTGTACAGTTGTAGATGTAGCCAGTCCATCACACAGACCAGACACTCCAGCATTGACTCCATCTATACTTCATGCTGTCTTATGAAAGCAGCCAACATAATCAAGGACTTGCCCCACCCTGGTCATTCCTTCTTCTCCCTACTCCATTAGGAAAAAGGTACAGAAGCTTGAAAGCACGTTCCACCAGACTCACAAACAACTTTTTTCCCTTTGTTATCAGGCTTCTGAATGGTCCTTCAATAAGGTAAGGAACTGTTCGGATCACCTCTACCCCATTACGGACATTGGACTTTGACTATAAAACTGACACGCTACAATATTGAGAACTACACCGATCGTCCAAAACATTATGACCTGATGAGCCAAAACATTATGACCGCCTGCCTAATATGCTGTTGGTCCTCCATGTGCAGCCCCATATGCAGCACGGTGCGATGCACTGTGGATTATGACACATTCCTCCCGTGGCCGCTGGACTTAACATCGCCCGGTGCGGCCGCGGGACGTTTCAGTGCCCGGTGCGGCTCGGCCGCGGGACGTTTCAGTGCCCGGTGCGGCTCGGCCGCTGGACTTAACATCGCCCGGTGCGGCCGCGGGACGTTTCAGTGCCCGGTGTGGCCGCGGGACGTTTCAGTGCCCGGTGCGGCTCGGCCGCGGGACGTTTCAATGCCCGGTGCGGCTTGGCCGCTGGACTTAACATCGCCCGGTGTGGCCGCGGGACGTTTCAGTGCCCGGCGCGGCTTGGCCGCTGGACTTAACATCGTCAGCGCTGTTCGGCCGCGGGACGTTTCAGTGCCCGGTGCGGCTCGGCCGTTGGACTTAACATCGCCCGGTGTGGCCGCGGGACGTTTCGGTGCCCGGGGCGGCTCGGCCGGGGGGCCTTCCATCCCCTTGCGGGGGCTGTGCGTGTCGTTTGCCTCGGTAGGGGTCGAGCTGCCTGTCCGTGGGTGCGGGGGGAAGAGAGGGGAAGTTTTGTTGCCTCCATCACAGTGAGGGGGTGTTTGGAGTCACTGTGATGGATGTTTGTGTTGGGGTCGGGTGTCCTGTGTTCTTTTCTTTTTGCTGTATTTTGTGTGACTGCTGAAATTTCGCTCGGTGTTGTGCCGAGTGACAATAAAGTGTTGTTATGTTATGTTATGTTATGTTATTAATTTTCTGTGACTTGTGCCACAGTAGACCTTCTGTCAGTTCGCACCAGACAGGATAGCCTTTGTTGCCGTCGTGCATCGGTGAGCCTTGGGCGCCCAACATCATTGTCACCGGTTTGTGGTTTGTCCCTTCTCGGACCACTGTCGGGTTGGTACTCACCACTGTTGACCGGGAGCACCCAACAAGCCTTGCCGCTTCAGAGATGCTCTGACCGATTCGTCTGGCGATAACAATTTGGCCCTTGTCAAAGTCGCACAGGTCTTTACTTCCACCCATTTCTCCTGCATCCAACACATCACCTTCAAGAACTGACTGTTCACATGCTGCCTAATATATCCCACCCCTTGACAGGTGCCATTGTAACAAGATAATCAATGCTATTCACTTCGCTTGTCAGTGGTCATAATGTTTTGACTGATCGGTGTATATTCTACTCTTGTTTCTACCCCTTTGCTCTACCTATTGTACTGAAGTGTGACTTGACAGTATTTAGTAAAGTGATCTAATTGTATAGCATGCAAAACAAAACTACATGTGACAATAATAAACCTAAAACTGAAGTGTCTTACAACTTTTTTTGAATGTCCTAAAATTCTAATCATTAGTAAATGTGCAACAAAATTTTAATTTTCCCTTCTATAGGCAAATTCAATCACCAATGTAGTAGAAACACAAAGCACTATTGGAACTCAGTGGATCAGGCAGCATCTGTGGAGGGAATGGGAAAACAACAATTTGGTTCAGGGTTCTTCGTCTGACTGATCAGTTTAAGTCTATTGTACAGTTGATCTTCCAACTTGTGCAGTTGTAGGATTAGAAATATGATTAAACAGATGAGCATATAAACCAGCTATAGCACTAAATTATTGGTACATAATACATTGAGCACCTTCGTAATTAAGTATTATTAACTGGATATAGTCATGAGGAACACTGCCATCATTTGTAACACTAATATCCCATTATTTTACTGATATTTTGTTAGAGGTTTGCTGATCCAACTACCAGCCACCACTCATTTAGCATAGCAGTTGCAGCCTCAACACGCAATGCAAAGTTTCATGCAGCACAAAAACAGACCCTTCCTCCCGCCACATCTACACTAACCACCAGGTACCCTTCTGTACTAATCCCATTTACCAGTACTTAAGGCATGATTATTCGCCTGCAAGGCAAAATACATCTTAAATGTTATGGGACGACCTGCCTCCACCAGCCCTTCAGGTCCAACAGAACTCCTGACTTAAGTTTAGTAGTCTGACCGCATGCAGAACCCATGCCACCTACATGTATAACTAGTGCTTGCATTTGCTGACCTATCCTTCATTCAGACAACTAGCATGGAAAGTATCGGTGTAGGAAAATAACTGCAGATGCTGGTACAAATCGAAGATATCACAAAATGCTGGAGTAACTCAGCGGGTGAGGCATCATCTCTGGAGAGAAGGAATGGATGACGTTTCGGGTCGAGACCCTTCTTCAGACGGATCGGAAGAAGGGTCTTGACCCGAAACATCACCCATTCCTTCTCTCCAGAGATGCTGCCTGACCCGCTGAGTTACTCCAGCATTTTGTGATACCTTGGAAAGTATCGGTGGCGATTCTTCGCTGTTTCAGGGTGGAATGTGAGAAAAGGGGACAACTGAGATTGTTAGCACGGTTTTTTGTCTCAATCATTTGGTAGGAAGCAAGAATCTGAATAATAATATTTTTTAAAATATTTAAGCCAACTGTCCAAAATATTTTTGTCCTCTTGGTTGTGATCCTGGTCAGAATTATGCGGGAACATAATGATTACAGAATACACCTCCAACCACCTTCTCTCCACTCCTGAAGTCTGCAAGACCAACCGGAATAATAATCAAACAGAGGCATTCCTCCATTCAGCAATTTAGTTGCGCTGCAAAATCGCAGCAGAAGTTGATTGCTGAAGGGCAAGAACTAACTTATATAAAGTTCTGTGGTTGAATCTGACCAGATGCTTATTTCCTCTGACAGGAGGCTTTAAGGATGTCCGAATCTACAATTCCAGTAGCACTGAAACAGCATGGCTTTTGATTACTTATTGTCATGAATGTTGGGAGTCTGTAGTTTCCAGTTCTGCGACAAGGGACCAGCCTCGAAAACAGATGGATAATCGTGACAAATGACAATTTTATTAATAGCTTTTTACCTCAGGGTGTGACAAGGCACTTTATTGCCTGGGATTCAATTTTTTTAAATTATTGTAATGATGAGAACAAAGCGAACAGTTAACAGAACAATCCATTTCTCTGATATTGGCTTTGGCTCTGATATTAGAAAGAACTCTGAGCAGTAATTGATATTATGGATATAAGATACTGTCTTTGACATGTATTTCATAATGGATTCCAGATAATAGCAGAGTCAATTTGCAGCTTACAATTCCTCAAGATCAATTTAACTGTGAAGTAACAATAAAGTTGATAAGGTTTATGCGTACGTTGCATATGTAGAAGAACAATAAATTTAGAGCATTGCTAATGTTCAAAGACATTAAGATGTACAGCAATTCAGGATTAAACACAGACCAAGAATTTGAAAGTGAAATTCTACATTTATTATATACGAGAAGAGTGAAGGTACAAAATTGTCAAGGGTCATAGATTTTTCAACAAATCTCGAGGTACAATTATGCAAATGAAGTAAAGGAAAATGCAGGACAAAGTGTTTAAAACAGAAGCTCAAATTACAGTGGTGCAGAAAAATACACTGAGCTCCTAGTTACACCCTTGCACAAAATCTCCACACATTCAGTTGTTTTCAGTTACATTGACAATTATAGCTGTTTCTCTTCTGTTGCCCCATATAGGCCAAATTCTTTTTTTTTTAAAGCAATGCATATACAATAAAATATTGACAAGAGCACGGTTTTATGTCATTCTAATCATTAACATTCAATACAAATGTACTAACTTCCAGTCTTCTCCACATTTTCCTGATATTGGTCATGCATTCTGGAAAGAATGTTCACGTCTAGAAATGTATGCTAATTTGATTTTGGGGCATGTATCAATTTAAAGGGTTGCTGGATCATTTTGCAGGTACTACATTTATTAAACATGGTAAAAAACAGTTTTGAACTGCAGCCCTAGTTTCATCCACAAACAAACCGCGAATTTAAAGTACAAATTCAAATCAATAGGAATAATTAACAAACATCAATAAGTGTTCCTGATAAATGTTACATTAACTCATGAATAATATCCCAATGTGTTTTTACAAGATCCTTCACTGAACCTTTTCCATGAATCTAAATAAACTGTTACTAATGAAGACATTTTTACATGGGGGCTTATCAGTTTGAAAAGAGCACAGAACATTTTATTTACAATAATTAGTTCTGTATGACATATCGATATTCGGTCACAACCAGACTAGAGTGGCCTTTTCAAAAAACAGACACCGCAATGAAACAGACGTGGACAGCTATTTCTGGAGTAGAATTTACACTGCACTCATATACATAGTATCCATGTTAGCAATTTCTGAACAGCTGGAAGAGGTTTTCAGGCTCAGTAACATGCAACAAAAAATGTGTTTCAACCATCATAAAATGGCTCCTTAAATTTCCAAAAATCAAAAAGAATTTCACTGTCAAAGTTAGGTCGATTAATTGTGGGGGTGACAAAACTACAAATATATTGTTGGGCATATGTGTAATAATTTACAAGCATAAGTCAGAGATTGTCACCACACCTAGGCTGCAATTTAAAAGCAACCAACTAGTTATGTTGCAATTATTTGCAAGTGTTCTTCCATATCACAGGTTCACATCATTCTCCACAGACACACCTGCTTAATGCAGTGTCCTTCATAATGTTTGGGACAAAGACCCAACATTTATTTATTTGCCTCTCTACTCGACGATTTGAGATTTGTAATGGAAAAAAATCACGTGGTTAAAGTGCACATTGTCAGATTTTATTAAAGGATATTTTATACATTTTGGTTTCACCATTTAGAAATTACAGCTGTGTTTATACATAGTCCCCCCATTTCAGGGCACCATAATGTTTGGGACACATGGCTTCACAGGTGTTTGTAATTGCTCAGGTGTGTTTAAATGCCTCCTTAATGCAGGTATAGGAGAGCTCTCAGCACCTAGTCTTTCCTCCAGTCTTTCCATCACCTTTGAAAACTTTTATTGCTGTTTATCAACATGAGGACCAAAGTTGTGCCAAGAAAGTCAAATAAGCCATTATCAGACTGAGAAACAAGAATAAAATTGTTGGAGACATCAGCCAAACCTTATGCTTACCAAAATCAACTGTTTGGAACCATTAAGAAGAAAGAGAGCACTGGTAAGCTTACTAATCGCAAAGGGACTGGCAGGCAAAGACCTCCACAGCTGATTTCAGAAGAATTCTCTCTCTAATAAAGAAAAATCCCCAAACACCTGTCCGACAGATCAGAAACAGGAGTCAGGTGTGGATTTGTCAATGACAACTGTCCACAGAAGGGGGAATGTATAAACACTGTTGTAATTTCTACATGGTGAAATCAAAATGTATAAAAATGGCCTTTATTAAAATCTGACAATGTGCACTTTAACCACATGAGATTTTTTTTCTATTACAAATCCCAAATTGTGGAGTACAGAGGCAAATAAATAAATGATGGGTCTTTGTCCCAAACATTATGGAGGGCACTGTAGGTAATGTTTAAGAAACAAAGTTTTTCAAGAGGTGGGGCTACAAGTTTCTCAGATATCAACACACTGAGCTAGAAAGGCATGACCACAGCACCACATAACTAAACCTAGTTAATTTAGTCTCAAACCTTTAGTCACTTGCATGAACATAAAAACTAAAAACAAAATATTTTGGGCCCTAGAGCTCAGAATTATGGACTGTTGTTTCAATACAAATGTTTTACTTAAAGTTATGCAGATCCAAACATGAACATAGTCAAACTGGCCTCTACTCTGAGTAACATTCATTGACCTGGAAACCACCTGCCAACACTTAGATGACATCTTCTTTAAAAATCTCAAAGCCCTCTTCATTATCTTCTGCAGCAGTAAATTCATTAGGTTTCAAACTAAGGGAAAGCAAAAGAGTAAAGTTGAAAACAAGTCCATGCATTCATTGTTACACTGAACACAGCAAAGCAGCTTTGATTAAAACTATTCCTGCAAAAGCAATCTCACACATTGCCTCTTTGTCAAATGAAAAAATCTAAGCTGATCTCAAAGCTATGCATTTGGGTGTAAATACAAAAAAGACCAAATGATATATTTTAGGTAATTATCTTGTGTATGCTCAAAGTTAACTCATCTGCAAAGTGCTTACAAAGTCTTTAAATACTGTTTTATAAATGTGTCTGCAGAAAGCAGTTTTTATATTTCAGCATCAAAAATTGATATGGTGATCTCTTCAAACAAAACTATACCAAATTTATTAAGGTGATAAATTGGTTTTGACATGTAAAACATTTAGCCAGCTTTATACCCAATAAAAAAAATCAGATTAAAGGTAGCAGTATCCTTCTAGCACAATATTATTCCAAAAAGTGCTCAGGTATATGGGCAATCTTGCAGCTGTGTAGAAAGCAATGTCTAAATCTATCTGGTTTGAGCCAAAAAACAGAAAAGCAGTCATTATACTATGGCAAAATATCATTTAAAATTTAAATTTGTAAATTTTAAACAAAACATTAATGATTTTAGGGCAACTTCAATTATTTGATGTAGTTTGGAAAAAAAAGTGTAAGTGAACAAGAAGGAATTCCTGAATGCGTTAGAAGATTTATGCATAATCAATACGTTTCCAATCAAATAATCTAGTTTGGGACAATGTAGTGGATTTAATGGAGCGTATTTTCAGTGTAACAAATTTGGGAAACTGAACACAATCATAATTAGGCTTAGACAAGTTCACATATATACAAAGATAAACTCAACTGAAAGAGGATCAGTTTTAGAAAGTTAAAAGGGGATCTCGACCAAGTATATTAGAAACAAAGACTGTCTGGTAAAATGGTATAAGAACAATGGAGATACTTCAAAGTGGAGATGCTTCAAATTAAATAAAACAGACTGCTCTCTAAAAGAAAAATGGTATTCAAAGGAAGTAAATCTGTAAAAATCGGAATTTATGAAAAGTGGCAGGTCCATTACGGCGCCACAGTGGCACAACAATAGAACGACTGCCTTATAGCGTCAGGGACCCTGGTTCGATCCTGACTACGGGTGCTGTCTGTATGGAGTTTGCACATTCTCTCTATGACCGCGTGGGCTTTCTCCGGGTGCTCCAGTTTTCTCCCATATTTCAAAAACTTGCAGGTTTATAAGTTAATTGGCTTCTGTAAAAATAGCCCTCGTGTGTAAGATAGAACACACTGATAGAACAAGTGTACGGGTGATCATTGGTCAGTGTGGACTCCGTGGGTCAAAGGGCCTGTTTCCACACTGTAACTGTAAACTAAACTTAAAGATCATCTTTGGTGGTGGTGATTCAGCATTAATAATCCAGAGGTCAAGCTCAAATACCTCAGTGGCAAGTTATGAAGCCACATTGTAAATTAGTTGGAAGATCTGATGGAAGATCCAGCTTCCTTCAACCATTCCAGAATCTGTCTTAAACAACAGAGCTTGTCCCCAGTTCAGTACCACTCAACAGTTCTAAACATGGTGTGTAGGAAGGAAATGCAGATGCTGGTTTACACCAAAGATGGACACAAAATGCTGGAGTAACTCTGGAATAAATGCAGATGTAAATGGAGTACATGGTTTTCAAATCGCAGGATGTCCATGTGAATGCATTATAACAATGATGCACTCTGCATAATCCTTTGAAACAGAGCTACGGGGCCATGTAACTAAGAATTTTAAACTAGTACATGACGATACAATCATTTTAGTTTGTGAACAATCATTAGAACATAATCTTCTGGACCATGTCTAACATTTGGATTATTTCCACAAATATAGAGGTATTTTAATATTTCAGCAGCAGATACACTGATAAATTCATAAGACTTATAAAAGTAATTTTTGTCAATCAAAATTTGTCAATACTAATCTTCCAAATTGTTAGTTGCCTTCCCAGGATTAACATCTCAGATAAACCTTTTTTTCTGAGAATCATACAGCATGGAAACAGGCCCTTTAGCCCAACTTACCCATGTAGACCAAGATGCACCATCTACACTAGTCCCATCTGCCTGCATATGGCACATATCCCTCTTAAACCTTTCCAATTAATGTACCTGTCCAAATGTATTTTAAATGTTGTTATAGTACCTGCCTCAACTACCTCCTCTGGTAGCTCATTCCATATACCTACCACACTCAGTACGAAAAAGTTGCCTTTAGGTTCCTATTAAATGTTTCCTCTCTCACCTTAAATCTATGCCCTCTGGTTCTTGATCCCCCTTCTCTGGGTAAAAGACCGTGTGCATTCACCCTTTCTATTCCCGTCATGATAATTTTCACTTTTATAAGATCACCTCTCATCCTCCTGCACTCCAAGGAGTGAAACCCGAGCCTGCCCATCCTCTCCCTGTAGCTCAGCCCCTCAAGTCCTAGCAATATCCTCAGAATTCTGCATTATTTCTGCAATCTTTCCAGCTTAATAACTTTCCTACAGCAGGGTGATCAAAATGATAAGCTTAAATCTAAACCTACAAAGCACGATTTATTAAGTTTGCAGATTATACTAAAATAGACAGTATCGCAGTGAAGATATTATGAATAATTACAATAGAATTGATCAGTTAGACAAGTGGGCCAAAGAATGGTTCATGGAGTTTAATTCAGATAAATGTAAACTGCAGCATTTCACGAAGTCAAAGCAGGGTAGGACCTATAGTGAATGATAGGGCCCCGTGGAGTGTTATTGTGCAGAGGGATCTAGGAGTGAGTATGTACATACATCCGTCCGTCCATCCATCTATCTACTACAACTCTCGTTTGTTTGCTTGTTCCTGAACTACAGCCAAAACGGCACGATAGCTTGACAATGTTAGGCCCACCTTACTCACCGTCGTCCCGTGGTCCTATGGCAGAAATTTCATTGAAATCGATGTTGTATTTTTAAAGTTATTCACATTTTAAAGATTAATAAAACGCGCATGCGCAGTTGGGGCTCCATTGATCTGGCACTTACGTAAGGTGGTCGCCGCATCCGCGTATGCGCAGAACAAATGCGACCGCACCTGTGTAATTGTGGCCCGTTGATCCTGGTAGGAGCAGGGCTCAGCCGCCTGTCTCTTGGGGGTATGTTTGCCGACTCCGAAGCGGCGGGAGAGCCAGGCCCGGTGCCGGGGGAAGCAGCTGGAGCCTGGGCCTGGACGTGACCGGGTAACCGCAGCCTGAGGTGGGCCAAGGGGAAAGGCGGCAGCAAAGGTGGTGAGGCCAGGGGTCGGTGGAGGTCAAGGCCTGGCGCTGGGCCTGCCCTCGGCTCCCCCTTCCCCCCTCCTCTCCCTGGCTGGCTCAGCGCCTTTCCCACGCCACCCAGAGTCATGCGGCATCGGTGGTCATCTGGGCCGGGAGGCGGGGGGAAAGAGCCCGGCATTGACCCGAGGCATTGACCCGAGGACCGTCAGTGGGAGAGATGCCGCCGTCTACCCACTGCACTGAACCCCCCGCACCGGGACGAGACAGGACACCCCCCCCCGCTCCACTAATGGTGACCACCCGAGCCGGGAGGCAGGATGCTATGCAACTTCCATTAGGCAGCATCTGGGCCGAAGGAGAGGAGGGAGTGGGGGTGGAGGGGAAGGGGAGGAGAGGAGGGGGGAGTGGGGCGGGGAGAGGTGAGGAGAGGGGTTAGCGGGGGAGGAGAGGGTGCAGGAGAGGTTTGCCCCCAACGGGTCCACGGCACACTCTGGCCGCTGCAATGGCTGCCCGGGGCCGGAATGAGTGGCTCCCTCTCCCTTTTCCTCTCCCCCCTCGCCCGTCCACGGCCCCGGGGGAGACTCCCTGGCTGGCAACGGGTCCACAGGTCATCAGTTGAGGGAAGGTTGCCGGGCCGCAAGAGAGGTTTGGACCCAACGGGGGTTTCCGGGCCCGCAGGAGAGGTTTGGACCCAACGCGTCCACACCCTCTAGTTGTTCTCTGAAAGCAGGGTTGCAGGTAGATAGTGTGGTGATAGTGGCTTTTGGCACATTGGTCCTCAGTTAGGAAATTGAGCATTGAAATTGGGAAGTTATGTTACAGTTGTACAAGACGCTGCGAGGCTGTATTTGGAGCATTTTGTTCAGTTTTGGTTACCCTGCTCTTGGCATGATGGCATTAAACTGGAAAGAGCACATAGAAAATTTACGAGGATGTTGGAAGGATTTGAGGGCCTGAGCTATCGGGAAAGGCTGGGCAGGATGGGTGTTTATTCGCTGAAGTGCAGGAGAAGCTTAAGAGGTGTATAAAATAATGAGGGGAATAGACAGATTATTTGTCCCAAAGTGGAGGAAACAAGGACTAGTTTCTGCCTCCAGTCCCTGCCGCGGTTCCACAATTCCAGGACAAGATAAAGAGTAGGGGAGAGCTGAGGGGAACTCGCCGCATAAAGCAAAACCTACAAAATCATCGTAGATTTTACCAATTAACCATGTATACACCAAATTAACAGTTTGGAAAACAGTATTTTCTTACCTATACGGAGAAAAACTGGAAAAAACGTTTGAAACAAAGATTGTTTACATGGGGCAGAGGAGCTAGTGACAATTCTTTGCCCCCACGACCTATGACCTGCAGATGCTCAGTCGGAATACCGAACTCGCTTATTATTTTGCAAAAATTTCTAAACACCTGTTTTCGCTTTTTTATTATGGGGTATTGTGTGTAGATTGATGATTAAAAAAAAGAATTTAATCCATTTTAAAATAAAGCTGTAACGTAACAAAATGTGGAAAAAGTGAAGGGGTCCGAATACTATCTGATTGCACTGTAGGCTAAACAAGAGCAAATAGGGCTAGCACAGATGAGGCATTTTGGTCAGTGTGGTCAGGTTGGGCTGATGAACCTTATTCCGTGATGTCTGACTATAGTTACCTATCCAGACCAGTTATTTCTCAACAGAAACATGAATACAAAGTTCATGACATGAATCCATTTTTAAATGCATACTTTCCAACTTTAATTCCTTCATACACCAGATTACTAATGTAAGTTATATTAAACTTTTTTTAAATCAAATACAATAGGCACAGATCCAATGGGCTCAAACCTGTCACAAGCCAAACAAACTTTCTTTCACTTATAAAACATTTTTATCTGTCCAAAATTGATTTTTAGTCATGGTAACAATAGGACAACCTTTATAGGTCTGTTTAAAGAGAACATGCAAGCGTACTTACTGGTTCTGGTGTTTGGTTCCTTGGATGTGTGCCTGATACTGCTCTATTGAGTTCAGTACAATGTTACAGATATTACAGGGATAGCCTTTAGCAGAAGCAGCTGTGAAAGATTATAATTTAGTTACCTACCATTATATTTTAAGCATTTTTTAAATAATACAATTACCTGCCTATGAAGAACATTTCACAAAAGTAGAAATGTTATAACGGTAGCTCAGCTGATCAGTTTCTTTTCCCTACCCTTCCCATTTTCTTACCCATGTCCAAAGCAAGGTAAAATTGCTCTAAAAAACTGTAATAGAACAAATGCACCAATGTTACGGAAACAGATATAAAAAATGCATATTGCCCTGCACCAATATGCATTTTCCGACTAATATTACAAGTTATGGTTAATTATAATGAAAACCCAAGAGATCAATATGCATTTGTAAAAAGAAAAGATAGGTTATTAGATTTCATGCAGAATCTGAAATGATGCTTTTAAAAAGATGTTCACAGTAAAAGATCAATAGATTATCCAACGGTAGAGAAGGGCTTGGCGTAGATTTAGTTTAGTTTGTTACTGTCACTCATACCCAGATAGAGTGAAAAGCTTTGTTGACAAGTGTGTGTGAAATCTGTATATTATCTGTATATGAGCTTTGAATAAAATGATGGGGCTATACAACTATACATTCAGACATCAGGGAGATATATGGAAAAAAATCATTTGATTATAGAGAGAACGTTAGATTTCATAGACACAAAGCAGATTAGCTGACTTAGTAAAGATAATGATTTTCCAAAAATGCTTTGAATTGGATTTCCAGAATAATATGACAGGAGTAAGCTATTCAGCCTAGAAAGGAGTGCTGGAATAACTGAGTGCTGGTATAACTCAGCGGGCCAGGCAGCATCTCTGGACAACATGGATAGGCGATGTTTCGGATCGGGACCGTTCTTCATAATTGATCAATTTACATTCTCTTCAAAAGATAGTAACCAAACCTTTATGTATTTGCATTTTCTTATATTTATTGAACATTTCTAATATCTATATTTGTTCCTGTACTCCAAAATTATTATCTAGTTTATCCTCTTGAAAAATTTAACTTCCATGTATAAAATATATTTAACTAATACCTTACATATGTTATGTTAAAATGTGTGTGGCTGTTTTGGTAAAAAGAAAAATGAATCACTTTTAAAAATAATAATTGGAAGGTATTTTATATATTTCTCAAACCCCACAATTAATTCATTAATTTGGTCACTCATAGTACATTGGGCATTCAGTTTTCTTACAGTTAACTTTGTCAGATCTGGGATACGCAGAGGTGGAAAACGTTTGGTGGCACTTCACCTTTCAGCTGTTTTAAGCAGCCATTAGTGATCAGGAAAACTACATTGATTCACACAGAATCTAAAATTATTTATATGGACAAATGCAATGTATTGCAGGGTGTGGTAAAATTGTTCATAAAAGCATCACAAAAATAGGTTTGAAGCAAATTGTACATCATTTACTACATTGAAAATTCAGGCTTTATTGCTCTATAGGAATTCTTTGTGCAACAAAAGATCATCCAAAAACTAAAAACCTTCAGTTACACATATCTACCAAATCTTTGGAGATTAGGATTGCAAATTCAGAAATGAATTTAATCATGGGAACCAAACAATCCGTGTAATGAGGAAAATAACCTTATTGACACTTAACTGTCTCAAGTCCTTAGACACAACTGCCCAATGAAAAGCTCATACTTGTATGTCAAAAAAAGAACTTAAAGAATATTTTAAAATTTCTCTCATTCTCATTTATATTTCCACATTAAATTCTTTGACAAAAGCCTGCTTTTGCAGTGAATACCAGAATTAACCAAACCTCTAGTCTCTGTGTCAACAAACAGGTTTTCAATTAAATAATAAATTTAGATAAGTAAAAAAGGACACAAAATGAAATTCTAAGTAATAAAAATGAAGAGTTAGGAAGGTCTGTAATGGAAGAAAAAGCCTAATGTTCCCCTATGAACAAATCACATTTGTTTCAATACTGAGAAAGGTGCATAATGGAAACTGGTGCTTGATCCCATGTTTTAATTTGACGTTTTATTCAATTGTGAGATATAAATTATAATTTTAGTGGTTAGAATTCATATCTGTGCAATTAAATCTCACCAAAACCTAATTTCCTCAAAGAAGATGTTAAGCTAAGTAGAAACATAGAAAATAGAAACATAGAACATATAAAAATAGGTGGGCCTGGTTCGACACAGCACCACCATTCAACCGCCATCGACTCAAGCATTTTCCCCACTACCGATGTACGGCTATCTTGTTTATAATTCCCTATTTTCTCTCTCCATCCTTTCTTAAAAGGATGGAGAGTTACATTACCTACCGTCCAGTCCACAGGAACTGATCCAGTCTATAGAACATTGGAAAATGATCACCAATGCATCCACGATTTCTAGGACCACCTCCTTGAGTACTTTGGGATGCTGACCATTAGGTCCTGGGGATTTATCTGCCTTCTGTCCTAACAGTTTACCCAACACCATTTCCTGACTAATGTGGATCCCCTTCAGTGCCTCCCTCCCACGAGATCCTTGGTCCCCTAGTATTTCTGGGAGATTGTGTCTTCCTCAGTGAAGATAGAACCACAGTACAGATGCTCCTCGACTTACGATGGGGTTACGTTCCGATAAACCCATCGTAAATCGAAAGGATCGTAAGTCGAAAATGCATTTAATACACCTGATTGCGTGGCTGACTGGGAGCTGCGGCTTGCTGTTGTTTAGTTTAGTTTAGTTTAGAGATACAGTGTGGAAACACGCCCTTTCGGCCCACCGGCTCCACGCCAACCAGCAATCCCCGCACATCAACACTATCCTAAACCCACTAGGGACAATTTACACATTGTACTTCCTGCGGCAACTGAAGAAACACAATCTGCCACAGGCAATGATGGTCCAATTCTATACTGCTATCATTGAGTCCGTCCTCACCTTCTCCATCATGGTCTGGTTTGGCTCAGCCACCAAGCACGACATCCAGAGGCTGCAACGGATCGTTCGCACAGCTGAGAAGGTTGTTGGATGCAACCTTCCCCCTATTGACGAACTGTACACTGCAAGGGCCAGGAAGCGAGCAGGCAAGATCATCTTTGACCCTGGCCACAAACTCTTCGAAGCACTTCCCTCTGGAAGGCGACTCCGGACTGTCAAAGCAGCCACAGCCAGACATAAAAACAGCTTTTTTCCACTAGTGATAGTTCTACTCAATAACCAAAGTCTGTAGTCTCTTTTTTGCTCTGGTTTATTTTCACCCACATGTTTAGACCGTAATGGTGTATCCTTATTGTTTTGATGTGTTTATGCTTTATTCTTAATTGTTAACTGTATGTTTGTGTTGTCATTTGTGAGCGGAGCACCAAGGCACATTCCTTGTATATGCATACTTGGCCAATAAACTTATTCATTCATTCATTCATTCATTCATACACCAAGTCAATTAACCTACATACCTGTATGTCTTTGGAGTGTGGGAGGAAACCGAAGATCTCGGAGAAAGCCCACACAGGTCACGGGGGGAATGTACAGACTCCGTACAGACAGCACCCGTAGTCAGGATCGAACCCGGGTCTCCAGCGCTGCATTCGCTGTAAAGCAGCAGCTCTACTGCTGTGCACCATCGTAAAGTTGAAATATCTTAAGTCGAAGCATCATAAGTCGAGGAGCATCTATACTCGCTTAGCTGTTTCTGCCATTTCCTTGATTCCCATTATAAATTCACCTGTCTCTGATTGTAAGGGGCCTACATTTGTCTTCACTAATCTTTTCCTTTTTACATATCTAAAGAAGCTTTTACAGTCATTCTCTGTCTTCCCCCCCAAGCTTTCTTTCATGCTCCTTTTCCCCTCTTAATTAACCCTTTGTCCTCCTCTGTTGTCAATTCTAAATGTCTCCCAATCCTTTGCTGCTTCCTCTGACCAATTTATATGCCTTTCCCTTGGATTTTAGTGCAGAAGTTGGCCATTCGGCCCTTCAAGTCAGCACCGCCATTCAATATGATCATGGCTGATCTACCAAAATCAGTACCCCGTTTCTGCTTTATCCCCATATCCCTTGATTCCGTTAGACTTAAGAGCTCCATCTAACTCTCTCTTGAAAACATCCAGTGGATTGGCCTCCACTGTCTTCTGTGGCAGAGAAATCCACAGATTCACAACTCACTGGGTAAAAAACTTTTTCTCATCTCAGTCCTAAATGACCAACCCCTTATTCTTACACAGTGACCCCTGGTTCTGGACTCCCCCAATATCGGGAATTTCTTTCCTGCATAGTCTGTCCAATGCCTTAAGAATTTTATATGTTTCTATAAGATCCCCTCTCATCCTTCTAAATTCCAGTGAATATAAGCCCAGTCGATCCATTCATTCATCATATGTCAGTCCCGCCATCCCGGGAATTAACCTGGTGAACCAACGCTGCACTCCCTCAATAGCAAGAATGCCCTTCCTCAAATTAGGAGACCAAAACTGCACACAATACTCCAGGTGTGGTCTCATCAGGGTCCTGTACAACTGCAGTAGGACCTCCTTGCTCCTAAACTCAAATCCTGTCGTTATGAAGCCCAACATGCCATTTGCTTTCTTCACTGCCTGCTGTACCTGCATGCTTACTTTCAGTGACTAATCTACAGGGACACCCAGGTCTCATTGCACCTCCCCTCTTCCTCATCTGACACCATTCAGATAATAATCGGCTTTCTTGTTCTTGCCACCAAAGTGGATAACCTCATATTTATCCACATTGTACTGCATCTGCCATGCATCTGCCCACTCACCCAACCTATCCAAGTCACCCTGCAGCCTCATAGCAACCCCCTAGCAGCTCACAAAGCCACCCAGCTTTGTGTCATCCGCAAACTTGGAGATGTTACATTTAATTCCTTTTTCTAAATCGTTAAAATATATTGTAAATAGCTGGGGTCCCAGCTTCCTGTCTGCCAACCAGCTCTCTATCCATGTCAATACCCTACCCCCAATACCATGTACTCTGATTTTGCACACTAATCTGTTGCGTGGGACCTTATCAAAGGCTTTTTGAAAGTCCAGATACACCACATCCACTAGCTCTGCCTTATCCATTCTACTTGTTACATCCTCAAGAAATTCCAGAAGATTAGTCAAGCATCATTTCCCCTTCATAAATCTATGCTGACTTTTACAGATCCAATCACTGCTTTCCAAATGTGCTGCTATCACATCTTTAAGCATCTTCCCCACTGTCAGGCTAACTCGTCTATAATTCTCAGTTTTCTCTCTCCCTCCTTTATTAAAAAGTGGGGTTTCATTAGCTACTCTCCAGTCCACAGGAACTGATCCAGAGTCTTTTGAACTTTGGAAAATGATCACCAATGCATCCACGATTTCTAGGGCCTCCTCGAGTACTCTGGGATGCAGACCACCAGGCCCTGGGGATTTATTTGTCTTCAGTCTCAACAGTTTACCCAACACCATTTCCTGACTAATATGGATTTTCTTCAGTTCCTCCCTCCCACTAGCTCCTCGGTCCCCTGGTATTTCTGGGAGATTGTTTGTGTCTTCCTCAGTGAAGACAAAACCAAAGTACTTGTTTAACTGGTCTGCCATTTCCTTGTTTCCCCATTATAAATTCACCTGTTTCTGACTGTCTGGGACCTACATTTGTCTTCACCAATCTTTTCCTATTTACATCTCTATAGAAGCATTTACAGTCAGTTTTTGTATTCCCCGCAAGCTTTCTTTCATGCAGGGTTGCACAGCGGTAGAGTTGCTGCCTCACAGCGCCAGAGACCCAGCTTCGATTCCGAATACGGGTGATGTCTGTACGAAGCTTGTACATTTTCTCTGGGAGCTCCAGTTTCCTCCCACATTCCAAAGATGTTCAGGTTTGTAGGTTAATTAATCTTTGGCCTTTAATAGTTTAGCTATTGTGTAGTTGTGTTTCAAGGTTCAGGCTAATAATATTCCAAATGCTCTTATAGCATTAGCATAATGCTCTTACAGCATTATAGCAAATGCTCTTCAGAAATGGCGAAGGCTATTCAAGGAGTAATCTGTTCACACGTGCAAATAAAAATAGTGCCATGGCAGATATATCAATTATTAATCAAACTGCCATCGGATAGTACTGAATGCACATTAGCTATTATGTACATCAATATTCAGTCTAGTCAATAGAGAAAGCTACTACAAGGTACCTGCGCAATAGCATCCCAGCAATAATTCTAGAGATGACGTTTCAAACATTGCAAGATTGCACAGATTTCAAATGGTGCAGTAAAACTACAAGTATGTTCTTTTCTGGTATTTAACTGTATTTCAGATAAGTTTCAAAAGTGATCTCATGCTTAATCAACAATAAGCCATTAAAAATTCCTTTCGATTTAACAATTTGTTTTAAATCAACAGCGTACACATTCAAGGGAAGGACTGGAATGAACAAATAATTAACATTTCATATTGGATAGCAATGGTTTTCATTTTTTCCGTATGTACTAATCCTAACGAGAGATAAGGTATGAATAATATAAAAGTAATTGAAAAGTCTGAGGAAGGGTCTCGACCCAAAACCCATTCCTTCTCTCCAGAGATGCTGTCTGTCCCGCTGAGTTACTGCAGCTTTTTGTGTCTATCCAAAAAGTAATTCTACTGGATTTCAGGGAGAGATAAAAATTGAACTGCAATTCTGACACAGTTGCATTCTTTTGGCATCCACATTTCCACAGTACAATATGGCAAGATTTATCAGTCTTGAAATATATTAGGTGGTGTATTTCCCTCATGAAACAATTTCAAACTAAAACAAGCAACATCTAAAGTCTGTCCATATATTTGTGTCCAAATTTACATTTTCTGATGTGTTCTTTGCATGAACTACAGATTATAATATTTGAGAAAACAAAAGAACTTAAGGTACTTTTGTAAACAATTTTAATGATATTCTTTGCATGGTTTCCCTAGCTGGACTATTACATATTTGATTGTAAATTTGCTCAGTTGTTCGCGAATAAATTCACAAAATCATAGAACCACAGTAGTCAATCCCTGAAATCAAAATAAAAACTTAAATATATTAATAATGTGAAATAAAAACAAACAGACAAACACAAAGTCTGTCAGCATCTGAAAGACCAAAATAAAAGTATGGCTTAACATTTCAGGTGTAGAACCTTTATTTTATGTTTGTGGAGCTTATTGTGCATTTTCAATATTTAATCCTAGTATCAACATGCAACATTTAGTGTTCCGGCAGACTACAAGTTGTATACTTACAATTGCTATCAGCCTGCCCCAGTTGCTCCAATAACTTCGCTTTTGTTTCACGCTTCTTGTGCCTTTTCCCCACATAGTGCTGTTTGGCAATAGCAGGATGGTTAAAAAAGGCTTGACACAGGTTACAATACTTGTCAGGATCACTGCTCCCAGATTCATCACTGGACTGCACAGTAGAAGTTGGAGCATTTTCATTCTTTACCTTGGGAGCAGCTGCAACTGGAAAACAAGTTTGAATCTGTTCATATCACTTGCTGATCAAATGAAAGTATCATTTATAATTCCTGAACAAAGAAAAACAAATCAGCGTTCACTTAAACAGGTATAGAGAGATAAATATCTTAATCATTTATGATTAAATGCTCTCATAAATTCTAGAAGAAGTGCAGGATCCAGGAGGACACAAGAGTAGCCATTGTTGTTCCTTTATTAACATAGAAACATAGAAAATAGGTGCAGGAGGAGGCCATTTGACCCTTCGAGCCAGCACCGCCTTTCATTGTGATCATGGCTGATCATCTACAATCAGTAACCTGTGCCTGCCTTCTCCCCATATCCCTTGATTCCACTAGCCCCTAGAGCTCTATCTAATTAAGAAGGGAAGTAGAAATAATCCAGGAAATTATAGGGCTGTGAGCTTCACATCAGTGGTAATGAAGCAATTGAAGTGGATTCTTTGAGATAGGCTTTACTTTCATTTGGAAGAGAACGGGCTAATTAGGGACAATCAGTATGGCTTTGCCTACGGCGTCATGTCTTATGAAATCAATGGGGTTTTTTAGGAGATGACAAAGGCGATTGATAAGGGTAAGGCAGTGAATGTTGTCACCTCGATTTAAATAAGGCATTTGATAACTCGTGGTAAGATGATCCAGAAAATTAATATGCATGGGAACCATGGTGATTTGGTCTTTTGAATTCAGAACTTGCTTACCCATAGAAGACAGAGGCCAGTGGTGGACTACTGTTATTTTGGTTGGAGATCTGTGACCAGTGAGTGGTGTTCTGCAGGTATCTGCAAGGTTGGGACCTCTGTGTTTTGTGAATATATCTAAACAACTTGGGTGCAAATGTAGATGGGTTGGTGCATAAATTTCTAGATGACACCAAAATTGGTGGAGTCAGCGAGTGACGAAGACTGTCAAACGATGCAGCGAAATATAGAACAGATATGGCAGATGGAGTTTAATCCAAGCAACAGATGCGCAGAATCAGAAGAAAAGAGAAGTAAACGGAAAGAGAGGCAGCAACAACCAAAGCCCAATCTGACATCTGGAATTACCTGCCCTGAATGCCAAAGAACTTTCAAAGTCAGGATTGGACTCATAAGCCACCAGAGTTCATAAAAACAGAACGTAAACCATCATCCTCGACCTCGAGGGATAGCCATGACGACAGGGGAATCGTGAGGTCCAAGTCCATAGTTCCCTGAAAGTGGCAACACAATTAAATAGTATGGTAAAGGTGGTGTATAGTCTGCTTACTTTCATCGGTCATGGCATCGAGCACCATAGTCAGGAAGTTGTGTTGCAGCTATTTAAAACTTTGGTTAGGCTGTATTTGCAGTATAACGTGTAGTTGTGGTTGTCCCATTGCAGGAAGGACATCGGACATCAAGGATTTGGAGAGGGTGCAAAAGAGGTTTACCAGAATGCTGCCTGTTTCAGAGGGTATTAGCTTACAAGGAGAGATTGAACAAATCTGGACTGTTTTCTTTGGAGTGAACGAGGTTGATGGTAGACTGATAGAAGTATATAAAATTATGAGGCATAGATAGGACAGTCAGAATTTTTTTTCCCAGAATGGAAATATCATAGATGACGAGAGGGCATAACTTTAATGTTAGGGGATCAGGTGCATTTAAAGAGAGGAACTGGGCACATTTTTTTTAAGAGAGTGGTAGGTGCCTGGAATGCACTGCCAGGGGTGGTAATGGAAGCAGATACAAAAGTGTTTAAGAGGCTTTTAGATAGACACATAGATATGTAGGGAATAGAAGGCTATCTGTCGCACACAGGCAGAGATTAGTTTAACTTTGCATCATGTTTGGCACAGTCACTGTGTCCCAAAGAGCCTGATCCTGTGTTTATACTGTTCTATGTTAAGTGCAGACAAAGGTTTTAGCCATTTATTATTAGAACTTCTAGTTTTTTAAGGATAATCAGCCTTATAAGGTTCCAAAGAATTAAGCCAAATTTGCCTCGGTATTGTTTCACTCTATAATCAAGGAAATACAATAATAACAATAATACTCTTATAATGATTCACTGTCTTTTGAATGGTTCACTATGTCCTTCTTTCACAGTTGCTTTTATTCATCAGACCCCAGATGGAACTAGTCTGCAAAACTATTAACAGTTCATCAAGCCTACAGAAATTGGACATCCCTCATCATTAGTTTACACATATCAATAGTCAGACTGAATGGTCATCAGGAGAATTTTTTTAATTCAAAATTAATTGAAAATTAATCATTAATGGCACTATTTGGAAAAGAATAGGGAGTTTATCCTGGCATTCTGCCTAATGTTTCTTCCTTGAGCAAAATAGCAAATAAAGGTAATTTGGCTCTCAGAACCTCCAGTAACAAACACAGTTACCAGAGCTGCCAAAAACATTTTTTTTGTTTAAAATACTTACACTAAGTTCTGAGGGATATTTGAAGTACAATGCACCAAATAACAGCAAGGTTTCAAGTCTTCACAAATCTGCTATTATAATTTTGACCAGCAAGAGATCAGTGGCCAGTTTTTATTCTACTAAATTATAATACCAGACAGGTTGGCTATTTTCTTTTTTTAAAGTCTATAATTACTTTTGCTGGGATGACTGTCAAATCTGCCAATGTAACATATAGGTCTAGGTTAGAATTTTTGTTCATCTAAACCTGAACAAAAGCAACATGAAAATGCTTCGTCACATCTTTAATTATGAATTTAATTAAGTATTCTCAAAAACACAGTGATTTGGTCGTTAATTTCAGTTTAAAATAGAGTCATTGCATTTTTTCCTAGTTACTTGATTTTCCACTCTGATAATGAGTTCAGCCTGAGCTTCATGTGCTACTAGTTGGCTCCTTATTCAGTTTCAGAGCATTTTTGAATTATTCGACAGACCTAAATTTGGCCTTTCTATAAATCTCCATGTTTTAGTCATTGCACTCAATTAATTTCCCATAATAGTCTGCATAAATATTTGGTGGCAAATCTGTTTTCTACAATGACACATGTGAACTATTATGTCAAACATCCATATTCCATCCCAGGAGCCTTAGTGTGTAAACCTTTCAATGCTACTTGGTACCTTTACTATTTCAATACATTATAGGCATAGTCAGAATTCTAGAGTCATACAATATAGAATCAGGCTCTTTGACCAACCGTCTGCACTGACCATCATTCACCCAACCTCCAATAACCTGATTTTATTTTTCTTGAATTCCCATCAACTCCGCACATATTCTACCACTCACCTATGCACTGGAGGCAATGTATAGTGGCCAATTAACCTGCCAACCTGAATATCTTTGGGATGCGTGTTCAAACCTATGTTGTCCTGCAAACCCCACATAGTAAGCACCTGAGATCAGGAATTAATCTAATGCTGATGCCTTATGGGAGCAGCTTTGCACCACTGTGCTGCACATATATTTTCATTTGACTATAAAAATCAGTCAAAGATTTAAAATAAAACACAATTTACTTTGGGAACACGCTGAATGCTGTCATTCAGAAATGACAGAATCAGTTCCCAATCTAAAAAGACATTATTAAATTCATAAGGAAGATATTAAAAAATATCACCAAAGCAGTTCTTCACCTATACTTACCGATCTCTACTGCTCCAGTGTCATTTTCCCCAAGCTTATGACTGCAAATGGACAGATTGCTGAAAACCAGCTTATACAAGTAGATTCCTGAAAATCAGGAGCATAATCTTAATTATTTGGCCATGACAATGTACCAGGTTTACTTACCAGAGGATGCTTGGATAGTTTCATTTTGCTTTTGCTTGAGTTTCAGAGTTTTTGCATGGTTCTTTCCCTGGTAATGAGACTGAGCAACAACTGGCGCCGTAAAGGTCACATTACAGAGTGGACAATATTTATTCCGATCAACTTCTCCATTGCTATTGTCCTGTAGCAAGGTTCAAAAATTACTGTTTTCATTAACTCCACATCTAACATTCATGTAGGAAAAAAATATATCACAGTGCTTTGAAACACCATTATACTACATTTTGACCTCTGGTATTTTCCTTTTTGCACTAACAATTGTACTTGTGTATGGCTTGATTGTACTTATATATATTATTTGACTGGATAGCATGCAAACAAAGTTTTTCACTATATTTCAGTGCACGTTGTGGTAATAATCCAATAATAAAATAGGTCCAATATTTAGGTGTTAGTTGTAATGGATGAAAATTTATTGATCATGTTTAAGAACATATAACACAGAAGAAAGAGCAAGTCATCCAGCCCCTATTATCCTCTTAATAAGATCTCAGCACCACTTTACTGGAGTAACCCTAGATCCTTTGAATTCTTGAATATTCTACACTTGGACTTAAATATGCTTAGAAACCAATTCTTCTTGAATTTCTTCGAAAGGGAATTCCAAAGATTTACTATCTCAGTGAAGGCATTTTGTTTCAAGTCACTCCTGAATGGATGACATCTTATTTTCAGACACTACAGCCCGGGTTAATGTACGGGGATCGCTGGGCGGCACGGACTTGGAGGGCCGAAAAGGCCTGTTTCCGGCTGTATATATATGATATGATATGATATGATAGTATACAGGCCCTGTTCTTCGAAGACAATCACTGTATCCCACGATCACTCTAATCACTCTGTTGCAAGTATGTCCTTCCCAGGGTTTTGAGACCAGATTTTGAAAGAATTCTGGCATACCTTTTCCATTCCCAATTAATCTGCAATGTTTACTTTATTGTGGTAAACGAGGCATATGGTTTGCTTGCCTTCATTCCTGGGGCACTGAATATAAGAGCCAGGAAGTCATGGTGCAGCTCTATAGGACTCTATAGGACTCTCTAGGCCGCATTTGGAGTACTTCATGCAATTCTGGTTGCCCCATTATTCTCGGTGCCCCAGTACAGAAAATATATGGAGGCTTTGGAGAGAGTGCAGAGGAGGTTTATCAGAATGCTGCCTGGATTAGAGGGTTTCAGCTACAGGGAGAGGTTGGATAGACTTGGATTGTTTTCCCTGGAACTTCAAAGATTGAGAGGAGACTTGATAGAAGTATATACAATTATGAGATGCATGAATAGGGCAGAAATGTCCAACATTTGAGGGCATAGCTGTAAGGTGAAAGGGGTACAGTTTAATGGAGATACGCAGGGCAACTTTTCTTTTTACACGGTGAGTGGCATGGAACACATTGCCAGAGGTGGTGGTGGAGGCAGATACGATAGTGATGTTTAAGAATCATTTGCTTTCACTTTGCCTGTCTGCATCCTCCTCACAACGTACACTAACTTAGTATGAGCAGCAAACTTAGATAAATTGCATTATGTCCCTTTATTTAATTCATCGATACAGATTGTGGACAGCAGCATTGAGCCATATGGCACTCCAATAATCACAACTTCTCAACCTATTTTCAGGCTTTTCCGTAAAGAGGCAGCTAATATGATCAAAGACCCACACCACTTAGGCCACACCTACATCTCACTACTACCATCAGGAAGTTGGTACATGGGCCTGAGAACTGGAAGCTTTAAGATCAAAAATGCTTCTTCCCAGCAGCCATCAGATTCCTGAACACTGCATAAACCAATCACAACCTCACCTCAACTATGATCTACTAAGGACTACTATATGGGCCTCAGTTTTGCACCTTAATGGTGTGGTTACCTAGTGGTTACCTAGTATTACTGATTATGAATTTATTGCATTATTGATTATTGTATATTTATTTATGTGTCATTGCATTAAAGGGCCTGTTAAGCTGCAGCAAGTTTCATTGCCGGTACATACAAGAATGAAACATTGTTGGCCCTTGAAAATGACCCGCTTATTCTATTTTCTGTCCATTAACCAATTCTCTATCTACACGTAAATTACTCCCAATCCCATGTGATCTCATTTTGTACAATATGGAACACCTTATATTCTGAAGGTGTACAACACCTGAAAATCCACATATTTGTTTAACTTCTCTGCCATTTCCAAATCTACTGGTTCCATTCCTTTTCTATTCTGCTTTTCCCAACCTCAAAAGAATTAGATTTGCCAAACATGGTTTTCCTTCCTAAAATCGGCACGGTAGCGCAGCGGTAGAGTTGCTGCTTTACAGCGAATGCAGCGCCGGAGACTCAGGTTCGATCCTGACTACGGGTGCTGTACTGTAAGGAATGTAGGTTAATTGGCTGGGTAAATGTCTAAAAAAATTGTCCCTAGTGGGTGTAGGATAGTGTTAATGTACGGGGATCGCTGGGCGGCACGGACTTGGTGGGCCGAAAAGGCCTGTTTCCGGCTGTATATATATGATATGATATGATAATCCATGCCGACTGCCCAATCATGTAATTATTATTTTCCAACTAATAGTAAATTCTGTAGTATTTTCTCTGCTGGAGTTAACAGGTTAGTTTAGTAAATGTTTTCTCTCTTTCTTTAAATAATCAAACCAATCTAGAATGTACTGCATTGTGGAGGGTGACAAGCAGCACATCCATTGACTCCACCCCCTTCTTTCTCAAAACTTGGGATAGATTTCACTATCCTGGGGATTTCTCAGCTTTCAGTCTCATTAATTTCTTTTATACTTAATTTTAAAACTAATTCTATTTTTTTTCAGCTTCTTATTCACTCAAGACCTGTTGTTCTCTGCTCGTTCCAGAGACGTTTTGTGCCTTCTCATGTGAAGATACAAGATATTTGTTTCATTTCTCTGCCATTTCCAAATCTCCCAATATATTTACTCCTATCTCAGTCTGCAAGGGGTGCAAATTAACCTCTCGTTTTCACATATCTTTAGAAACTTTTACAGGCCAATTATATTTTTTCTCACAAGTCTCCTACTTTTTCATTTATTTCTTAATTAACATCTAGGTTGTCATTTTCAGAAACTGTGATCACTTTGCAACCACACACATTCAATGGATTATAGACTGCACATTTTCTATTTCCATTTGTGCCATTAATTTAACTATCTTGTTATGAATGTTGCTTGTATTCAGATAAAGGCCATCAATCTTGTCCTTTCCCCATTTTGCTCTGCTCTTACTTGGAGGCATACTCTTATGTTTGTACGCAATGTCCCTTCCTGACGTACTCTGCATCATTACCCATTTTGCTACTATTGCCTGGCTCTTTGTCTTTAGCATTCTACGCTTCCATGCTTACAATTTTTAAAAACAAATCATGCTGGACAAATGTATTTGATGGAGTGCCAAAAAGAGTTGATGAAAATTGTGCAAAATGATGTTTATATGGACATTCAAAAGGCATATTACAAACTACAAGGTAATTTCATGCTTTAGTAAAATCAAAGTACAGAATTAAAACAGTAAAGGCATGGATTCATTTAGTGATCTAAAGTATGGTATACTTTCCAGATATTCCACAAGATTCACATTGGGACCACTGTACCCGTTGAAATGTATTAATGGTAGTCATGGATACATTATTCAGGGCAGAATTTTGAAGCCTACAGTTGACTCAAAACTCAAATGTAATTCAGGAGGACGGTAGTAATACATTAGGTGGACTTGCACAGAACAGGTAAGGGAGATGAAATTTAATGAAAAGAGAATTCAATATTCAATTGAATTGAAAAAATAAAGAATAAACTAAATATTGAAATCGGCAATCTGGCTCGTCCGTACAAGTCTGTGAAGGTGGTAAAATAAGTTTTAAAAGCATAAAGGATCCTGGGTTCTTTCAACTGAGGGATGTGTCCTCTGCATTACAGCTGGTGGAGCGATAGAGATGCTGTTCTAAAGTGCCAGAGACCCCGGTTCAATCCTGACTATGGGTACTGTCTGTACGGAGTTTGTACGTTCTCCCTGTGACTGCATGGGGTTTCTCCGAGTGCTCTGGTTTCGTCCCACACTCCAAAGACTTACAGGTTTGCAGGTTAATTAGCTTCTGTAAAATTGTAAAAAATAAGTCCCTAGCCCGCTGGTGGACTCAGTGGGCCGAAGGGCCTGTTTCCGCGCTGTATCTCCAAAGTCTAAAGAATTCACAAAGCACTACACAAAATAGAATTTACTATTGAGAAATTTGTTGGGGGAGGGGGAGGGGAAGTAAATAATGACAAAATATGTAAGGAATTACAAATTCCTTCAAATCTTTTTTGGATACTAAATACAGTAAGCCAATAAGATTTGAATTACTCTTATCAATTTGGTTTTCAGTCACAGCCAAGTGACTTCTTTGCCATGCTCTAACCAATCTGGTGACGTAGATAGACATTTCAGAGTGCATGGCTGCCAAGCTCTTCATCACCATCCCTCATTCTCTCTGATCCGTCACATTGCAAGGAGCCACAGTATATATGACCAGCTCCTTAAAGTAACCCCTTGGTCTTTACTCCACTTCCACTGAGTCACCGCACTTCAACTCATTACACATATAACTTAAAAAAGAACAAACTGCTGGAGGAACTCTGCAGTTCAAGTAGCATTTGTGGAGGCAACAGGATAGTCAATGTTTGTGACTGCTGCCAAGTCTCAACCTGAAACATTGACTAACCCTTTGCTTCCATATATATTGCTGGACCTGCCGAGTTTCTCCAGCAGATTAATTTTGATGCCGTATATTTGATTCTAATATCTGGTCTCTTGTGTGATTTCCTGAACTCCTATAGCACTTTGACTCATGAACCTTGAATCCCTTCTTTTGCCCTGATATCCACCTGATACTTTATATACCTATCCTAATCCACAAACCTTGTGCATCTGATAAAATGCCTTGAAAATAAAAACAGAAATTAGAAAATTTGTTGTTTCTTTTGCCTGAGCCTTGTCCATCCCACGTTTAATGTTGGCATCAGCTGTTAAATAACAGCAGTAGGGCACTATGTTATCACTTCTAAAATGACTTAATAGGAAAGAGAAACATCACATGGGAATGTATCTAAACTTATAACATGGGATTTAATGGGGGGGAAAAGGAGGTTCCTTTTCAGAAGATTGTTACGGACTGTTTTCTGGGAATGCAACTCCTCTGCAATGTGGGGAAAATGCTGCATTAAATTTTCAGGATTAAACACAAGCTGGGCCTCAGCCAGAGAACTGCATTCAATACTAAGCATTTCACTTTTTAAGATTTCAAGACAAAGGGCCAGAGCAGGCATGATGGGCCCAAAAGCCTCCTTATGCTTTGTACCATTCAATGATTAAAAACTTACAGTAGGATCTTTTTTAATTATTTTAGCAACTGGTTCGCCATCTTGATGAAGCTCTTCATACCGACGTACTTTATTGGCATGTTTCTTGCTCTGTGGAAATAGAAATTATATTGTATTAAGTAATTGACACCTAGAGGACAAAGAGTACTTTCAGTTGGGCTGTCAATAAACTAATGATATAATAGATTAAATGGGGTGTATAAAACACCGTTAAAAGCTAGCATCTTCAGTAAAAAGTCATGCATTAATGTCTGCTGTAAAGCAAATTATAATAATTGCATTGAAATAACTTGAACAAGTTTTTTTTAAACTATTAAAGTGAAAGCATTTCATCCATTCTTGCTAATTAATTCCACCATTGGGAAGCTTTAGCTTTTTATTAAGTTTCAAATTTTGCTGCGCCAGATTGCATAAGCAATGCCGCAGCACTATAGGGCAAGATCTCAGTAGCCCCATCTCCCCATACTAGCACTTAACTGATCCAGCTGCCAAACTTGAATATCACTGGCCCAGAGCATTGCAGAGTCCAGTAGTATACCCTGAGCAACAACAGAGCTTCCAGCTATTCATTGAGGAGGCACTGTCCTGAGAGCTATTAACAATCTGACTATGTTGAAACAAGGAACTAACTACTAAAGCTCTGAGTATTTGTTTAATCATTTATTCAGAGATATTGAAAATTATTAAGTGAAATAAAATGTATTAAAATTGTTTTAAAAAATGACAAAATTTACCAAAAGCCCACAACTATTAAATGCATTAAATTGAGGCAAAATTAGAAATTTACCATGTTCTTTATCTACAAATCCAAAGATCTACAATTTCCATTGAAATCAATAAGGATGGATCTAAACTGACACATGATCCCAGAGTTAATTATTCAGTATAACAACAGATCATTCAAATTTAAGTCAAATGCAAATTGAAATAGGTCTGCTATTTTATTACCTGATAATGTGCTAGTCTCTGGGACTCTGAAATCAGCACAGCATTACACACTTTGCAGTGAGTATCTGTGAAGAGCTCACTATTTCCCTCGATGATCTTTTGTACTGCGAAAGAAAATCAAAAGAACTAAACTGAAAGAGCACAGTGCTAATTTGCCATATTTATTGTCTTCCTTGTACATTCATTGTTTCATTAAAGTATATACACCATTTAAAAAAAAAAGTAACTTTCATCTTCTCTCAAGAAATGTGCATACTACAATTCCAGCCAAAAAACTGTTTCCTAAAAGTTCACTGTGACCTCCTTGCTTTTGTTCTCTATGAAGGTGATTGGCAAAAGTGTAGTATCTCATATGCTCATAAACATCTTTCTCAAAATGCCCAGATCCTCTCCAAGAACAGTGCACCTATTTCCCTGGAAGTCTCTATTCTTCTACCCATTTTAGAATTATGCCCTCTAAAGTCTATACTATTCTTTCTTCACCTTGCTAAATGCAGGCATCATTCTCATCATTAAATTTCAACTGACATTTATTTGCTCATTACATTTACCTGCCTAGGTTTGGTTGAGTAGTATCATGGAGTCAGAAGCATACAGCATGGAAAGAGGCCCAACTCACTCATATTATTATTGTACCTGCCTCAATTACTTCCTCTGGTAGCACGTTCCATGTACCCACCACCTTCTGTATGATAAAGTTGTCCCTCGGATTCCAATTACATATTTCCCCTCTCACCTTAAATCCATGTCCTCTACTTCTTGATACCCCTCCCCTGGGGCAAGATTATGTATTCACCCTATCTATTCCCCTCATGATTTTATACATCTCTGTAACATCACCCATGGAACTTTCTCCATCATAAAAGTTAACCTGTCTGATCTGTATTTCCGAGATTTACATCTAGGAAATCTTTTTTATATTAAAGAACATAAAAAATATAATTCTCCAGTCCTTGGGTATCACTCCTTAATTTTCAGATGTTTCAAAGATTATGGCTAGGGCCTCTGCAATTTTCTTTTATACTTCTTTCAATAATCCAGGATTCATCCGAAACGGATCACATGGGTTATCATGACATGACATAGATGCCAGTTGGCAAGATATGACAAGAATATAATGCATCGGGAGGACATAAAAGTTAACGGAATGGCAAAGAGAATGGCAAGCATAAAGTGGAAGAATAGCAAGAACATTGCTGCGAAGAATAACAAAACATTATATTATTTGAATGGTGCAAGATTATTCAATGGTGGTGTTCATAAACGTTGGTATTTTTGTGTGTAAAAAATGAACTCGCAAAATGAAATGAAGTACAAACGCGGGGAATTTTGCTACATATGTACAGGACTATGTTGAGACCACATCTGGAATAGTTTATGTAGTTTTAGTCTATTTATTTAAGAAGAAATACAGAAGAAATATGTCTTCTCTGGAGACCGAGAACAGAAGTTTCATTAGATTCATCTAGAAATAAAATGAGGACAAATTATGCAGATTAGGCCTTTACAATCTGGAATTTAGAAAATGAGAAATGCTTCAATTGAAATATACAAGTCCTGAGGAGGTAAATTTTGAAAGGATGTTTCAACTGTTGGAAAAATCTAGCTGTTGGAAAAATCTAGAACTAAGCTAAATGGCCTCAGGCTGGAACGGTTACCCATTTAAGACTGACATGGGGTAGAATTTTGTCTCTCAAAGACTGAATCTTTTTAATATCCAACCAGAGATTTATGGAGGCTATTGTCAAGAATATTTAACGCTGAGATAGATTTTGAGATCTTCAACTAATCAAAAGTTATGGGGATCAGGCAGCAAAGTGAAGGTTGAATTTAAAATTAGATCAACCAAGACCTTATAGAACTGCAGGGAAGATTTGAGGGACAGATCACTCCTCCCCCTATTTCTTGTGTTCTTATATCAAGAACACATGCAAAAGTAACAGCAAAAGTAACAAGTGCAACAGCAGGAAAATGCCAGAATCATTTAAGTTCTGTTCTACCCTTTGACCTTAATACAACCAAATTTAATTTTTTTAAATAAAGAGCAAAATACAAACTTGACCTAGTCCTTGATATGGAGCAATAGCTTTGTGAATTAAACTACAGGTGCTAGAATCTGAAACAAATGCAAAAAATCCTGAAAAGATTTAGTCAGTCAAGCAGCATCTGTGGAAAGAGAAACCAGTCAGCGTTTTGGGTCAGCAACCCTTCCTCAGCACATTTCATTTTGCGAGTGCTCCGGAACCCAACTGCTATATTTTTTTAGAAATGGCTTGTTTTCAGCAAAACCTAGATCTACACCTGTTGAAGTAACACTGACACAACGGGCATAGGTTAATGTGAAATAGTGCAGCCAATCTTCTGTGCCACTCACTCATGGCTGCTGCATGAATCACAGGAGGCTCACTGATGCTGCATGACTGCACCTTGTGCAAGATAAGGATAAAGACGATCAAAATGATATTCCATAAAATGTGCAGATATTAGAAATGAACTAAAAAAGTGGAGAACTGATATTTTATTAAAGGTAGATACAAAATGTTGGAGTAACTCAACGGGTCAGGCAGCATCTCGGGAGAGAAGGAATGGGTGACGTTTCGGGTCGAGGCCCTTCTTCAGACTGGGTCTGAAGAATCATATTCTTGCAATCTGCAATCTGCAATTCCAAACTTGGGATTGCAGATCTGCAATCCCAAACTTAACATAAATATAAAAACACCTGACGCAGGAGTTGGTCTTGAAAAACTAACCAGATTGACAAAAATATTCAGGCAGAACTACTTTCAAGGTGACATTAACCTTCTCAAAGCTACAAGAAGAAAAAGCAAGAAGTTAGTTGGAGAAACAGTTTCAGCTATGGAGCTCAGAAGCATGGATGAAGAAGGCTAAGGAAATTTATGCCCAAAGGCAAAAAAGTTTGAGAGATCCAACACACAACATATCATAAATGGAGACACAGACACAACAGCAATTATGTACTGTGGGTTCTTGGAGACCGTCCAGAGGTCCCTGACTGTGGTAACACAAGTAGATAGCGGTGTGCTTGCCTTCATCAGTCAGGGCGCTGAGTAAGTCAGGAAGTCATGTCGCAGCTTTATAGGACTTTGGTTAGGCCGCATTTGGAGTATTGGGTGCAGTTCTGATCACCCATTGCAGGATGTGGAGGCTTTAGCAAGGGTGCACTAAATTGATGCCTGGGGCAGCACAGAGGCACAGCTGGCAGTGCTGCTGCCTTACAGGGCCCGAGACGCAGGTTCAATCTGACCTTGGATTGTTTACCTGGAGCTTGCATGTTCTCCCTTTGACCGCATGGGTTTCTTCCTGCTGCTCTGGTTTCCTCCCACATCCAAAAGCCAAACACATTTCTAGATTAGTTGGCCTCTATGATTTAACCCCAGTGTGAATGGAGTGAATGTGATAGTGGGATAAGTAGTATGAACTGGTCGGTGTGGACTCGGTAGGCCAAAGGACCCATTTCCATGCTGTATCTTTCAAACAATTAATTAGAAGGCATTAGCTATAAAGAGGTTGAACAAACATAAATTGTTTTCTCTGGCGAATGGTATCCTTTACTGCTGATTGTTCGCAATAACCAAGTGTAATTTATGGCATTTCAGAGACCTAATAATAAAATGTAGGCTGAGCAAGAACTGCATTGACAGAGGTGCCTTTTTTCAGCTGAAACATTAAAGCAAAGCCTTACCTGCCCTAAGCTACAAATCTCCACAGTCTCAACACAACACTACTGGTGGTGGCAGCAGGCGCAGCCAAAGAAGCTAAGTGGGTGAGGAAGGGGGTGGCGCCGGTAGGCACGGCCGAGGAAGGGGCCAGCGTCGGCATTTCGGCCTGGTAGTGAGGTTCTGTAGGTCTCACTATAACAGAAATTCATTTTCAAGAGGTCCGTGAAAACAAGGGTTTACAGTATATAAAACAATGAAAGGCATCGATATAGTTGAGTCATGGTGTATCGATACGGATCATTTGCCAGCAGAGATTAGTTTAATGGCAATGTATTCCAAGCATGTGAGTGAGGTAAAAAGAAAAGAGGAAAAGAGCCGAGTGCTTGCTAGGAACATTTTTGAAAATTTACACACAAAATTACCAGTTTCAAGCCTCTTTTAGTGTATTTCAAGGTAAAAACAGACATTACAAAATAATGTGAATATGCCACTGTATACTAATAACATTTTGAAGTATATTCACACATTAATTCATTATCAGCCCAAAAAGGTAGTAATTGGTAGTATTTTCTGCAGTGTTTTATATTTTAACCCTGTTTTAATTAATTTATAATCTTGCACTCAAATTTAATATTTACTCATTACAGTTCCACCACTGATTTTCTGGCTCTCTTGGTTCCAGAGCTTTGCTGGTTTATCCAGCAGGCCAAGAAAGTCGGCTCTGGGGATAAATGTGCTGGCTCCAGCAGGTTGCAAATTCAACCCACCGATCGACCATGGAAGTTCCGATCAGGCCTCGATGAGGCCCAGCAAAGGTGTCACATTTTCGTGGAGACTTCAGGGCGCGGGGGATTTCTCGCGGAACCCCTAGCGACCTCTAGCGGAACCCTAGTGTTCAATACAAGTCTATATATTCAATACAAGTTTATTTATTTTTCTTTCTTTTTTTCGATCCGATTTCTCCGTTTAATGGGCAAAGTGAAAAACGTGGAAATCATGCCAAAAAGCACAGAAAAAGAATTTTAAAAATGCCGGAATTCCCCGTAAACGCAGAAAATTCACCCGCCTGGTATTCAGTACAGACATTGTGGGCCAAGGGCCTGTCACTGTGCTGTACTGTTTCATGTTCCAAGAGGCTATGTTCTGAATATAGTGACAAAGGCTATAGTGACAAATGGAGACAAAATTGTGTTAGATAATAAAGAGGAGGCATATGGGTAGAAGAGGGAGATGGGGTGATAATGGGAAATAGGGGATCAGGAATAGGGAGGAATTAGATGAACAGGAGAAGAAAGGAACAGGATGGCTGGGGTAGGAAAGAACTGCAGATGCTGGTTTAAATCGAAGGTAGACTCAAAATGCTGGAGTAACACAGCGGGACAGGCAGCATCTCTGGAGAGAAGGAATGGGTGACGTGTCGGGTTGAGACCCTTTTTCAGACTGATTCAGGATGACTGGGGTAGTGGGAGAACTATATGGGATGGTAGTGGCTTTTACCACTTGCTGCTGGAATTTATTGGTCAACTTTTGAAACACATAGAAACATAGAAAATAGGTGCAGGAGTTGGCCATTCGGCCCTTCGAGCCTGCACCGCCATTCAATATGATCATGGCTGATCATCCAACTCATTATCCTGTACCTGCCTTCTCTCCATACCCCCTGATCCCTTTAGCCACAAGGGCCACATCTAACTCCCTCTTAAATATAGCCAATGAATTGGCCTCAACTACCTTCTGTGGCAGAGAATTCCACAGATTCACCACTCTCTGTGTGAAAAAAAACGTTCTCATCTCGGTCCTAAAAGACTTCCCCCTTATCCTTAAACTGTGACCCCTTGTTCTGGACTTCCCCAACATCGGGAACAATCTTCCTGCATCTAACCTGTCCAACCACTTAAGAATTCTGTAAGTTTCTATGATCCCCCCTCAATCTTCTAAATTCCAGCGAGTACAAGCCGAGTCTATCCAGTCTTTCTTCATATGAAAGTCCTGCCATCCCAGGAATCAATCTGGTGAACCTTCTCTGTACTCCCTCTATGGCAAGAATGTCTTTCCTCAGATTAGGAGACCAAAACTGTACGCAATACTCCAGGTGTGGTCTCACCAATGCCCTGTACAACTGCAGCAGAACCTCCCTGCTCCTATACTCAAATCCCCTCGCTATGAATGCCAACATACCATTCGCTTTCTTCACTGCCTGCTGCACCTGCATGCCTACTTTCAATGACTGGTGTACCACGACACCCAGGTCTCGTTGCATCTCCCCTTTTCCTAATCGGCCACCATTCAAATAATAGTCTGCTTTCCTGTTCTTGCCACCAAAGTGGATAACCTCACATTTATCCACATTATACTGCATCTGCCATGCATTTGCCCACTCACCTAACCTATCCAAGTCACCTTGCAGCCTCCTAGCATCCTCCTCACAGCTAACACTGCCCTCCAGCTTCGTATCATCCGCAAACTTGGAGATGTTGCATGGCAATATGCAATTAAAATTTCCACATTTTATTCTTTGTTGCTGAAAAGTATATGAACCAATCCACACTTCAGAATTACATAAACGGATCAACCAGGAATGGAACCAGTTGTAAACCCAGATGTGCTGATTGGTGAATTAGGTACTATAAATTTTCCATTGCTATAAGTAAGTAGCAAAAGAGATGTGAGAGAGAATAAGTTGCTGGCTTCAAGAGTAAAGGGAAGAGAATCAGAAATGGTGGGTGGCCTTGCTCTGCAGGGAGCGTGCATGGCTCCAGCGGTCTCCTGTGTCTTAATGAGTACATCAGTGAGAACATAGACCCGTACAGCAAAGACAGGCTCTTCAGCCCACAATGTCTGTGCCAAGACCATCACTTATCTGCCTGCAAATAATCCATTTCCCAACATTCCCAGCATATCCATAAACCTATCCAACAGTCTCTGAAATGCCACTAACAGATCCGCTTCAACCACCACCCTCGGCAGTGCTTTACAGCACTCACTGCCATCTGTGTAAAAAAACTTCCCCACATATCTCCTCTGAACTTTGCCTCTCTCATCCTAAAGTTATGCCCTCTAGTATTTGATTTTTCTCTCCTGGGAAAAAGGTTCTAACTATCTATCCCAACTATGTCACCCTCAACCCCTGGTACTCCAGAACAACCATCCAAGTCTGTCCAACCATTCACTGCAGCTAATACCCCCCAATCCAATCATCATTCTGGTAAACTTCCTTTGCAGTCTTTCCAAAGTCTCCACATAGTTGCTGTAATGGGGTGCCCAAAACTACTCACAATATTCCATAGCGCCCTAACACAAGTCCCATAAATCAGTCAGATTGGCGCTCACCATATAGGCCATATATGAGAAACTGTCACTGAGACAAGATAACAGAAAGTCACTTACATTCATACTATGTTGTCCAGAAAAGAAATTTGGAGCATTTAAAATGCAAAAGAACTTTCAATTCCAAATCCAGGGTATGTACGAGCTTTCAGTTGATATAACTTGGCTATAAGATTCTTTGATTACATTTCTTTTAAAATGAATCTTTCCTTTCAAATGATGCTTCGGCTCATGCAACAATCATATATAGCTGGTTAATGAGAATTAAGAGAAAAAAAATCTCCATGGACTTTGTTCATACCTAACACAAAGGAAGACGACTATGAATGCTGATGGTCAATCTTCTCAATCCCTGTTTATCACAACAAAAGTTCCTCAGGGAAGCATTAAACTAATCTCATCTCCTTTCACAATATTCAGATTTGGGCTGAAAATTGGGAAACAGCATTTGTGACGCACAAATTCTAGCCAACGGTACCTCAACTGGTAAATTTAACCACTTCTCCATGACACTCAAAAGCATTAGCCTTCCACCTCATATGAATGATCACTGATGAGAAACAAAAAAAGACCCATTCTCTGCATTGTGAGACCCCCCCCCCCAAAGTTGTTCCACTATCTGCAAGGCTAAGCATGTTCCACCTTCAGGTCCAATATCTTTCACATAATTGATCAATGTTCATTATGTTATTTCTGTTTAATTCCTTTCTTTCATGACTCTTGCATTAGTATACAGCATCAGGTTAAATGAATGTTTGCATCGTTCAAAGCTTTCTTTTGGTAGAATCCCACCTCCTTTTACTGGAAAGACAATAGGACTTGGGGACACCACCAAATCCAAATTTCATTCTAAACTGCAAATCAACCTAACTTGGAAATATCACAATTCGTTTATCACCAAGGGAAAATCTTGGTGTCACTCTCCACCATATTTCATTAAAGGAGCATCTTTAACACAGAGTGCAGCAGGTCAAGGAGGTGGGTAATCTTCTCAAGTACAATAAGCACTTTGTTACAAATGACATTGGGAAGAAGAGGACGGAGGTTCTGCAACATGAGTTTAGAGAGTTAGGAAGAAGGCTGAAAAGAAGAACCTCTAGGGTGGTTATCTCTGGTTTGCTTCCAGTACCCCGTGCTGGTGAGGGCAGGAACATAGGGGATCTGAATGTGTGGCTAAGGAGCTGGTGCAGGGTGCAGGGATTTAGATTTATAGACCACTGGGATCTCTTCAGGGGTAGAGGTGACCTGTACAAAGGGGACTGGTTGCACCTTAACGGGAGGGGGACCAACATACTGGCAGGCAGGTTTGCTAGTGCTACACCGGTGGGTTTAAACTAAATAGTGGGGGGGGGGGAGAGGAATTGACAAATTGGAAGTATAAGGATGGCGTTAAAGGGAAAGAGAGTGCAGGAAAAGTTACGAAAGACACCCAAATTAATGGGACGGAAAGTTCAAGAAGGGATAAGAGAGTTAGGTAAAATAAGAACCTAAAATAAGAAATAAAGTGGATTAGTTTGAAGCTCAGTTAAAGATTGGTAGGCATGATGATGTGGAAATTACAGAGCCATTGCTGCAAGAGGATCGGAGCTGGGAACTGAATATTCAGGGTTATACGTTCTATTGAAAAGGTGGGCAGAGGGGGTGGGATAGCTCTGTTGGTAAGGAATGAAATTCAGTCCTTTGCGAGGGGTGACATAGAATCAGAAGATGTAGAGTCATTGTGGACAGACCTGAGAAATTGTAAGGGTAAAAAGACCCTAATGGAAGTTATCTCCAGGCCCCCAAACAGTAGCCTGGATATAGGGTGCAAGTTGCATCAGGAGTTAAAATTGGCATGTAACAAAGGTAATGCTACGGTGGTTATGGGAGATTTCAATATGAAGGTAGAGCGGGAAAATCAGGTTGGTACTGGACCCCAAGAAAGGGAGATTGTAGAGTGCCTTCGAGATGGATTCTTAGAGCAGCTTGTACTGGAGCCTACCAGGGAAAAGGCAATTCTGGATTTAGTGTAATGTAATGAACGAGATTTGATAAGGGAATTCAAGGTAAAGGAACCATTAGGAGGTAGTGACCATAACATAAGTTTTAATCTGCAATTTGAGAGGGAGAAGGTAAAATCAGAAGTGTCAGTATTGCAGTTGAACAAAGGGGACTATGGAGGCATGAGAACATAGCAAACATAGCAAAGATGAGCGGGAAACCAGAGGATTGTGAAACTTTTAAAGAACAACAGAAGGTAACTAAAAAGGCAATATGGGGAGAAAACATGAAGTACAAAGGTATGCCAGCCAAAGAATATAAAGGAGGATAGTAAAAGCTTCTTTAGGTATGTGAAGAGGAAAAAAATAGTTAAGACAAATGAGGGTCCCTTGAAGACAGAAACAGATGAATTTATTATGGAGAACAAGGAAATGACAGACGAGTTGAACAGGTATTTTGGTTCTGTCTTCACTAAGGAAGACACAAACAATTCGCAGAAGTATTAGGGAACAGAGGATCAAGGGTGATGAGGAACTGGAGGAAATTCACATTAGTCAGGAAATGGTGTTGGGTAGACTGATGGGATTGAAGGCTGATACATTCCCAGGGCCTAATGGTCTGCATCCTAGAGTACTCAAGGAGGTGGCTCTTGAAATCGTGGTCGCATTGGTGATCATTTTCCAACGTTCTATAGATTCTGGATCAGTTCCTACGGATTGGAGGATAGCTAATGTTATCCCACTTTTTAAGGAGGGAGAGAGAAAACAGAGAATTATAGACCAGTTAGCCTGACATCGGTGGTGGGGAAGATGATGGGGTCAATTATTAATGATGTAATAGCAGCGCATTTGGATAGCAGTAACAGGATCGGTCCAAGTCAGCATGGATTTATGAAGGGGAAATCTTGCTTGACTGATCTTCTGGAATTTTTTGAGGATGTAACAAGTAAATGGATAAGGGAGCGCCAGTGGATGTAATGTATCTGGACTCTCAGAAAGCCTTTGATAAGGTCCCACGCAGGAGATTAGTGGGCAAAATTAGAGCACGTGGTATTGGGGGTAGGGTATTGACAATAGATAGAAAATTGGTTGGCAGACAGGAAACAAAGCTTGGGAATTAACAGGTCCCTTTCAGAATTCAAGGCAGTGACTAATGGGATGCCACAAGGCTCAGTACTGGGACCGCAGCTATTTACAATATATATTAATGATTTAGATGAAGGGATTAAAGTAACATTAGCAAATTTGCAGATGACACAAAGCTGGGGGGGCAGGTTGAACTGTGAAGAGGATGCTGTGAGGATGCAGGGTGACTTGGATAGGTTGGGTGTGTGGGCAGATGCGTGGCAGATGCAGTATAATGTGGATAAATGTGAGGTTATCCACTGTGGTGGCAAGAACAAGGTGGCAGATTATTATCTGAATGTTGAGGTCCTTCTGCAGTTGTACTGGGTCCTGGTGAGACCCACACCTGGGGCATTGTGTGCAGTTTTGGTCTCCTAATTCTTGCTATTGAGGGAGTGCAGCGTAGGCTCATGAGGCTAATTCCTGAGATGGCGGGACTGTCATACAATGAAAGAATGGAAGGACTGGGCTTGTATTCACTGAAATTTAGAAGGATAAGAGGGGATATTAGAGAAACATATACAATTATTAAGTGATTGGACAAGCTAGATGCAGGAAACATGTTCCCAATGTTGGGGGAGTCCAAAACCAGGGCTCAGAGTTTAAGAATAAGGGGTAGGCCATTTAGAACTGAGATGAAGAAAAATCTTTTCACCCAGAGTTGTGAATTTGTGGAATTCTCTGCCTCACACCGATTCACTGGATGCATTCAAAAGAGAGTTAGACAGAGCTCTTAAGGCTAACAGAATCAACGAATATGGGGAGAAGACAGGAATGGGATACTGACTGAATTCCAAAAACTCTCATAACTCCAAGGTCCTATTTAGAACAATTACCTCTGTCATATGTCCCGCCCCCAGTACCAGCTTAGTTGGGTCCCCTGGTAAGTGCGAAGAATTCGCTAAATTTTTCACCAACAAAGTTGAGAACATTAGAATGAACATTTCCCCTCCCACCCGTGACCTAGCTGTCTCACTAGTCTGTTCATCTAAATTGGACTGCTTCCAACCCGTCACTCTATCCTCCCTTGCAAAGCTTGTCTCCGCTATGAAACCTGCAACCTGCCCCCTTGATCCTGCCCCCACTGCCCTTCTGAAGGATGTCATTGCAATAGCCGGTCCCAGCATCCTCTCTATTATCAACAGTTCTCTGGCCACTGGCACTGTTCCAACCAGTTTCAAGCACGCGGTGGTCCAGCCCCTACTGAAAAAACCTAACCTAGACCCCACCTTGCCTAGCTACTACAGACCCATTTCCAAACTGCCATTCCTGTCAAAAGTCCTTGAAAAGGCAATTCTAAACCAATTAGTGCCCTACCTGCACCAATACACCATCCTGGAAAGTTTCCAGTCAGGTTTCAGAGCCCACCACAGCACAGAGTCTGCCTTGTTGAAGGTACACAACGACCTGCTTCTCGCCATCGACACCGGCGACTGTGCAATCCTGCTCCTTCTCGACCTCAGCGCAGCGTTCGATACAGTGGACCACACCATCCTTATTGACCGTCTCCGGTACGCGTTTGGCATTGATGGCACTGCCCTGAGCTGGTTCGCTTCGTACCTCAAAGATAGGAGTTTCGCCATCAACATAGGCAGTTATTCCTCTGCTCCAGCTAGCCTCTCCTGCGGAGTTCCACAAGGCTCCATCCTAGGCCCCATTCTCTTCTCTCTATACATGCTCCCCCTTGGCCAAATCATTCAAAGGCACGGCATTTCATTCCACTGCTATGCCGATGACACTCAGCTTTACCTCCCCCTGAAACCCAACAACCAGTCAAATTTAAACAGCCTCTTACACTGCCTTGAGGACATAAAATGTTGGATGGCACAGAACTTCCTCCAATTAAATGAGAGCAAGTCTGAGGTCATCCTATTGCCCCCCCCCCCCCCCCTCCAACTTCGAACCATAGCTAAAATCAAACCTTTCCTCCAATTCGACGACACAGAAAAAATCATTCACGCTTTCATTTCCTCCCGCCTAGACTACTGCAACTCCCTATACACTGGGATCAGCCAATCTTCCCTGTCCCGCCTGCAACTGGTCCAAAACGCCACAGCGAGACTCCTGACGGGTACCCGTAAAAAGGACATCACCCCGATTCTGGCCTCTCTCCACTGGCTCCCTGTACGGTACAGAATCAACTTCAAGCTCCTCCTATTCACGTATAAAGCCCTAAATGGACATTCCCCCCCCTACATCAAAAATCTTCTAACCCCCCTCTCTAACTCCAGGTCCCTCAGGTCGGCCGACTTGGGGCTACTCACTATCCGGCGGTCTAGGCTTAAGCTCAGGGGTGACCGCGCTTTTGCGGTTGTAGCTCCTAGACTGTGGAACAGCATCCCTCTCCCCTTCAGAACTGCCCCCTCCATCGACTCCTTTAAGTCCAGGCTCAAAACCTATTTCTACTCCCTAGTGTTTGAGGCTCATTGAGGAGGCGCTGTGAACTGTTTGCGTGCTACTGTATGTTTCTTTTTTTTTTCCTTAGTACCTAATCAGATGTACAGCACTTTGGTCAACGTGGGTTGTTTTTAAATGTGCTATACAAATAAAATTGACTTGACTTGACTTGACTTGACTGTGGATGAACAGCCATGATCACATTGAATGGGGGGTGCTGGCTCGAAGGGCCGAATGGCCTAATCCTGCACCTATTTTCTATGTTAAATTAAAAATAGCACAAAAAAACATATTTCCCTCAGAGTATAACTGTAATTCTACATACTCTCCAATGCTCCTATGTATTAGGTTACAAAAGTGCTAAAATAGTAGATCTTAATAAAGTGTCGGATCCAGTTCTCCGATCGAAGATGCAGTTTGGTTTGAGACTTTCTAGATGTTCAGATGTGCAGTATTTTGCTCGAGTTGTAATCGGGCAGCTCTCATAAGTAAAAGCTGCATTTAATTCGGGAAACAGGTGATCATCACCTCTTCACCGAGAGGCTTTACACGGGGCGGGGAGGAGGTATGTGCTGGGACTGGGGGGTGAGGATCAGAGATGGGCTTCCAGCATGGCATGGGATCAGATGCTGTTGCTGCGCTATGTGGTGGATCCTGAGTTTATCGAGCGGCCCCCTGCCAGAGCATTAGCTGCACCAGGCCGCGGCTGCCGATTCCAGCTTCGCTCTGATTCCGATCTCAATGCAGAATGCGCGTCTCTCCCTTCCTTTCCTCCCAACCTCCATATTCCCACAACATCTACAACATTTTTTTTTTCTTGTAGCCTGGAAACTACCCCTGCTCCATGTTCATCTCCGAGTGTGCCTGGGCGGCGCTTACCAGCCCCGTTGCCGGTGGAGTTGTCTCCGGCACCTGCCGGTTTGAAGCTTTCCATCAACTGCGGGATCGGTCTCTCCGCCGCCATTGGTGCTCCGAGTCCGCGACGCAACAGCGGGGAGGGGGGGGCGGGGGGGGGGGCAGACGCGACACTGGCTGAGGAGAGTCTCGCGCGAGCGCAACCGCCCCAGCCCGAGACTGGAGGAACGGTTCCAGAAAGTTCGTGGTTTCCTTGGAAACAGAGCCGCTCGTCACGTGGTTTTGGGGTGGGCGCAGACCAGCCCATCACACAAACCAAAGAAGAGCAAGATTGACCACTCGACTCTAAAAACCGCAGTAGGCCGTGGGTAAATTTCAGCGCCATTTTAGTAAGCAGATTCTGTATGCTAGACTGGGCAGTGTTCACTACTGTGATTTATATATAAAATGTTTGCAAACAATTATTTTTGTTCAACTTGGATAAGTTGATAGTTGACATCTATAACTATTTCTTGAAGAGTTGCTGCTTCGTGATCTTTAAACTTTGGATGCTACTGATTGAATATTTACACTAGAGATCCACTCTGTATCAGGCCAATTGATCATATTTAATGAACTGTTCTTTACTTTTTCTGTTAATTTTAATTTCACCTCCACGAGCTGTATCTTTTTTTGTTTTTAAAAAGTCATAGAAGCAGATATTTGCAAACAATAGAACTCTACTGTATCCACAATATAATTGAAAAGACATTCAAGAAAATTTGAATTGGTGGATTGATTAGTTAAAAAGCCCCTGACAGCCACCAAAATGACCAATGCTGCCTGACGTGGTACAGAAGCATGAATCCAATTCAAATAGACAGTGGTGGAGTAAATCATCGGGTCAGGCAGCATCCCTGGAGAAAAAGGGTGGGTGATGCTTCAGGTTGAGACCCTTCTTCAGACAAGGGGGTGTGAGTTGAAGAGCTGGTATAAGTCAGGACCTGATCTTTTCATTGGTTAGCTAATATGCGAAACAGTGCAACCCTGTATATCTCGCACACAAAATGATGTAAATCTTACCATGAATCACAGAAATAAAAAGTGTTATCCTTGTTATCAAAAATGAAGTTTATTTTTGAATGATGTAAAATTGGAGGGGGTTGGTGCAATATACTGCTAACCCATAAATGTGTCATGAGATATTCACATTTGAAAAATCCATAAATCACAAAAAAAACAAGAAGGTGCCTATGTTATTTGACCAACTTATTCGTTGAATTTAAATATGAAATTTTTACAGGTTGTAGGGTAGTGGGTAAGAATCGTGTTAATGCATGCAACTCATTTTTCACAAAAGTGAGGGTTATATTGCACTGACCTCAATTATATGTTAAATTATAAACTAAACTATGGTAGCAATGTACATTATTCATGTCTGAAGCTAGCACTTCTGTATCAGTGTAGGTGTGTATGCATTACATTTTATTACACTAATATATAATGAAAAGAATGAAAAAATATCTTGACATGTGTTCATACGTATTTTGTTCACAATATTAGGATTTCTGGAAATAAGTTTGATGTCACTGATTGCGAATATGTATGGGTAGGCCCTAATGAAATGTATGTGAGAGACCAATGATCATGATAGGGAGAACCATGTGGTGAGAAATGTGTGCATGACTGATTATATATAATAGGGAGATTGAAAGAAAACGGTTGCGAAACAAATAATTAGAGGAAATCACAAGAAAGAAATTATATATATAAATAAATATATATATATATATATATGTGTGTGTGCGTATATACACACACACACATATATATATATATATGTGTGTGTGTGTGTGTGTATATACGCACACACACATATATATATATATCTAGCTTCTTGTGATTTCCTCTAATTATTTGTTTAGCAACCGTTTTCTTTCAATCTCTCTACAAGGTCAAATTGTCTTTATGGTTTATGTACATCATGTGAAAAATAAGATGAAGAGAGAAATAGAGCGTTGCTTTAAATCAAAGTTGCTTCTGATCCATGAGAAGGAACTTTGAGATCTATTTATCTCTATCTTGCCTCTCACGCGCAAACACATACACACACACACACATTCATATATATATATAAATTTAACTTATTATATATATGTGTGTATATAAATTTAACTTATATATATGTGTGTATGTGTATATATATATATATATATATATACACACATATATATAATAAGTTACATTTGTGCAGAGTGTGTGTTTGAGCAATACAAGGGAAACTTCACAAAAGAGGGCGCTGGGGAGGAAGGATGGGAGGGAAATGGGCAGAAACATTAAGAAATAATAAAATCAGAGAAATTAAGCAGGGGGAAAATATTTAAAAATAAAAATAATTTAAAAATGTGAGTTGATAGATGAGATATTTTCTGCATTTTAACGGTATCATCACGCATACTGTTCCCCCACAACACTGATTACACTGCGAGAGGCATAGCGAACGGCGGGTTTTGCCTACTAAAATCGCAGACGTTCCACTCCTTTGCGTACTACACTTCAGTATACGCGATTTCGACGGAGTGGTCCATCTTGCTCCACTACTATCTTTGACACAAACCAACCATCCTCGCTTCCATTGACTCCATCTACACCTCACGCTAAAGAGAACTACTAAATGCTGTAGTAACTCAGCAGGACAGGTAGCATCTCTGGATAGATGGAATATGATAGAATTTTATCCCAGGAGGGAAATTGATCTGCCAACAGTCATAAAAAACAAAAACCAGAATGGGTAACGTTTTGGGTCGGGACCCTTCTTAAGACTGAGAAAGGTCTTGACCCAAAACGTCACTCATTCCTTCTCTCCAGAGATGCTACCTGACACAATTCAGTTACCCAAGCATTTTGTGTCTTACCTTCGGTTTAAACCAGCATCTGCAGTTGAAGAGAGACACTAAATGTTGGAGTAACTCAGCAGGGCAGGCAGCATCTCTGGATAGAAGGAATGGGTGACATTTTGGGTCGAGACCCTTCTTCAGACTGAGAAGGGTCTAGACCCGAAATGTCACCCATTCCTTCTATCCAGATACGCTGCCTGACACGGCATTTTGGAGCAACAAAATGACTCCAGCATTTTTGGCTATATTCGGTTTAATCTGCAGTTGAAGAGAGCCCTTTTCAGACTGAGAAAGGTCTCGACCCGAAACGTCACCCATTCCTTCTATCCAGAGATGTCTGACAGAATTGAGTTACTCCAGCATTTTGTGACTATCTTCAGTTTAAACCAGCATCTGCAGTTAGTTCCTACACACCTCCGTTCCATTGACTCAATTTATACCTCACGCTGCCCCGGCAAAGCCAACAGTATAATCAAGGACGAGTCACACCTTGGCCAATGATTCTTCTTCCTTCTCCCATCGGGTGATAGGTGTGAAAAAGTACACCTCCAGATTCAGGGACAGTTTCTTCCCAGCTGTTATCAGACAACGTTTGAACCATCCTTCTTGATGTAGAAGGGGACCTCAGAATTAAGTAGTGAGAGGTTAAAATGTCTTTGGATACCCCTCCCAGCTGATCCTCATAGGTCCTGAGGATGCAGCCACTGTTTCCACCTGGGCCAGTAGCTTTCAAAAGATTAACTCTCAGGAAGACCAATCTTGCATCTGCCACAGGTCAGACATGTTCATTGGATTAATGTGGAACAGGTGGGTTATCTTGATGAAAGATTTATTCAATGGAGTTTAGAAAAGTGGGAGGTGAAATACATAAGATCCTGAGGTGTTTTGGCAGTGGAGACATTTAAAGGCTGCTTCCTCTTATTAGACCTGCAGTGGTATCAACTGCAATGGTGCTGTGTAAAAAAAAAAGTGCTAATGCCACTGTGTATAGAACTAACCACACTGAATGTATAAAACAAGCAACACTAAAAATGTAAAGAGCTTTGTCTTTTTTAATAAAGTTTATTTTTGAAATAAATATAAAATGGTCGGTCACTGCTTAAAAATATTGCCATTTAAAACAAATATTTTGAGTTTTTTATTTTCTCCTCAGAATTATACGTCTCCTCAAAGAAGTGGTGGGAGCAGCATCTTTTAATATCTTTAAGCAGTGGTAATAGACACTTACTAATCAAGTAATGGAGTGAAACATTACTGGGATAGATGGAAATGTGAAATTAAGGTTACATTCACCTCAGCCATGACTTGATTGAGGAGTGGAGCAGACTCGAGGAGCTACTGCTGTTTCGAGAAAATTGCTCCTGAGATATATATACACCTAATTTTTACCTGTGCAATTAAAGACATGTAACTCTACCTTTTCCAAGCTAAGCTGATTAAATTACTAAGTCTAGAACTTGTAGTTATTTTAAATATCTTCATGGCTTTCCTGTTCCCTGCACTGGTGGAATTCAAGCTACTGCTTGATTGTGTCTTGCTTGGTGGCACCCTCACATGTGATTCATAAAGTTCCAGGTTCAACTTTCAGTTCAGGACCGACAAATATCTAAGCTCGTGAACCAATCATTACTGAGGAAATTCTGCACTCTACGAGGTTAGTTGAGGAAGCTCTCACAAATAGCAATATAATAATGATCAATTTTTTGTAGTCAAGCCAGAAAATTGAATTTTCCTCCCCATGTATAGTAATACTTGGCTTGGGTATTACTTCAGTCCCTGTAAAGGTTTGAATGATCACCTGATTATCAAGTTCATTATTCACATATTATTTGTTAACTGGGCTCTCTCAGTTACCTATTGCTATTTTGTGGTGGTGGCTATTTTATAATGAACTAGACCAAGTGGACCCGTTGGGCCCATAACTCATTGGGTTGCCATTGTGATGTTGGGAAAAATCGCACTTTTTTCTTTAAAATAAATGCCTTTAAAAATTAAAAAAATCTCAATGAAAATCGCGATGACCAGGGTGAGACAAGTCTCTGATTACGTTGGCTGCTTTTCCGAGGTTGCGTGAAGTGCACATGGAGTCAGAGGCGGATAGCCTGGTTTGCGTGACGGACTGGGCTATATCCCCACCTCACTGCAATTTCTTACAGACTTGGATAGTTCCCAAACCAGTAAAACCTTTTAATGACATTGCTAACAGTAAATAGTGTAATACCAAGTAACTGCAGATGCTGATTTACCAAAGAAAGATTTTTTTAAAATGCTGAAGTAACCCAGTGAGTCAAGCATCTCGAGAACATGGATAGGTGACTTTTCAGATCAACACCCTCATGCAGTAAATAGTGTAGATAGAAACAGAAAATTGAGAAACGGCATTAACAAATTGGGAGTGATGAAAACGATGACAATGGAGTTCAGCATTGAATGTGTAGTCATCCATTTTGGATTCTAATTAAACACCACAGATTTTTTTTTTCAAGAAGACAAGAACTATGGACGAGCAAGAATCTAACTGAAGAACCCTTTGTGTAAAGGCAAAATATATAAAAAGGTCAAATGGATTTTTGCCATAACATCAAGGATACAACTCTAAAGTTAATGCCTGCACTCTCTTCTAGATTATTCTGTTCAGTGCCGGTAAATAAACCAGGAAGGAAATATAACCTTGGAGTGGCATAAAATGCTGATTAGCAACGATGATTTGGGACTATAGTGAGTAGTTGTGTCGGCTAGGCCTGTATTCCTGAAAATTTACATATTATCTATATTCAGCATTAAAACTGATTGAAGAACTAACAAAGAGAAGCTATCTGCTCTGTCATGGAAGAGCAAAGAATATTGGACGTATCTTTTGATAGAGTTTTATCTGTCTGTGGATGATGTCAGTAAGCACTTATTTCTCTTTATGACAGTGGAAATGTGCAGTTGTCTGCCTTGAGAACAATGGAGGTTTTGTCAGTTGTTTAGTCAGTGAAATTAAGATTTTTGTTAAAAGTAATGAATTTAAGAAATATAGAAAAGAGTTAAAGCACAAGGATAGGTGATAACAAGGGAAGGGGTAGAATGAAAAAAAGCAAATACATAAAACCAGAAACATTTGAACAGACATTTATACTAAAAGTTAAAATTTGGTTTGCGTTTAATTTTGATTTTTTAAAATATATTTAAATTATATTTTTTGCTAACTATTGAACTTTAAATAACTGTAAAGGTTTAAAAAAAAATACCACTCTTATAAGATTACACTTATTATTGTTTATACTTTTAGTATTGTTATAAAGGTTTAATCTAATACCACCAATCTAATACATACCTTAATGACGACTATCCAATGGCCTGTCATCTGCCATCATGAAGTGCTTCAAGAGCCTGATTATGGAAAACATTATATCCAGCCTACCAGTCAACCTGGATCCACTGCAGTTTGCCCACCACTGCAACAGATCCACGGCTGATGTCATTGTCCTGGCCCTACACACTTCCCTGGAACAACTGGATAAGAAAGATCCCTACGTCAGACTTCTATTCATAGACTACAGATCTGCTTTCTACACCATTATCCCAACCAAGCTCATCTCCAAACTCGTGGAACATGGAGTCAGTACCTTCCCCCTGCAAACAGATCCTTGACTTCCTGACCAACAGACAATAATCAGAGAGGATAGGTGACAAATCATCTTCCACGATTATCCTCAACACTGGTGCCCCGGAAGGATGCTTGTTCAGCAGCCTACCATATTCCTTATTCACTCAAGACTCTGCAGCCATATACCAATCCAACACAATTTATAAGTTTGTAGATGACACCACCGTAGTGGGCCAGATATCAAATGATAACAAGACAGAGTACAGAAAGGAGATTGAGATTCTCATAACCTGGTGCCAAGACAACAACCTTGCCCTCAACGTCAGCAAGACAAAGGGAGATTGTGATTGACTTCAGGAAGCAAAACAGTACATACACCCTGGTATACATTGGTGGTACCGAAGGAGAGATGTTCGAAAGCTTCAAGTTCTTCGGAATAAATATCATCAGCAATTAGTTCTGGACCAGCCACATCAAAGCTATGACCAGTATAGTACACCGACACCTTTACTTCTTTAAAAGGCTTAGGAAGTTCGGCATGTCCACAACAACCATCACCAATATCTACCGATACACCGTAGGAAGCATTTTAGTGGGATGCATCACAGCATGGTTTGGCAACAGCCCCATCTAGGACCACAAGAAATGGCAGACAGTTGTGGACGTAGCCCAGACCATCAGGCAAACCAACCTCCCTTTCATTGTCTCCATCTACATTTCACGCTACCTCAGCAAGGCCACCAGCATAATTAAGGACCAGTCTCACCCCAGTCACTTCCTCCCATCAGGCAAGAGGCACAGAAGTTTGAAAACCCACACCTCCAGATTCCGGGACAGCTTTTTTCCCCCAGTTGTTATTATGCAACTGCATGGTCCTCTCATCAGCTAGAGTGCAGTTCTGACCTCCCATTTACCTCATTGGAGACTGTAAAACTATCTTTAGTCAGACTTTATTGGATGGAGTGTTGCACTAAATGTTGTACCCTTTATCTTTATCTGTTCACTGTGGATGGCTGGATTGTAATCATGTATTGTCTTTTACTTGACAGAATTCCATGCAACAAAAAGCTGTTCACTGTACCTCAGTACATTGACAATAATGAACCAAACTAAACTTAAACGCAGGCAGGTTGGATTAGCAAAAATTGAGACATCTTGGTCGGCATGGTCAAGTTGGGCTGAAGGGTCTATTTCCATGCTGTTTGACTCTCTGATGCATTTGGAGTATTATCTGCAGTTCCAGTTGTTCTATTATAAGAAGGATGTTGAGGCTTTGGAGAGGGCTACAAGATGTAGGACAACTTGGAATGTTTTTCCTGGGTGTCGGAGGTTGAGGGGAGACCTATTAGAAGTATATCAATTTATGTGAGGCATAGATAGGGTAGCCAGTTAGATTTAGCTCTGAGGGCTAAAGGAATCAAGGGATATGGGGGAAAAGCAGCAATGGGGTTATGGCGAGTCCGGAAACTTGTTCTTTGTTGAAGAAGTTTATTGCGACAGCAATATTCGAATACAAAGGTTTAACAACAAGATAACGGACAACCATCAAAAACTCACTGTCTTCTTCGAAGACGCCTCCGAACTAACTCTTTTCGGGCGCCAAAAGCGCACATGACAACGCTGTCCAATCAGCGATGTCGCTCTCTGGACCAATCCCTACGGTCGCGCCCACACGTGACCTTGCTGGCCAATCTGAGGGTTCGACGACCAGGACCATTCTCTATGGTCGCTACATGATCCCCCCAGAACCCGAGGTACGGAACCTAGCAGGGAGCCGGATTTCGCGATCAGAACGAGTAAGGAGAGGGGCAGCCTGAACCACAGGAGCCGGGGATTCCGGACTTGGAGGAACAGCCGGAGCGGGGGGTCCTGGACTGATCGGAACTGCCGGAGGCCGGCCTCTCCTAGGGGGTTGGCCGACCAGGACTGGTTGGTCCGGATCCAAGTGTGCAGGTTTAAGCCTGGACACCGAGACGAGCTCACTCCTGCCGCCCACGTCTAAGGTGAAGGTAACCGTCCCCTTACGCAAAACCCGGAACGGCCCTTCATAGACCCTCTGCAACGGGGCACGATGGGAATCCTTTCGCAAAAACACAAACTCACAGTCCTTCAGGGAAGGCGGTTCATGTACCATGGGACACCCATGACGTGAAGTCGGAACTGGGGCCAGGGAACCCACCCGTGCCCGGAGCGATGCTAAGACTGATGGGACTGGAGGCAGCTGGTCTGAGGGGTCCGGAAGCAAATCCCCGGGTACTCGAAGTGGCGAGCCATACACTAGCTCCGCGGACGAAGCACCGAGATCTTGCTTAGGAGCAGTCCGGATACCCAGAAGGACCCAGGGGAGTTGGTCTACCCAGTCCGGGCCTTCAAGCCTCGCACTGAGGGCCGCCTTGAGTTGACGGTGGAACCTCTCCACAAGCCCATTTGCCTGGGGGTGGTATGCTGTAGTGTGTTGTAACCGGGAACCGTACAGCTCGGCTAGCGTGGTCCAGAGGGACGAAGTGAACTGCGGCCCCCTGTCGGTGGTAATAACCGCCGGAACCCCGAAACGTGCTACCCAATGGAGGGCCAAAGTCCTGGCACAAGAGGCTGCCGAGATATCGGACAATGGGAAAGCCTCTGGCCACCGGGTGAACCGATCCACCACCGTGAGGAGATGGGTGTAGCCCCGGGAGGAAGGCAAGGGCCCGACTAAATCCACGTGAATGTGGAAAAAACGAACTGCTGGGACCTCAAACTCCTGTACGGGGGGCTGGACATGGCGCTGGACTTTAGCGGTCTGGCAGTGAACGCAGGAACGTGCCCAACCAGCTACCTGTTTACACAGGCCATGCCAGACAAACCGAGCGGCTACTAACGCAGAGGTGGAGCGGATGGACGGGTGCGCCAGCCCGTGAATGGCATCGAAAACCCGGCGCTGAAGGGAGGACGGCACTACCGGCCTGGGACGGGGAAGGGAAACATCACACCAGACTTTTGTGCCTTCCGACCCGCAGGCTACCTGAGCCAACTTCAACCCCGAAGTGGTGGACTGGTATGCCGAGGCGGTATCCGCCAGAAGCTGTGCCTCCGCAAGATCCTGGGGATCCACCTCGCAGTCCACCGCCGAAATGGGGGAACAAGCAGGCCTAGACAGGGCGTCAGCAACGGCATTAAGCTTACCCGCGACATGACGGACATCGGTGGTAAATTCGGAGATGGCAGTCAGGTGCCACTGCTGGCGGGCCGACCATGGGTCAGACAATTTGAAAAATGCAAATGTTAATGGTTTATGGTCTGTAAAGGCCACAAATGGGCGGCCCTCAAGGAAATACCTGAAATGACGAACAGCTAAATAGAGGGCCAGAAGCTCTCGGTCAAATGCGCTATACTTCAGCTCAGCCGAATTCAGTTGCCGGCTGAAAAACGCCAAGGGCTGCCAACGGCCACCGACCTGCTGCTCCAAAACCCCACCCACCGCCACGTCAGACGCATCAACCGTCAGGGCCGTGGGGGCGGAGGGGCTCGGGTGGACCAACATGGTGGCGTCTGCCAAGGCTGCCTTAGCTGCTGTAAAAGCCGACTCTGCGGCCGGGGACCATATCAACTCTACCGGTTTACCCGCAAGGCACTGGAAGAGCGGGCGCATGACCCGCGCAGCTGCCGGAACGAACCTATGGTAGAAGTTAACCATACCTACGAACTCCTGCAGCCCTTTCACTGTGGTGGGCCTGGGAAATGCCCGGATAGCCTCCACCTTCTCGGGCAAAGGGGTGGTGCCGGCAGGGGTGATTCTGTGCCCTAAAAAATCAAGAGAAGGGAGGCCGAATTGACACTTGGAGGGTTGGATAATGAGCCCGTGGTCTTGGAGCCGCTGGAACACAGTCCGCAAGTGGACCTGGTGTTCCTGCACTGAGGGGCTGGCGACCAGGATATCGTCTAAATAAATAAACACAAAGGGTAAACCCCGATCCACACGGTCCATCAGTCGCTGGAAAGCCTGTGCCGCGTTCTTTAAACCGAAAGGCATGCGCAACCATTCGAACAACCCGAACGGAGTAATCGTGGCAGTTTTCTGTATGTCCTCCGGCCGCACAGGAATCTGGTGGTATCCTCGCACCAAATCGATTTTGGAGAACACCACCGCCCCTTCCAGCCCAGACGAAAAGTCCTGCAGGTGCGGTATGGGGTAGCGATCAGCCGTGGTGACAGCATTGAGATGCCGATAATCGCCACATGGTCTCCACCCCCCAGATGCCTTGGAGACCATATGCAACGGCGAGGCCCATGGGCTGTCGGACTGACGGACAATGCCCATTTCCTCCATCTTCCTAAATTCCGCCCGCGCCACCACCAGTTTGTCTGGCGGTAGTCTCCTGGCCCGAGCGAAAACGGGAGGGCCTTCGGTGCGAATGTGGTGGACCACGCCATGCCTGGCCGAAGGGGCGTCAAAACGCTGGATGAGCAGCTCTGGAAACTCCACCAGGACCTCAGCATACGAGTCAGGGGCCTGGACAGTAGGGCTGAGCGGGGAGGCGATTGTCGGAGTGACAGGCTCCTCGCTGGCGGAGGGTCGGAGGTCGTTACCGCGGACATCAGGGACCAGTGAAAAGGCCCAGAGAAAATCTGCGCCTAGGATCGCTTGTCTGACGTCTGCTATAATGAATGGCCATTCGTACGTACGGAGGCCTAACACAAGGGACATCTTCCGCGTACCGAACGTGCGGATGGGGCTGCCATTAACCGCGATGAGGGTAGGACCTGTCTTACCCGATCTGGTCTCAAGGTCGGTCGGTGGCACTATACTGACAATGGCTCCCGTGTCCACTAAAAATTCTGTGTCCGTGAATCGATCTCGGACGTAGAGGCGTCGGTTCTGGCCAATCGCAACTGCCCCTATGTACGATCGGCCGAGGCATTTCCCGCGAAAGTACAAGGTGAGTGGCAGTTGCGGGATTCTCTACCCCATCGTAGATGATAATAGCACCAGCCGCGCTTGTGCGGATCTTTTTGGCGGGCTTTTGGAGGACTGGCGGGAGACGCGGCGCCATCTTGATGTCGCTGTGGCGTGGTCACTGATGTCGAGACCTTGTTGATCGAACCACTTCCCTTCTATTTGGCCGCTATGAGCGCATCAGCTTTTTCTGCATATGCTTCTGGGTCCTTAAAAGAACAATCCGTGAGCAGAAGTCGGACATCTTCGGGAAGCTTCTCTCGGAAAGCCTGCTCAAACATGAGGCAATCCGTATGTTCACCGGCTAGCATCATCATCTCGGCCATGAGAACGGACGGCAGTCGATCTCCGAGATCCGGTAGGTGCAGAAGTTTTTTGGCGCGATCATGCCTATGGAACCCGAAGGTTCGTAGTAACAGTGCCTTCATGGCCTCGTACTTGCTTTCCGCAGGAGGATTTACGATGAACCGCATCACTCGTGTGGTCGTCTCCGGCGATAGAGCGCTGACGAGGTAGTAATACTTCGTCGCGTCTGTCGATATGTTTCTTAAATGAAACTGGGCTTCGGTGTGGACAAACCAAGATTGTGGTTGATGTGTCCAAAACGACGGAAGGTGAACGCTTACTGCGCTTAACTCCGGTGGGCCAGGCGCAGCATCCAACAACGGGGCGTCGTGTTCGCTCATGGTCGGTGATCGCCCAGATCACGTCGGGGTCACCAATATGGCGAGTCCGGAAACTTGTTCTTTGTTGAAGAAGTTTATTGCGACAGCAATATTCGAATACAAAGGTTTAACAACAAGATAACGGACAACCATCAAAAACTCACTGTCTTCTTCGAAGACGTCTCCGAACTAACTCTTTTCGGGCGCCAAAAGCGCACATGACAACGCTGTCCAATCAGCGATGTCGCTCTCTGGACCAATCCCTACGGTCGCGCCCACACGTGACCTTGCTGGCCAATCTGAGGGTTCGACGACCAGGACCATTCTCTATGGTCGCTACAGGGTACTGATTTGACATGATCAGCCATGATCATATTGAATGGCGGTGCTGGCTCAAAGGGCAGAATGGCTTACTCCTGCACCTATATTTCTATGTTTCTATATACTAGGTGGAAATATCAAAGACTAGAGGGCATAACGTTAATGTGAGTGGGACAAAGTTTAAAAGAGATGTGAGGGGCAGGCTTTTTACACGGAGAGTGGTGGGTACCTGGAAACTGCCAGGGGTTGGTGGTGGATGTAAATGTGATCATGACATTTCAGAAGCTTTTAAATGGACACACGGAATTGCAGGGAATGGAGGGATAGGCATCTCGTACAGGCATCTCGTGCAGGAGAGATTTGTTTAACCTGGCATCTTATTCAGCATGTACACTGTGGGCTGAAGGGCCAGTTCCTGTGATGTACTGTTCTATGGTCTTCCAGTGTCCCTGAGAACAACGACGTGTCCGGGCCACTTGTTCACAGGCCTGGTTCACCGCTGCAAAAAGGGCCCAGTGGACCATTGCCTACAGGGGGAAGCTCGGAAATCCCTCGAAAGACTGGGAAGTCAAGGAGGGAGACATAGGAGGCAACGGACGTGAGGAGCGGGCTAGTAGGAGAGGGACCGGGGTATTGCCTCTAGCACCTTCAATGTTGGCTGCAGGAAGTACCCCCTGGGACACGGATGGTCGGGCGAGGAGAGGGATGACGGATCATGGGCCTGCAGCAGCCTGGGGCTGACCTGGGCTTACCTGGATCGAGGGTGCTCCAGTAATTCTAGCATGTGGACTGCACTTGGGACTCTGGATTTTTTCTTTGTAAACAGTGCCAAAATATGGTGACTGTGCATTTGTGGGTTGTGCAAAAGAATTTTGCTGTGCCGTGCATACGTTATGGCGAATCTGGAGGCTCGTTCTTTGTTGAAGAAGTTTATTGCGACAGCAATATTCGATCACAAAGTATAACGATCGAGATTACAGACAACCATTAATTCTAACTGTTCACTTCGAAGAAGTCTCCTAACTGACTGATTTTGGGCGCCAAAACCACACATGACGACGCTGTCCAATCAGCGGGCTCACTCCCTGAACCAATCCCTACGGTCGCACCCACACGTGACCTTGCTGGCCAATCTGAGGGTTCGACTCCCAGGACCAATCTCTATGGTCACTACATGACCCCCTCCAGAACCCGAGGTACGGAACCTAGCAGGGAGCCGGATTTCGCGACCAGAACGAGTAAGGAGAGGGGCTGCCGGAACCACAGGAGCAGGGGGTCCTGGATCGGGGGGAACTGCAGCAGGACGGCCCCGCCGAGGCGGTTGGCCGACCAGGACAGGGCTGTCCAGATCCAAGTGCGCAGGTTTGAGCCTGGACACCGAGACGAGCTCACTCCTGCCGCCCACATCCAAGGTGAAGGTGACCGTCTCTTTACGCAACACGCGGAACGGGCCTTCATAGACCCTCTGCAACGGGGAACGATGGGCATCCCTACGCAGAAACACAAACTCACAGTCCTTCAAGGCAGGCGGTTCGTGTACCATGAAACACCCATGACGCGAAGTAGGAACCGGAGCCAGGGAACCCACGCGTGCCCGGAGTGATGCCAAAACCGACGGAACTGAAGGCTGCTGACCAGAGGACTCCGGCAGGAAATCCCCGGGCACTCGAAGTGGCGAGCCATATACTAGTTCCGCGGACGAAGCACCGAGATCCTGCTTAGGAGCAGTCCGAATGCCCAAAAGGACCCAGGGAAGTTGGTCTACCCAGTCCAGGCCTTCCAGCCGTACACTGAGGGCCGCCTTAGGTTGCCGGTGGAACCTCTCCATGAGCCCATTAGCCTGTGGGTGGTACTCCGTGGTGTGCTGCAACCGGGAGCCGTACAGCTTCGCCAGCGTGGCCCAGAGGGTAGAGGTGAACTGGGACCCTCTGTCAGTGGTAATGACGGACGGAACACCGAAACGGGCCACCCAATGGAGGGCCAGGGCCCGGGCACAAGAGGCAGCGGAGGTATCGGACAACAGGAAAGCCTCCGGCCACCGGGTGAATCGATCCACCACCGTGAGCAAATGAGTGTAGCCCCGGGAGGAAGGTAAAGGTCCAACTAAATCCACATGAATATGGAAAAAACGGACCGCTGGAACCGCAAACTCTTGCACCGGGGGCTGAACATGGCAGTGAACTTTAGCGGTCTGGCAGGGAACGCAGGAACGGGCCCAAGCGGCTACCTGCTTTCGCAGGCCATGCCACACAAACCGAGCGGCCACTAAGGCAGAGGTGGAGCGGATGGACGGGTGCGCCAGCCCGTGAATGGCATCAAACACCCGGCGCTGGAGGGAGGCCGGCACCACCGGCCTGGGACGAGGAAGGGAAACATCACACCAGACTTTTGTGCCCGCAGGCCACCTGAGCCAACTTCAACCCCGAAGTGGCAGACCAGTATGCCGAGGCGGTGTCTGCCAGGAGCTGTGCCTCCGCAAGCTCCTGGGGATCCACTTCGCAGTCCACCGCTGAAATGGGGGAAACAGCGGGCTGTGACAGGGCGTCAGCAACGGCATTAAGCTTACCCGCGACATGACGGACATCGGTAGTAAACTCAGAGATGGCAGTCAGGTGCCGCTGCTGGCGGGCCGACCATGGGTCGGACAATTTGGAAAAAGCAAAAGTCAACGGTTTGTGGTCCGTAAAGGCCACAAACGGGCGGCCTTCTAGGAAATACCTAAAGTGACGGACAGCAGCTCAGCCGAACTCAGCTGTCGGCTGAAAAACGCCAAGGGCTGCCAAAGGCCACCCACCTGCTGTTCCAAAACCCCTCCTACCGCCACGTCCGACGCATCGACCGTCAGGGCCGTGGGGGCGGAGGCGCTCGCATGGTGGCGTCTGCCAGAGCCGCTTTAGCTGCTGCAAAGGCCAACTCAGCGGCCGCGGACCATTCTAATTCTACCGGTTTGCCCGCGAGTCACTGGAAGAGCGGGCGCATGACCCGTGCTGCTGCCGGGACAAACCTATGGTGGATGTTCACCATGCCCACGAACTCCTGTAACCCCTTCACTGTGGTGGGCCGCGGGAATGCACGGATAGCCTCCACCTTCTCGGGCAAAGGGGTGGCGCCGGCAGGGGTGATGCGGTGCCCTAAGAAATCAAGAGAATGGAGGCCAAATTGACACTTGGAGGGTTGGATGATGAGCCCGTGGTCTTGGAGCCGCCGGAATACGGTCCGCAAGTGGGCCAGGTGTTCCTGCTCCGAGGGGCTGGCGACCAGGATATCATCTAAATAAATGAAAACAAAAGGCAAATCTCGACCAACACGGTCCATGAGTCGCTGAAAAGCTTGTGCCGCGTTCTTTAAACCGAAAGGCATACCAACCATTCGAACAACCCGAACGGAGTGATCGTGGCAGTCTTTGGTATGTCCTCCGGGCGCACAGTGATCTGGTGGTAGCCCCGCACCAAATCGATCTTGGAGAAAACTACGCACCTTCCAGTCCAGACGAGAAGTCTTGGAGGTGCAGTATGGGGTAACGGTCGGCCGTGGTGACGGCCTTGAGGCGCCGATAATCGCCGTGTGGTCTCCACCCCCCAGATACTTTGGAGACCATATGCAACGGCGAGGCCCACGGGCTGTCGGACTGACGGACAATGCCCATTTCTTCCATCTTCCTGAATTCTGCCCGCGCCACCACCAGCTTGTCGGGTGGTAACCTACTGGCCCGAGCGAAAACGGGGGGCCCCTCGGTGCGGATGTGGTGGACTACGCCATGCCTGGCAGAAGGGGCATCGAACCGCTGGACGAGCAGCTCCGGAAACTCCGCCAGGACTGCAGCATATGGGTCGGGGGCCGCGACGACGGCTTGGACAGTCGGGCTGGGCGGGGTGGCGGCCGGTGGAGCGGCGGGCTCATCGCTGTTGGCGGAGGGTCGAAGGCCGTTACCGTGGACATCGGGGACTAGTGAAAAGGCCCAGAGGAAATCTGCGCCCAGGATCGCCTGACCGACTTCCGCGATGATGAATGGCCATTCGTACGTGCGGGTGCCGAAAGCCAGGGACATTGTCCGCGTACCGTACTTGCGGATGGGGCTGCCGTTAACCGCGATGAGGGTAGGCCCTGTCTTACCCGATCGGGTCTTGAGGTCGGTCGGCGGCACGATGCTGACTATGGCTCCCGTGTCAACCAAAAATTCCGTGTCCGTGAATCGATCTCGGACGTAGAGGCGTCGGTTCTGGCCAATCGCAACCGCCTCTATGTACGATCGGCCGAGGCATTTCCCGAGAAGGTGCAGGGTGAGCGGCAGTTGCGGGATTCTCCACCCCATCGTAGATGGTAATAACACCAGCCGCGCTTGTGCGGATCCTTTTGGCGGGCTTTTGGAGAAATGGCGGGAGACGCGGCGCCATCTTGATGCCACTGTGGCCCGCCCGCTGATGCCGAGACCTTGTTGATCGAACTGTTTCTTTTTGATTTGGACGCCATGAGCGCATCAGCTTTCTCTGCATATGCCACGGGGTCCTTAAAAGAACAATCCGTGAGCATGAGCTTGATATCTTCGGGAAGCTGCTCTCAGAATGCCTGCTCGAACATGAGGCAATCCGTGTGTTCACCTGCTAGCGCCAACATTTCGGCCATGAGAACGGATGGCAGCCGATCTCCGAGATCCGGTAGGTGCATAAGCCTCTTAGCTCGGTCATGCCTACTGAATCCGAAGGTCCGTAACAAGAGTACCTTCAGTGCCTCGTACTTGTCTTCTGCAGGAGGGTTGACAATGAACCGCATCACCCGCGCGGGCGTCTCCGGTGGTAGGGCGCTGACGAGGTAATAGTACTTTGTCGCGTCCGTTGAGATGTTTCTTAGGTGAAACTGGGCTTCGGCATGGACAAACCAAGATTGTGGTTGATGTGCCCAAAACGACGGAAAGTGAACGCTGACCGCATTTAGCTGCGGTGTGCCGGGCGTAGGAACCAAAGAAGAGGCGTCCTGTTCACTCATGGTAGGTGATCGGCTGGAACACGTCGGGGTCACCAATATGGCGAGTCTGGAGGCTCGTTCTTTGTTGAAGAAGTTTATTGCGACAGCAATATTCGATCACAAAGTATAACGAATGAGATTACAGACAACCATTAATTCTAACTGTTCACTTCGAAGAAGTCTCCTAACTGACTGGTTTTGGGCGCCAAAACCACATGTGACGAGGCTGTCCAATCAGCGGGCTCACTCCCTGAACCAATCCCTACGGTTGCACCCACACGTGACCTTGCTGGCCAATCTGAGGGTTCGACTCCCAGGACCAATCTCTATGGTCGCTACAACGTCACAATAAAGAACCATTGAAGCATTGAACCATTTGGATATTGAACAAGGCTGCAGCTCCTGATTGACCACAAGAGGGAACTGGAGCTGCAGTTTGAAGACTTCAGGATCATCCAGGAGGCTGAGAGTGCCCTTGAAGAAGTTTTGGAGAGGTTATAGAACAAAGAGATCTGTGCGTACTGCTGCATGGTTCCCTGAAAATGGCAAGCCAGGTAGACCGGGTGGTGAAGGAAGTATTTGGCATGTTTGTCTTGATTGGAGAAGGTATTTAGTGCAAAAATTGGGACATCATGATGCAGCAGTCTTTAGTGAGACCCCAAACCTGGGGTCCACCAGGTGGCGCCATACGATGGCAGCCATGCCAACGGTCTGTCTCATCCTTTTCTTCATTTGCTGTTTTTAGTCTTTTGTTAAATGTATGTTTTAGTGCATCTTTCGTTTTGTATAATGTGGGGGGGGGGGGGGGGGGGGTCGGTGGGGGGGGGGGGGTTGGTGGGGGGAACTTTTAAAAATCTCTTTCCTCGTTGGAGATGCGACGTTTTCTGTGTCGTATCTCCATCTGCATTGGGGCCTAACATCATGGAGCTGGGACTTTTTTATAGGAGTATGGTAGCCCGAGGGGTGACCTTACTGAGGTGTACTACTTACTGAGGTGTACTACTTCATGAGGGGCAATTCTAAAACTAGACGGCATAGGCTTAAGGTGAAAGGGGAGAAATTTAAGAAGGGCCTCAGGGGTGACATTTTCACTCAGAGGGTTGCTAAATCTGGAATGAGCTGTCAGAGGAAATTATAGAAGCAGATACAATTATGACTTTCGAAAGATATATGGCCAGTAAGGGTTTAGAGGAATATAGGTCAAATGTGAACAAATGGGACTAACCCAGAATGCCATCTTGATTGGCGTGGACAAGGTGGGGCAAACTATCTCTATGCTTATAGCTTACAACTATATGTTACGATTATGGTGTTTAAGAGACTTTTAGATAGGCATATGGAAGTGCAGGGAATAGAGGGATATGGATCATGTATAGGTAGATGAGATCAGTTTTAACTTGGCATCATATTTGGCACAGGCTGAACTGTTCTGTGCATTCAAGCCCTGAACTTACAGGCATTCACATAAACAAATCATGGTGGTTCACTGTATAAGGACTAGAATGTGCCAGTAAGATTCAGTCCATTATTTCTGAAGTATTACAATGAATGTCCCGGTGGAGTACCAGTTTGTTCTCCCTATAAACCTTGACTCCTTTGCTAAGCCAAATCCTTGCTGTAAAATACAAAGTGCTGGAGTAACTCAGCAGGTAAGGCAGCATCTCTGGAGGATGTGGATAAGTGACGTTACGGGATAGGAGCCTTCTTCAGAGGCTGAAGAAGGGCTGAAGAATCTGAAGAAGCGGCCCAACCAGAATGTAGGTCATGTACTTTGCTAAGAAGAATCAAAAGGCTGATTATTATTGAAATGGATAGTGACTACAAATGAGTGAAGTATAAATTGAATTGGTTGTTCTAGTAGTTAAAAGGACAAGTAGTTAAAAGGACAAATGACATATCAGCCTTTATTGCAAAGGGATTGGTTATGGGATGGAGAAGTTTTGTTATAGTTGTACAGGATTTTGGTTAGGTCACACATGAAGTACTGTACACAGTTTGGGTCCCCTTACCTAAACAAGATATAGTAGCATTGGAGCCAGTCCAAAGGAGATTTACCAGACCCGGGTAAAAGATATTTCTTATCAAGAGGGACAAAATAGGTTGATTTTGAATTATTTTAGTTTAGAAGTATGCAGGGTAACCTTCCTGTAGGGGCATGACAAAGGAGAAGTGAGATGTTTTCACTTGTGGGAGAATCTTGAACCAGAAGACATACAGTAGTTACAGGGCTAAGGAACCAGTCATTTAAAATGGAGAAAATAAATTTATTTTCACAGAAAATGGCGAATCTCTGCAATTCTCCCCCCCAAAGTGTGGTGGAGTTTAGATTATTCAGTATTTAACATGGACGTAGATAAATGATTGAAATCTGGAGAATTGAGGGCAATGAGGAACTGGCACCGAAGAGGAATTGAGCTAAATCAGCATTGATCATGCTGAATGCTGGGGCAAATTTGTGGGGCCAGCTGGCTTCTTTCTTATGTTCTAATTCTCTTACGTTCTGATTGGGGAAGTCATGTCAGGTACTGGGGTCCCAGCTAA